>NC_092817.1:60671126-61271126 GCF_023375885.2 Dermacentor andersoni | reverse complement strand
TACTGCAGCCACATGCAAAGGGCTATCAGAAAAAAATACCTAGCAATCACAAATTACCGGGATAGATTGTGCCACCAATGATCCTTCCAAGAGGATACCAGGCTCGGTCATCGAACCAGTTGTGGAAGCTGTAGAAGCCTTCCTCAGCGAGGTAGCGGGTAGTGCGGTAGTTGAAGTATGGATCAAATTCATGAATTACACTTTCGAAGCGTAGTACAGAGAAGAGCCGGCAGACGAATGCTGAAAGAAAAATAAACATAGCACAGTGAGTGAGCCACCTTGTTTTCAAGAACTTGATACCATACTGCAATACCTTCTTTGCAATGTGGAATCACTTTCACACATAAAGTTAACTAGAAAGCGAATTTCCATTTTTACATTCACAGCTGTGCATGAAACTGCAACAATTATTTCCCACAGGCGTAGTTCTGGGGCCAGCGAGCTTTAGAATCCTGCTACACTCCCATCACATGGACCACTCTGAAGTAATCAGGTGAAAGAGGTGAGTTTATTTCTACCAATCTCATTTTCATTCTGGCATGATAGTACCATGCATGTTTGGCAGCTTGCAAACTAAGTACACTTAATGCTGGTTCTGTGTGGAACAAATGCAGCATAACACTTTTGATGATTTATACTTCAGTCAAAACATGTGCTACTGGGACAGTTTAACTAATTCAGTACTGTTAAAAACTTCAAGCAAATTTTAATTTTAAGAATTTTTAATGTAAAAAGACAATTTGAACTTTTGTATTTGTGGACATTCCACATCAACATGGACAATTCTTACACTATACCTCTCTCTTTCTTGTTCAGTATATTTAGTCGCGAGAAATCCTAGTTTGAGCTTCAATGCACATTTCCATTTGCTGATTTATTTTCTGAGCGAATCTCCTTGAAACAAGATCAATCTCTGCAGTTTTGAACACACATCGAATAAAAAAATGCTAAAGGAAAACTGGCTTTGATGCATTTGTATATCAAGAACTAGGTTCAAGTATGTGGGATCTTGACCCACAAAACTGTGGCATTCATTTTAGTCAGCAGCCCTAGTTCTCACATGATTCTTGTATTCCACTTAAGACTTTTTCAGAAGTGGAAGCCAGCTCATTTTCATTGTTAACATGATTTCCTGAGGCTACCTGGCTTTTCATTGTCTCTCTTGCAACTCGGTGAGATGAGAGCATTGTTGAAGGATGCTATTTTCTAAATAGCAGCGAAAGGAAAATGAGGAAAAAAATACAAGCTATTGTTCACTTTCAATACAGACAGCCTCCTCACAATAGCTCAGCACCTTGTCGATGGACATTGAGCCTAACATATTCATGGAATTGCGTTCCATGAAACACCATTTACAACAATAATTAAAAACCTTGAAAGAAGTGTATTGAGGTGAGCACAATGATTGTACAGAAAGGATTGAACAGATAAAGCTGGCAATTTGACCTCCCTAATGCATTTGAACATGCACTAATAATAGCTCCCATTCACCCTAGCAGGTCACAGTGCACAGCATGTAGCTGTGGCAAAGGTCAATTTTAACAGGAAGAAAGCAGGTATGGGAAAAACATGGGGTTAATGCAAATGAAACTTCACTGTAATATTGGTCATCACAACACCGTGGCCAAATATTACTTTCTCGTGTTAAGTTGGTTAACCTGCGTGCATTGTCCCCCTTATATATCAAAACTTAGGCGAACTACTCCACATTTCCAATATCTCCTTTAATGGTCGCATACTTGTAATAACATTAAGTGAAGCTTGAGAGTTGAAGACTATAGTGTTGTAATATGTTTTCAAGTTCGGTAGCATTTACTGAACGCCTTCTAATCTATAAATTACACTTCATTATGGAACAGTGGTCTGTTTCTAACATTAAAACCAGCTCAGTGCACCAAACGCTAACACATTACTCACACAGCACCGCTGCCATTGAGAGTATGGACATCTTGAGCAGCGTCTCCTGCTTCTCCGGATTCATTCGCGACCACCATGACGCTCTCTTGTACTGGACGGGGCTTGCAGATGACATGTTGAGCCCGAGCCTGCGATGCCAAGGGAGCGGATAGAAACACTCGCCAACCGGCTTCCGGAAGCGCCACGTTCACACGCGCGCACTGCATCTAGCGCTGTCTTATCTCCGGAGCGGGTATCAATCGTGCAACGTGGTGAGGCTTGCACTGAGTTCTCTATTCGCGGCTGCTACACCCATTTCAAAGCTTTCCGAAAACCTTATAGAGAACAGTGAGACGCAACGAACATCAAACCGAGCACGTTGGCAGCATGCGCGATTGAACACGCCTCCAGCGAGTCTCGGCACACATCACTACATTCTCGCATCGAGCACCGTGTTCACTGCTGTTTTTCGACACTGTATGCGGTACTAAAAGTTCGGCCAGGAAAAGGTTAAAATGATACACGTCGAGAAACAAGTTGGCAGACAGTGGCCTTTTCCTCACGTCAGCCAAGAAACTCGTACCACGACCACCACGATCGTGTGTAAATATAACGTCCAAAATGCGTCCGGCAATTAAGAGCAGTTTAATATCTAGGTGCAGCACATACAATCTGAGCAGTTTGATTCTCAAGGGCAGCGCGCATGTGTCAAACAGGTTCAAACCTTTCTAGAGGCCGGCAACCAAAAGCAAAAACAACCGCCCAACCGGCATCGTCAGCACCAACCTGTTTCCTCACACCAACGCGTCAACACCAACGACAAGAGCCCAAGCAAGCGCTGTTAATGCAGCCTATACGTGAAAACTATGCGCCCACGGATGCAGATCACCTGCCGATCCGTATTTACAAAGTAAGAGCTCGTAAGATCAGCTTACCTAGGCCTAAGCAAGTGGCGACCGTGTCAAGAAGTTTCTCTTGACGCTCAGTCAAGAGATGCGTTTTTGTCTTTTCCTTTTCTCTGTGGTCGCCGTATACACCTGGTGATGGTCGTGCGATCTTCGCCTCATCTAAAACAACGGCGGTGCGATGGAAGGTTTCACCATAGTAAGCCGGGCGCACCGCGCTAACGCTATCGCCCACTTCAAAGCCGGTGAAACTTGCCGACAACGCTACACACGCAGCTACACGTGGCAAACATTGGGACAGGGGAACGGCCGGCGACGGCTACAAATCGGCTGCAAGCCCGCAAGATAGATGCAGCCTTTTGTCTATGCGACTGTGCTTTTTGTGCATTGTTCACTTATGTTTCGCGCTTGTAAAGCACAATACGCAGACAATATTTAATAAATCAACCTTGGTCATTCTTAAGAATACGCTGCACGCCGTAAAAGGCCGCCCACGGCCACTTTTGGACGGCAGTTTAATTTCGTAACGCAATGATCACTGAAGCGGATCCTTCGAAGGTGTAAACGGTTATGTTCGACGTAACGAAGCTTTTCAAGGGCAGCATCAAAGAACACATCGGCGAGCAGGGCCGCATAACGACGAAAATGACGCCTAGGCCAACACGCACACAAAAACCAGAGTTTCCCTCTTCTTCTCCCCCCTTCTGCGAACATGTCGAGCGCTGTCTGCTTTCGTTGCCCGTAGCAACCGCGTAAACTGAAATGGTTGAGCGCTCGAGTGAATCGCACGTAATTACCCAAACAGAGCGCAGCGGCGGCTACATCACGTTCTCGGTGGGCTTAGAAGAAAGGTAGCAAAAATTGAAAAAGAAGCTTGCCCATCCGTATATCGATTCTACGGAGCATATCGCCGTCCCGCCTACGCACACGTGCCCAACGCACCGTCTACACAGTGCGGGACTTTTTCAAAGGTGAGTTACTCGGCGGCTGTCACCAGTTTTACGCCGCACTCGCCACAGGGAGAAAGTGCTGCGGCCTTGTCAACGGTGCCGGCCGACTGAGATTGCGGTACCCTCACGAGGAAGACGAACATGACGCCTTGGCATCGCAGTCCCGCGCGAACGGTGGGAACGTGAATTTTCCTCTCTTTGACTTTAAACTTGCTCCGTGGTTGTCGAATGAGAACGTTGAGAGTTTGTCTCCTAAAAGAAAGATGGGATAACGGGGCCTTCGTCAGAGAACGTAAGAAGAGGAGTACAGTGTTCGGGTTATGAGCCCGCGCAAGCCACTCTAATTGATCCCGATGTTACCTTGGTCCGCGGAAAGTGTTTAGAAGTTTCAGGTGTATAGCATATGACGAATGAGCGCGAGAATTGCGGTGCCGACCTAGTTTTCCTTTCTTCCTTTTTCATTGATGTTGCAACGTTTTAGACGCATTTTTATATAGCGACGCAGCCTGAATACAAATCATTAGCGGCAGATCCCGTCCCGCAATATGTAGGTCACGCACGCTACGGCTATTGGGCCACGCCGCGCGCAGGGAACTCTGTCGGGAAGAACCCGAGATGCCCCTGTTCAGCGTCGGCGTGAACATCGCGGATATCGCCAGGCCGCAGCAGCGGAGGGACAAATTTCATTTGCATGCGGTATGAGCTATTCGCCAGTGGAGCGCGTTTACGCCTCGCCAGAACTTAGGTAAGGCGGAATACTCTCTTAATTGCGCGCTCCGTGCTTGCTAACTGACTGAATCACGACGATGTGAGTCAAGTCGCCTCGCTGTTTTATGAAAACGTTTAATTACTTGAAATGAGCTTATGCGACGGTGGTAATGGTTTCAAACTTGCGTGGAATGTGTAAAAACGTGTGACCATGAGTAAAAATGCTTTATTACAAGATTATATAGCGAATTCGTTTGTTCGTACATTATTCATGATGTACCATTCCATGCTGCCAGCTGTGCAATCTGTTTTACATTGCACATTAGCTCCTATGTAACTAATATAGACTACAAGCGCCTAAATGTGTATGGAACTATAGTTAAGACATTCCTCACGGAACAAGATCACAAAGAATGCACTAATTAAGATATCAAAGACGTACTATGGAACATCTTTAGTACTTTGTACTTAAATTACAGAGATAATGAAAGGTACGTGCGAAGCATTTTCAGGAAGGTACGTAAGCAATGACAGCGTTCTTATAGATTTGCGCATACAATCCCACATAGAAAAATTCTGGAAACTTAAGAACACATAGTGGATAAAAGTTACGCACCATTGTTTCCTTTAAGTGCGTAGCCACAACAATGCGGAGTGCATTGCAAAAAAGCCGTACGTAAAAAAAAAAGAAAGGAAAAAAAAGTCACCCACTGAAGTAAAATGTGCGCATAAACCCGCTCTGCAGTGCTGTGAAGCTGCGTTACGCTGACAGGGATTTGTGACTGCGGCGGTGAGTAAGCGCGCAGAACACGATTGTTTCCGGAGCTTTTGTTTGGGACTATACAACAGTGCCGTCTCGCTTTTGTAATGCTCAGCCAGTATGCGGTCAAGTATGCTCAAACATGCGCTCATTTGTGCGGGTTATATGTTCGATTCTTCCTTTTTTCCCCGTGGGTTTTAAGCCTCCGTGCAGGCAGTATGTACGCTCGGCTTCTACGCGCGAAAATACAGCATTGTATACAGCAATTGTATAAAAGTTCTCTATAGTTTACTTTTCCGCCAAATGAACAATACTTTTATAGTGCGAATGATAATGGTGGCAACGATAATAAAGCAGCTGTTGTATGTACCATCTGACGAGAACATAATCAGCTTGGTATAGTATATGTGTGGCCGATGGCCTGCCTGAGCATAAAGTTCCAGTACTGGTACTGTTCCTCAGACGGTAGCAGTTTCGAATTGTAACTACAGCGGACCGGTATTGCGATAACCTAACAGGTAGGATTACTTCACTTTTGAAGGTTTGCAAAAATGAAATCGAACGTCTACGTTTGATCGAAGGTATTTATTCTTAGACGATCGAACAGCAAGCGAACGTCGAACGTATAGAGGAATCATCAGCTTCGGAGGGAAACTCGATTATTAAAACTGCCTTCGCCTTGACTGCGGTGTTTAAGCCTTATTTTCCTTCTTGCTAGTCATCTCCGTTGTGACACTCGTCACAACGAAATCGATTTATCCGATACATCACTTTATTCGAAGTTATACGATGTCCCAGCAGCAGTGTGTGCATTTTTATACCGGAATATTCGAAGTGTGGCGGTGCCAGATTCCTCTTATAGTGTGAAGTGAAAATCGAAAAATCCGCACGGGACAGCTCGGTGCAGCAAGAAAGGTGATCATTTACTTTTTTCGTGTCGTATCTTGTACAGACACAGCGCTGAAATGAACCACATGTCAGCAGCTGATCGGGACTGTGGCTGCATCACGCGATCACAAACGAGACGAAGCAGTCGCTGGCGGTATAGTCATCAGAATCTCGCTACTTTCATATCACCCCTCATGGAACCCAGCCCTGTTTCAACGTACAATCGTGGACAAATAAATAAAACACTTAGCGTGAAACTATAAATGAGGAACATCTCTTACAAATAAAATAAACACGATAGTGCGATTTCGTACCGCTAATATCAAGTCGCTCGTGATGGTGCAGGCCTTAACCTATGCGTTCAAGCCGAAATGATGCCGACATTATGCAATAGTCTTCAAAGCGGGAACGGAATAATGCATCCTAGTTTACAGCTTGTCCGCGATTGCTTCGTTCACGATAGCACGTTTTACGAACCTCCGGACCGTCGGAGCGCACTTACCGCTTTAGGACGGCTCTTTGAGAACCTCTCAGTTTTTAACAAAATACCGCTTATAGCGAGTTCCGTTTTCTGTCGCGCTGATTTCGGTACGTCGAGGGTTTACCGCACTAGTAATCTGTACAATCACTGTTGGCGACGTATGCGGAAAGTAACTCGGAAGCTGCGCACGTGGTGACAGAAGAAACGTCGCGTTTGATAAAGCGGGGCTTCGCACGCGTGTTGTTTTCGTGCGCAGCATGAACGAGCATGCGTCGCTGTACGAGTACTGGCGTAGGCTGCTCATGGAAGAGCAGCAGAACGAGGAGCGCAACCACATGCTAATGCGCAAGCTCGACGAGATCGAGCAACGCACCAGCCTGCTCAGCGAGCGCTCCGAGAGACTGCGACAGCTCAGGGTGAGAACCGCACGTGCATTGTTTCTTCTACAGCTTTGCTTCGCCCTCTGGGACATTTCTAACGCTACGTACAGTGACCTTTCTAACGCCACAGCAAAGGTTAGCGCTGCGCTTGAATTCCTCGGACGGTGTTCTAACTATGCGCGGCATCCTTATTTTCTGGCACCCTTAAAAGGTTCAGCACTCCGTGAAAACTATAGGGCCTAGCAATGACATCGCACAAGCGCCACTGCGCTTCCAGTAAAGAGCGGCGCCAGCGAAATTACACAATTTTCAGATTGTGAGCGCTAATATTTGTTTTGTACTTTTTAATATTCGGGATATTTAGGATAAAATTATTTGCGCTCTAAAAGAAATATTTTGTGAGTTTAGCTTGCACGCTTCAATTTTCTAGAAAACCAGGAATAATTCAATCAAGAACATAGATCTGGTTTGAAGAACATTGGGGATCGAATAGTGTAGCATCTACCTTGCATATGCGACATCGGTGCAGGTGCGGGGGACTGTTCCGTATGATCCTGCTATAGGCGAGAACCGCGGTTGTTGCACGGAGACAGCAGTTCCTGAGCGAGCGCACGAGGCAGATAACTCCTGCTTATTAATTTCTACTCATCGTGTAGACAAATTATTATGACAAATTACTATGGCGAAGTTTCCTGTGCCAACGTTCGCCACCGAGATTTGGTTGAAGTACGTCAGTGCAAAACTAGTCTCGCCGAATAGACTACTTACATAGCATAACACTGAACGTTGACCGACAAAGTATACATATACACTCTTAGGCAAAGTTACACCCTTTGGCTTGCCCCTTCTGCCACACAACAATAATCGTTATCTGCCTTGATGCGTTTCCTTTCTTTAACGCTGCGAGCCCGGAACTTTCCAGTAACGAACGGCACGCGCGTTATCAGAAGGGGCAATCCAAAGGGTGTAAACTGTTCTATGCTGATAACGGGCGTGCCGTTCGTTACTGGAAAGTACCGGGCTCGCAGCGTTAAAGAAAGGAAACGCATCAAGGCAGATAACGATTATTGTTGTGTGGCAGAAGGGGCAAGCCAAAGGGTGTAACTTTGCCTAAGAGTGTAGTGCCCGTGAGCTTAATCTGCGTAATCCCGTTCTGCGTAATCAAACAATAAATCGTTATATAAAATCAATACTTTTATAATGCGGCACGTAGGTATCCTTAAAGCAGTCACACTTTTTTTATGGAATTTAGCGCATGATATTTAACGGCTTCTTTGATTTTCTTAAATTTCTTATATTTGGGCTGCCCACTTGGTATGTGCCCATTGTTGACTCATCTCAGCAGAATGAGTGTAATCACGGTGTGTCAATTACGAATGGGTATGTGCCACTGTGTCATAAGAGGTGTAGAAGCCTTGTATGTATTTAGATATGCGTCGTACTTCTCTACGCAAACGCCTCTCATAGCGATTGTTTCCTAGACAAACATCATACATTGCTTTCGTTCTCGTAACGCATTAACAGCTACAGGAGACGAAACCGTCCGCATGCCGTCCGCTACATCAGGTGCCTTTCTTTCTATAGCTGCATAAAATATTTTAAAATTTCTTGTGGCAGACAGCACAATTTCCTGTGGCAGACACGACTCGCTTCCTATGTCACGGCAGCTGTTAAAAGAACGTGGAAATGGGACGACAATTGACGCAATAAAAGCGGTGCAAGGGAGAAGTCATGAAGTGAGCAGTGCTTGAAACACGTGTTCACAGCTTGATTCCATAGCTTTCCAGAAAGTGTCGCGTTTAGAGGAAAAAGCATATTTTGATCGGATTCAATTAGATAAGATCGCATGTAAGTTTTTAAATATAGATATATAGTGCCTGCTTGTTGGCGCGAGCTGCTTTTATCTGCTAATACTTCTGCATTATTAAACGACTAAAGCCTGACCTACGCAATTCGTTCGTACTCACTAAGCGTATACGTATAGCCCTCACTGTATACGAGGTGTCTCTCGATAGAAAACACATTAGGCAAAAAATGAGGAAAGCGGGGATGGAAATTCACGACGATGAGCAAAACGAGAAAGCGAGAGCCAACGCATCGACAAGTGGACTTGTCTTTTTCAAAGTGACATATGCTCTTGTCGGCACAGTATATATATATATAAGGGTAGGGTTCTTCTAAAGGGGAAAGAGGGTAAGGGGGATGGGCAAGGCAATAGAGCACATACACCCCCCCCCCCCCCCTTCGTCGTTCAGGACACTTGCACGAAAAAAGGAACTTACAGTGACACGTCAACTGGCTAACACATGGCACTACCTCACAGTCCTCTACCGACGTTGAATATAGCACACCTTTCTTTTCAATTGTACACCCTCTCCGCTAACACACCCTTGGTCGTTGCCTCACCCACCCTCCTTACCTCCTCTCCCTTTTAGAAGAACCCTACCCATATATATACTGTGCCGACGAAAGCATATGTCGCTTTGAAAAAGACAAGTTCACTTGTCGAAACGTTGGCTTCCGCTTTTACCTTGTTCTCGATTTGCTCATCATCTACTGCTATAGTGATCCCATCGCAAATTTATGCTTCCAGGCATGAACTTTGCTGAAAACAACTGATAAAATGAATCTGGGCATTAAAGACACTTCGGCTTTTGTTTTTTTCTAGGTATATAGTAACCCGCCGTTGTAATAGATGGTATATGCTTCGTGTGCCAAATGTTTTACGGGACACTGATAACCCAATTCCGCCCTCAGCTTATGCATCTGCTATCGAAGATGACCTATATCTTGATACAGTAACTCTTTGCTCCTTCTACGAGATAGTAGAAAACCCGCGAATAAAAAGCAGAGGCAATAATTTATTGTGAAGTGACTATAGGCGTTCGCTATTAAAGTGTTGTAGATTAACCTTCGCCAGAGCTTTTGAGGAGGTCATTACGAAACCTTCAAATCAGTGAAAAGCTTAAAAACATTTTCTTACCTCTCTTTTGAAGCTGGGCTAAATTTGTCCGTCCGTCCATACCGTTACGCTAACGTCGCCGTTGGGTCACCTCCTCATTCACAAATTCACCCTTGCTAGGAAAAAAAAAAAAAACGAAATAATACTAAATAATAACAAATTCTTCCTATGCTTTCCTTTGATTCATTATCTGCTGGCTTTATATGGTTTAACAAAATGGGACCCCTCTGTTCCCCTTTTTCTCGTTCAACTCCTGATAATATACAATATCTTGGTATAATCCAGAAAAGAGTACGTAATTTTAATCTCGGATCATTTATTTTGTAGTTAATATTCTGCATTGTGCGCGTCATCACAGTTGCGTAGCGAACGTGACCTAACGATTATGCGGGGTTTATGAGTCAGTGGGGCACCTAATATTCTAGGGCGTTGCCAGAGTATAGGTGACAAACGCTGCAATGGTTTGGGGCTATACCGCTGGCTTTGCGCGCTGTGTATCGATCCTATAGGCCGTGATTAGCCGCAATACTTAAGTAAGCTTGCGCAAGAGCGAAATACCCAGCGTAAATTAAAGTAGCAGAGTTTTTTTTTCTCTTCTTCTTCCAGTTCCGGCGCTAATCAGCGACAGTATATTCCGCGCACGCAACTCGTCGAGCGATGGCGTGGCATTATTGGAAACATTATTGAAAGACTTGCGAAGCACTTTGTGTTCCGCAAGCAAAGCTAAGAACAAAGGAATTCATAATTACGACATGTAGAACGCTGCTCGCCCGTGATTTCTTCATCCTAATTTACTCGGCCGTATTTGTTTTTTTTTTGTTCTTGTCTCCAACAGCACTTCGGTACTGATGACGCCATGGAAGGAATAGTATGACCATCCCTATTGAAGCTGAGTGGCGGCGAATGCTACTTACGCTTGTTATATTTATCTTTCTTCTGCGTTTGCTATCGGCTCCTAAGATCCGCGGTTCGTGTCAACAAACAATGGAACCTGAAAAAATATTTATTATCGAACCCTAATGCAATGTCCCTTCTTATTCTGTGTGTCCCCCCCAGAGACGTCTTTACTATAGTCTTCACCGCAGGTAGTTAGGCTGCCAGCAACGTTCGGCTTTTAACTCATTGGCTGCGAAATTTCAATGTGTGATAACAAGCCACAATAATTTTACTTGACTACTACGCACGCGTGTGCTCGCCCTTTTGTGTGCTGCTTTGTGACAATTACGGATAAGGGATAGCAATGTTTTTTTTTTTTTTTTTTAGTGTCTTGCAAGAGGACAGTAGTTTTACCTGAGTGGGGCGGGATAGTTTGGGTGGGCGGGTTGGTGTTACAGGAGCTTGAAACGACACGCTAGTCGGAGCCTCACATGCACAATTTAACAGTGTACGAATGATGAATAGGCAACATGACTTCGATGGTGGAGCAACCTCAGAGTTAACGTAAGCGATGCGACGTAGTTACCGAGCCCGACACCTCGTATATAAAAAATAAGACATTTGAGAGAGTCTTTTTGGATGCCGTTCACGTTTTTCGCGACCACTACGACGTTGGAATTCTCGAGCGCTTTGAAACAGATACGTATGTATCTCGTCAAGTTATCATTTATTCTTGAGATACATAAAATATCATAACTCGACGATGGATGCGAGTGCGAAAATTTTCTTTGCGTGGCCGCTGAAAAATTTCTACAGCCCGTGATGTACGTGGAAGAACCACTTTTTGTGCATGTAAAGCTGTATCATAGTTGTAGCACCGCAATAGCTTCTCTGCAGTGCGGTTCTGCTTGTTGCAGTGGTTTCTTTACAGGAGTCAGACACATAGTGTGTTCGAAAGCATATGTAGCGCCAGCGAACAAGGACAGAAGGGAGACGACACCACAATGCGCTAACTTCAACAACTTTATTTTCAGGAAAAAGTCAGTTTACCAACACGCCCAACAAATGGCAATGCTGATGTAGTGTGTGGTTGTGGGGAGCAGAGGGCTAAGGAGGGTACATCTAGCAGGCAAATATATATAACTTGCGAAACTTCATACGTTTACAAACAAATATAAGATGTTCACTGCTCACGGAATACGTAGTGGAGGAGCTTTTCATGCATGCAATGTTCTGTCTATTTTACCAACATGACATTGCTTGTTGTGGCATAGTTGAATTACAGCAACATCTTCTCGGCAATGAGACTGTGCTGGTGGCAGATACTTATTTACAGGGGTCATGGTGAGTGGTTAGGTGCGTAGGAGCGGGTTGGGTATATTGGGCACGCAAACATTAATCACTTGGTCGAATTTCATTGTGCCTACGAAAAAAAAAGTTCGGCAGCGTGTTACACTCCTGCAACAAGTGAAGGGGAAAGCCTGCTGGATACGTGGTAGTGCATTAAGTTATACGACCGGAGTGGTCAGAATTCTTGCAAGACATAACCAGCTGCAGTGCGAAGTAAACGTATGGCGCTGTAGTCGACCTCCTCAACGACACATGCAAGCACCTAATCCACTACCTAAAGGTTCTTCCTTTTTTTTTCTTTCGTTCTTTCTTGCTTGGCTCTTTCGTTCGGTCTTTCGTTCTTTCTTTCATTTCCTTCTTTCGTTCTTGCGTTCGTTCTTTCCTTAGTTTCTTTATTCATATTCAGCCATTGGATTTTTGCTTGCTTACGGGGGTGCGAGCCATTCTTGTTGATGATATTTTTTTGTCTCACTGGAATAGACGCCACTTTTTTCGGGTGTGAGCCATTGCAACGAGCCACTTAAGGCTTTCACCTTAATATTAATTCTTTACTGCTCGCGGACTACGTGGAGGAGCCGCTTTTCATGCATGCAATTTCTGTAACAGTTGTATCGTAAAAACAGCTTCTCCGCAACTTGATGTTTTGTGTGGCAGAGCCATCTCTACAGGAGTAAGGTGGAGCATACCTGGTAAACGACGAGGTATAGGAGCGCGGTAGAAATGTATTAAAATTTTATAACACACAACGGAGTCAGTTCCGTGCCTCGCGGACTATGTGAAGAAATAACTTTCGCTCAAATAGTATTTTTTGGTCTTCTATTGGCTTTAAAATCAAGTAAGGACACCCAAGGCGCGTTCACGCCGTCGCCGTTGGCGTCAACGCGGTCACGCGTGCCCTATCGACAGCGCATGTGCAGAACGCGCACAGAAAGTTAGAGGGTCTTCAGAGACGCGGAGTGCGTTTGGCCGCAGTAATTACGAAGCGAAGTTGACGCACCGTTGACGCTACGCTGAATCGCCTCAGTGGCGCCGCCAGGACAGCATTGTGTGCACGCACACTATAACCACACAAGCCTTGCTGCTGAGCTGCAGCGCTGTGTGTATGCACTGGTCTGAGCTGAACAGGCAGTATACGTCAAGCCTACAGCATACACTGGGCGCTAACGGTGTTCCGTCTGTCTAATCTCGTGCACCGTCGAGGTGCGACTCCTGCAACACCACGGCCGGCGCTCTTCATCACGACAACGTTGTGAGACGCCTGGCAGCTGCGAGGGCGCTGTTCCTTCTGAGCAGCAGGGGCTGCCTTGCGCGTGCTGCGTCCCGCCAGCGTGTTGCCGTCGCGCATAGTTAGAAATCCGCCCGAGGAGTTCAAACGCAACGCTAAACATCGCATGCTATCGCTGCCAATGTTCCCTCTTCTCCCCCTCTTCAGGAGAAACTGCCAACTTTCTCTTCTAAATTCTAATTTTTCCCCTTGCCGAACGAATACCCTTCGTGTTACTCCTGCCATATCTGCTTCGATCAAAGTAACGTTGTAGAGATGGTGTTGTTGCGGGAAAATTATGATGCAACGCTACACGCATTCGTGCATGCGTGTAGGTGCGTGTACATCTGCACGGGATCGCGCCCTCTAACTCTACGAAGTAGCTGAAAAAGAAAGCATAGCTGTAGCTTCGGTCAGCGCCATTAGGACTAATAAGATTATGCCGTTAGCTAATAAACTGCTCGCATTTAGTATAGCGCCGTTACGGATTGAGGAAGAATTATAGCGAACGGCGACGAACAACCTAAAGGTCGTGACCGACATTGCAGAACCACACAACGAGCGAATGAGCTAACCGCTTACCTTATTAGCGATATTGAACCCACGGGAGCTTCCCACAGCGAGCTCTGTGACGAGCGCTGATGTCCTTCAGCGCCGTGTCGTGTAGCTGCAAAGCTCTTGTTCGACAAATGTCAGACAACGAGTGCTGCGGGGCAAATTTGCTCCTGATGGAAATTTCTCGTTAGACGAAGAGAAAAGGGGAATGAGAGAGAGAAAAAAGAAGATATTCGTAGCGGTCACTGATGAGCGATGTGACAGTCGGAAAGGCGCCCACACCCTTTGTCTTCTTTCGTGGATATATACGTTTGTTTCCTTTGGCGCTGTGGAATATTTACTGTTTTAGAGGGGATATAGCTGATATCGTAGTTGTGATTTAAGGCTCAATGAATAAGAACGCTAAGTTTAATGTTTACTACTTCGGGACCCTATTACCATTTGTTATACGAAAAAAAAGGTCGGTTATTAGCAGATAAAATGAAGAGACAGTATTCCGCCCAAACTGCAGCACCGCTATGCTATTATGGCGTCGTCTAGGATTTTAATGTATTGTTGCAAGTTCAGGATTGATATTTTTGTTGGGAAAAACTAAAAAAAAAAAACATGATGTATTTCGCGCATGCACGATGCCAGAAGACCACATATTCAAATTATATATATATTATTGCTGCATATTTTATTCGTTTCTGCGTTTTTTCTGGCTTACTAAAAATGTCACTCATCGTAAAACTGACGTTTCTGCATGGTATACCCAGAAGCGTAGTATACCACTCCATCTTAACTTAGCATTCTTCTTGAAAACAACACATTAAGAGAAAATTAAGTTGAGCTATGTTACTAAGTAACACTTGCACAATGCCATTCAAGCCACTCTTACCATGTCAAGAGGCTTGACCTGTCAGAAAAGAAACAAGAACGACAGAGAACGGGTGGCCGAGGCCGCCTTGAAGAATTCCCACATCAGCTAGCGGTGACGTCATGGATTTTTCACGGTCTGTGCTCTGGCCTAGTTTATTGTTATTATTATTTTATCGGTAAGTACGGACTACCTTGCATTGAAAAGGATCCAGAGAACGAACTTGGCAAGTTTCGATAATTTTTACTGTGCCACAACGATCCAACTCCAAGAAAGAAAGAAGTGAATCTTTGAAGTCTGTGACACTTCTAAATTACAGTTCTATCGTCCCACGCTCCCCTATTCAAATCTAGTTTCTCTCTACTTCTAACTACTTCTAACCATACGGAAAACCGCCTGGTTCTTGGCCAATCCCCCATAGTGGGTACGCGACACTGTTGAGGACACAAGGCAAGACAAGACGTCACACTGATGTACTGGCGCTATTGTCCGGCGAGAATTCAAAACGTGGCAGGTTAGCGTTCATTTTCTGTTCTAGTAGTCAGCCTCTTACTGCGAAAGGAACTAAAATAGAGTTTTGAAAGAACTTTTATCAGCCTAAAGTGATTCAGTGTTTCGCTTTAGTCGCGGGGAGGACGACGACAAAGTGTCTCTTGGCGAAGTTGTTTTTCTGCCTCTGGCTATTCCTGTGAAATCTCCAGTGTATCTAACAGTCGTCGCACCTAGTTCGGTGGCGATGGACGTGGACCGTCCAGGGCGTCTGCCGGAACCGGTGGCGTCAGCGACGGCCACCTCCAGAAAACGGATCGGGCTACAGACTGACAGCGAAGGCACCCATGTCTACTCGCTCAGCAGCGAGGGCCCTTCGGATGACGACGACTTCGAACTTGTGCGGAGCCGCAAGGCGAAGAGGAGGAACATCAGGACCTCTTCGTCCTCCAGTAGACAAACTATTGGGCCCACGCGGAGCCCCGACGCCAACAAGCGGCTTAATAGGCAATCTGTCTTGATTAGGCTGGAGACCGTGATGCCCAACGAAATCACGGTGATTGAAGTGAACACCCGCAAAAATGTACTGGCGGTTGATCTTCTGCATGCGGGTGCACTTAGTGCCCTAAGCAAGATAACAGAGCTTGATGGCATGCAGGTGCGCTATCACATCCCACTGGGCTCTGATAGACTTGGCCATCCTTAGCAATGACTTGCCGATTTCGGTTAAAGCAGCGAGGGATCATTACGTCATTGTTGATGTCTTGCGCCTGGGCAACTCAGGTTGCATTAAGATTGTGTTCAAGGGCAACTGCCTGCCGTCGCACGTTAAGGTAGGCTACTTTCGTCATCTTTTCCGGCCTTTCTTTCCGAAGCCTCTGCAGTGCCGCAACTGCATGCAACTAAGACACGTGAGCAGCATCTGTGAGAACGAAACAGTGTGCCCCCGCTGCGCTGAGCCACACGCCGCGGATGGATGTGCAGTCACTGGCATGAAATGTCCAAACTGCCACGGATCTCATGAGCCTTCATCAAAGGGCTGCCCAAAAATTAAGAAAGAAATCGTTATCTTAAAATAAGTGGCAACTCTGTTTGGCCAAGATGGAGGGCCAAAGCTGCGAATGGGTGTCATTGTTGTGGGGATGAACGAAGACCATGGACTGTCCTCCAGATATGTGAAAGCGGTTTGCGAGGATATCCAGTGATTCACAGAATGTCTTCCATCGCTCACTCTTTATAGTTTGTCTATGCCAGGCTTAACTTTCTTCTGAATGCGGCGGGCGTCTCTGAGATCACAAATTGATATAGTCCGTCTGTGTCGTCGCTCTGCACACCGTCGATTCGCATGTAGGCTCTCAAGTTCAATGTCGAAATCCTAAAACCAGGGAACGACGCTCCTGTCGCCGACGTTCTTCAAGGAAAGCTGCGTCGGTGATGCGTAAGCCATGTCCACTCTCACCTCCTCCACTGCCACACAGGCGACGCACATTAAAAAGGTCTACGTAGGACAAGGACAGGGGCACTGAGAAGAATATGGACACTGAAACCTGGCCTACTTTGCCAAAACGGCAATCACCAGCAGAATCGCTGCACGCCGACGGAAGTATAGTTCACCCCGAGCACCTCCTGCCGGTGAATTGACTGATCAGCATCGGCAAGCGGTTGTGATGGTGTGATTACTAATGAATACGATTCACATGCTACTGAACAAGCTGCAGATACCGACAGCGCAAAGCGAATTGCAAATACTGGATGCACTGAATTCAGTACTTGTAAGCCTATATAATATAAGCTCCGTGGCTCACCCAAACCTTTCTTTTCGCACTGAAGTTAGAAGCGCGACAATTTTTCCATGGAATGCCAGAGGCTTGAAGTCCCGGATCTCAGATATTTGAGCCTATTTGTTTTGAAAAATCGGTTTCCTACACTTGTTATTTGCGAACCGAACGTACCAACTCCTTACAGATTATCTGGTTGCGAAGTTTTTGCTTCTTCCACTATCGAGGAACGAAGCAACGTTCTCATTTGCACCCGCATGGACTTGACCTATGTTTCGTATACTGTTCAGCCTCATGACTACAGCCAATACGTATGCCTCCGCGTCAGAAATAACAACGCGTCTTTCACTTGTATTGGTTATTACATCCCTCCATCAAGGCAGTTTGACTGTGAAAGACAAATATATATTAAAGAAAACTGATGCCCCTGGGTCATCACTGGGGACTTCAATGCGCGTCACCTGCTTTGGGGAAGCACCAAGATCAACTCCAGGGGAAGGAATGTTGTGTCGCTTGCCTCTGATTATGACCTTTGCATCATGGACGATGGTAGCGATGACGTAACTGCGGGGTCCTACGTATAGCAGCTGTCTCGACTTGACCTTAGTGTCACGGAGCTTCACGTCACATGTTAAATAAGTTTGCGACATCGAGACTACGGGAGTGATCACATTCCTACCTACCCAAAGATAATGGACACACTCGGTTTTTTCTCTCGTGGTGTCTTGAAGAGAGCTGAGTAGGCTATGCTTACGTCGCTTATGGAAGAAACGTGTCGGAGAGATTTTGCCGGCAACATCAACGACACCATCGCAGCAGCAATGAAAGCTGCCAAGTGTTATTATTATCACTGTCGTTAAACCGAACGGATTTCGACATTGAACTTGAGAGACTACATGCGAATCGACGGTGTGCAGAGCGACGACACAGACGCACTATATCAATTTGTGATCTCAGAGACGCCCGCCGCATTCAGAAGAAAGTTAAGCCTGGCATAGACAAACTATAAAGAGTGAGCGATGGAAGACATTCTGTGAATCACTGGATATCCTCGCAAGCCGCTTTCCCATATCTGGAGGACAGTCCATGGTCTTCGTTCATCCCCACAACAATGACACCCATTCGCAGCTTTGGCCCTCCATCTTGGCCAAACTAAGTTTGGTGTGGCGGGGTAATTCTGTGCGAGAGTCACTGGTAAGCCTGTCGACACCAACATTGATGTAAGTGACCTTCCTGCGGCTTGGGTATCAGAAATAGACGTGTCCTTTACGATGGAAGAACTCGAAGCTGCCCTGACCGTTTCTAAACGATTATGCTCGCCAGGTCCTGAGGTGTCACCTATGCTGCCCTGGGACACCTTGGACAAAAGGCAAGAAGAGTGCTTCTGAACAGTTTAAACAACTCATGGCATAGAGGTAGTGTTCCCCGGAAATGAAAGTTAAGTAGTTAAGTTAGAAAGTTAGGTTAAGGTGGTGACCGCGGATCCGGATCATGAGACTGAAATAATCAGAAGAATAAGAATGGGCTGGGGTGTGTTTGGCAGGCATTCTCAGATCATGAACAGCAGGTTGCCATTATCCCTCAAGAGAAAAGTATATAACAGTGCTATAACAAGAGTGCTGGTCTTACCAGCACTCACGTACGGGGCAGAAACCTGGAGGCTTACGAAAAGGCTTCTACTTAAATTGAGGACGACGCAACGAGCTATGGAAAGAAGAATGATGGGTGTAACGTTAAGGGATAAGAAAAGAGCAGATTGGGTGAGGGAACAAACGCGAGTTAATGACATCTTAGTTGAAATCAAGAAAAAGAAATGGGCATGGGCAGGACATGTAATGAGGAGGGAAAATAACCAATGGTCATTAAGGGTTACGGATTGGATTCCAAGGGAAGGGAAGCGTAGCAGGGGGCGGCAGAAAGTTAGGTGGGCGGATGAGATTAAGAAGTTTGCAGGGACGACATGGCCACAATTAGTACATCACCGGGGCATTTGGAGAAGTATGGGAGAGGCCTTTGCCCTGCAGTTGGCGTAACCAGGCTGCTGCTGCTGCTGCTGCTGCTGATTATGAAAGTTAAGTCAACTGGTACTTTTGCTAAAGCCGGGGAAATATCCCTTGGAGTTGGCGGCATATCGTCCTATCACTCTGGCCAGCTGCATCAGATAGGTGATGGAAAGGATGGTCCTTGCACCTCTAGAATGGTATCTCGAGCGTTACAATATCTACCCCGCTTCCATGGCAGGCTCTCGCCGGGGTCGTTCCTCAGCTGAAGGGTCATTGGCCTGACAACGTTTGTGCAAGAGGAGAAAAGCCTTAAGCGCATATCAGTTGCGCTCTTTCTCGACGTGAAATGCGCGTATGACAACGTTGCACATGACGCCGTAATCACTCCCTGGAGACTATTGGAATCGGCGGCCGCATGCTTCGCTAGTTATCCGACTACGTAACTCGCCAGTCATTTTTTGTACAAACAGAAGATGGCCCCACAGCTGGATATTGCACTTACTGCGGCGTGAGGAGGAGTATTGAGTCCCACGTTGTTCAATGTGGCACTCATTGGCCTAGCTGAAGTTTTACCTGAAACAATCTACCTCGCTATATAGTCAGATGACATCTGCCTTTAGAATTCTGCGGTCACTCGCCTTCAGGTTCGCGGGCGCTTGCAGTGGGCAGCAACTTTGAAATCAGCATACCTTCAAACACAAGGCTTGACTCTATGGACCGAGAAATGCGCATTGATTGCATTCACATATAAACATATGACACCATACCTAGTCTCCATTAATGGGCACACTATAACCGATGGAAAGACCCATTGATTCTTGGGTGTAATAATCGACCGAAATCTTTCCTGGAGCCGTCGTTGCACGTACCTGAAGAAAAACTGTTGTCGATTGCCCAGGTACATATTAATGTGCGGGAAAACACAGGGCACATCTGTACGCTCTATGCTTCAGTTGTACAGAGCTCTATTCCTAGGGTACTTACGCTACAGCCTTCCAGTGTTGTCCAGTGCGTGCAAGTGTATTCGCTCATTGAAGAACTTACAGGGCCAATCATTGCGCGCGTGTTTAGGACTTCCTCGCTGTGCATCAACAGCTGCAACAATCGTGCTCGCCAAAGTTCATTCTATCCAAACATACGTTGCTGTGGATTGTCTCAGGATGCAGATCCGTCATCTTCCCCGCGTCCCCGATCATCACTTGGCGTTTTTGCCATCGCAGAAACCTCGTGCAGCATTTTCTGAATCACCCATACAGATTGTCTTCCCAGGATATATACCAGCAGCAAGGCCTTTAGTGCCTTTGTGGCGTCTCCAACAGCCTCAGGTGCGCCTAAGTATTCCGGGTGTAAAGAGAAGGCCAATCACCCAAAAATAGCTCTGAAACAGATGACGCTGATATTAATCAATGAGACATACGGAGACCGAATACAAATCTATACCGATGGTTAGGTCTCACCTACCAGATCTTCAGGTGCGGTTGTCATTCCGGCTACGAAAACCACGATGAAATGCAAACTGTCCGACATGACAACAACGGCGGCAGAGCTTGCTGCCCTGTGTGCTGCTGTCAAATACCTCCTGCAAGAGACACCTCAGAAATGGGTCATTTCTTTACTCTAAGGCAGCACTTCAGTGTGCATTTTCCCTATATCATAGGACTGATGCACAGCTGACATATGGAATAAGAGAAGATCACCATCAAGATATCGCTAAAGGCCATGAAAAGGCTAACTGGACATACCGGCATTGCTGGTAATGACATCGCCAACGGAACCGCCCGGTCTGCCCATCTGGAAGCCTAACCAGTTCCAATGTCCTTATACAGAACAGACGCTGCAAGAAAACCTCATATCGTGGCTAAAGCTATGACACACAAATGCTGGTCTTCTTCCAATCTCCCGAAGTATCATCTTCATAGGCTCGATCCATCTAAGTGCCATCAAAAGTTTCCCGCTCCTAGGCGACAGTATTGTGCCGCCTCTGGCTCGGGGTGGCATTTACGAAGGCCTACTCGTTCCGCATTGGAGTGGGGGATACGCCCATGTGCGACTCTTATAGAACCACAGAAACGATTGAACACCTTCTATGTATCTGCCCCAAGTACGACGTCGCCCGTGACGCTCTCCGGACAGCAAATTGAACCAGCTGGATTCTAGACCATTTTCGGAAATGGAGATCCTTGGATCATGGCCGCACGCGTCGATGGCACACAAAGCCACGAATGCGTTGTTGAAATACGTCAAGTCGACAGGTCTTGGCAACCGTGTGTAGACTCGGTGCGAAGCTTCAAATGTGCGCGAAACTGTGATAGCTCTCTCTCCTCTCTCTCTCTTTATCCCCATGCCGCTTCCCCCAGTTCAGGGTAGCAAACCAGACGTGCGTCTGGTTAACCTCCCTGCCTTTCCTGTCTTCTATCTCTCTCTTTTAGTGTTTCTAGAATGTCTGTATGAGAGAAAAGAATGCAGTCGGGCATGCCACGTAAGGCGCAGAAAGAATAACTGCGGGTCTGAAAGGGCGTCCATGAAAAGAAAACGCAACAGGGGGCGGCAGAGGGTTGGTTAGAGCGATGAGATGAGGAGAGAGAGATAAATCATCAAAAGAAATGGAGAGGTCAGCCTGAGCTAGCCTGCTACTCTGCACATTGCTACGTTGCAGATAGTGCGTCTGACGTAGAGGCGTTTATGCGTATGACCTTGATTGTCTGGCAGGTAGAGCCGCTCCCTCACCAAGAAGGGCCCACCAACTTCAGTTTGAAATTTTATTTAGCTTCGCGCCAAGCGGCGGCTTGATACTTTGCAGATACGATGTTCAGTGCGTGATCTACGTACGGCGCTTGTCTGTCTGCAAGGGCCAAATCTGGTGAGGGGTTTTCTTAGGCTGTCTATGCCATCCCAAACACTACTGAGGAAATAAAAATAATTCAAGGGGCACTTAGTTATCCCTACGTGTACGAATGCGGAAGCCTTTCGACCACCGCGTGATGTTTAGACGACGACCAAACTAGGACAACAACGACCAAACGATGACGACGACTACCATAAGATGATGACGACAAAACGACGACGACGTGATGACAACGACAAAACAATGACCAAACGACGGCGACGACGACAAAACAAGGACGACAAACCATGACGAGGACGACCAAACGACAACACCAAACAAAGACGACTGCCAAACAACAACGACGACGACCAAACAACGATGACACCAAGAAACGGCGAAGACTACCAAGCAACGACGACAACGACAACCAAACAACAACAACCGACAACGATTCTAGCGCGTTATCGCACACCAGTGTCACTAAACGTCGCTGCCAAAACTGCTTTCCCGTATGCATATGCAAAACTGCTGCCAGTGTGCCGGCATAGCTTGAACTACGGGCTAAAACTCCCGTTTGCCATTTGAAACGCTGGCACAAAATTGGTGATCATGCTGTCAAACCAAGGTGCTTCTTCTGTACCGAATCGGAGCGTTTTATCAAACTGTTGTAGCGGAGTCTCAGGAATAAGGGAGTTTCGACATTACGGCTTTTACGTATAATATAAGAACTGGTGTTTCCCGAATGAATCGGCTACTATAACCTTGCCGACTAAGAGACTTGGACACATGGACCACAATTAGAACTTTGTGTTACTTTAAGTACAGCTGCTTTTATCACGATTATTCTGCGTCGCGATAACGCGGCAACTCGATGCAATCTGCGCTATGCTAAATCCACACTAAGTCAGCATGCGCGCATATATACAGGACACCGTTACAAAAGGAAAGCGGCCCTACGCTGTATTAAATGATATGAGACAAGTGCTTGATGCAGTTTTTTATTTATACATGACCCCTAAACTGTTAAACTTGCAGGATAATTTTTCAGAGCTGATCCGGGAACGCTATCTGAGTCCCGAAGAAATGAGCTACAGATATGATTACAACCAGCCTTCGAAGGTGAGTTTTGGCAAGCTCTTATACTCTTTCCACGATCCGACACGTTTATTTTCATGTTGACACACTATTTATTGAGAGCTGCGAGTTATTTCAGTCACTGCTATCACTACAGGCTCAGTTCCGGTAAGTGAAGTTATGCATTTGGACCAGTTAATGCGTAATTAAGTGTGGCTGGACAGCACAAGAATGAGACACATCAAGAACAAGATCGCGTTGTCCTGTCAAGAGCAGTGTCCCTGCGCTGTTCACACACAGGTAGTATTGAAGTAAACTTGCTTTTTGAACTGTACATTGCTTATAATTTCTTGTTAAACGTGTTAATGTTCGGGCAATACTTACTGTTCCACGATGAGCAAAACCAGTATGTATACCAACAGCATATGCGACGCTGCATACCTTCCATTGACGGTCACGCTGCTCTCTTCGAAATAAGAGAGGAAGAAGAAAAGCTACATATCTCTTTCTGAAAGCAAAGTGGTACCTATACGAACCTATATATGAACAATTACATCTATTACGCCATTAGAACTGCAAATAGTTGTTTTGTCTAGAATGCGTAGTTGTTAGTCTGTGTGTGAAGAAAAAAATTGGCCACGTGGAAGACAAGTTACGCATGTTCACACTGCACTGGATTCAGCACGAATGCTACAAAGTGTGCAAGGTATAGCATGGTAAGTTTTGAGAAGTTCGTTTGCCGAAGCAAATTCAACTTTAATAAACTAGGAGCGCTATAAGGGCAAGAGGTCAAGTGCAAAAGGGCATATACAAGATTTAGCGGGTTCTTTCGGAGGGGGTGGGGGGTAGGCAGAAGAGGGTTAAATAACTTCGCCAACTTGGTGTTCGTCGCCAGCTGTGAGGGATTAAATGTATATTGTAAAAACAAAAAAAAAAAGAATTCTCAAAAGTTCTACGCATTTCAAAGCTGTACCACGCAGATATAGCATGCAGTACGGGGACGTCCTACTTACATTTATACAGGGCACATGCTTATTCGTGAAATGATATTTTAGTTTACATAACCGTAATTAATTTCTTGATGCCACACACGCAACGCCTGTTGTGCTTTTCCAAGAAAACAATTCAACAAATGGTTCAACGAGACCTAATCATGGCTCTGTGTGTGTGATGAGGCCTAGGCAACTTTTGGGAGTGTGTGACAGGGTTTGGCATAAATCATTGCCATGCTATAGTGTTCTGACACGTTTGTCTTGATGTCGACGGCAAGAAAATCCTCCCTTGTCACTTCTTGCGATAGCGACTGGCTTTTAAATTGTAGAACGAAGGGAATTGTGGCGCAAAATAAAATAAAATAATAATGAATAATAAATAACACCGTCTTGTGTGCCGTGCATTGGGAGCACGTTAAAGACGTCCTGGTGGTCAAAATTAACCCCGAGTCCCCCAATAGGGCGTGCCTCATAATCAAATCGTGGTTTTGGCCCGTAAAACCCCAAAGTTCTTTACTTCATTGCCCTGTCGCAGACATCTGACTACAGCCCTCCTGAGTACATCCCCGACCCGATTCTGTTCGGCTTGTCGACACCGCCCTGGATTCCTCGCGAAGGCCCCCTCCTGCTCTCGCGCAACCAGACCCCCGAACGTTGGAGGCCTCCGCCTTCACCTCCGGCGGCCGCGGTGCCTCCGGCGCACCGCCAACCTCGCGCCCCGTCACCGCATCCGGCGACTAAGGAACCCGCCAGCAGCGCCGACAGACGTCCGCGATACCCTGACGGCGAGACGAGTGAGCCGTGGTTCAACCACTTCGCCAAGAACAGCGGCGGATCCTTACTTGAGCCTTCCGTATACTGGATGCCGGACAGTGCCGAATTCTTTCGCACTACCAGCGCGCTAGACAGGAAACCTGCGCGGTCGATGGCCACTGAGGAGGAAGACAACATGCCACACGCTGCCACGGACGCGACATTATCGATGAAGCAGCAAGATCATCAAGAGCAGTACCAGCAGCAACAGCAACAGCAGCAGTACCACCACCAGCAACAGCAACAGCAGCAGTACCACCACCAGCAACAAATGCCATCGCGCATGAGCCAGTTCTCGGATTACATCCCGAGCAACGAGTCGCCACCTGCGGCGAGGAGGCGCCTGGGTCCGTCAACCCAGCCACCGGACCTCGGAGGTGTCTTCATCAACCACACGACCGAAGTGCTTCTCTCGGACGCCGGGGCAACAGGTAAGACGCGTCAGCAACAGGACCACTGCGTAGCAGACACGAAGAAAGCAGCCGACAGTGACACGAGCGGCGACAGCTTCCACCAGGGCGACACAGACGAAGGGCGGCACGACCCGAAGTCCATACCCACTGTGCGCCTCCGCAAAGCCAGCAGGAGCCACGGCGGGCAGGCTGCAGCGAGCCGCTCCAGGGAAGGACACGACACTGGGACTCCCCTGAAAAAGCAGGGATCGTTCAAGCAGTCGAGAAGAGAGGCCGCTCGTGAAGCGACCCCGGCATCACGAGGAGCTCAGCCGCACGCTGCGCCGCGGAACGTCGCGCCGACAAGGCGACCGTCCAACGGCAGTGGCGCAGAGCCCAGCAAGTCGACTCCCAGTAATTCGAGGACGTCGAAGGACGCGTACGAGCCTGAGCGGTCAACGAGGAGGGTGAGACAGCATGTTCGAACTGGGGATCATGAGTCACATATTGACCGGAATGATGTCAAACAAACGGCGCACGACGCGCCTGAGAGGAGCGAGGCCAGCGACGCGGGCCACGACAAGAACAGCGACTGGTCAGTGTCCTGCGGAGAACAGCTGCAGTTGAGCGAGAGCAAGCAAGATGCGTCGCGGGACACTGGTCAGAGAGAGGACGAAGTCACGCGGATTCAGGACTCAAAGCTTCAGCTTCCCATGGAGAAGGACCACTCCTCCTGGAATCAGCAGTCGGGGACGGACAGGCTCATGAGAAGCGGCAGCGAAGGACAGCTTCTGGAGCTGGACTCGTCAGGACATCGCAGTGAGAGAAGAAGTGTGCCAGCTGCTTTGGTGGAGTCACGCCACCTGGCTGGCCACTCGCAACGCATGGCTCTGCCGAACACCGAGGAGCAAGAGGCGGACCACCACCAGTCCGCACACACGGTCCAGAATTCCGAGGAGGCACCGGGAAAGTGTCCGGATAAACAGAAGAGCAAGTCTCATAAGCAGTCCAGGAACCTGAGCAGTTCGAGTAGTTCTAGCAGCAAAAGCTTGCCGTCTGACAGTCCAAAGGAGGCGCCAAGTGGTACGTAAACACTTTCACATATTCGCTTTCAACGAATCTGCGCTTTTACTTAAGCTAAAAACAAAACCGTGCATGTTTTTTTGCACAAGACACAAGGAAGCTTGCGGACGTACGAGTGATTAGCAGTGGTTTTTCTTTGGACTGTTATGTAAAATTATGTAAGTCGGCTGCCCTGCAAACCTATTTGCCAACCGAGAACTTTCGTTTCATTTTGACTTTTAAGGAAGCGCACACAAAGACCCTGTTAAACTCGCAGGTCTGAAATGCGTATAAAAGCAATACGTAATAATGAGTCGCGAGCTTCGCGTGGATTTTATCCTTCTTGTCTAGCGTATCTAGCGCAACAACATGGCGGCTTGCAGGCCACCCACTTCGATCCGAATTCACCTTGCTACGTGCTCTTTGTCACGAAAGCAATAAATTAGTGGTAACATAAGCCTTCACTTATAGCCTCATCTCACGCTGAGGGAAAAGTGTTAGGAATGTTCTGCTGTTATGTTGAGATCAGCAGTCGGTTTTGACACTGCTAAGCCTAAAGTTACTATGCGAAAACTCTAGCTAGCTCTAACAAAAGACGCCACCGCTTCCTCGAAAATGGTTTACAGTTTGATATTAGTCGAAATATCGAGAAGCGATCGACAATTCTTTAATTGACATGGTACCAAAACCTTTTACGTTAGCCATGTATCTCCTTGGATACGCTGAACACTTACTAAAAGCCTCCTGGGGAACGTATATAACGTCCATGTAACTGGGTGCTAGTTGCACACGGATACCTTCCTCGCGCGCCACAAGCTTTTGCTACGGTTCTAAAATAATTAGTATGCGTAACAGGTGCATGCTGTCTCCTGTGAGTGTTTAATTGAGCTCTTTAAACTGTTTCACATTATCTCGCTCTCTCTCGCTCACCCCTGTTTACCTCCACAATGTATGGCATCCGGCTGACAAAGTTTAGTTAACTTAATTCCTTATGCATACTTTTCCTTCACCTCTCTCTTTCTCTATGTTTTTGCGCAATCTACGTGAAATTGTTGTCACTTGGGAACTCGAAAACATGAAAGTGCTTGCGAAAATGAAATTACGTACGTTAATAAGAAACTAATATGTCGATTGATTTAGAAATAAGTATATTATGGGGAAGCCAATAAATCACCCGACCAAGGTGTATAAATCTACAAATATATATTCAAACTGATAATTTTTTCCTTAATAATGTTCTAACGAGTAGTTCGGACTTTTAAGTAGTATTGTTCGCTGCAAACGCAGGAAAAGGAAAAGGCCAATCCAACGATAACAGCGAGGACAGCTTTTTCGACAAGGACATTCTACCGCAAGGTAAGATAATGATATTTGTAGCTGTGCAGCGCTTGCTTTCTGTATCGCACGTCTAGAAAAGACCAAAAATTAATGTGTCATTCTAAATTTTAATATGGAAAATTCGTTAAAAGCTTAATCCAGCCGAAACTACGAAGCGAATGCAGGAAGACATGGCTCGCTGCACAACTTCAATTTTGCACTTGCAACATGTGCGAAAAAATATTTAATACGTTTGATAATACATATTCTTAATTAGCTACTTGGACATTGCGATTTGTCATACATGTAATGTCTGGCCCTCTTCAGATAATTCATCGGAAAAGGTCGAAGTGTGCTACGTGCTCCATGGGATAAATCTGTTAAAAGAAACAGTCAGTATCATTGCCACAACGACAGCAAAGAAGGCATAAGAGTGAAAAGAATTAATCGGCAACAGAGGAAACACTAAGACATGTTGGTATTATTAGCTGTGAAGGTAGTCAACGGTCATAATAATAATTGCTCACGGCATCCACTTTGAGTTGGGATGAGGGCAAATAGCATGTGTGAGCTATGCTTACGTGTCACCTCTTTCAAACTCTTTCGAAAATCTGAGCTTCCTTCGCAAACAGCGCTCGCGTTGCAGCCCTAAAGCACGATGCTCCTTACTTTGTCGATGACGAAGGCCTCATGCATTTCGTGCACGTCTATAACGATAACGTTTCAGGACAACTTCCCTGTCAAGCTCAGGCCAACATCATCACAATTTGCAGTGCGACGCCAAATTGTTGCCAGCGAACTCATTCACTGGGACGCATGCTCCATTAAATGATCGTTTAAACAACTGATCAAGCTTCGAGTTCGACCTATGTAAGGGTATATATCCACGTAAAACGGCGAAATTGGTACACAGTGCATTTCTTTCAGCTAATGTACTGGTTGGCATTCTATTTTATTTTCATTTTATATGAAGAAAAATGGAGAGCTAGGCTTTTTTTAGAGCCGCTATCCCAAAATACGGAGCATTTCAGGCCACAGTAAAGAAGGAAAAGGAAGCAGGGTGGAAAAAAAAAAAAAAAGAAAGTCAGTTTCGCTCGAAGGGTAAAGCGTAGAAAACGATAGCAAAGCTAAGCATTCTGCTCAAACTTCTCGGACGGTGCTCTAACAATAACGGTGTTCTAACGGTGTTCTAACAATACGCGGCGCGACATGTTGGCGATTAGTCGCGCGCTTCGCTTCATCCACGGAGGAAGGAAAAAAAAAACTGAGGAGAAGCCCTACCCCCTCCACGGAGGAAGTGACGTGGTACTTTCTTTCCTTTTTTTTTTCTTTAATTTGCTTTATCGGCCATGTTCTCGGGCCACAATGGCGGCTTTGTTATGGTTGTGCGCGCTCGCACGTGTTGCTCCGTACGTTTCGTACCGTGGCAAAGGCGTCGTGTGGGCAGGTTTGAGCTAGCCAACGTGTTTTGCTGCGCCGTGTTATCTGGACTGGACCCTCCTGGATGTTTCTGTGGCCAGATGGGACGGGAGGAACTAAGACTCGTGAAATGGACGCGCATGCAACGCTGTATATACTCAATGAAGAAGGTGGCCGCCCTCGCTTCGAACCAAGCCGTGTCGCGTCAGTCGTGTGCGTCTGCCCCTCGTCAGAGTGAATTCTCAAACTGTTTGTGATGGCCTGTCATGCCGGAAATATTATTTCGCGAGCTTACTATGCACCATTTGTGCCGTGTGCGTTTATTCTTTTTTTAATTATTGGGTTTTACGTGCCAAAACCACTTTCTGATTATGAGGCGCGCCGTAGTGCAGGACTCCGGAAATTTTGACCACCTGGGGATCTTTAACATGCACCTAAATCTAAGTACACGGGTGTTTCCGCATTTCGCCTCCATCGAAATGCGGCCGCCGTGGCCGGGATTCGATCCCGCGACCTCGTGCTCAGCAGCCCAAACCCACAGCGCGCGCGTTTATTCTGAGCCGTGATCCGGCGATGAAAGTTTGCAGCGAGGATCGCCGCCGCTACGCTACGTGAACTGGCAAGACTGCAGGCTTGCAAAAAAACAAAAGCGTGAAAAGGAATGAAAACAACAAAACAAACAAACAAACCGATGACATTCTGTTAAATAGGTTTATGAAAACATATATATATATATATATATATATATATATGAATTGTACGCTATTTAAAACCAAAGGCATTTACTTAAAGCAATTGATGAAGCATTTTTGTATGTTTCCTGCCTCGAACGTCTTCTCGCCCCAGGTTTGTAATGGTTTCAATAAATGCATTGTTAGTCTTTTTGTACTCATTGAATCGCAAATGATTCATTTTAAGCTCCGAAAACAAGTAGTAAATGTGCCGTGGACGTGTAAACCAGCGCAAAATCCATGCAGAGCTGCTCTTTCTTCTTTTGTCCCTTGCAATGAAGCTAAAAAGCAGACGACGCGCAGCATTGTTGTCACCAAAAACACAATAGTCTATTTATACGGAGAATTACGCGTTTTAGAAGCAGGATTCTTTGAGCGGGACTATTTTAGTCGCGGACGCAATCGTCTGTCCCACTCCGGTCATCTTGGCGGGGCGTCCCCTTTATTCTAAAGCTGTACCCGGCTATAGCTGGAAGGAAGCTTCTCGTCTTCTCGTCATTTGGATTCCAACATAACGTTGGCTGTGCATGTCTTTAAAGCGAATCTTGCTTCGCGTAGCCTCCCTGGTCTGGCGTGGAAGCTGGCTGGGTTGCTCACTATCTCAGTGGATATATATATATATATATATATATACACGCAAAACTACAGCGCGACCGGCCGCTCGAGGCACTTTGCGTGTATTCGCGCGGGCTTCTTTCACGCTCTGGAAAAGACATTTATGTAGCACGTATTGAGCAACAGAAAGCTGTATCGGGAGTTTTTCATGATGCTCTACAATTTCCTTTTTGACGCCTTTCATCTAATTATAATATTTGAGGAGTTGATTTGATTAATTAATTAAGACTAAATATGCAATTGGACGGAATGCAAAAAATAATCTGAGTATCTCCAAGCGACCGCAAACAACAATACCCTGGTCCTGTCGAGCTACGTGCCATGTGGATATCTTTAAATCTTGGTGCATGATAGTTGGGACACCCTGTATGTATACACACAAATGTCATATTGTCCCGAATGAAAGTACCAGCGAACGGGCTTATGACGTGCAAATATGCGCACCTGTGTTGCTCGTAACACGACGTAAATTCATACGTAAAACCCGAACATATAATGCCGGCATACGTTCTAAAGTACACCAGCCTGGTAATGGAATTGAATGGTGCACCGAAAACAGCAGACGAGGAGACGTATTATAACACCAGCCTGTTTAGTATATGTACAGATCAAGCATTGGGCTGTCTTCGGATCTTCCAGGCTACAATAATCAGCCTGCTGAAACTTCTGTCATTGTCTTTGTCGTCTACAGAGAGCAGACATGGCTATAGTTTACGAATTAATTCATGTATACTTCATATTCTTTGATTTAGCCATTGGTTACGTGGGGCTGGGTGTGTGCCCGTCCTTGGCTGATCCTCCTGCATCATCATCCTCATCATCATCATCGTAATGATCATAAAAACATTTATTGGTGTCTATTTACAGGGTATTTTGTTGTTGTCCGTCAGGGCCTTTCCAGACGCTGTTGACTGGGTTCAGCAGGGGCGGGGCACTTTGTCCAGGTCTCCAACAGCCCTGCGCCCGCACTGCGCGAGACCAATTCTTGGCAGCGGTCGCTGGCCAGTAGTGCCACCGTTTGCTCCGCACTTGGATTTATGATTTATGGTGACTGCTGCTATAAGTTGGCATGAGCTGTGCTACAAGGTGGCATTTTAACCGCATCCCGGGCAGTTAGCAGCGTATCTGGTTGGGCACATTTTTACTGAGCAGGTTTAAGTTGGGGAATGTTCCTGTCGGGAGCTGTCCCTAATCTTCCAGAACGAGTATGCGCTTTGCTGCGACACGGGAACTACAGAATCCTCAAATGTAGTTATGCGCGTGTCGTACTTTTCTGTGCGTACACCCGTCGTCACCGTTATTTCCTCGACAAGGTGGCAAACATAACCGTTGCGTGACATTCACGCGTTGCGTAGGATGAAAGTGAACGAAATGTGCGCGTTGGATCTGCAAACTTATCTTCTTTTCTTCAGCTTAATATCTGCACAACAACTCGATCATTTCGCTAGAATAGCAGCTTGGGCTTGCTGGTTTTCTATCCTGCTGTTAACAGTGCAAAATGCAGACAAGAGACGAGACAAGAAGACGAGATAAGAAGTGTCTTCTTGTCTCGTCTCTTGTCTACATTTTGCGCTGTTAACAGCAGAACTCGATCATAATTTGCCCCCCCCCCCCCCCCCCCCCCCCCAGAACGCAACGCTTTTGCTGCATTCTTTCTGCCGCTCAGATACCACTGCCTACCAATTTCTCCTTGGCAATGTGAAGCCCACTGCTCCGGAAAAGCCTTCCGTGGTGGACCAGCCCTCGGAGAGCAGCACTGACATTGAGAACGAAATGGCAGCCGCAGTTATGACCAGCCAACCCAAGTAAGACACGCGGTCGTATAGGGTTTCATTTATCTCTTATTGTAAAGTATATATTTCGCATTAGCCGCGTCTATATCATGTTTAACTGTAGAAGCTAATCTGTACGCACTCGTATTTTGGTTGCTCAAAACAAACTTCAGAACGCTCTCCGAGCACGAAGCTATACAAATAATTCATGAAGATACGCTAAGACTCGATGCACATATACAGCGACAGTTTTGTTTGCGTGTGAAAGATACGAAAACGGATGTAATTACGCAAGAAATTAATCTTACAGTTATATCAAAACATTTCTCTTCTGCCATCAGAAATAAGTAAGCCTCTATGTGGGCGAACGCTTTGTCGTCCAGGAGGGACGCAGAAGCAAAATTTCGTTGGCGACGTATCTTTAATATTCCGCCACCGGATCCTCGTGACATTATAACCATTCCGTAGCCTCTTCTTGCCGTTAGCATTGTTTCTGATGCAACAATAAAATATTGAAAGAGAAATATTCAGAATAGGTCACGTCGCACTGACGTCATTCGCGCAGCGTTTAGGCACGACATTGTAAAGGCTAAGTTGGGCCTTCATTTTGTGTCCTATAACAATGAAATTTCAGTCACCAAAGGAAAGGAAATATAGTTTAGGAATAATGCTTAATTGGTCTATACTGATCGTAGTTTTCTTTAGAATCTATTCAGTAGCATTGCTTAGAAATGCACAAAAAGCAAAAAAAAAAAGACCACCTATATATTTATAGATGAAACCGATAGGTATGCCATTGCTTTGAATGCACTTGCATGTCATATTCAAGCTTCTATGGCAAATAAATGTTTTTTGTTTATTTCTACATTTGAAGGCATACCTGAATTTTCTTCCAAGTAGGCGACATCGGTGCACGAAACAAAACGTTCATTGTTTAAGTTACACGTAAAGTTATTGCACTGCACCATCGTGACACAGCGCACTTTCTCACTGCACCCACCCAAGGTATAAAAAGAGTCCCGAAGAGCTCGAGGATCCCAAAGCTGGCAGCAATGATAGCTCCCCTCCGGAGTATGACGTGACCTCTGTCAACATACAGTGAGTTCTTTCTCATACCGGCTGTCTTCACGTTAATCTTTCGAAGCTGATGTTCAGAGATGACGTTAGATATCTGCACGTCTGCACTTGCCTGAGCAGGAGCCGCCAAGTAAGATGCTAGAATATCTGCGCGTGACTATACCGTGCAGGTGCTGAGTAAGGGAACGCAACTAATATAAAAGAAATGAAGGCACGCTAAATTTCGCATCACGTGGTTGGTAAAAGCAGTCCTTTATAGGTAACTGGAAAATCGCGGCCTCCTAATGCAAGATGCTGACGCACGAAAAATCATTTAACCTTACCGTAGTCAAAAAGGAACCCCGACCTATATTCTGTTCCATGAAAACCTAGCATTAGAGTTGGAACTACCAGACCCTGAGGCAAGGCAGACTATATGTCCTGGCACATGGCGTTGTAATACATTGCTCTCTGGATAGGTTGCCGCACAGTTTCTACTTCGGTGCCACATTATTTCACTACTGCAGCAAAGGGTGCCACTGAAAGAACGAGAAGCTGCGATCAGTAAGGCCCCAGGTTGTGTTTTTACCATCGCGAGGCCGTATCAAGCAACAATTGCAAAATTGTGAGATATATTTCGCTGCTTCGCCCTAGCCCCTTGTATATATATGGGATGCTTTGGTATAGGACGCCCTAAAACAGATTGATTGATTACTTTTTTTCTTCATAGGAATCTAATCAGCGCCAAGGTTAAACATGACGTGCCTTCGCTTATTTCACGGAAAGGTGAGTAACTTTGTCCTTTCCTTACATTTGTACTCCTGGGTAGCAGCTTTTCACCCCAGAGATGCAACTATTATATCCAGACCTGGTAGACCGCCTTCCTGTACACTTGCAGAAGCGTTCCGGGATAGCCACCAATGAACCTTAGCGCTCTTTTCGTTCGTTTCAGTCCTGGGCCTCGACATGTACGCGGAGCCCAAAATATTGCAGAGCCAAAAGCGAGACGACGAAGACAGCTTCTTCGACTGACGGGGATACACCGTGAAGCTGAAGCCTGCAGCTCCGTTCGTTTCTGTGTAGCCCGCGGGCGCATTCGCTACGTGTGTGATATGCGGAGATCTTCGGTGGGTGCGAACTGGAGCACTGCCCCAGATGCACTCTCGCCTTGCTTAGTCGGCGGCAGTGAAAACGCATCGTGGTTGCCACGAGCCCTGGCGAAACCGCTTTGCGGGCTGTTTTCACTGCTCCCGTATAACAAAGACTACATCAATGCTAGACCATTGCAGCCAACGCGTCAGGAATTTTGTATCTTTGGTTTTATACACATTATTGCAAGCCACAGCCACGCCTTCTCCTGTTCAGGAAGGAGAACATGCTCAACTATACCGCCGCCTATTCATTTAGCCTTTACCTTGAGTCGCTCCCCCACAAAGGATGTGGTGTGAGAGGAGCTTATAGCAAAGTACGTTTGCCCGTTTACAAAATGTAACCTGTCGAGAGAGAGAGGGAAATTATAGCTGTAACATATAGGTAAAAAATATCAATACATCGAACAAACGCGTGTATGCTCGCCGTATCCTGTAGAAGAAACGCGAAAAAGTATGGACAACGAAGAAACGAGGACGAAGTCGAGTGTCATAGGAGTCAGATGGCATATCATAATGGGCAGTTCGTGGCTGTCGAACTAAAACCCCGTTTACACTTTTCTCTCTGCTACATTAGATATAAGTGTGAAATAGGCCGCTGAGATAACATGAAGCCTTTCAGAAAAAAAAAAATTGAAATTGCGACAGCGGTGACGTTGGAGTTCAGGGCGGAGGTAACTTCGCCTTGAGGAGCGCTTACTTATACGCTTATAGCGCTTATACCCTGGCAGCGTTGCCGAAAATGCCTTGGACGGTACGCGTCGTCATCAGAAGTTTGCGTAGTACAGTTATGTCAAGTGCACAACAGACCACTTGCCTTTCCACACCATTGCGTAGACAAACGCCAAAAACGTGCACGACCACGCTGTGCCGTCCCAAACACAAGTGCCGCATACATGACTGCGCGTTGACCACCTGCACGTAAGACTGAGGTTAAAGCGCCGCCATGCACGTTCCCGCCGATAAGCGGTGGTGGCGCGCACATGGAGGGGCTTTAGCTGAGGTATGGCGATTCTACAAATGTAGTCGCTGACCCCCGCGTTGCTTAGCATGACTTGACGCCGTGGCAGTGCAGTAACAAGTGACGGCATCGTTATAAAGCAATAGAGAAAAGTTCCAACGTTCGTGTATGCCTGTGTTAAGGCTCTTAACTCAATACCTGGCTTTTTCTGTCCTTCACGCTTTTGCAGTAGGCTGTAATAGCGGTACAATCCGTTTTTGTTCACGCTTTAATATGTCCATTCTAAGATGGAGCAGTACTGAAAATACCGAGGTGCTCTCTTGTACGTATAGTTAGCACTGAAAAGTTGTACATTCAAAGGCCAATGTAACGTTGAGATTTCTGTTAGTTTGTTCGTGTGCACAATTGTTCCATAGAAACCACAGTCAGGCGTCGGTGTCAACAAATGCGTCGTCGTCATTTTCAATCCGAAGCACGGTGCACCCACTGTTATACTGCGGTGGATAAGTAAGACTAATACGAGCCAATATCCGACCGATATTGGTTCTCACGCCCGCCGAGGGCTCTTAATTCGATGAATTAAGATTTAATTTAAAGGAATTCATTAATTCGATGAACGATTCCGAAAAAAGCGGACGAGATAACAACGATTTATATATTGCACTCCTGGAGCGGAACCAATTAATATCAGGAAAGCAAGTATTGAAAATCCAGAAGGTCATTGAACGACTTCGCCTTTACGATATTTGCAGTAACGAGGCCATACAGTGGCTTACACAAGCGCAGTGCCAGTACTGCATGTGTTCGGGCAGAACGAGGCAGACGTCTTTTGCACCGAGGCCACCAGCTAACTATCCTGCAAGTGCTCATATATTTCTGTGAATTATGCCTTTTATAGTGAATTCGAACATCGCGTTCTAGTCCTACGGCCTGCACTATTGCCCAGTCACTTTAACTAGAATTGTACTACTTTCTCTTAGTTTGTTAGAACTTGTAAAAGAGATGATCGTTTGGCGACACATACACATAAAACGGACAGCGAGGTGGAATTTTCTGATCAAGTAAACTGCAAGTGAATGGAATGAATTTGTTCGCTTTCTAAATATGAAAGTACAGGACAGGATTTTCTACCACATTCTCCGTAACAATCACCAGGTCTATGACATCACGCAACGATTAGAGAAATGGCGAGATGTCAGTTCCTACTTTTAATTTAAGCCCCCTTTTTTATGCCTGCGAATTTGCATGACACCTTGTTTACAATGCATAAACATATATTATCGCTCATACGCGTTTCATTTGCTCATTGCTCACTCCCGAGCTAGTACAAGCGCGATTCTCCGTAAACATTTTTTTATGCCCACCAGCGTACAACTTAAGTCCGTTCTTTCATGTCCAGAGCTGATCTGTATTTGGGGATTTATTTTGATCCTTTACCACTGAAGTCTAGGCGAGCTATAGTTATATATACTGACGTCACATTTCCGACTGTTCATTTTTTGTTTTGCGTTCAATGAAGGTCATGGACCTCAAAATTCTATCAAAGAGGAGGTTGTCTGGCAAAGGCTTGAGAGCTCACTTTTGTAATTCAGCAAAATTCTACGAGCTAGTTTCTGAATTCATTTCTCAGGAGGTGTGTGCTGAAGTCATGCGCTGTCTGGTGTATGCATTGGGCCATGCAGCACAGCGGACCGAGTGCCAGTCCATCACGATGTTCCTCTTCCACGCGACCACCACCTGCGTCATGGCACAGGCACTACTCGGGATACAAAGCCGGAACTGGCTCATGGAAAACCTATTATACTGAATTGATAAAGTCTGAATCTTGCCAGTATTTTTTTCTACTGTATCAGGGTACTTTCATTTACCGCAAGAAATATAATGTCGGAAGTGTCTTACTTCTCTGACGAGTAGTGTATCCACGAGGAGGCACTGCTTGTCGATGGACAGTCATGTATACGGTGGTAGTCTTGACGGAATAAACGGAGTATGAACGGAAAGTTTGTTGTTCCTCTGTCAAAGTGATGAGACAAATTCAAAGTGGATACAGACTGGTTGCTCAAGAAAACTTGTATTAGGGTAGCAAAGGACAGACGCACCGTACAGACGTACAGACGTAACGCAGTCGTGACGCAGTTATGACCCCAGGTATTTCTGCGAAGGCCGCTGTTCCTAAAAAATCTATGGGCACTTCGCTGAGCTAAACTGCGATAGGCGAAATCCTTTCTATGACTGCCTTGTTGTTGTTGCTACTGCTGTTGCTGGAGCCTTCGTCCCAGGAGATCGACTGAGTCGCTTCAGTCGCATCCGTTCATTGGCTTTCACCCTTCTTGTGCTGGGAGACTCTGGAAGACGCTGGTTCTTTCCACTCGAATGAATCGAGAATACCAAGCACTTGCTTTGCGTGACGATTCGGTATACTAAAATATTTTGCGGTACTAAAGGCAGTAGCTACAGGGCGTTTGCAGTGTGTCCGGTGCCACTGTAGGAGTTATATAGTTTGAACAGAGTGCGGCTTATTGGTTTACAGAGCATATAGCACCGTCCTTTCCAGCGATACGAAAACGTTGTGTGCGATTTTATTGCGGGAAGCGACACGAAGTAACGAAGGCCACGCTAACGAAGGCCACGCTTAGTGGCAGCCATCAGCGAGATGGCGAATGCAGCATACGGTTACTCGGTTATTTAAACCACTGTACCACATCCTCAAGTCACTAGCAGCAGCTCAAACTGCACAAACCCAGGCCGACCTTTCTGCCTTTCGGTAACTAAAACATTCTACTACTACTTTTACATGCTAGAGCCCTTGGGGAAACAACACTGTTCAACTATAACTCTGACGGCCTCGTTTCGCTACAATAGGATTTGGACATTTGACACTGTGACAGTTTTATGCTGCTGTAGCTGCAGTCTTGACGTGCCTGCTGCCATTCCTGTAGGCAGGGCGGGAAATACTTGTACTGCACTGAAAAGTGGTGTTGCCCACAGCTTTTATTTCGAGAAATGACAGTAATTACAGCGGCCCAACTTGTCGTTGGGACAGTTGTTCCAGTCACATTTACGTTGTCCGAGTCCATGAGTACGGCATTCAGAAACCTGCGAGAAAAAAAAAAAGAAAAACCAACGAAGTTATGAAACAGCCATCGAAATACATAACGAAAAGCGCCTCTGCTGTGCGCCACCGCGACTATACCGGAATCAGGAGACTGCGCAAACTGGCGGAATGAAATGGCGAAACGAACTGTCGCGATAAAACTTATCCTATGGCATACTCTGCGTCGCCATTCGCAAGTCTCGGCTTTGTTGTGAGCTGTTCAGACATAATATCACAGCGACTGTGGTGATCGAGCTGAGAAGGATTATGCTTTGCCAACAAAATAAAGCGATCCTTGGCTTTACTACTAGCGTCCCCAAGCAAAGTTGCGACCCGGAAATAAAAATTAATTTTGAGTCAATTTGTACGTCCTTTCCGTTTTGTACGACTGGCCGATGGCGTTCCCCAAAGTTATGTCACCAATTTCAAAAACAGTTTATGACAAAACCACGACGAAGGAACACCGGCGGTAATAGAGCGCGCGAGAAAAACAGGCTGAACGCAATCGCAGCCGTTCATTCCAAAAGACACAAAGCGACTATGCAGAAACTGGCTGCCGCTCAAACATCGTAGAAATTCTTGTTCATACAGACCGACCGGAACAGCATGACTACAGAGGTATACGACGCACGTCATGCAAAAATTAGTCGACAAATCACCAACAACGTTACCGCACCTTCCTATCGTCGCAACAGAAAATATTAGGCCTGAGAAAGGATTATGCGCTGCAAAGTTGACGTTTAGCGAGATTTAGTTACCGTTTGCCACACCGAAGACAAAAGTAAATAAAATCTGTCCGACGTTGAATAAATCAAAAAACTGGGTCGCGCGATTTCGTGCAGGCAAAGAAGGGGATGAAATGAAGCAAAATCAACCAATGAACACGCACAGAGGTACCTAACGGTAGCAGCCACATCCGAACATGAAATATACATGTAATCTCAAAATTCACATGCCATTTATGGCAAAACGGTACAAGTGATGGAGCGTGCTTTAAAATACGCACGTGCCAGAGCTAACGGCGCACAGTGACAAACAAGTGAGGTTTACCATTTGGCACAGAAAAAACAACCGCATAGGCAGCAAACCCATGAATAGTATTTTGAATTCCATGTGAATGCGCCCCGCATTAAAGTCTCATAAAGAACATTCACCGGCACGCACTATAAACCGAATCCTCACGAAAATATAGCAGTATCGCAGCGACAATCAGATGCAGGTTCAGAAAGTGCAGTTTACGGTGCGAGCAACGCTCGCAAAGAACTCACATGAATAGCTTAAAAGCAATCTAAGCTTTCATGCTAGGAGATGTATACGGCAGCGATTCGGATGTACAGAGCTACTCGAACGGCAAAGGCAAATCACAACTGCTCCAAACGTGGAGACGACGATACACTACGCTTTCGCAAGGTTACATGAATGGCGCCCGGTTGCAAAGATATAAGAAATGCCACCCGGCGCACATTCGCCAACCTTCAGACGTGCTTTTGTCTTGAAAAGTGCTTGAAGACAGCAACGTCAAAATAAGTAGGCAGTTTTCTCGTTCGTGAGGCTACGGAAGAGAAGAATGATGGAATCTAAATACTTGTTAAAGGGGTAGGGAAATAAAGAGGTGAATTGCGCATGTTAATGGAAAAGGCAATATTAAACTGCTCCAAGCGTGCAGACAATGATACGGCACTGAAGGTTACACGAATAGGTGGCAAAAATTAATAGGTGACAAACCTTAATAAAGTGCCACCCGGAGAAAATTCGCCAATCTTCAGACGGTATTTTTGTCATTGACAATGATATGGAACGACATGGACTACGATATGGAACTAAAGAACTATGACATTTAGGGGTTTATCGAAGGGGCGCGAAAGAAAAGAGGAGGCGAACGGCGGTTTTGGATGCCAAAGGCAACATTACACTTCTCGCATATATGCGACGATACAGCAAGGTACGTTACGCGAATGGGGCCTGGTGACAAACATCAATAAAGTGCCATCCGGAGCACATTCGCTAACCTTCAGAGGTGCTTTTTTTCTGTAAAATACTTGCAAACAGCAGCAGCAGCAGAATAAGCTGCATTTTTTCTCCCTGGCTAGGATATGGGACTGAAATCGATGGAACGTAACTGCTTGCCAAAGAGGCACGAAAAAAAAAAAAAGAGGAGGAGAATTGCTCATTCGCGTGGGAAATGCAACGTTCAACTGCTCCAAGCGTGGAGACGAATATACAGCACGCAAGGTTACACAAATTGGTTCCGGTGAGAAACCTTAATAAAGTCATATAGAGCACATTCGCCAACCGTAAGACGTGCTTTTGGTTTAAAATGTTCGCAAACAGCAGCGTCAGAATACGCCGGAAATTTGCTTCTTCGCTACACTATGCATAGCAGCTATAGAATTTAAGTGTTTGTAATAGCGGCAGGAACGGAGTGAAGAGATATATTTCAAATTTCCGAGGCAATCGCAACGTTCAGCTGCTCCAAGCGTGTAGACGATAGAGCACGGAAGGTTGGATGAATGGGGTCCGGTGACACATCTCACGTACTTGCCACCCGGAACGCATTCACCAACCTTCCTAAATGCTTTTGCCTTGAAAGTACTTGTAGACTGCTCTGTAAATTTACATACATTGTTCTACCATGATGTAGATATGGAACATAAAACTGGGCTTTGAAAGTGTGTTAAAAAGGCACGAAAAAAAGAGGAGGCGAATTGCTCATTCGCATGGAAAATGGAACGTTCAACTGCTCCAAGCATGAAGGTGACGAAACCACGCGGAAGGTTACACGAATGGGTCCCGGTGACAAACCTTAATTAAATGCCGCCCGGGGCACATTCGCTAACCTTCGCAGGTGCTTTTGTTTAAAAGTGCTTGAAGGCAGCAACGTCGAAATAAGTAGGCAGTTTTCTAGTTCGTGAGGACATGGAACTGAAGAATGACGGAATCTAAATGTTTGTCAAAGTGGTAGGAAATAAAAAGGAGGTGAATTGGTCACCTGAATGGAAATGGCAAAAGTAAAATGCTAGAAGCATGGAGATGGCTATACAGCAGGGAAGGTTACAGGAATGGGTTCCGGCGAGAAACCTTAATAAAGTGACATTTGGAGCACATTCGCCAACCTTCAGACGTGATTTTGGCTGTAAAGTGCTTGAACACAGCAACGTCAAAATGAGCGGGGAGTTTTCTCGTTGAGTACGACGTGGAACTAAAGAATTATGAAATTAAGGTGTCTTTCAAAGGTGCACGAAAAAGAAGAGGAGGCGAATTGCTCATTTGTAGAAGACGATGCAGCAGAAAAGGTTACACGGATTGTGCCCGGTTGCACAGATCCACTAAATGCCTGCCGGAGCACATTCGCAAACCCTCATACGTGCTTTGGTCTTGAAAGTTGTTGCTGACAGCAAGGTCAAAATAAGCAGTCAAGTTTCTCGTTCTCAATAATATGGAACTGAAGAACGATGGAATCTATGTGCATGTCAGAGGGGCGCACGAAAAGAATAGAGGAGATGAACTGCTCATTTGAATGGAAAAGGCAATGTTAAACTGCCAGAAGCGTGAAGATGATGATACAGCACGGAAGGTCAAGCGAATGGGGACCGGTGACAAACCTAAATAAGTGTCGCCCGGAGCACATTCGCCAACCTTCATACGTGCTTTTGTCTTGAAAGTGCTTGAACACAGCAACAACAAAATATGCAGGCAGTTGTTTTCTCGTTCGTAAGGATATGGAACTGAAGAACGATCGAGTCTAAATACTTGTCAAAGGGGCAGGAAAAAAAGAAGCGAATTGCTCATTTGAATGGAAAAGGCAATAGTAAACTGCTAGAAGCGCGGAGACGACTATACAGCATGGAAGGATACACGAATGGGTTTCGGTGACAAACCCTATGAAAGTGCCATCTGGAGCACATTCGCCAAACTTCATACGTGCTTTTGTCTTGATAGTTCTTGAAGGCAGCCACGTCAAAATAAGCCAGTATTTTTGTCATTGACTATGATAAGGAACGACATGAACTACGATATGGAACTAACGAACTATAAAATTTAGGGGTTTCTCAAAGGTGCACGAAATAAAACAGAAGGCGAACTGCGGATTTGAATGCCAGAGGTAACACTCAACTTCTCGCACGTAGCGACGACACAGCAAGGAAGATTACACAAATGGGTTCCGGTGAAAAACATTAATAAAGTGCCATCTAGAGCACATTCGCCAACCTTTACACGTGCTTTTGGTTTAACATGTTTGCAAAAGGCAGCGTGAGAACACGCCGGTAACTTACTCCTTCGCTACACTATGTAATGCAGCTATAGAATTTAATTGTTTGTAATAGCGACAGGAAAGGAATGAAGAGATAAATTTGACATGTGCGAGGCAATGGTAACGTTCAACTGCTCCAAGCGTGTAGACGATACAGCACGAAAGGTTGGATGAATGGGATCCGGTGACAAATCTCATGTACGTGCCACCCGGAACGCATTCACTAACCTTCCTAAATGGTTTTGCCTTGAAAGAGCTTGTAGACTGCTCTGTAAATTTACATATATTGTTTTACCATGATGTAGATATGGAACATAAAACTGGGCTTTGAAAGTATGTTAAAAAGGCACGAAAAAAAGAGGAGGCGAATTGCTCATTCGCATGGAAAATAGAACGTTCAACTGCTCCAAGCGTGCAGGTGACGAAACCACGCGGAAGGTTACACGAATGGGTCCCGGTGACAAACCTTAATTAAATGCCGCCCGGGGCACATTCGCTAACCTTCGCAGGTGCTTTTATTTAAAAGTGCTTGAAGGCAGCAACGTCAAAATGAGTAGGGAGTTTTCTCGTTCGTGAGGATATGGAACTGAAGAATGATGGAATCTAAATGTTTGTCAAAGGGGCAGGAAATAAAAAGGAGGTGAATTGGTCATTTGAATGGAAATGGCAAAAGTAAAATGCTAGAAGCATGGAGATGGCTATACAGCAGGGAAGGTTACAGGAATGGGTTCCGGTGAGAAACCTTAATAAAGTGCCATCTGGAGCACATTCGCCAACCTTCAGGCGTGCTTTTGGCTGTAAAGTGCTTGAACACAACAACGTCAAAACGAGCGGGTAGTTTTCTCGTTGACTACGACATGAAACTAAAGAATTATGAAATTAAGGTGTCGTTCAAAGATGCACGAAAAAGAAGAGGAGGTGAATTGCTCATTTGAATGGGAAAGGCTGCAGTCAACGACTCCATGTGAGTAGAAGACGATACAGCAGGGAAGGTTGAGCGGATTGTGCCGGGTGCACAGATCCACTAAATGCCTGCCGAAGCACATTCGCCAACCCTCATACGTGCTTTGGTCTTGAAAGTTGTTGCTGACAGCAAGGTCAAAATAAGCAGGCAAGTTTCTAGTTCTCAAGGATATGGAACTGAAGAACGATGGAATCTAAGTGCTTGTCAGAGGGGCGCACGGAAAAAATATAGCATGTGAAATTCTCAATTTAATGAAAAGGGCGATGTTAAACTGCTAGAAACGTGAAGCCAATGATAGAGCATGGAGGGCTACGTGAATGGGGACCAGTGACACACCTAAATAAGTGTCGCCTGGTGCAAAATCGCCAACCTTAATACGTGCTTTTGTCTTTAAAGTGCTTGAAGACAGCATCGTCAAAATAAGACGGTGTTTTTGACATTGACTGTGATATGGAGCGATATGGACTAGGATATGGAACTAAATAACTATGAAATTTAGGGGTTTATCGAAGGGGCGCGAAAGAAAAGAGGAAGCGAACGGCGGATTTGAATGCCAAAGGCAACATTCCACTTCTCGCATATATGTGACGATACAGCAAGGAAGGTTACGCGAATGGGGCCCGGTGACAAACATCAATAAAGTGCCATCCGGAGCACATTCGCTAACCTTCAGAGGTGCTTTTCTCTGTAAAATACTTGCAAACAGCAGCAGAAGAACAAGCAGGCATTTTTCTCGCTCGATAGGATAGAACTGAAAATGATGGAACGTAATTGCTTGCCAAAGCGGCACGAAAAAAAGGAGGAGGTGATTTGCCCATGCGCATGGGAAATGCAAAGTTCAACTGCTCCAAGCGTGGAGACGAAATACAGCCGGTAAGATTACACAAATCGGTTCCGCTGAAAAACCTTAATAAAGTGCCATAGTGCACATTCGCCAACCTTTAGATGTGCTTTTGGTTTAAAATGTTTGCAAACAGTAGCGTTAGAATACGCCGGTAATTTACTCCTTCCCTACACTATGTATAGCAGCTATAGAATTTAAGTGTTTGTAATAGCGGCAGGAAAGGAATGAAGAGATCATTTTCAAATTTCCGAAGCAAGGGCAACGTTCAACTGCTCCAAGCGTGTAGACGATACAGCACGGAAGGTTGGATGAATGGGGTCCGGTGACAAACCTGATGTAAGTGCCATCCGGAACGCATCCACCAACTTTCCTAAATGCTTTTACCTTGAAAGTGCTTGTAGACCGCTCTGTAAATCTACACATATTGTTTCACGTTGACGTAGATATGGAACACAAAACTAGGGTACTTAAATGTATGTTAAAAAGCCACGAAAAAAAGAGGAGACCAATTGCTCATTCGCACGGAAACTGGAACGTTCAACGGTTTTGAGCGTGCAGGTGACGAAACCGCGCGGAAGGTTACACGAATGGGTCCCGGTGACAAACCTTAATTAAATGCCGCCCGGGGCACATTCGCCAACCTTCGCAGGTCCTTTTGTTTAAAAGTGCTTGAAGGCAGCGACGTCAAAATAGGCAGGCCGTTCGTTAGGATATGAAATTGGAGAACGATGGAATCTAAATGCTTGTCAAAGGGTATAGGGAAAAAAGAGGAGGTGAATTGCTCACTTGAATGGAAAAGGCAAAATTAAACTTCTAGAAGCGGGGAGACGACTATGCAGCATGGATGGTTACACGAACGGGTTCCGGTAACAAACCTTATTAAAGTACCATACGGAGCCCATTCGCCAACCTTCCGACGTGCTTGCCTTGAAAGTTCTTGCTGTCAACAAGGTCAAAATAAGCAGGCAGGTTTCTCGTTCTCTAGGATCTGGAACTGAAGAACCACTGAATCAAAGTCCTTGTCAAAGAATCACGAAAGAAAAAGAGGAGAATTGCTTATTCGAATTGAAAAGGCCATAACAAACAGCTCCCACCGTGCAGACGATGATATGGCACGGAAGATTTGCGCGAATGGGTCCCGGTGACAAACTTCAATTCAATGCCGCCCGGAGCACATTCGCCAACCTTCACAGTGCTTTTGTCTTGAAAGTGCCTGAAGAGGGCAACGTCAAAATGAGCACGCAGTTTTCTCGTTCGCTAGAATATAGAACTGAAAACCATGGAAAAAAAGTGCCTCCCAAAGGGGCATGACAAGAAACGAAGTGAATTTCTGATTTCAGTGGGAACGGAAATATTAAACTGTCTGGAGACGACGATACAGCTCGGAAGGGTGTGCGAGTGGGCCCAAGTGACAAATCTCATGTAAGTGCCACATGGAGCACATCCGCCAACCTTCAAACGTGCTTCTTTCTTGAAGTTATTGAGGACAGCAACGTCAAAAGACTAATAGGTGACTGGTAAGATCTCTCGTTAGAGATCAACGGCGAACGCCTACTCTTCCTCGTCTTATGATTCGCCTCTTTCTCTTTGCCTCTTTTCTTTCTCTTCTTTCTTTTACTCATTACTGATAACTACATAGCATGTTTAGTCATTTGTGGGCGCTACGAGCCATTGTGAGGCATCTTGGTCTTATCACAGTCATCACTAAACATTACAAGTCACCTAATTCATTATTAGTCATTAATGGTCATTACTAGGCATATTTAGCCATTTCTAAATATAGGAACTTTGGCACAAGTTGTCGTTAGAGATATTGGTCGTTTCGTAGTCATTACAACTAATTTCAGTCATTATTAGGCAATGGTACTCAATACTTGTCATTGCTACTCCTTATTGACCTGCATCAATCTCTTATTACGTTATCATTCACTAATTGTCACTATCAATCATTTTTCATTGCTTAATCTGTCTTCATATGGCGTGGCGACGCTTAGGCGGACACTTCGGCGGTCAGGTCTGCCGACACAAACTTCACAATAAGCCTGCAGAGGCTTTCGCCTTATTATTAGCCTGGTAGTTTTCTCGTTGACGCAGATATGGAACAAAAAAACTGTTGTTTAAAAGTGTCGTAAAGGCACGAAAGCGGAGAGGATGGGAATCGCTCATTCGCGTAAGAAATGCAACGTTCAACTGCTTCAAGCGTGGAGAGGACGATATAACACGGAAGGTTACGCGATTGGGAACCGGTGACAAACAAATAAATGCCGTCCGGAGCACATTCGCTAACCTTCATACGTGTTTCTTTCTTGAAAGTTCGTGCAGACAGGAACGTCAAAATAAGATGGTATTCTTGTCATTGACTATGATATTGAACGATATGCACTACAAAATGGAACTAAAGAACTATACAATTAGGAGGTTTGTCAAAGAGCACCAAAGAAATCATGAGGCGAACTGCTGATTTGGATGGCAAAGGCAACATTCAACATCTCGCATGTATGCGAGGATACAGCAAGCAAGGTTAGGTGAATGGGGCCTGGTGACTAACACAAATAAAATGTCATACGGAGCACGGTCGCCAACCTTCAGAGGTGCTTTTCGCTGTAAATTAATTGGAAACAGCAGCCATCAAAATAAGCTGGCTTTTTTCTCGTTCTCTAGGACATAGAAGTGAAAACCATGGAACATGAGTGGTTGTCAACGAGGCACTAAAAATAAAGTGGTGAATTGTTAGTTTGAATAGAATTGGCAATATTAAACTGTTCAAAGTGTGCAGACGACGATAGAGCTAGGAATAGGGCGCGAGGGTACCCAAGTGACAAAATTCATTTAAGTGCCACATGGAGTACATTCGGGAACCTCCAAACGTTGCTTCATGAAAGTTCATGCAGACAGCAACGTCATAAAACACGGTAGTTTTCTCACTGGCTACTAGATCCAACTTAAGCGCTATGGAATTTAAGTTTTGTCAAAGGGGCACAAAAAAGAAAACAGGAGGTAAATTGCTCATTTTAATGGAAAAGGCAATATTAAACAGCTCCAAGCGCGCTGACGATGATACAGCACGGAAGGTTACACGAATGGGTCCCTGTGACAAACCTCAAATAAATGACACCCGGAGCACATTCGCCAACCTTCATACGCGGTTTTATCTTGAAAGTGTTTGAAGACAGCAACGAAATAAGCAGGCAGTTTTCTCGTTCGTGAGATTATGGAACTGAATAACGATGGAATGTAAATGCTTGTTAAAGTGGTAGGAAAAAAATTGGAGGACGCTTTAGCTTCGCCTTCAAGAGTGGAACGCAATATCGTTATCGCATCCCGTTCGCACCGCCCACTCAAACGATCTACGCGGGCCAAACTTCGCGATCGGCACGGACAGCCGGGCGGCGACGCGCCACGAAGGCGGATGCGATCATAGGGCGAGTGGCGCGCCACGTGTCGGGGCAGCACCGTACATTGCGAGGAGGGGGTCTTCTGCGTTTGCCGCAAGATGGCTCTGCGTGTGTGCAGAGCGCCGAATAAATGTAGCGGGAACGTACTTCGCTACTCGTGTAACACCGACTTCTGCAATTACATGCTCATAATTACCGATATACACCGCAGTATAGCTTTCTAAGGCAACACCGCATTCACTAGAGGCGCTTTTGTCCCTCTTTGAACTATCGAACTCGTGGCTGAGTGGTAGCGTCTCCGTCTCACTCTGGTTGGATTCCCACCCAGCCCATCCTGCAAGTTGTTTTTTACTATTTATGAAGTGCCTTCCCAGATTTATCGCTCACGGTTAACGCACCGACGCCGACACCGGATTTTCTTCGACACGAGCTCCTTAACGCTGTCGCGTTAAGAAGATGAGGTGAATTGCTCATTCGCATGGGAAATGCAACGTTCAACTTCTCCATGCGTGGAGATGACGGTACAGCACGGAAGGTTACGCGAATGGGGACCGGTGACAAACATTAATAAAGTGCCAGTCGGAACACATTCGCCAACCTTTATACGTGCCTATGTCTTGAAAATTCTTAAAGGCAGCAACGTGCAAATAAGCAGGCAGTTTTCTCGTTCTTAAAGATATTGAACTGAAGAGCGATGGAATCTAAGTGCTTGTCAAAGGGGCTGTAAGAAAAAGAGTTGAATTGCTCATTTCAGTGGAAAAGCAATAATAAACTGCTTGAAATATGGAGACGACTATCCAGCATGGAAGGTTACACGAATGGGTCCCGGTGACAAACCTTAATTAAATGCCGCTCGGAGCATATTCGCGAACCTTCAATCGTGTTTTTGCCTTGAAAGTGCTTGTAGACTGCTGGGTAAAAATGTAACAGCGTCAGAATACGCAGACAGTGTTCTCGTTGAGTGCGATATCGAATTGATGTACCATAGAATTTAAATATAGGTCAAAGGGGCACCAAAGAGTATGCGAATTGATCATTCGAATGACAAAAACAACGTCCAAGTGCTACAAGAGTGGAGGTCATATCATAAGATTCCAACAAACATTGATATCAAGGACAACATAGCAAAAATAATAAATTAATGTAAATGAAAGTGGACGAAAAAAAAAAAAAACCACTTGCCGCAGGTGGGGAACGAGCCCGTCTTCGGATTACGCGTGCGATGCTCCACGAATTGAGCTACCGCCGCCGGCGTTCTCCCATCCATTTTCTTGTGTATTTATGTTTTACTACTTGAAATAACACATGGGAGGGTTACCGAGTGCCACCACTCACACACCTTGGCGGAGGATGTGGAATACCCTTCCTGCCGCAGGCGTCACGCGTACGTGATCCTTTTGGGTGACGACAACTGGTCAATTATTGATCAGTTGCCTTCACCCCATAGATTATGCGAACATGAGGCCAGGTGCCTCCATCCCGCTATGGAACATAAGAACTATAGAATTTAAGGTATGCAAAAAGAGGCACGAAAGAGAAGAGGAGGTGAATCGCTCATTTGAATGGCAAAAGCAACATACAACTGCTCCAAGCGTAGAGACGGGATCCGCGGCGCTGCCCTTAAAGAGCCGCACCAGTAAAATTTCATCGCTTTCATAGCACGTGCTTTGTTTGTGAACTGTCATTGGCAGGAGCAGCTATAGTAAGAAAATAGCGTAGCAATCATGGCATATAGCATAGCATCGCATATAGCTTACAAATACCTAAGTATACTGTAGCCTAACGGTTACACTGACGGTCAAAATTCGCTTGGTTTCTCCATCTTATTAGTATTACAATAAAAATGGTATTGTGAAAGGGCACAATGCTGATTTGGGACGTTGTGACGTAATGAGCAGGCGTTTTTAGTTCGCTGGACTGGCATCTATGCACCGGTGCGACGATCCTTTTGTTCGTGGGCTGCAGCCGTAAAAATGTGCACAGCGCTGAATCTGAAGGTAACGCTATATTAAGCTTTGGCGACGTACGTGAGGATGCTTTTTGCTATAACAAGTAACCGAGTAGGAAAGCGCCTTCCTTGAACGAAAAAAAAAAGGCATGGAAGAAGTTGAGATGCACCCAAACATAGTCCATTAATAAAGAGACGGTACCGGAACAGACTATGATTTAATTAAAGGAAAACCTCGTCATAACGACGTTGATCGGGGACCCATAATGATTTAGTTATATATATATATTATATCACTTAGTTATTTTCACTATTACATACACTGTATTATGAATCTCTACGGAGACACGAGGAGGAATTTCACTTTTTTATATCCATTATTTTGGTATATCCCGTTTCGTTTCAAAGTTTGACTTATATCGAACTTGGTATCGCATATATCAAACTTCAAATCTGCACGCCCACAGCAATGCAAGCCCATATTTTGTTTGCTCCGGCGACATACCGCGCGCGATACCCCGCGTACATTCGATGCCGGGCACAAACTCCGATGCCCGGCGTACCCACCGTGAGCACCACGTCGCAGTTTGAATTCTTGGCTGTGCTCAGATACAACAAAGAGAAATACTCTTATTCCGGGCCTTGAGAGCACGTTAAGGAACGCTGTATTTGATTGAAATGAAACCGAAGCCCCTCATAGACTCCCGCCCCCCTCCCCCCCTCCATTGTATACTAGCGAACATGTAACCGACAGTGGAGCATTTTCATGAAAAATCTCGCCGACAATAAGGTTCTTAGCCACCCTGCTTCAGTCGATCGCAGTTTGCGCTATCGTGCAAGCAATCTGTAAGAGATGCAAAATCATTCGATAGAAGGAGGGTCAAGCTTGAGAAATTGGGATCCCAAAGAAACCACAAAACTAGAAGAACTGCGGCCGACTAGAACCTGCTAGACCGGAATATAACAACAGATGTTTGAACGCAGAGCAACTTGCCTTAGTTGGAACTTGTAGCCCGAGGAATCTGCACTCAGCGACTAGCTAGAAGGAGGCACGGCGCCCAGCATTTATAGGGATGGGCGCTTGACCCACCCAGACACAGATATGATCAACAGGATCCGATATCTTTTTTTTTCATCTCCCTTTTTTTTACACGCCATTCTTTCTTTGCATACCCTGCGCCTTGACCCCCCAGATAGAGAAAAAAGCTGACTAAGATAAATAATTAAGTGGTCAGATAGCCCGAAGCATGTTTGCTATGACAATGGCGGAAGAGGAACCAATGAAAGGCTAAAGGGTACGTCTGTGCTGTACGCGATGAAAGTATGAGGACGACGCTGAAAGCGAGTGATCTGTAAGTGAGAGAGAAGTCGGTGGGCGACGGGGGTCGTTGTTCTTGCTGACTGAAAATTTTTGAGACGCATTGCTTTAAAATATGCAAGGAAAGACCTACGATGAGTGCGACAGTCAAACATCTGGCACCCTCTCCAGAAAGATACGTCGCCTTCTGGATCGGGAGAGAAGATCATTATTACGACAATAATAACGATGCGGTGTGACGCACATTCCTCCTGTGGTTTACTATAAAGTGACAAGGGCGCATGTGTGGAACATGGGCCCGTATTTGTAAGTTGATCTTTTTTTTTTGGGGGGGGGGGGAATAAATGTTCATTCGATAGAGCCTATGGTCACGTTTTTCCGCTCTGTTGTCAAAATCATTTTGGGTATTGTGAGCCATAGTTGCTTACTAAAATTACTCGAGGGAATTATGGTGCTGGGATCGTTCAGCCACCGTGGGAATCGCGGTTAGCACAAGTAATCATCCGATATTTGTGCTTGTGGCTTTATTTAGTACGATTTATCTTTCTTTAATTCGCCTGAATTTTTATGGGACCCTGTCTTCCCAAGCGACGAAGGCGAGAAGATTGTCCGCACATGCACAATGACGGCGGGCTGTCGCTTTATAGTGCGATATTTTGCTGAAAATGAGCAGTTTTGTAAAGTCACTAAACCATTTCAAGCGAGAAAGACGAAAGAGGGCTTTGCATAACCGAAAACTCGAGGTGCGCGGCCTAAAACAATACTTTGGCCGTCGCGTGGGCGAGAAGTACACTGGGAAGGACATGGGTTCTCGTGAATACGCAATAGAATACTCGGATAGAATAATGAATGGAATACTCAATCGACAAGGCGAGACTTCTACGAAAAAGGGGAAACGCAGACGAGTCAGGAGTTTGTATGCCACGACTTACTGCATCTGTCTGGCACACCGCGTCAGGGGGGGGGGGGGGGTAGGGAGGTTTCTGAGCGTGTGTATACATACCAGGAGCGCGGCAAAGAGTAAAGGAAACACGAGAAACTCGTTTGGACCTTTGCAACGGGTCGAATATGCACAATGCCCTCCGCAGCTCCTTGGCCGTCGCCACATTAGCGTCTTGACAGCTGTAATTATCCGTGACCTCCGCTAAAGCATTGCAAAAGTTGCAGCGCTTATTTTTCTGCTAACATGCAAATAAAGAGGGAATTAAGATAGAATGGCCGAGAGGAGGGTGGAGAACAGGCACAAGATGGCTAGAACCACGCAGCTCAGAAACGAGTGAGTTACAGTCTTGGCATTGTTCGCTCGCAGTTCCATTAAAGGGGGGGGGGGGGGGATTTGTAAAAAGCGGCGTGAGAAGTTAAGGAAAGACTACTACTATGGACACGACTGTAATTACGGGCAAATGGTATTAATTTAAGTATACGGTACGGTGCGTTTTTGATATTCCTGAACAGCAGAAAACTTATGCAGGACGTCCAGAAGCAGAGCCGCATTAATTAAAGCGCATCGCAGGGTCTAGAAGACACCAAGGAAGCGGTCGCCCGTCAAATCAACACTTCTGTGCATGCAGCAATAGCTCTGCGGCAATGACATTGCTTGAGGTCGCGTCATTTGATCCCGAGCAAGGCATCCGCATTTGGACGGGGGCAAAATAAAAAAAATGCTCGTGCACTTTGATTTAGGGGCACAGTAAAGAACACCACGGCGCCAAAATTAATCCAGAGTGCGCATCTGCGGCCTGCCTCACAATCTGATTGTAGTTTTGGCACGCACAGCCCCATAATATAATTTAATACTTCTGCCACCATGGAATGTGCCATGTGAGACAAAGACGATTCAACCCTCTCAGAGGTTATGAAGTACGGCGCCCAACAACCCCTCGAGCACACATCTCCCCCTTTGTTCCGGGTACTGCGCAGACAAACAGCAGTGGTGCACGCAAGGTAATGTTTAACATAGGTCAACATTCCCCTGTTGGACTAAAAGTTGAAGAAATAAAAACATGCGCCGTCAACACCACCGCTAATTATCGTCAATCGACGCGAACACATAAAGCTTCGCTTACATCTATTCCCACAGTACATGTGTTCCATATATTTTAAAAGCAATTCTCTCGGTGTCGATGGTTTGCCGTCGTGCACCGCGTCTTTCTTCCATGATGTATTAAGATGACTTCAGTTTCGAACACAAGGCGAATATTGCTCCGCGATAAAATTGGCTGCGCACCCATCCATATTTTGGAAATGCTTGGTGGCGGTTGTGGGATTAGCAATATTTCTTATGATGTGTGTGCAATCGATGGTGGGATATGTCTATATGTTATGTTGAGTAATATGATCTTTCTTCGTCCCTTTCGGAAGCGCGGCCTTGACGGTTAGTCGCTCGTATTTGCAATGGCTATCCGTCAAGCGATCGCGCTCGATGTGGACGGGGCGCCTTCACCTAAATATCTCTATTTAAGGCTATGCGCTTCCTGCGTCACCTAGGCACATCCGTCCTGATGGGTTGGTCAACAATGGGTACATACCGATTTCATACGCGCAGTACCGAAGTCGTCTGTTCGGTTACATACCTAATAAACCACATCTGCTCCGCTCGATAAACACGGACAAACAGACGTGCAGCGAACTCGATGAAGTTGCCGAAAAGTACTAATTGCATTAGTAACTACGACGAAAACAGCTACGTGGGTAGGCCCTCATGGCACGAAATGAAACAAGGACAAGAAAAGGACGTCAACGTGAACGCGGCGTTTTTGTCCTCGTTTGTAATCTAATGAGTCCCTTCCAATGTGGTCAGCTTGCGGGCGTACTGTAAAGAGAGTGTCCCCAAAAGCAAACCTTGTCGACTCGTTGCAACTCCCACTTAGCGATCTTTCATCATCTATTCGTCCTGCAAAATGTTTAGAAGTCCGTCCAAATTTTCTTATGTTCCCCGTCGTCACTGCATTCAGGCAAACCAGAACACGTGTCGGAGAACACGTTTTGCCAATTCGACTTTGTGGCGGCTTATTAGTAGCCCGGACATGCTTTCTACACCATCTATACAGTAGAGTCATACAAAACTACCTTTTGAACCATGGCAACTGAATGTGGTTCCCGCGTTACAATTTAAGGGCAGAAAGACGAAAAAAAGGAGAAGGAACCTAAAGAACGCAAAAAACCTCGAAAGAATGCGCAACCCGGATTGTTAAATATGATAAAAAATTCTAGTTAAGATCAACGCCCCGTATTCAGGGCAAAATACACTGATTACTCGCAGTGCGCTTTAAAGCTGGAGTGGACTTTCTGGTATGACCGAGCGTTCGCAGATAGAATCAGCGACTGGTCATTCTCACGCTAGGCGCGATAAAAAATTTCCCACCATCGCTCCTATCTGCAGAAATGATAAAGGCGTTGTCGTGCGCTTTTTTTTTATTCCTATCTTTGAGGCAGGGTTGGCATGGGTTTGACTTCCGGAGTCTTTGTTCGGTTTCACTCATGAATCGCTGAAGAATCACTGATGATTCAATGGAGAATCACTGGTGATTCGCTGATACAGAACCAGATTTCGTGAACTGCACTGATCCTACAGTGAACCACATTTCCGATTGAAGTTTTTGCCGCTGCTCCCGATTTTAACTAATAATATTCATTGTCCTTCCTTTCATTGTACTCACGCCACGCCAGTCAGTGTCAGCTTCGGCCCTTAAACGCAAACTGCAGCGAAATTTTACTATCGATAAATTTCGCATAGAAATGAGTTGTATACACCACTGAAAAATATATTGGAAAAGCCCCTGGGCTAACAGTTGTACGAGTGCACCTGGTGGATGTCGCTATCAAGTAAGTCCCAGCAGGCCGCCTCCGAGCGGTAGTGGCTGCAATTTTCATTTTAAAAGCTTTTTCGTGCAAGCTTTTCGTGGCACTGACGCTCTTATTCAAACATTGTTTTGCACGAAGGTTCCTCGATGCGTACATGACTTTTTACCCTTTGCAGCCAATATTAGGCTGCTCATATCACGGAGACGACGATACAGCACAGAAGGTTACCCGAATGGGGCCTGGGGACAAACCTCCATGGAGTGCCATCCGGAGTACATTTGCCAAGCTTCAGACGTGTTATTGGCTGTAAATTGCTTGAAAACGGCAACGTCAAAATAAGGGGGTAGTAGGAGGAGGTTAATTGCTCATTCGCATGGAATAGGCAATATTAAACAGCTCAAAGCGTGCAGATGAAGATACGGCACGGAAGGTTGCAAGAATGGGTCCCAGTGACAAACCTCAATTAAATGCCAGCCGGAGCACATTCGCCAACCTTAATACGTTCTTTTGTTGTGAAACTGCTTAAGACAGCAACGTCGAAATAAGCAGGCATCTTTTCCGTACATGAGGATATGGAACAGAAAACGATGGAATATACGTGCTTGTCAAAGGCGAAGGGAAAAAAGAGGAGGTGAATTGCTCATTTGAATGGAAAAGGCAATATTAAACTGGTAGAAGCGAGGAGATGATGATACAGCCCAGAAGATTAGACGAATGTTCATCGGTTGCAAAGGTCAACTAAATGCAGCCCGAAGAACCTTCGTCACCCTTCTTCGGTGTTTTTGTCTTGAAGGTTATTGCTGCCAGAAAGGCCAAAATAAGCAGGCAGGTTTCTCGTTCTCTAGGACATGGAACTGAAGAACAATGTATCTAAGTGCATGCCAAAGGAACACGAAAGAACAAGAGGAGATCAATCGCTTATTCGAATTGAAAAGGCAATAATAAGCAGCTTTAAGCGTGCAGAAGATGATACGGAACAGAAGGTTACACGAATGGGTACGGTGACAAACCTCAATTAAATGCCGCCCGGAGCACATTCGCCAACTTTCATACGTTCTTTTGTTGTTAAAGAGCTGGAAGACAGCGACGTCAAAATGAGCATGAAATTTTCTCGTTCCTGATGATATGGAACTGGAGAACGATGAAATCTAAGTGCTTGTCAGAGGGGTAGGGAAAAGAGGAGGTGAATTCCTCATTTGAATGGAACAGGCAATATTAAACTGCTAGAAGCGGGGAGACAATGCAGCATGCAAGGTTACACGAATGGGAGGCGGTGACAAACCTTATCAAAGTGCCCTCGGCAGCCCCTTCGCCAACCTTCCGACGTGCTTATGTTGAAAGTTCTTGCCGCCAGCAAGGTCAAAACAAGCAGGCAGGTTTCTCGTTCTCTAGGATACGGAACTGAAGAACCACTGAATCAAAGTCCTTGTCAAAGGAACACGAAAGAAAAAGAGGAGAATTGCCCATTCGAATTGAAAAGGCCATAACAAACAACTCCCACAGTGCAGACGATGATATGGCACGGAAGATTTAAGCGAATGGGTCCCGGTGACAAGCTTCAATTAAATGCCGCCCGGAGCACATTCGCCAACCTTCACAGTGCTTTTGTCTTGAAAGTGCCTGAAGAGGGCAACGTCAAAATGAGCACGCAGTTTTCTCGTTCGCTAGAATATAGAACTGAAAACCATGGGAAAAAAAGTGCTTCCCCAAGGGGCCCGACGAAAAACGAAGTGAATTTCTCCTTTCAATGGGAACGGAAATATTAAACTGTGTGGAGACGACGATACAGCTCGGAAGGTTGGGCGAGTGGGCCCCAGTGACAAATCTCATGTAAGTGCCACATGGAGCACATCCGCCAACCTTCAAACGTGCCTCTTTCTTGAAGTTGTTGAGGACAGCAACGTCAAAAGACTACAAGGTGACTGGTAAGATCCCTCCTTAGAGGTCAACGGCGATTGCCTACTCTAGCTCCTCTTATGAATTCTCTTCTTTCTTTTACTCATTACTGATAACTACTTAGCATATTTAGTAATTTGTGGGCGCTACGAGCCGTTGTGAGGCATGTTGGTCTTATCATTATCATCACTAAACATTACAAGTCACCTAAATCATTATTAGTCATTACAGGTCATTACTAAGTATTAGTAAATAACATTACAAAATAAGCCAATATTTTTGTCATTGACTATGATTTGGAACGATAGGAGGTGCAAAGAAGGACATCAGAAATATAGAATTCAGGGGTTCGTCAAAGGGGCACGAAAGAAATGATAAGGCGAACTGTTGATTCGGATGCCAAAGGTAGCATTCAACATCTCGCATGTTTGCGACGATACTGCAAGGAAGTTATGCGAATGGGGCCCGTCACAAAAATCAATAAAATGCCGTTCGGAGCACATTTGGCAACCTTCAGGCGTGCTTTTGGCTGTAAAGTGCTTGAAGACACCAACGTCAAAACAAGCGGGTAGTTATCTCGTTGACTACAGCATTCAACTAAAGAATAATGAAATGAAGGGGTTTGTCACAGGTGCATGAAAAAAAAAAAAGAGAAAGTGAATTGCTTTTTTGCACGGGAAAGGTAGCCTTCAACGGCTAAAAGCGTGTAGACGATACAGCCAAGAAGGTTAGACGAAGGTTCATCAGTTGCAAAGTTCAACTAAATGCAGCTTGCGTTGACCTTCATAGGTGTTCTTGTCTTGAAAGTTCTTGCCGGAAGCAAGGTCAATGGGCAGGCAGGTTTCTAGTTCACTAGGATATGGAACTGAAGAAGCACTGAATCAAAGTGCTTGTCAAAGGAACACGAAAGAAAAAGGGGAGGTGAATTTCTCATTCGTATAAAGGCAATATTAAATAGCTCCAAGCGTGCAGATGGTGATACGACACGGAAGGTTACACGAATGGGCCCCGGTGACCAAGCTCAATTAAATGCCGCCCGGAGCACATTCGCGAACCTTCATACGTTCTTTGTTGTGAAAGTGCTGGAAGACAACGACGTCAAAATGAGCAGGCAATTTTCTCGTTCGTAAGGATATGCAACTGGAGAACGAGAACGATGGAATCAAAATGCTTGTCAAAGGGCTAGGGAGAAAAGAGGAGTTGAATTGTTCAATGGAATGGAAAAGGCAATTAAACAAGTCCTAGTGTGCAGACAATAATACGGTAGGAAGGTTAGACGAATGGGTGCCGGTGACGAACCTAAATAAATGCCGCCCGGAGCACATTCGTGAACCTTGATACGTGCTTTTTTTCTTTATAGTGCTTGAAGAAACCAACGTCCAAACGAGCATGCAGTTTTCTCGTTCGTGAGGATATGGAAATGAAGAACGATAGAAACTAAATGCTTATCAAAGGGGTTTAAATAAAGAGGTGAATTGCTCATTTGAATGGAAAAGGCAATATTAAACTGCTAGAAGCGGGGAGACGACAATGCAGCATGGAAGGTCACACAAATGGGTTCCGGTGACAAACCTTATCAAAGTGCCACCCGGAGCCCATTCGCCAACCTTCCGACGTGCTTGTATTGAAAGTTCTTGCCGGTAGCAAGGTCAATAAGCAGGCAGGTTTCTAGTTCACTAGGATATGGAACTGAAGAAGCACTGAATCAAAGTGCTCGTCAAAGGAACACGAAAGAAAAAGGGGAGGTGAATTTCTCATTCGTATAAAGGCAATATTAAATAGCTCCAAGCGTGCAGATGGTGATACGGCACGGAAGATTACACGAATGGGTCCCGGTGACAAAGCTCAATTAAATGCCGCCCGGAGCACATTCGCGAACCTTCATACGTTCTTTGTTGTGAAAGTGCTGGAAGACAACGACGTCAAAATGAGCAGGCAATTTTGTCGTTCGTAAGGATATGCAACTGGAGAACGAGAACGATGGAATCAAAATGCTTGTCAAAGGGCTAGGGAGAAAAGAGGAGTTGAATTGTTCAATGGAATGGAAAAGGCATTTAAACAAGTCCTAGTGTGCAGACAATAATACGGTAGGAAGGTTAGACGAATGGGTGCCGGTGACAAACCTAAATAAATGCCGCCCGGAGCACATTCGCCAACCTTGATACGTGCTTTTTTTCTTTATAGTGCTTGAAGCAACCAACGTCCAAACGAGCATGCAGTTTTCTCGTTCGTGAGGATATGGAAATGAAGAACTATAGAATCTAAATGCTTATCAAAGGGGTTTAAATAAAGAGGTGAATTGCTCATTTGAATGGAAAAGGCAATATTAAACTGCTAGAAGCGGGGAGACGACAATGCAGCATGGAAGGTCACACGAATGGGTTCCGGTGACAAACCTTATCAAAGTGCCACCCGGAGCCCATTCGCCGACCTTCCGACGTGCTTCTGTTGAAAGTTCTTGCCGCCAGCAAGGTCAAAACAAGCAGGCAGGTTTCTAGATCACTAGGATATGGAACTGAAGAAGCACTGAATCAAAGTGCTTGTCAAAGGAACACGAAAGAAAAAGGGGAGGTGAATTTCTCATTCGTATTGAAAGGCAATATTGAACAGCTCCCACAGTGCAGACGATGATATGGCACGGAAGATTTACGCGAATGGGTCCCGGTGACAAACTTCAATTAAATGCCGCCCGGAGCACGTTCGCCAACCTTCACAGTGCTTTTGTCTTGAAAGTGCCTGAAGAGGGCAACGTCAAAATGAGCACGCAGTTTTCTCGTTCGCTAGAATATAGAACTGAAAACCATGGGAAAAAAAGTGCTTCCCCAAGGGGCCCGACGAAAAACGCAGTGAATTTCTCCTTTCAATGGGAACGGAAATATTAAACTGTGTGGAGACGACGATACAGCTCGGAAGGTTGGGCGAGTGGGCCCCAGTGACAAATCTCATGTAAGTGCCACATGGAGCACATCCGCCAACCTTCAAACGTGCCTCTTTCTTGAAGTTGTTGAGGACAGCAACGTCAAAAGACTACAAGGTGACTGGTAAGATCCCTCCTTAGAGGTCAACGGCGATTGCCTACACTAGCTCTTCTTATGAATTCTCTTCTTTCTTTTACTCATTAATGATAACTACTTAGCATTTTTAGTAATTTTTGGGCGCTACGAGCCGTTGTGAGGCATGTTGGTCTTATCGTTGTCTTCACTAAACATTACAAGTCACCTAAATCATTATTAGTCATTACAGGTCATTACTAAGTATTAGTAAATAACATTACAAAATAAGCCAATATTTTTGTCATTGACTATGATTTGGAACGATAGGAGCTGCAAAGAAGGACATCAGAAATATAGAATTCAGGGGTTCGTCAAAGGGGCACGAAAGAAATGATAAGGCGAACCCTTGATTCGGATGCCAAAGGTATCATTCAACATCTCGCATGTTTGCGACGATACTGTAAGGAAGTTATGCGAATGGGGCCCGGTCACAAACATCAATAAAATGCCGTTCGGAGCACATTTGGCAACCTTCAGGCGTGCTTTTGGCTGTAAAGTGCTTGAAGACACCAACGTCAAAACAAGCGGGTAGTTATCTCGTTGACTACAGCATTCAACTAAAGAATACTGAAATGACGGGGTTTGTCACAAGTGCATGAAAAAAAAGAGAAAGTGAATTGCTTTTTTGCACGGGAAAGGTAGCCTTCAACGGCTAAAAGCGTGTAGACGATACAGCCAAGAAGGTTAGACGAAGGTTCATCAGTTGCAAAGTTCAACTAAATGCAGCTTGAAGAACCTGCGTTGACTTTCACAGGTGTTCTTGTCTTGAAAGTTGTTGCCGGGAGCAAGGTCAATAAGCAGGCAGGTTTCTAGTTCACTAGGATATGGAAATGAAGAAGCAGTGAATTAAAGTGCTTGTCAAAGGAACACGAAAGAAAAAGGGGAGGTGAATTTCTCATTCGTATAAAGGCAATATTAAATAGCTCCAAGCGTGCAGATGGTGATACGGCACGGAAGGTTACACGAATGGGTCCCGGTGACAAAGCTCAATTAAATGCCGCCCGGAGCACATTCGCGAACCTTCATACGTCCTTTGTTGTGAAAGTGCTGGAAGACAACGACGTCAAAATGAGCAGGCAATTTTGTCGTTCGTAAGGATATGCAACTGGAGAACGAGAACGATGGAATCAAAATGCTTGTCAAAGGGCTAGGGAGAAAAGAGGAGTTGAATTGTTCAATGGAATGGAAAAGGCAATTAAACAAGTCCTAGTGTGCAGACAATAATACGGTAGGAATGTTAGACGAATGGGTGCCGGTGACAAACCTAAATAAATGCCGCCCGGAGCACATTCGCCAACCTTGATACGTGCTTTTTTTCTTTATAGTGCTTGAAGAAACCAACGTCGAAACGAGCATGCAGTTTTCTCGTTCGTGAGGATATGGAAATGAAGAACTATAGAATCTAAATGCTTATCAAAGGGGTTTAAATAAAGAGATGAATTGCTCATTTGAATGGAAAAGGCAATATTAAACTGCTAGAAGCGGGGAGACGACAATGCAGCATGGAAGGTCACACGAATGGGTTCCGGTGACAAACCTTATCAAAGTGCCACCCGGAGCCCATTCGCCAACCTTCCGACGTGCTTGTGTTGAAAGTTCTTGCCGCCAGCAAGGTCAAAACAAGCAGGCAGGTTTCTAGATCACTAGGATATGGAACTGAAGAAGCACTGAATCAAAGTGCTTGTCAAAGGAACACGAAAGAAAAAGGGGAGGTGAATTTCTCATTCGTATTGAAAGGCAATATTGAACAGCTCCCACAGTGCAGACGATGATATGGCACGGAAGATTTACGCGAATGGGTCCCGGTGACAAACTTCAATTAAATGCCGCCCGGAGCACGTTCGCCAACCTTCACAGTGCTTTTGTCTTGAAAGTGCCTGAAGAGGGCAACGTCAAAATGAGCACGCAGTTTTCTCGTTCGCTAGAATATAGAACTGAAAACCATGGGAAAAGAAGTGCTTCCCCAAGGGGCCCGACGAAAAACGAAGTGAATTTCTCCTTTCAATGGGAACGGAAATATTAAACTGTGTGGAGACGACGATACAGCTCGGAAGGTTGGGTGAGTGGGCCCCAGTGACAAATCTTATGTAAGTGCCACATGGAGCACATCCGCCAACCTTCAAACGTGCCTCTTTCTTGAAGTTGTTGAGGACAGCAACGTCAAAAGACTACAAGGTGACTGGTAAGATCCCTCCTTAGAGGTCAACGGCGATTGCCTACTCTAAGTCCTCTTATGAATTCTCTTCTTTCTTTTACTCATTACTGATAACTACTTAGCATTTTTAGTAATTTGTGGGCGCTACGAGCCGTTGTGAGGCTTGTTGGTCTTATCATTGTCATCACTAAACATTAAGGGTCACCTAAATCATTATTAGTCATTACAGGTCATTACTAAGTATTAGTAAATTACATTACAAAATAAGGCAATATTTTTGTCATTGACTATGATTTGGAACGATAGGAGCTGCAAAGAAGGACATCAGAATTATAGAATTCAGGGGTTCGTGAAAGGGGCACGAAAGAAATGATAAGGCGAACCCTTGATTCGGATGCCAAAGGTATCATTCAACATCTCGCATGTTTGCGACGATACTGTAAGGAAGTTATGCGAATGGGGCCCGGTCACAAAAATCAATAAAATGCCGTTCGCAGCACATTTGGCAACCTTCAGGCGTGCTTTTGGCTGTAAAGTGCTTGAAGACACCAACGTCAAAACAAGCGGGTAGTTATCTCGTTGACTACAGCATTCAACTAAAGAATACTGAAATGACGGGGTTTGTCACAGGTGCATGAAAAAAAAGAGAAAGTGAATTGCTTTTTTGCACGGGAAAGGTAGCCTTCAACGGCTAAAAGCGTGTAGACGATACAGCCAAGAAGGTTAGACGAAGGTTCATCAGTTGCAAAGTTCAACTAAATGCAGCTTGAAGAACCTGCGTTGACCTTCACAGGTGTTCTTGTCTTGAAAGTTGTTGCCGGGAGCAAGGTCAATAAGCAGGCAGGTTTCTAGTTCACTAGGATATGGAACTGAAGAAGCAGTGAATTAAAGTGCTTGTCAAAGGAACACGAAAGAAAAAGGGGAGGTGAATTTCTCATTCGTATAAAGGCAATATTAAATAGCTCCAAGCGTGCAGATGGTGATACGGCACGGAAGGTTACACGAATGGGTCCCGGTGACAAAGCTCAATTAAATGCCGCCCGGAGCACATTCGCGAACCTTCATACGTCCTTTGTTGTGAAAGTGCTGGAAGACAACGACGTCAAAATGAGCAGGCAATTTTGTCGTTCGTAAGGATATGCAACTGGAGAACGAGAACGATGGAATCAAAATGCTTGTCAAAGGGCTAGGGAGAAAAGAGGAGTTGAATTGTTCAATGGAATGGAAAAGGCAATTAAACAAGTCCTAGTGTGCAGACAATAATACGGTAGGAATGTTAGACGAATGGGTGCCGGTGACAAACCTAAATAAATGCCGCCCGGAGCACATTCGCCAACCTTGATACGTGCTTTTTTTCTTTATAGTGCTTGAAGAAACCAACGTCGAAACGAGCATGCAGTTTTCTCGTTCGTGAGGATATGGAAATGAAGAACTATAGAATCTAAATGCTTATCAAAGGGGTTTAAATAAAGAGATGAATTGCTCATTTGAATGGAAAAGGCAATATTAAACTGCTAGAAGCGGGGAGACGACAATGCAGCATGGAAGGTCACACGAATGGGTTCCGGTGACAAACCTTATCAAAGTGCCACCCGGAGCCCATTCGCCAACCTTCCGACGTGCTTGTGTTCAAAGTTCTTGCCGCCAGCAAGGTCAAAACAAGCAGGCAGGTTTCTAGATCACTAGGATATGGAACTGAAGAAGCACTGAATCAAAGTGCTTGTCAATGGAACACGAAAGAAAAAGGGGAGGTGAATTTTTCATTCGTATTGAAAGGCAATATTGAACAGCTCCCACAGTGCAGACGATGATATGGCACGGAAGATTTACGCGAATGGGTCCCGGTGACAAACTTCAATTAAATGCCGCCCGGAGCACATTCGCCAACCTTCACAGTGCTTTTGTCTTGAAAGTGCCTGAAGAGGGCAACGTCAAAATGAGCACGCAGTTTTCTCGTTCGCTAGAATATAGAACTGAAAACCATGGGAAAAGAAGTGCTTCCCCAAGGGGCCCGACGAAAAACGAAGCGAATTTCTCCTTTCAATGGGAACGGAAATATTAAACTGTGTGGAGACGACGATACAGCTCGGAAGGTTGGGTGAGTGGGCCCCAGTGACAAATCTTATGTAAGTGCCACATGGAGCACATCCGCCAACCTTCAAACGTGCCTCTTTCTTGAAGTTGTTGAGGACAGCAACGTCAAAAGACTACAAGGTGACTGGTAAGATCCCTCCTTAGAGGTCAACGGCGATTGCCTACTCTAAGTCCTCTTATGAATTCTCTTCTTTCTTTTACTCATTACTGATAACTACTTAGCATTTTTAGTAATTTGTGGGCGCTACGAGCCGTTGTGAGGCTTGTTGGTCTTATCATTGTCATCACTAAACATTAAGGGTCACCTAAATCATTATTAGTCATTACAGGTCATTACTAAGTATTAGTAAATTACATTACAAAATAAGCCAATATTTTTGTCATTGACTATGATTTGGAACGATAGGAGCTGCAAAGAAGGACATCAGAATTATAGAATTCAGGGGTTCGTGAAAGGGGCACGAAAGAAATGATAAGGCGAACCCTTGATTCGGATGCCAAAGGTATCATTCAACATCTCGCATGTTTGCGACGATACTGTAAGGAAGTTATGCGAATGGGGCCCGGTCACAAAAATCAATAAAATGCCGTTCGCAGCACATTTGGCAACCTTCAGGCGTGCTTTTGGCTGTAAAGTGCTTGAAGACACCAACGTCAAAACAAGCGGGTAGTTATCTCGTTGACTACAGCATTCAACTAAAGAATACTGAAATGACGGGGTTTGTCACAGGTGCATGAAAAAAAAGAGAAAGTGAATTGCTTTTTTGCACGGGAAAGGTAGCCTTCAACGGCTAAAAGCGTGTAGACGATACAGCCAAGAAGGTTAGACGAAGGTTCATCAGTTGCAAAGTTAAACTAAATGCAGCTTGAAGAACCTGCGTTGACCTTCACAGGTGTTCTTGTCTTGAAAGTTGTTGCCGGGAGCAAGGTCAATAAGCAGGCAGGTTTCTAGTTCACTAGGATATGGAACTGAAGAAGCAGTGAATTAAAGTGCTTGTCAAAGGAACACGAAAGAAAAAGGGGAGGTGAATTTCTCATTCGTATAAAGGCAATATTAAATAGCTCCAAGCGTGCAGATGGTGATACGGCACGGAAGGTTACACGAATGGGTCCCGGTGACAAAGCTCAATTAAATGCCGCCCGGAGCACATTCGCGAACCTTCATACGTCCTTTGTTGTGAAAGTGCTGGAAGACAACGACGTCAAAATGAGCAGGCAATTTTGTCGTTCGTAAGGATATGCAACTGGAGAACGAGAACGATGGAATCAAAATGCTTGTCAAAGGGCTAGGGAGAAAAGAGGAGTTGAATTGTTCAATGGAATGGAAAAGGCAATTAAACAAGTCCTAGTGTGCAGACAATAATACGGTAGGAATGTTAGACGAATGGGTGCCGGTGACAAACCTAAATAAATGCCGCCCGGAGCACATTCGCCAACCTTGATACGTGCTTTTTTTCTTTATAGTGCTTGAAGAAACCAACGTCGAAACGAGCATGCAGTTTTCTCGTTCGTGAGGATATGGAAATGAAGAACTATAGAATCTAAATGCTTATCAAAGGGGTTTAAATAAAGAGATGAATTGCTCATTTGAATGGAAAAGGCAATATTAAACTGCTAGAAGCGGGGAGACGACAATGCAGCATGGAAGGTCACACGAATGGGTTCCGGTGACAAACCTTATCAAAGTGCCACCCGGAGCCCATTCGCCAACCTTCCGACGTGCTTGTGTTCAAAGTTCTTGCCGCCAGCAAGGTCAAAACAAGCAGGCAGGTTTCTAGATCACTAGGATATGGAACTGAAGAAGCACTGAATCAAAGTGCTTGTCAATGGAACACGAAAGAAAAAGGGGAGGTGAATTTTTCATTCGTATTGAAAGGCAATATTGAACAGCTCCCACAGTGCAGACGATGATATGGCACGGAAGATTTACGCGAATGGGTCCCGGTGACAAACTTCAATTAAATGCCGCCCGGAGCACATTCGCCAACCTTCACAGTGCTTTTGTCTTGAAAGTGCCTGAAGAGGGCAACGTCAAAATGAGCACGCAGTTTTCTCGTTCGCTAGAATATAGAACTGAAAACCATGGGAAAAGAAGTGCTTCCCCAAGGGGCCCGACGAAAAACGAAGCGAATTTCTCCTTTCAATGGGAACGGAAATATTAAACTGTGTGGAGACGACGATACAGCTCGGAAGGTTGGGCGAGTGGGCCCCAGTGACAAATCTCATGTAAGTGCCACATGGAGCACATCCGCCAACCTTCAAACGTGCCTCTTTCTTGAAGTTGTTGAGGACAGCAACGTCAAAAGACTACAAGGTGACTGGTAAGATCCCTCCTTAGAGGTCAACGGCGATTGCCTACTCTAAGTCCTCTTATGAATTCTCTTCTTTCTTTTACTCATTACTGATAACTACTTAGCATTTTTAGTAATTTGTGGGCGCTACGAGCCGTTGTGAGGCTTGTTGGTCTTATCATTGTCATCACTAACCATTACAAGTCACCTAAATCATTATTAGTCATTACAGGTCATTACTAAGTATTAGTAAATTACATTACAAAATAAGCCAATATTTTTGTCATTGACTATGATTTGGAACGATAGGAGCTGCAAAGAAGGACATCAGAATTATAGAATTCAGGGGTTCGTGAAAGGGGCACGAAAGAAATGATAAGGCGAACCCTTGATTCGGATGCCAAAGGTATCATTCAACATCTCGCATGTTTGCGACGATACTGTAAGGAAGTTATGCGAATGGGGCCCGGTCACAAAAATCAATAAAATGCCGTTCGCAGCACATTTGGCAACCTTCAGGCGTGCTTTTGGCTGTAAAGTGCTTGAAGACACCAACGTCAAAACAAGCGGGTAGTTATCTCGTTGACTACAGCATTCAACTAAAGAATACTGAAATGACGGGGTTTGTCACAGGTGCATGAAAAAAAAGAGAAAGTGAATTGCTTTTTTGCACGGGAAAGGTAGCCTTCAACGGCTAAAAGCGTGTAGACAATACAGCCAAGAAGGTTAGACGAAGGTTCATCAGTTGCAAAGTTCAACTAAATGCAGCTTGAAGAAGCTGCGTTGACCTTCACAGGTGTTCTTGTCTTGAAAGTTCTTGCCGGGAGCAAGGTCAATAAGCAGGCAGGTTTCTAGTTCACTAGGATATGGAACTGAAGAAGCACTGAATTAAAGTGCTTGTCAAAGGAACACGAAAGAAAAAGGGGAGGTGAATTTCTCATTCGTATAAAGGCAATATTAAATAGCTCCAAGCGTGCAGATGGTGATACGGCACGGAAGGTTACACGAATGGGCCCCGGTGACAAAGCTCAATTAAATGCCGCCCGGAGCACATTCGCGAACCTTCATACGTTCTTTGTTGTGAAAGTGCTGGAAGACGACGACGTCAAAATGAGCAGGCAATTTTCTCGTTCGTAAGGATATGCAACTGGAGAACGAGAACGATGGAATCAAAATGCTTGTCAAAGGGCTAGGGAGAAAAGAGGAGTTGAATTGTTCAATGGAATGGAAAAGGCAATTAAACAAGTCCTAGTGTGCAGACAATAATACGGTAGGAATGTTAGACGAATGGGTGCCGGTGACGAACCTAAATAAATGCCGCCCGGAGCACATTCGCCAACCTTGATACGTGCTTTTTTTCTTTATAGTGCTTGAAGAAACCAACGTCGAAACGAGCATGCAGTTTTCTCGTTCGTGAGGATATGGAAATGAAGAACTATAGAATCTAAATGCTTATCAAAGGGGTTTAAATAAAGAGATGAATTGCTCATTTGAATGGAAAAGGCAATATTAAACTGCTAGAAGCGGGGAGACGACAATGCAGCATGGAAGGTCACACGAATGGGTTCCGGTGACAAACCTTATCAAAGTGCCACCCGGAGCCCATTCGCCAACCTTCCGACGTGCTTGTGTTGAAAGTTCTTGCCGCCAGCAAGGTCAAAACAAGCAGGCAGGTTTCTAGATCACTAGGATATGGAACTGAAGAAGCACTGAATCAAAGTGCTTGTCAAAGGAACACGAAAGAAAAAGGGGAGGTGAATTTCTCATTCGTATTGAAAGGCAATATTGAACAGCTCCCACAGTGCAGACGATGATATGGCACGGAAGATTTACGCGAATGGGTCCCGGTGACAAACTTCAATTAAATGCCGCCCGGAGCACATTCGCCAACCTTCACAGTGCTTTTGTCTTGAAAGTGCCTGAAGAGGGCAACGTCAAAATGAGCACGCAGTTTTCTCGTTCGCTAGAATATAGAACTGAAAACCATGGGAAAAGAAGTGCTTCCCCAAGGGGCCCGACGAAAAACGAAGTGAATTTCTCCTTTCAATGGGAACGGAAATATTAAACTGTGTGGAGACGACGATACAGCTCGGAAGGTTGGGTGAGTGGGCCCCAGTGACAAATCTTATGTAAGTGCCACATGGAGCACATCCGCCAACCTTCAAACGTGCCTCTTTCTTGAAGTTGTTGAGGACAGCAACGTCAAAAGACTACAAGGTGACTGGTAAGATCCCTCCTTAGAGGTCAACGGCGATTGCCTACTCTAAGTCCTCTTATGAATTCTCTTCTTTCTTTTACTCATTACTGATAACTACTTAGCATTTTTAGTAATTTGTGGGCGCTACGAGCCGTTGTGAGGCTTGTTGGTCTTATCATTGTCATCACTAAACATTAAGGGTCACCTAAATCATTATTAGTCATTACAGGTCATTACTAAGTATTAGTAAATTACATTACAAAATAAGGCAATATTTTTGTCATTGACTATGATTTGGAACGATAGGAGCTGCAAAGAAGGACATCAGAATTATAGAATTCAGGGGTTCGTGAAAGGGGCACGAAAGAAATGATAAGGCGAACCCTTGATTCGGATGCCAAAGGTATCATTCAACATCTCGCATGTTTGCGACGATACTGTAAGGAAGTTATGCGAATGGGGCCCGGTCACAAAAATCAATAAAATGCCGTTCGCAGCACATTTGGCAACCTTCAGGCGTGCTTTTGGCTGTAAAGTGCTTGAAGACACCAACGTCAAAACAAGCGGGTAGTTATCTCGTTGACTACAGCATTCAACTAAAGAATACTGAAATGACGGGGTTTGTCACAGGTGCATGAAAAAAAAGAGAAAGTGAATTGCTTTTTTGCACGGGAAAGGTAGCCTTCAACGGCTAAAAGCGTGTAGACAATACAGCCAAGAAGGTTAGACGAAGGTTCATCAGTTGCAAAGTTCAACTAAATGCAGCTTGAAGAAGCTGCGTTGACCTTCACAGGTGTTCTTGTCTTGAAAGTTCTTGCCGGGAGCAAGGTCAATAAGCAGGCAGGTTTCTAGTTCACTAGGATATGGAACTGAAGAAGCACTGAATTAAAGTGCTTGTCAAAGGAACACGAAAGAAAAAGGGGAGGTGAATTTCTCATTCGTATAAAGGCAATATTAAATAGCTCCAAGCGTGCAGATGGTGATACGGCACGGAAGGTTACACGAATGGGCCCCGGTGACAAAGCTCAATTAAATGCCGCCCGGAGCACATTCGCGAACCTTCATACGTTCTTTGTTGTGAAAGTGCTGGAAGACGACGACGTCAAAATGAGCAGGCAATTTTCTCGTTCGTAAGGATATGCAACTGGAGAACGAGAACGATGGAATCAAAATGCTTGTCAAAGGGCTAGGGAGAAAAGAGGAGTTGAATTGTTCAATGGAATGGAAAAGGCAATTAAACAAGTCCTAGTGTGCAGACAATAATACGGTAGGAATGTTAGACGAATGGGTGCCGGTGACGAACCTAAATAAATGCCGCCCGGAGCACATTCGCCAACCTTGATACGTGCTTTTTTTCTTTATAGTGCTTGAAGAAACCAACGTCGAAACGAGCATGCAGTTTTCTCGTTCGTGAGGATATGGAAATGAAGAACTATAGAATCTAAATGCTTATCAAAGGGGTTTAAATAAAGAGATGAATTGCTCATTTGAATGGAAAAGGCAATATTAAACTGCTAGAAGCGGGGAGACGACAATGCAGCATGGAAGGTCACACGAATGGGTTCCGGTGACAAACCTTATCAAAGTGCCACCCGGAGCCCATTCGCCAACCTTCCGACGTGCTTGTGTTGAAAGTTCTTGCCGCCAGCAAGGTCAAAACAAGCAGGCAGGTTTCTAGATCACTAGGATATGGAACTGAAGAAGCACTGAATCAAAGTGCTTGTCAAAGGAACACGAAAGAAAAAGGGGAGGTGAATTTCTCATTCGTATTGAAAGGCAATATTGAACAGCTCCCACAGTGCAGACGATGATATGGCACGGAAGATTTACGCGAATGGGTCCCGGTGACAAACTTCAATTAAATGCCGCCCGGAGCACATTCGCCAACCTTCACAGTGCTTTTGTCTTGAAAGTGCCTGAAGAGGGCAACGTCAAAATGAGCACGCAGTTTTCTCGTTCGCTAGAATATAGAACTGAAAACCATGGGAAAAGAAGTGCTTCCCCAAGGGGCCCGACGAAAAACGAAGTGAATTTCTCCTTTCAATGGGAACGGAAATATTAAACTGTGTGGAGACGACGATACAGCTCGGAAGGTTGGGTGAGTGGGCCCCAGTGACAAATCTTATGTAAGTGCCACATGGAGCACATCCGCCAACCTTCAAACGTGCCTCTTTCTTGAAGTTGTTGAGGACAGCAACGTCAAAAGACTACAAGGTGACTGGTAAGATCCCTCCTTAGAGGTCAACGGCGATTGCCTACTCTAAGTCCTCTTATGAATTCTCTTCTTTCTTTTACTCATTACTGATAACTACTTAGCATTTTTAGTAATTTGTGGGCGCTACGAGCCGTTGTGAGGCTTGTTGGTCTTATCATTGTCATCACTAAACATTAAGGGCCACCTAAATCATTATTAGTCATTACAGGTCATTACTAAGTATTAGTAAATTACATTACAAAATAAGGCAATATTTTTGTCATTGACTATGATTTGGAACGATAGGAGCTGCAAAGAAGGACATCAGAATTATAGAATTCAGGGGTTCGTGAAAGGGGCACGAAAGAAATGATAAGGCGAACCCTTGATTCGGATGCCAAAGGTATCATTCAACATCTCGCATGTTTGCGACGATACTGTAAGGAAGTTATGCGAATGGGGCCCGGTCACAAAAATCAATAAAATGCCGTTCGCAGCACATTTGGCAACCTTCAGGCGTGCTTTTGGCTGTAAAGTGCTTGAAGACACCAACGTCAAAACAAGCGGGTAGTTATCTCGTTGACTACAGCATTCAACTAAAGAATACTGAAATGACGGGGTTTGTCACAGGTGCATGAAAAAAAAGAGAAAGTGAATTGCTTTTTTGCACGGGAAAGGTAGCCTTCAACGGCTAAAAGCGTGTAGACGATACAGCCAAGAAGGTTAGACGAAGGTTCATCAGTTGCAAAGTTCAACTAAATGCAGCTTGAAGAACCTGCGTTGACCTTCACAGGTGTTCTTGTCTTGAAAGTTGTTGCCGGGAGCAAGGTCAATAAGCAGGCAGGTTTCTAGTTCACTAGGATATGGAACTGAAGAAGCAGTGAATTAAAGTGCTTGTCAAAGGAACACGAAAGAAAAAGGGGAGGTGAATTTCTCATTCGTATAAAGGCAATATTAAATAGCTCCAAGCGTGCAGATGGTGATACGGCACGGAAGGTTACACGAATGGGTCCCGGTGACAAAGCTCAATTAAATGCCGCCCGGAGCACATTCGCGAACCTTCATACGTCCTTTGTTGTGAAAGTGCTGGAAGACAACGACGTCAAAATGAGCAGGCAATTTTGTCGTTCGTAAGGATATGCAACTGGAGAACGAGAACGATGGAATCAAAATGCTTGTCAAAGGGCTAGGGAGAAAAGAGGAGTTGAATTGTTCAATGGAATGGAAAAGGCAATTAAACAAGTCCTAGTGTGCAGACAATAATACGGTAGGAATGTTAGACGAATGGGTGCCGGTGACAAACCTAAATAAATGCCGCCCGGAGCACATTCGCCAACCTTGATACGTGCTTTTTTTCTTTATAGTGCTTGAAGAAACCAACGTCGAAACGAGCATGCAGTTTTCTCGTTCGTGAGGATATGGAAATGAAGAACTATAGAATCTAAATGCTTATCAAAGGGGTTTAAATAAAGAGATGAATTGCTCATTTGAATGGAAAAGGCAATATTAAACTGCTAGAAGCGGGGAGACGACAATGCAGCATGGAAGGTCACACGAATGGGTTCCGGTGACAAACCTTATCAAAGTGCCACCCGGAGCCCATTCGCCAACCTTCCGACGTGCTTGTGTTCAAAGTTCTTGCCGCCAGCAAGGTCAAAACAAGCAGGCAGGTTTCTAGATCACTAGGATATGGAACTGAAGAAGCACTGAATCAAAGTGCTTGTCAATGGAACACGAAAGAAAAAGGGGAGGTGAATTTTTCATTCGTATTGAAAGGCAATATTGAACAGCTCCCACAGTGCAGACGATGATATGGCACGGAAGATTTACGCGAATGGGTCCCGGTGACAAACTTCAATTAAATGCCGCCCGGAGCACATTCGCCAACCTTCACAGTGCTTTTGTCTTGAAAGTGCCTGAAGAGGGCAACGTCAAAATGAGCACGCAGTTTTCTCGTTCGCTAGAATATAGAACTGAAAACCATGGGAAAAGAAGTGCTTCCCCAAGGGGCCCGACGAAAAACGAAGCGAATTTCTCCTTTCAATGGGAACGGAAATATTAAACTGTGTGGAGACGACGATACAGCTCGGAAGGTTGGGTGAGTGGGCCCCAGTGACAAATCTTATGTAAGTGCCACATGGAGCACATCCGCCAACCTTCAAACGTGCCTCTTTCTTGAAGTTGTTGAGGACAGCAACGTCAAAAGACTACAAGGTGACTGGTAAGATCCCTCCTTAGAGGTCAACGGCGATTGCCTACTCTAAGTCCTCCTATGAATTCTCTTCTTTCTTTTACTCATTACTGATAACTACTTAGCATTTTTAGTAATTTGTGGGCGCTACGAGCCGTTGTGAGGCTTGTTGGTCTTATCATTGTCATCACTAACCATTACAAGTCACCTAAATCATTATTAGTCATTACAGGTCATTACTAAGTATTAGTAAATTACATTACAAAATAAGCCAATATTTTTGTCATTGACTATGATTTGGAACGATAGGAGCTGCAAAGAAGGACATCAGAATTATAGAATTCAGGGGTTCGTGAAAGGGGCACGAAAGAAATGATAAGGCGAACCCTTGATTCGGATGCCAAAGGTATCATTCAACATCTCGCATGTTTGCGACGATACTGTAAGGAAGTTATGCGAATGGGGCCCGGTCACAAAAATCAATAAAATGCCGTTCGCAGCACATTTGGCAACCTTCAGGCGTGCTTTTGGCTGTAAAGTGCTTGAAGACACCAACGTCAAAACAAGCGGGTAGTTATCTCGTTGACTACAGCATTCAACTAAAGAATACTGAAATGACGGGGTTTGTCACAGGTGCATGAAAAAAAAGAGAAAGTGAATTGCTTTTTTGCACGGGAAAGGTAGCCTTCAACGGCTAAAAGCGTGTAGACAATACAGCCAAGAAGGTTAGACGAAGGTTCATCAGTTGCAAAGTTCAACTAAATGCAGCTTGAAGAAGCTGCGTTGACCTTCACAGGTGTTCTTGTCTTGAAAGTTCTTGCCGGGAGCAAGGTCAATAAGCAGGCAGGTTTCTAGTTCACTAGGATATGGAACTGAAGAAGCAGTGAATTAAAGTGCTTGTCAAAGGAACACGAAAGAAAAAGGGGAGGTGAATTTCTCATTCGTATAAAGGCAATATTAAATAGCTCCAAGCGTGCAGATGGTGATACGGCACGGAAGGTTACACGAATGGGCCCCGGTGACAAAGCTCAATTAAATGCCGCCCGGAGCACATTCGCGAACCTTCATACGTTCTTTGTTGTGAAAGTGCTGGAAGACGACGACGTCAAAATGAGCAGGCAATTTTCTCGTTCGTAAGGATATGCAACTGGAGAACGAGAACGATGGAATCAAAATGCTTGTCAAAGGGCTAGGGAGAAAAGAGGAGTTGAATTGTTCAATGGAATGGAAAAGGCAATTAAACAAGTCCTAGTGTGCAGACAATAATACGGTAGGAAGGTTAGACGAATGGGTGCCGGTGACAAACCTAAATAAATGCCGCCCGGAGCACATTCGCCAACCTTGATACGTGCTTTTTTTCTTTATAGTGCTTGAAGAAACCAACGTCCAAACGAGCATGCAGTTTTCTCGTTCGTGAGGATATGGAAATGAAGAACTATAGAATCTAAATGCTTATCAAAGGGGTTTAAATAAAGAGATGAATTGCTCATTTGAATGGAAAAGGCAATATTAAACTGCTAGAAGCGGTGAGATGACAATGCAGCATGGAAGGTCACACGAATGGGTTCCGGTGACAAACCTTATCAAAGTGCCACCCGGAGCCCATTCGCCAACCTTCGGACGTGCTTGTGTTGAAAGTTCTTGCCGCCAGCAAGGTAAAAACAAGCAGGCAGGTTTCTCGTCATCTAGGATACGGAACTGAAGAACCACTGAATCAAAGTACTTGTCAAAGGAACACGACAGAAAAAGAGGAGAATCGCCTATTCGAATTGAAAAGGCCATAACAAACAGCTCCCACCGTGCAGACGATGATATGGCACGGAAGATTTACGCGAATGGGTCCCGGTGACAAACTTCAATTAAATGCCGCCCGGAGCACATTCGCCAACCTTCACAGTGCTTTTGTCTTGAAAGTGCCTGAAGAGGGCAACGTCAAAATGAGCACGCAGTTTTCTCGTTCGCTAGAATATAGAACTGAAAACCATGGGAAAAAAAGTGCTTCCCCAAGGGGCCCGACGAAAAACGAAGTGAATTTCTCCTTTCAATGGGAACGGAAATATTAAACTGTGTGGAGACGACGATACAGCTCGGAAGGTTGGGCGAGTGGGCGCCAGTGACAAATCTCATGTAAGTGCCGCATGGAGCACATCCGCCAACCTTCAAACGTGCCTCTTTCTTGAAGTTGTTGAGGACAGCAACGTCAAAAGACTACAAGGTGACTGGTAAGATCCCTCCTTAGAGGTAAACGGCGATTGCCTACTCTAGCTCCTCTTATGAATTCTCTTCTTTCTTTTACTCATTACTGATAACTGCTTAGCATTTTTAGTAATTTGTGGGCGCTACGAGCCGTTGTGAGGCATGTTGGTCTTATCATTGTCATCACTAAACATTACAAGTCACCTAAATCATTATTAGTCATTACAGGTCATTACTAAGTATTAGTAAATAACATTACAAAATAAGCCAATATTTTTGTCATTGACTATGATTTGGAACGATAGGAGGTGCAAAGAAGGACATCAGAAATATAGAATTCAGGGGTTCGTCAAAGGGGCACGAAAGAAATGAAAAGGCGAACTGTTGATTCGGATGCCAAAGGTAGCATTCAACATCTCGCATGTTTGCGACGATACTGCAAGGAAGTTATGCGAATGGGGCCCGGTCACAAAAATCAATAAAATGCCGTTCGGAGCACATTTGGCAACCTTCAGGCGTGCTTTTGGCTGTAAAGTGCTTGAAGACACCAACGTCAAAACAAGCGGGTAGTTATCTCGTTGACTACAGCATTCAACTAAAGAATAATGAAATGAAGGGGTTTGTCACAGGTGCATGAAAAAAAAAAGAGAAAGTGAATTGCTTTTTTGCACGGGAAAGGTAGCCTTCAATGGCTAAAAGCGTGTAGACGATACAGCCAAGAAGGTTAGACGAAGGTTCATCAGTTGCAAAGTTCAACTAAATGCAGCTTGCGTTGACAGTCATAGGTGTTCTTGTCTTCAAAGTTCTTGCCGGGAGCAAGGTCAATAAGCAGGCAGGTTTCCAGTTCACTAGGATATGGAACTGAAGAAGCACTGAATCAAAGTGCTTGTCAAAGGAACACGAAAGAAAAAGGGGAGGTGAATTTCTCATTCGTATAAAGGCAATATTAAATAGCTCCAAGCGTGCAGATGGTGATACGGCACGGAAGGTTACACGAATGGGCCCCGGTGACAAAGCTCAATTAAATGCCGCCCGGAGCACATTCGCGAACCTTCATACGTTCTTTGTTGTGAAAGTGCTGGAAGACAACGACGTCAAAATGAGTAGGCAATTTTCTCGTTCGTAAGGATATGCAACTGGAGAACGAGAACGATGGAATCAAAATGCTTGTCAAAGGGCTAGGGAGAAAAGAGGAGTTGAATTGTTCAATGGAATGGAAAAGGCAATTAAAAGGGTCCTAGTGTGCAGACAATGATACGGTAGGAAGGTTAGACGAATGGGTGCCGGTGACAAAGCTAAATAAATGCCGCCCGGAGCACATTCGCGAACCCTCATACGTTCTTTGTTGTGAAAGTGCTGGAAGACAACGACGTCAAAATCAGCAGGCAATTTTCTCGTTCGTAAGGATATGCAACTGGAGAACGAGAACGATGGAATCAAAATGCTTGTCAAAGGGCTAGGGAGAAAAGAGGAGTTGAATTGTTCAATGGAATGGAAAAGGCAATTAAACAAGTCCTAGTGTGCAGACAATAATACGGTAGGAAGGTTAGACGAATGGGTGCCGGTGACAAACCTAAATAAATGCCGCCCGGAGCACATTCCCGAACCTTGATACGTGCTTTTTTCCTTTATAGTGCTTGAAGAAACCAACGTCCAAACGAGCATGCAGTTTTCTCGTTCGTGAGGATATGGAAATGAAGAACGATAGAAACTAAATGCTTATCAAAGGGGTTTAAATAAAGAGGTGAATTGCTCATTTGAATGGAAAAGGCAATATTAAACTGCTAGAAGCGAGGAGACGACAATGCAGCATGGAAGGTCGCACGAATGGGTTCCGGTGACAAACCTTATCAAAGTGCCACCCGGAGCCCATTCGCCAACCTTCCGACGTGCTTGTCTTGAAAGTTCTTGCCAGGAGCAAGGTCAATAAGCAGGCAGGTTTCTAGTTCACTAGGATATGGAACTGAAGAAGCACTGAATCAAAGTGCTCGTCAAAGGAACACGAAATTAAAAGGGGAGGTGAATTTCTCATTCGTATAAAGGCAATATTAAATAGCTCCAAGCGTGCAGATGGTGATACGGCACGGAAGATTACACGAATGGGTCCCGGTGACAAAGCTCAATTAAATGCCGCCCGGAGCACATTCGCGAACCTTCATACGTTCTTTGTTGTGAAAGTGCTGGAAGACAACGACGTCAAAATGAGCAGGCAATTTTCTCGTTCGTAAGGATATGCAACTGGAGAACGAGAACGATGGAATCAAAATGCTTGTCAAAGGGCTAGGGAGAAAAGAGGAGTTGAATTGTTCAATGGAATGGAAAAGGCAATTAAACAAGTCCTAGTGTGCAGACAATAATAAGGTAGGAAGGTTAGACGAATGGGTGCCGGTGACAAACCTAAATAAATGCCGCCCGGAGCACATTCGCCAACCTTCATACGTGCTTTTTTTCTTTATAGTGCTTGAAGAAACCAACCTCCAAACGAGCATGCAGTTTTCTCGTTCGTGAGGATATGGAAATGAAGAACTATAGAATCTAAATGCTTATCAAAGGGGTTTAAATAAAGAGGTGAATTGCTTATTTGAATGGAAAAGGCAATATTAAACTGCTAGAAGCGGGGAGACGACAATGCAGCATGGAAGGTCACACGAATGGGTTCCGGTGACAAACCTTATCAAAGTGCCACCCGGAGCCCATTCGCCAACCTTCCGACGTGCTTGTGTTGAAAGTTCTTGCCGCCAGCAAGGTCAAAACAAGCAGGCAGGTTTCTAGATCACTAGGATATGGAACTGAAGAAGCACTGAATCAAAGTGCTTGTCAAAGGAACACGAAAGAAAAAGGGGAGGTGAATTTCTCATTCGTATTGAAAGGCAATATTGAACAGCTCCCACAGTGCAGACGATGATATGGCACGGAAGATTTACGCGAATGGGTCCCGGTGACAAACTTCAATTAAATGCCTCCCGGAGCACATTCGCCAACCTTCACAGTGCTTTTGTCTTGAAAGTGCTTGAAGAGGGCAACGTCAAAATGAGCACGCAGTTTTCTCGTTCGCTAGAATATAGAACTGAAAACCATGGGAAAAAAAGTGCTTCCCCAAGGGGCCCGACGAAAAACGAAGTGAACTTCTCCTTTTAATGGGAACGGAAATATTAAACTGTGTGGAGACGACGATACAGCTCGGAAGGTTGGGCGAGTGGGCCCCAGTGACAAATCTCATGTAAGTGCCACATGGAGCACATCCGCCAACCTTCAAACGTGCCTCTTTCTTGAAGTTGTTGAGGACAGCAACGTCAAAAGACTACAAGGTGACTGGTAAGATCCCTCCTTAGAGGTCAACGGCGATTGCCTACTCTAGCTCCTCTTATGAATTCTCTTCTTTCTTTTACTCATTACTGATAACTGCTTAGCATTTTTAGTAATTTGTGGGCGCAACGAGCCGTTGTGAGGCATGTTGGTCTTATCATTGTCATCACTAAACATTACAAGTCACCCAAATCATTATTAGTCATTACAGGTCATTACTAAGTATTAGTAAATAAGATTACAAAATAAGCCAATATTTTTGTCATTGACTATGATTTGGAACGATAGGAGCTGCAAAGAAGGACATCAGAAATATAGAATTCAGGGGTTCGTCAAAGGGGCACGAAAGAAATGATAAGGCGAACTGTTGATTCGGATGCCAAAGGTAGCATTCAACATCTCGCATGTTTGCGACGATACTGCAAGGAAGTTATGCGAATGGGGCCCGGTCACAAACATCAATAAAATGCCGTTCGGAGCACATTTGGCAACCTTCAGGCGTGCTTTTGGCTGTAAAGTGCTTGAAGACACCAACGTCAAAACAAGCGGGTAGTTATCTCGTTGACTACAGCATTCAACTAAAGAATACTGAAATGACGGGGTTTGTCACAGGTGCATGAAAAAAAGAGAAAGTGAATTGCTTTTTTGCACGGGAAAGGTAGCCTTCAACGGCTAAAAGCGTGTAGACGATACAGCCAAGAAGGTTAGACGAAGGTTCATCAGTTGCAAAGTTCAACTAAATGCAGCTTGAAGAACCTGCGTTGACCTTCACAGGTGTTCTTGTCTTGAAAGTTGTTGCCGGGAGCAAGGTCAATAAGCAGGCAGGTTTCTAGTTCACTAGGATATGGAACTGAAGAAGCACTGAATTAAAGTGCTTGTCAAAGGAACACGAAAGAAAAAGGGGAGGTGAATTTCTCATTCGTATAAAGGCAATATTAAATAGCTCCAAGCGTGCAGATGGTGATACGGCACGGAAGGTTACACGAATGGGTCCCGGTGACAAAGCTCAATTAAATGCCGCCCGGAGCACATTCGCGAACCTTCATACGTCCTTTGTTGTGAAAGTGCTGGAAGACAACGACGTCAAAATGAGCAGGCAATTTTCTCGTTCGTAAGGATATGCAACTGGAGAACGAGAACGATGGAATCAAAATGCTTGTCAAAGGGCTAGGGAGAAAAGAGGAGTTGAATTGTTCAATGGAATGGAAAAGGCAATTAAACAAGTCCTAGTGTGCAGACAATAATACGGTAGGAAGGTTAGACGAATGGGTGCCGGTGACAAACCTAAATAAATGCCGCCCGGAGCACATTCGCCAACCTTGATACGTGCTTTTTTTCTTTATAGTGCTTGAAGAAACCAACGTCCAAACGAGCATGCAGTTTTCTCGTTCGTGAGGATATGGAAATGAAGAACTATAGAATCTAAATGCTTATCAAAGGGGTTTAAATAAAGAGGTGAATTGCTCATTTGAATGGAAAAGGCAATATTAAACTGCTAGAAGCGGGGAGACGACAATGCAGCATGGAAGGTCACACGAATGGGTTCCGGTGACAAACCTTATCAAAGTGCCACCCGGAGCCCATTCGCCAACCTTCCGACGTGCTTGTGTTGAAAGTTCTTGCCGCCAGCAAGGTCAAAACAAGCAGGCAGGTTTCTCGTCATCTAGGATACGGAACTGAAGAACCACTGAATCAAAGTACTTGTCAAAGGAACACGACAGAAAAAGAGGAGAATCGCCTATTCGAATTGAAAAGGCCATAACAAACAGCTCCCACCGTGCAGACGATGATATGGCACGGAAGATTTACGCGAATGGGTCCCGGTGACAAACTTCAATTAAATGCCGCCCGGAGCACATTCGCGAACCTTCATACGTCCTTTGTTGTGAAAGTGCTGGAAGACAACGACGTCAAAATGAGCAGGCAATTTTCTCGTTCGTAAGGATATGCAACTGGAGAACGAGAACGATGGAATCAAAATTCTTGTCAAAGGGCTAGGGAGAAAAGAGGAGTTGAATTGTTCAATGGAATGGAAAAGGCAATTAAAAGGGTCCTAGTGTGCAGACAATAATACGGTAGGAAGGTTAGACGAATGGGTGCCGGTGACAAACCTAAATAAATGCCGCCCGGAGCACATTCGCGAACCCTCATACGTTCTTTGTTGTGAAAGTGCTGGACGACAACGACGTCAAAATGAGCAGGCAATTTTCTCGTTCGTAAGGATATGCAACTGGAGAACGAGAACGATGGAATCAAAATGCTTGTCAAAGGGCTAGGGAGAAAAGAGGAGTTGAATTGTTCAATGGAATGGAAAAGGCAATTAAACAAGTCCTAGTGTGCAGACAATAATACGGTAGGAAGGTTAGACGAATGGGTGCCGGTGACAAACCTAAATAAATGCCGCCCGGAGCACATTCGCCAACCTTGATACGTGCTTTTTTTCTTTATAGTGCTTGAAGAAACCAACGTCCAAACGAGCATGCAGTTTTCTCGTTCGTGAGGATATGGAAATGAAGAACGATAGAAACTAAATGCTTATCAAAGGGGTTTAAATAAAGAGGTGAATTGCTCATTTGAATGGAAAAGGCAAAATTAAACTGCTAGAAGCGGGGAGACGACAATGCAGCATGGAAGGTCACACGAATGGGTTCCGGTGACAAACCTTATCAAAGTGCCACCCGGAGCCCATTCGCCAACCTTCCGACGTGCTTGTGTTGAAAGTTCTTGCCGCCAGCAAGGTCAAAACAAGCAGGCAGGTTTCTAGATCACTAGGATATGGAACTGAAGAAGCACTGAATCAAAGTGCTTGTCAAAGGAACACGAAAGAAAAATGGGAGGTGAATTTCTCATTCGTATTGAAAGGCAATATTGAACAGCTCCCACAGTGCAGACGATGATATGGCACGGATGATTTACGCGAATGGGTCCCGGTGACAAACTTCAATTAAATGCCGCCCGGAGCACATTCGCCAACCTTCACAGTGCTTTTGTCTTGAAAGTGCCTGAAGAGGGCAACGTCAAAATGAGCACGCAGTTTTCTCGTTCGCTAGAATATAGAACTGAAAACCATGGGAAAAAAAGTGCTTCCCCAAGGGGCCCGACGAAAAACGAAGTGAATTTCTCCTTTCAATGGGAACGGAAATATTAAACTGTGTGGAGACGACGATACAGCTCGGAAGGTTGGGCGAGTGGGCCCCAGTGACAAATCTCACGTAAGTGCCACATGGAGCACATCCGCCAACCTTCAAACGTGCCTCTTTCTTGAAGTTGTTGAGGACAGCAACGTCAAAAGACTACAAGGTGACTGGTAAGATCCCTCCTTAGAGGTCAACGGCGATTGCCTACTCTAGCTCTTTTTATGAATTCTCTTCTTTCTTTTACTCATTACTGATAACTGCTTAGCATTTTTAGTAATTTGTGGGCGCTACGAGCCGTTGTGAGGCATGTTGGTCTTATCATTGTCTTCACTAAACATTACAAGTCACCTAAATCATTATTAGTCATTACAGGTCATTACTAAGTATTAGTAAATAACATTACAAAATAAGCCAATATTTTTGTCATTGACTATGATTTGGAACGATAGGAGCTGCAAAGAAGGACATCAGAAATATAGAATTCAGGGGTTCGTCAAAGGGGCACGAAAGAAATGATAAGGCGAACTGTTGATTCAGATGCCAAAGGTAGCATTCAACATCTCGCATGTTTGCGACGATACTGCAAGGAAGTTATGCGAATGGGGCCCGGTCACAAAAATCAATAAAATGCCGTTCGGAGCACATTTGGCAACCTTCATGCCTGCTTTTGGCTGTAAAGTGCTTGAAGACACCAACGTCAAAACAAGCGGGTAGTTATCTCGTTGACTACAGCATTCAACTAAAGAATACTGAAATGACGGGGTTTGTCACAGGTGCATGAAAAAAAAAAAGAGAAAGTGAATTGCTTTTTTGCACTGGAAAGGTAGCCTTCAACGGCTAAAAGCGTGTAGACGATACAGCCAAGAAGGTTAGACGAAGGTTCATCAGTTGCAAAGTTCAACTAAATGCAGCTTGAAGAACCTGCGTTGACCTTCACAGGTGTTCTTGTCTTGAAAGTTTTTGCCGGGAGCAAGGTCAATAAGCAGGCAGGTTTCTAGTTCACTAGGATATGGAACTGAAGAAGCACTGAATTAAAGTGCTTGTCAAAGGAACACGAAAGAAAAAAGGGAGGTGAATTTCTCATTCGTATAAAGGCAATATTAAATAGCTCCAAGCGTGCAGATGGTGATACGGCACGGAAGGTTACACGAATGGGTCCCGGTGACAAAGCTCAATTAAATGCCGCCCGGAGCACATTCGCGAACCTTCATACGTCCTTTGTTGTGAAAGTGCTGGAAGACAACGACGTCAAAATGAGCAGGCAATTTTCTCGTTCGTAAGGATATGCAACTGGAGAACGAGAACGATGGAATCAAAATGCTTGTCAAAGGGCTAGGGAGAAAAGAGGAGTTGAATTGTTCAATGGAATGGAAAAGGCAATTAAACAAGTCCTAGTGTGCAGACAATAATACGGTAGGAAGGTTAGACGAATGGGTGCCGGTGACAAACCTAAATAAATGCCGCCCGGAGCACATTCGCCAACCTTGATACGTGCTTTTTTTCTTTATAGTGCTTGAAGAAACCAACGTCCAAACGAGCATGCAGTTTTCTCGTTCGTGAGGATATGGAAATGAAGAATGATAGAAACTAAATGCTTATCAAAGGGGTTTAAATAAAGAGGTGAATTGCTCATTTGAATGGAAAAGGCAATATTAAACTGCTAGAAGCGGGGAGACGACAATGCAGGATGGAAGGTCACACGAATGGGTTCCGGTGACAAACCTTATCAAAGTGCCACCCGGAGCCCATTCGCCAACCTTCCGACGTGCTTGTGTAGAAAGTTCTTGCCGCCAGCAAGGTCAAAACAAGCAGGCAGGTTTCTCGTCATCTAGGATACGGAACTGAAGAACCACTGAATCAAAGTACTTGTCAAAGGAACACGACAGAAAAAGAGGAGAATCGCCTATTCGAATTGAAAAGGCCATAACAAACAGCTCCCACCGTGCAGACGATGATATGGCACGGAAGATTTACGCGAATGGGTCCCGGTGACAAACTTCAATTAAATGCCTCCCGGAGCACATTCGCCAACCTTCACAGTGCTTTTGTCTTGAAAGTGCCTGAAGAGGGCAACGTCAAAATGAGCACGCAGTTTTCTCGTTCGCTAGAATATAGAACTGAAAACCATGGGAAAAAAAGTGCTTCCCCAAGGGGCCCGACGAAAAACGAAGTGAACTTCTCCTTTCAATGGGAACGGAAATATTAAACTGTGTGGAGACGACGATACAGCCCGGAAGGTTGGGCGAGTGGGCCCCAGTGACAAATCTCATGTAAGTGCCACATGGAGCACATCCGCCAACCTTCAAACGTGCCCCTTTCTTGAAGTTGTTGAGGACAGCAACGTCAAAAGACTACAAGGTGACTGGTAAGATCCCTCCTTAGAGGTCAACGGCGATTGCCTACTCTAGCTCCTCTTATGAATTCTCTTCTTTCTTTTACTCATTACTGATAACTGCTTAGCATTTTTAGTAATTTGTGGGCGCAACGAGCCGTTGTGAGGCATGTTGGTCTTATCATTGTCATCACCAAACATTACAAGTCACCCAAATCATTATTAGTCATTACAGGTCATTACTAAGTATTAGTAAATAAGATTACAAAATAAGCCAATATTTTTGTCATTGACTATGATTTGGAACGATAGGAGCTGCAAAGAAGGACATCAGAAATATAGAATTCAGGGGTTCGTCAAAGGGGCACGAAAGAAATGATAAGGCGAACTGTTGATTCGGATGCCAATGGTAGCATTCAACATCTCGCATGTTTGCGACGATACTGCAAGGAAGTTATGCGAATGGGGCCCGGTCACAAACATCAATAAAATGCCGTTCGGAGCACATTTGGCAACCTTCAGGCGTGCTTTTGGCTGTAAAGTGCTTGAAGACACCAACGTCAAAACAAGCGGGTAGTTATCTCGTTGACTACAGCATTCAACTAAAGAATACTGAAATGACGGGGTTTGTCACAAGTGCATGAAAAAAAAGAGAAAGTGAATTGCTTTTTTGCACGGGAAAGGTAGCCTTCAACGGCTAAAAGCGTGTAGACGATACAGCCAAGAAGGTTAGACGAAGGTTCATCAGTTGCAAAGTTCAACTAAATGCAGCTTGAAGAACCTGCGTTGACCTTCACAGGTGTTCTTGTCTTGAAAGTTGTTGCCGGGAGCAAGGTCAATAAGCAGGCAGGTTTCTAGTTCACTAGGATATGGAACTGAAGAAGCAGTGAATTAAAGTGCTTGTCAAAGGAACACGAAAGAAAAAGGGGAGGTGAATTTCTCATTCGTATAAAGGCAATATTAAATAGCTCCAAGCGTGCAGATGGTGATACGGCACGGAAGGTTACACGAATGGGCCCCGGTGACAAAGCTCAATTAAATGCCGCCCGGAGCACATTCGCGAACCTTCATACGTCCTTTGTTGTGAAAGTGCTGGAAGACAACGACGTCAAAATGAGCAGGCAATTTTCTCGTTGGTAAGGATATGCAACTGGAGAACGAGAACGATGGAATCAAAATGCTTGTCAAAGGGCTAGGGAGAAAAGAGGAGTTGAATTGTTCAATGGAATGGAAAAGGCAATTAAACAAGTCCTAGTGTGCAGACAATAATACGGTAGGAATGTTAGACGAATGGGTGCCGGTGACAAACCTAAATAAATGCCACCCGGAGCACATTCGCCAACCTTGATACGTGCTTTTTTTCTTTATAGTGCTTGAAGAAACCAACGTCCAAACGAGCATGCACTTTTCTCGTTCGTGAGGATATGGAAATGAAGAACTATAGAATCTAAATGCTTATCAAAGGGGTTTAAATAAAGAGGTGAATTGCTCATTTGAATGGAAAAGGCAATATTAAACTGCTAGAAGCGGGGAGACGACAATGCAGCATGGAAGGTCACACGAATGGGTTCCGGTGACAAACCTTATCAAAGTGCCACCCGGAGCCCATTCGCCAACCTTCCGACGTGCTTGTGTTGAAAGTTCTTGCCGCCAGCAAGGTCAAAACAAGCAGGCAGGTTTCTCGTCATCTAGGATACGGAACTGAAGAACCACTGAATCAAAGTACTTGTCAAAGGAACACGACAGAAAAAGAGGAAAATCGCCTATTCGAATTGAAAAGGCCATAACAAACAGCTCCCACCGTGCAGACGATGATATGGCACGGAAGATTTACGCGAATGGGTCCCGGTGACAAACTTCAATTAAATGCCGCCCGGAGCACATTCGCCAACCTTCACAGTGCTTTTGTCTTGAAAGTGCCTGAAGAGGGCAACGTCAAAATGAGCACGCAGTTTTCTCGTTCGCTAGAATATAGAACTGAAAACCATGGAAAAAAAAGTGCTTCCCCAAGGGGCCCGACGAAAAACGAAGTGAACTTCTCCTTTCAATGGGAACGGAAATATTTAACTGTGTGGAGACGACGATACAGCTCGGAAGGTTGGGCGAGTGGGCCCCAGTGACAAATTTCATGTAAGTGCCACATGGAGCACATCCGCCAACCTTCAAACGTGCCTCTTTCTTGAAGTTGTTGAGGACAGCAACGTCAAAAGACTACAAGGTGACTGGTAAGATCTCTCCTTAGAGGTCAACGGCGATTGCCTACTCTAAGTCCTCTTATGAATTCTCTTCTTTCTTTTACTCATTACTGATAACTACTTAGCATTTTTAGTAATTTGTGGGCGCTACGAGCCGTTGTGAGGCTTGTTGGTCTTATCATTGTCATCACTAAACATTACAAGTCACCTAAATCATTATTAGTCATTACAGGTCATTACTAAGTATTAGTAAATTACATTACAAAATAAGCCAATATTTTTGTCATTGACTATGATTTGGAACGATAGGAGCTGCAAAGAAGGACATCAGAATTATAGAATTCAGGGGTTCGTGAAAGGGGCACGAAAGAAATGATAAGGCGAACCCTTGATTCGGATGCCAAAGGTATCATTCAACATCTCGCATGTTTGCGACGATACTGTAAGGAAGTTATGCGAATGGGGCCCGGTCACAAAAATCAATAAAATGCCGTTCGCAGCACATTTGGCAACCTTCAGGCGTGCTTTTGGCTGTAAAGTGCTTGAAGACACCAACGTCAAAACAAGCGGGTAGTTATCTCGTTGACTACAGCATTCAACTAAAGAATACTGAAATGACGGGGTTTGTCACAGGTGCATGAAAAAAAAGAGAAAGTGAATTGCTTTTTTGCACGGGAAAGGTAGCCTTCAACGGCTAAAAGCGTGTAGACGATACAGCCAAGAAGGTTAGACGAAGGTTCATCAGTTGCAAAGTTCAACTAAATGCAGCTTGAAGAAGCTGCGTTGACCTTCACAGGTGTTCTTGTCTTGAAAGTTCTTGCCGGGAGCAAGGTCAATAAGCAGGCAGGTTTCTAGTTCACTAGGATATGGAACTGAAGAAGCACTGAATTAAAGTGCTTGTCAAAGGAACACGAAAGAAAAAGGGGAGGTGAATTTCTCATTCGTATAAAGGCAATATTAAATAGCTCCAAGCGTGCAGATGGTGATACGGCACGGAAGGTTACACGAATGGGCCCCGGTGACAAAGCTCAATTAAATGCCGCCCGGAGCACATTCGCGAACCTTCATACGTCCTTTGTTGTGAAAGTGCTGGAAGACAACGACGTCAAAATGAGCAGGCAATTTTCTCGTTGGTGAGGATATGCAACTGGAGAACGAGAACGATGGAATCAAAATGCTTGTCAAAGGGCTAGGGAGAAAAGAGGAGTTGAATTGTTCAATGGAATGGAAAAGGCAATTAAACAAGTCCTAGTGTGCAGACAATAATACGGTAGGAATGTTAGACGAATGGGTGCCGGTGACAAACCTAAATAAATGCCACCCGGAGCACATTCGCCAACCTTGATACGTGCTTTTTTTCTTTATAGTGCTTGAAGAAACCAACGTCCAAACGAGCATGCACTTTTCTCGTTCGTGAGGATATGAAAATGAAGAACTATAGAATCTAAATGCTTATCAAAGGGGTTTAAATAAAGAGGTGAATTGCTCATTTGAATGGAAAAGGCAATATTAAACTGCTAGAAGCGGGGAGACGACAATGCAGCATGGAAGGTCACACGAATGGGTTCCCGTGACAAACCTTATCAAAGTGCCACCCGGAGCCCATTCGCCAACCTTCCGACGTGCTTGTGTTGAAAGTTCTTGCCGCCAGCCAGGTCAAAACAAGCAGGCAGGTTTCTCGTCATCTAGGATACGGAACTGAAGAACCACTGAATCAAAGTACTTGTCAAAGGAACACGACAGAAAAAGAGGAAAATCGCCTATTCGAATTGAAAAGGCCATAACAAACAGCTCCCACCGTGCAGACGATGATATGGCACGGAAGATTTACGCGAATGGGTCCCGGTGACAAACTTCAATTAAATGCCGCCCGGAGCACATTCGCCAACCTTCACAGTGCTTTTGTCTTGAAAGTGCCTGAAGAGGGCAACGTCAAAATGAGCACGCAGTTTTCTCGTTCGCTAGAATATAGAACTGAAAACCATGGAAAAAAAAGTGCTTCCCCAAGGGGCCCGACGAAAAACGAAGTGAATTTCTCCTTTCAATGGGAACGGAAATATTAAACTGTGTGGAGACGACGATACAGCTCGGAAGGTTGGGCGAGTGGGCCCCAGTGACAAATCTCATGTAAGTGCCACATGGAGCTCATCCGCCAACCTTCAAACGTGCCTCTTTCTTGAAGTTGTTGAGGACAGCAACGTCAAAAGACTACAAGGTGACTGGTAAGATCCCTCCTTAGAGGTCAACGGCGATTGCCTACTCTAGCTCCCCTTATGAATTCTCTTCTTTCTTTTACTCATTACTGATAACTGCTTAGCATTTTTAGTAATTTGTGGGCGCTACGAGCCGTTGTGAGGCATGTTGGTCTTATCATTGTCATCACTAAACATTACAAGTCATCTAAATCATTATTAGTCATTACAGGTCATTACTAAGTATTAGTAAATAACATTACAAAATAAGCCAATATTTTTGTCATTGACTATGATTTGGAACGATAGGAGGTGCAAGGAAGGACATCAGAAATATAGAATTCAGGGGTTCGTCAAAGGGGCACGAAAGAAATGATAAGGCGAACTGTTGATTCGGATGCCAAAGGTAGCATTCAACATCTCGCATGTTTGCGACGATACTGCAAGGAAGTTATGCGAATGGGGCCCGGTCACAAAAATCAATAAAATGCCGTTCGCAGCACATTTGGCAACCTTCAGGCGTGCTTTTGGCTGTAAAGTGCTTGAAGACACCAACGTCAAAACAAGCGGGTAGTTATCTCGTTGACTACAGCATTCAACTAAAGAATAATGAAATGAAGGGGTTTGTCACAGGTGCATGAAAAAAAAAAGAGAAAGTGAATTGCTTTTTTGCACGGGAAAGGTAGCCTTCAACGGCTAAAAGCGTGTAGACGATACAGCCAAGAAGGTTAGACGAAGGTTCATCAGTTGCAAAGTTCAACTAAATGCAGCTTGCGTTGACAGTCATAGGTGTTCTTGTCTTCAAAGTTCTTGCCGGGAGCAAGGTCAATAAGCAGGCAGGTTTCCAGTTCACTAGGATATGGAACTGAAGAAGCACTGAATCAAAGTGCTTGTCAAAGGAACACGAAAGAAAAAGGGGAGGTGAATTTCTCATTCGTATAAAGGCAATAATAAATATCTCCAAGCGTGCAGATGGTGATACGGCACGGAAGGTTACACGAATGGGCCCCGGTGACAAAGCTCAATTAAATGCCGCCCGGAGCACATTCGCGAACCTTCATACGTTCTTTGTTGTGAAAGTGCTGGAAGACAACGACGTCAAAATGAGTAGGCAATTTTCTCCTTCGTAAGGATATGCAACTGGAGAACGAGAACGATGGAATCAAAATTCTTGTCAAAGGGCTAGGGAGAAAAGAGGAGTTGAATTGTTCAATGGAATGGAAAAGGAAATTAAAAGGGTCCTAGTGTGCAGACAATAATACGGTAGGAAGGTTAGACGAATGGGTGCCGGTGACAAACCTAAATAAATGCCGCCCGGAGCACATTCGCGAACCCTCATACGTTCTTTGTTGTGAAAGTGCTGGAAGACAACGACGTCAAAATGAGCAGGCAATTTTCTCGTTCGTAAGGATATGCAACTGGAGAACGAGAACGATGGAATCAAAATGCTTGTCAAAGGGCTAGGGAGAAAAGAGGAGTTGAATTGTTCAATGGAATGGAAAAGGCAATTAAACAAGTCCTAGTGTGCAGACAATAATATGGTAGGAAGGTTAGACGAATGGGTGCCGGTGACAAACCTAAATAAATGCCGCCCGGAGCACATTCGCGAACCTTGATACGTGCTTTTTTTCTTTATAGTGCTTGAAGAAACCAACGTCCAAACGAGCATGCAGTTTTCTCGTTCGTGAGGATATGGAAATGAAGAACGATAGAAACTAAATGCTTATCAAAGGGGTTTAAATAAAGTGGTGAATTGCTCATTTGAATGGAAATGGCAATATTAAACTGCTAGAAGCGAGGAGACGACAATGCAGCATGGAAGGTCACACGAATGGGTTCCGGTGACAAACCTTATCAAAGTGCCACCCGGAGCCCATTCGCCAACCTTCCGACGTGCTTGTCTTGAAAGTTCTTGCCAGGAGCAAGGTCAATAAGCAGGCAGGTTTCTAGTTCACTAGGATATGGAACTGAAGAAGCACTGAATCAAAGTGCTCGTCAAAGGAACACGAAAGAAAAAGGGGAGGTGAATTTCTCATTCGTATAAAGGCAATATTAAATAGCTCCAAGCGTGCAGATGGTGATACGGCACGGAAGGTTACACGAATGGGCCCCGGTGACAAAGCTCAATTAAATGCCGCCCGGAGCACATTCGCGAACCTTCATACGTTCTTTGTTGTGAAAGTGCTGGAAGACAACGACGTCAAAATGAGTAGGCAATTTTCTCGTTCGTAAGGATATGCAACTGGAGATTGAGAACGATGGAATCAAAATTCTTGTCAAAGGGCTAGGGAGAAAAGAGGAGTTGAATTGTTCAATGGAATGGAAAAGGCAATTAAAAGGGTCCTAGTGTGCAGACAATAATACGGTAGGAAGGTTAGACGAATGGGTGCCGGTGACAAACCTAAATAAATGCCGCCCGGAGCACATTCGCGAACCCTCATACGTTCTTTGTTGTGAAAGTGCTGGAAGACAACGACGTCAAAAAGAGCAGGCAATTTTCTCGTTCGTAAGGATATGCAACTGGAGAACGAGAACGATGGAATCAAAATGCTTGTCAAAGGGCTAGGGAGAAAAGAGGAGTTGAATTGTTCAATGGAATGGAAAAGGCAATTAAACAAGTCCTAGTGTGCAGACAATAATACGGTAGGAAGGTTAGACGAATGGGTGCCGGTGACAAACCTAAATAAATGCCGCCCGGAGCACATTCGCGAACCTTGATACGTGCTTTTTTTCTTTATAGTGCTTGAAGAAACCAACGTCCAAACGAGCATGCAGTTTTCTCGTTCGTGAGGATATGGAAATGAAGAACGATAGAAACTAAATGCTTATCAAAGGGGTTTAAATAAAGTGGTGAATTGCTCATTTGAATGGAAATGGCAATATTAAACTGCTAGAAGCGAGGAGACGACAATGCAGCATGGAAGGTCAAAGGAATGGGTTCCGGTGACAAACCTTATCAAAGTGCCACCCGGAGCCCATTCGCCAACCTTCCGACGTGCTTGTCTTGAAAGTTCTTGCCAGGAGCAAGGTCAATAAGCAGGCAGGTTTCTAGTTCACTAGGATATGGAACTGAAGAAGAACTGAATCAAAGTGCTCGTCAAAGGAACACGAAAGAAAAAGGGGAGGTGAATTTCTCATTCGTATAAAGGCAATATTAAATAGCTCCAAGCGTGCAGATGGTGATACGGCACGGAAGATTACACGAATGGGTCCCGGGGACAAAGCTCAATTAAATGCCGCCCGGAGCACATTCGCGAACCTTCATACGTTCTTTGTTGTGAAAGTGCTGGAAGACAACGACGTCAAAATGAGCAGGCAATTTTCTCGTTCGTAAGGATATGCAACTGGAGAACGAGAACGATGGAATCAAAATGCTTGTCAAAGGGCTAGGGAGAAAAGAGGAGTGTAATTGTTCAATGGAATGGAAAAGGCAATTAAACAAGTCCTAGTGTGCAGACAATAATACGGTAGGAAGGTTAGACGAATGGGTGCCGGTGATAAACCTAAATAAATGCCGCCCGGAGGACATTCGCCAACCTTGATACGTGCTTTTTTTCTTTATAGTGCTTGAAGAAACCAACGTCCAAACGAGCATGCAGTTTTCTCGTTCGTGAGGATATGGAAATGAAGAACTATAGAATCTAAATGCTTATCAAAGGGGTTTAAATAAAGAGGTGAATTGCTCATTTGAATGGAAAAGGCTATATTAAACTGCTAGAAGCGGGGAGACGACAATGCAGCATGGAAGGTCACATGAATGGGTTCCGGTGACAAACCTTATCAAAGTGCCACCCGGAGCCCATTCGCCAACCTTCCGACGTGCTTGTGTTGAAAGTTCTTGCCGCCAGCAAGGTCAAAACAAGCAGGCAGGTTTCTAGATCACTAGGATATGGAACTGAAGAAGCACTGAATCAAAGTGCTTGTCAAAGGAACACGAAAGAAAAAGGGGAGGTGAATTTCTCATTCGTATTGAAAGGCAATATTGAACAGCTCCCACAGTGCAGACGATGATATGGCACGGAAGATTTACGCGAATGGGTCCCGGTGACAAACTTCAATTAAATGCCTCCCGGAGCACATTCGCCAACCTTCACAGTGCTTTTGTCTTGAAAGTGCCTGAAGAGGGCAACGTCAAAATGAGCACGCAGTTTTCTCGTTCGCTAGAATATAGAACTGAAAACCATGGGAAAAAAAGTGCTTCCCCAAGGGGCCCGACGAAAAACGAAGCGAACTTCTCCTTTCAATGGGAACGGAAATATTTAACTGTGTGGAGACGACGATAAAGCTCGGAAGGTTGGGCGAGTGGGCCCCAGTGACAAATTTCATGTAAGTGCCACATGGAGCACATCCGCCAACCTTCAAACGTGCCTCTTTCTTGAAGTTGTTGAGGACAGCAACGTCAAAAGACTACAAGGTGACTGGTAAGATCTCTCCTTAGAGGTCAATGGCGATTGCCTACTCTAGCTCCTCTTATGAATTCTCTTCTTTCTTTTACTCATTACTGATAACTGCTTAGCATTTTTAAGAATTTGTGGGCGCAACGAGCCGTTGTGAGGCATGTTGGTCTTATCATTGTCATCACTAAACATTACAAGTCACCCAAATCAATATTAGTCATTACAGGTCATTACTAAGTATTAGTAAATAAGATTACAAAATAAGCCAATATTTTTGTCATTGACTATGATTTGGAACGATAGGAGCTGCAAAGAAGGACATCAGAAATATAGAATTCAGGGGTTCGTCAAAGGGGCACGAAAGAAATGATAAGGCGAACTGTTGATTCGGATGCCAAAGGTAGCATTCAACATCTCGCATGTTTGCGACGATACTGCAAGGAAGTTATGCGAATGGGGCCCGGTCACAAAAATCAATAAAATGCCGTTCGGAGCACATTTGGCAACCTTCAGGCGTGCTTTTGGCTGTAAAGTACTTGAAGACACCAACATCAAAACAAGCGGGTAGTTATCTCGTTGACTACAGCATTCAACTAAAGAATAATGAAATGAAGGGGTTTGTCACAGGTGCACGAAAAAAAAAAAGAGAAAGTGAATTGCTTTTTTGCACGGGAAAGGTAGCCTTCAACGGCTAAAAGCGTGTAGACGATACAGCCAAGAAGGTTAGACGAAGGTTCATCAGTTGCAAAGTTCAACTAAATGCAGCTTGAAGAACCTGCGTTGACCTTCACAGGTGTTCTTGTCTTGAAAGTTGTTGCCGGGAGCAAGGTCAATAAGCAGGCAGGTTTCTAGTTCACTAGGATATGGAACTGAAGAAGCACTGAATTAAAGTGCTTTTCAAAGGAACACGAAAGAAAAAGGGGAGGTGAATTTCTCATTCGTATAAAGGCAATATTAAATAGCTCCAAGCGTGCAGATGGTGATACGGCACGGAAGGTTACACGAATGGGTCCCGGTGAGAAAGCTCAATTAAATGCCGCCCGGAGCACATTCGCGAACCTTCATACGTCCTTTGTTGTGAAAGTGCTGGAAGACAACGACGTCAAAATGAGCAGGCAATTTTCTCGTTCGTAAGGATATGCAACTGGAGAACGAGAACGATGGAATCAAAATGCTTGTCAAAGGGCTAGGGAGAAAAGAGGAGTTGAATTGTTCAGTGGAATGGAAAAGGCAATTAAACAAGTCCTAGTGTGCAGACAATAATACGGTAGGAAGGTTAGACGAATGGGTGCCGGTGACAAACCTAAATAAATGCCGCCCGGAGCACATTCGCCAACCTTGATACGTGCTTTTTTTCTTTATAGTGCTTGAAGAAACCAACGTCCAAACGAGCATGCAGTTTTCTCGTTCGTGAGGATATGGAAATGAAGAACTATAGAATCTAAATGCTTATCAAAGGGGTTTAAATAAAGAGGTGAATTGCTCATTTGAATGGAAAAGGCAATATTAAACTGCTAGAAGCGGGGAGACGACAATGCAGCATGGAAGGTCACACGAATGGGTTCCGGTGACAAACCTTATCAAAGTGCCACCCGGAGCCCATTCGCCAACCTTCCGACGTGCTTGTGTTGAAAGTTCTTGCCGCCAGCAAGGTCAAAACAAGCAGGCAGGTTTCTAGATCACTAGGATATGGAACTGAATAAGCACTGAATCAAAGTGCTTGTCAAAGGAACACGAAAGAAAAAGGGGAGGTGAATTTCTCATTCGTATTGAAAGGCAATATTGAACAGCTCCCACAGTGCAGACGATGATATGGCACGGAAGATTTACGCGAATGGGTCCCGGTGACAAACTTCAATTAAATGCCGCCCGGAGCACATTCGCCAACCTTCACAGTGCTTTTGTCTTGAAAGTGCCTGAAGAGGGCAACGTCAAAATGAGCACGCAGTTTTCTCGTTCGCTAGAATATAGAACTGAAAACCATGGGAAAAAAAGTGCTTCCCCAAGGGGCCCGACGAAAAACGAAGTGAATTTCTCCTTTCAATGGGAACGGAAATATTAAACTGTGTGGAGACGACGATACAGCTCGGAAGGTTGGGCGAGTGGGCCCCAGTGACAAATCTCATGTAAGTGCCACATGGAGCACATCCGCCAACCTTCAAACGTGCCTCTTTCTTGAAGTTGTTGAGGACAGCAACGTCAAAAGACTACAAGGTGACTGGTAAGATCCCTCCTTAGAGGTCAACGGCGATTGCCTACTCTAGCTCCTCTTATGAATTCTCTTCTTTCTTTTACTCATTACTGATAACTGCTTAGCATTTTTAGTAATTTGTGGGCGCTACGAGCCGTTGTGAGGCATTTGGTCTTATCATTGTCATCACTAAACATTACAAGTCACCTAAATCATTATTAGTAATTACAGGTAATTACTAAGTATTAGTAAATAACATTACAAAATAAGCCAATATTTTTGTCATTGACTATGATTTGGAACGATAGGAGGTGCAAAGAAGGACATCAGAAATATAGAATTCAGGGGTTCGTCAAAGGGGCACGAAAGAAATGATAAGGCGAACTGTTGATTCGGATGCCAAAGGTAGCATTCAACATCTCGCATGTTTGCGACGATACTGCAAGGAAGTTATGCGAATGGGGCCCGGTCACAAAAATCAATAAAATGCCGTTCGGAGCACATTTGGCAACCTTCAGGCGTGCTTTTGGCTGTAAAGTACTTGAAGACACCAACGTCAAAACAAGCGGGTAGTTATCTCGTTGACTACAGCATTCAACTAAAGAATAATGAAATGAAGGGGTTTGTCACAGGTGCACGAAAAAAAAAAAAGAGAAAGTGAATTGCTTTTTTGCACGGGAAAGGTAGCCTTCAACGGCTAAAAGCGTGTAGACGATACAGCCAAGAAGGTTAGACGAAGGTTCATCAGTTGCAAAGTTCAACTAAATGCAGCTTGCGTTGACAGTCATAGGTGTTCTTGTCTTCAAAGTTCTTGCCGGGAGCAAGGTCAATAAGCAGGCAGGTTTCCAGTTCACTAGGATATGGAACTGAAGAAGCGCTGAATCAAAATGCTTGTCAAAGGAACACGAAAGAAAAAGGGGAGGTGAATTTCTCATTCGTATAAAAGCAATATTAAATAGCTCCAAGCGTGCAGATGGTGATACGGCACGGAAGGTTACACGAATGGGCCCCGGTGACAAAGCTCAATTAAATGCCGCCCGGAGCACATTCGCGAACCTTCATACGTTCTTTGTTGTGAAAGTGCTGGAAGACAACGACGTCAAAATGAGTAGGCAATTTTCTCGTTCGTTAGGATATGCAACTGGAGAACGAGAACGATGGAATCAAAATGCCTGTCAAAGGGCTAGGGAGAAAAGAGGAGTTGAATTGTTCAATGGAATGGAAAAGGCAATTAAACAAGTCCTAGTGTGCAGACAATAATACGGTAGGAAGGTTAGACGAATGGGTGCCGGTGACAAACCTAAATAAATGCCGCCCGGAGCACATTCGCCAACCTTCATACGTGCTTTTTTTCTTCATAGTGCTTGAAGAAACCAACGTCCAAACGAGCATGCAGTTTTCTCGTTCGTGAGGATATGGAAATGAAGAACGATAGAAACTAAATGCTTATCAAAGGGGCTTAAATAAAGAGGTGAATTGCTCATTTGAATGGAAAAGGCAATATTAAACTGCTAGAAGCGGGGAGACGACAATGCAGGATGGAAGGTCACACGAATGGGTTCCGGTGACAAACCTTATCAAAGTGCCACCCGGAGCCCATTCGCCAACCTTCCGACGTGCTTGTGTTGAAAGTTCTTGCCGCCAGCAAGGTCAAAACAAGCAGGCAGGTTTCTCGTCATCTAGGATACGGAACTGAAGAACCACTGAATCAAAGTACTTGTCAAAGGAACACGACAGAAAAAGAGGAGAATCGCCTATTCGAATTGAAAAGGCCATAACAAACAGCTCCCACCGTGCAGACGATGATATGGCACGGAAGATTTACGCGAATGGGTCCCGGTGACAAACCTCAATTAAATGCCGCCCGGAGCACATTCGCCAACCTTCACAGTGCTTTTGTCTTGAAAGTGCCTGAAGAGGGCAACGTCAAAATGAGCACGCAGTTTTCTCGTTCGCTAGAATATAGAACTGAAAACCATGGGAAAAAAAGTGCTTCCCCAAGGGGCCCGACGAAAAACGAAGTGAATTTCTCCTTTCAATGGGAACGGAAATAATAAACTGTGTGGAGACGACGATACAGCTCGGAAGGTTGGGCGAGTGGGCCCCAGTGACAAATCTCACGTAAGTGCCACATGGAGCACATCCGCCAACCTTCAAACGTGCCTCTTTCTTGAAGTTGTTGAGGACAGCAACGTCAAAAGACTACAAGGTGACTGGTAAGATCCCTCCTTAGAGGTCAACGGCGATTGCCTACTCTAGCTCTTCTTATGAATTCTCTTCTTTCTTTTACTCATTACTGATAACTACTTAGCATTTTTAGTAATTTGTGGGCGCTACGAGCCGTTGTGAGGCATGTTGGTCTTATCATTGTCTTCACTAAACATTACAAGTCACCTAAATCATTATTAGTCATTACAGGTCATTACTAAGTATTAGTAAATAACATTACAAAATAAGCCAATATTTTTGTCATTGACTATGATTTGGAACGATAGGAGCTGCAAAGAAGGACATCAGAAATATAGAATTCAGGGGTTCGTCAAAGGGGCACGAAAGAAATGATAAGGCGAACTGTTGATTCAGATGCCAAAGGTAGCATTCAACATCTCGCATGTTTGCGACGATACTGCAAGGAAGTTATGCGAATGGGGCCCGGTCACAAAAATCAATAAAATGCCGTTCGGAGCACATTTGGCAACCTTCATGCCTGCTTTTGGCTGTAAAGTGCTTGAAGACACCAACGTCAAAACAAGCGGGTAGTTATCTCGTTGACTACAGCATTCAACTAAAGAATACTGAAATGACGGGGTTTGTCACAGGTGCATGAAAAAAAAAAGAGAAAGTGAATTGCTTTTTTGCACGGGAAAGGTAGCCTTCAACGGCTAAAAGCGTGTAGACGATACAGCCAAGAAGGTTAGACGAAGGTTCATCAGTTGCAAAGTTCAACTAAATGCAGCTTGAAGAACCTGCGTTGACCTTCACAGGTGTTCTTGTCTTGAAAGTTGTTGCCGGGAGCAAGGTCAATAAGCAGGCAGGTTTCTAGTTCACTAGGATATGGAACTGAAGAAGCACTGAATTAAAGTGCTTGTCAAAGGAACACGAAAGAAAAAGGGGAGGTGAATTTCTCATTCGTATAAAGGCAATATTAAATAGCTCCAAGCGTGCAGATGGTGATACGGCACGGAAGGTTACACGAATGGGTCCCGGTGAGAAAGCTCAATTAAATGCCGCCCGGAGCACATTCGCGAACCTTCATACGTCCTTTGTTGTGAAAGTGCTGGAAGACAACGACGTCAAAATGAGCAGGCAATTTTCTCGTTTGTAAGGATATGCAACTGGAGAACGAGAACGATGGAATCAAAATGCTTGTCAAAGGGCTAGGGAGAAATAAGGAGTTGAATTGTTCAGTGGAATGGAAAAGGCAATTAAACAAGTCCTAGTGTGCAGACAATAATACGGTAGGAAGGTTAGACGAATGGGTGCCGGTGACAAACCTAAATAAATGCCGCCCGGAGCACATTCGCCAACCTTGATACGTGCTTTTTTTCTTTATAGTGCTTGAAGAAACCAACGTCCAAACGAGCATGCAGTTTTCTCGTTCGTGAGGATATGGAAATGAAGAACTATAGAATCTAAATGCTTATCAAAGGGGTTTAAATAAAGAGGTGAATTGCTCATTTGAATGGAAAAGGCAATATTAAACTGCTAGAAGCGGGGAGACGACAATGCAGCATGGAAGGTCACACGAATGGGTTCCGGTGACAAACCTTATCAAAGTGCCACCCGGAGCCCATTCGCCAACCTTCCGACGTGCTTGTGTAGAAAGTTCTTGCCGCCAGCAAGGTCAAAACAAGCAGGCAGGTTTCTCGTCATCTAGGATACGGAACTGAAGAACCACTGAATCAAAGTACTTGTCAAAGGAACACGACAGAAAAAGAGGAGAATCGCCTATTCGAATTGAAAAGGCCATAACAAACAGCTCCCACCGTGCAGACGATGATATGGCACGGAAGATTTACGCGAATGGGTCCCGGTGACAAACTTCAATTAAATGCCTCCCGGAGCACATTCGCCAACCTTCACAGTGCTTTTGTCTTGAAAGTGCCTGAAGAGGGCAACGTCAAAATGAGCACGCAGTTTTCTCGTTCGCTAGAATATAGAACTGAAAACCATGGGAAAAAAAGTGCTTCCCCAAAGGGCCCGACGAAAAACGAAGTGAACTTCTCCTTTCAATGGGAACGGAAATATTAAACTGTGTGGAGACGACGATACAGCCCGGAAGGTTGGGCGAGTGGGCCCCAGTGACAAATCTCATGTAAGTGCCACATGGAGCACATCCGCCAACCTTCAAACGTGCCCCTTTCTTGAAGTTGTTGAGGACAGCAACGTCAAAAGACTACAAGGTGACTGGTAAGATCCCTCCTTAGAGGTCAACGGCGATTGCCTACTCTAGCTCCTCTTATGAATTCTCTTCTTTCTTTTACTCATTACTGATAACTGCTTAGCATTTTTAGTAATTTGTGGGCGCAACGAGCCGTTGTGAGGCATGTTGGTCTTATCATTGTCATCACCAAACATTACAAGTCACCCAAATCATTATTAGTCATTACAGGTCATTACTAAGTATTAGTAAATAAGATTACAAAATAAGCCAATATTTTTGTCATTGACTATGATTTGGAACGATAGGAGCTGCAAAGAAGGACATCAGAAATATAGAATTCAGGGGTTCGTCAAAGGGGCACGAAAGAAATGATAAGGCGAACTGTTTATTCGGATGCCAATGGTAGCATTCAACATCTCGCATGTTTGCGACGATACTGCAAGGAAGTTATGCGAATGGGGCCCGGTCACAAACATCAATAAAATGCCGTTCGGAGCACATTTGGCAACCTTCAGGCGTGCTTTTGGCTGTAAAGTGCTTGAAGACACCAACGTCAAAACAAGCGGGTAGTTATCTCGTTGACTACAGCATTCAACTAAAGAATACTGAAATGACGGGGTTTGTCACAAGTGCATGAAAAAAAAGAGAAAGTGAATTGCTTTTTTGCACGGGAAAGGTAGCCTTCAACGGCTAAAAGCGTGTAGACGATACAGCCAAGAAGGTTAGACGAAGGTTCATCAGTTGCAAAGTTCAACTAAATGCAGCTTGAAGAATCTGCGTTGACCTTCACAGGTGTTCTTGTCTTGAAAGTTGTTGCCGGGAGCAAGGTCAATAAGCAGGCAGGTTTCTAGTTCACTAGGATGTGGAACTGAAGAAGCACTGAATTAAAGTGCTTGTCAAAGGAACACGAAAGAAAAAGGGGAGGTGAATTTCTCATTCGTATAAAGGCAATATTAAATAGCTCCAAGCGTGCAGATGGTGATACGGCACGGAAGGTTACACGAATGGGCCCCGGTGACAAAGCTCAATTAAATGCCGCCCGGAGCACATTCGCGAACCTTCATACGTCCTTTGTTGTGAAAGTGCTGGAAGACAACGACGTCAAAATGAGCAGGCAATTTTCTCGTTGGTAAGGATATGCAACTGGAGAACGAGAACGATGGAATCAAAATGCTTGTCAAAGGGCTAGGGAGAAAAGAGGAGTTGAATTGTTCAATGGAATGAAAAGGCAATTAAACAACTCCTAGTGTGCAGACAATAATACGGTAGGAATGTTAGACGAATGGGTGCCGGTGACAAACCTAAATAAATGCCACCCGGAGCACATTCGCCAACCTTGATACGTGCTTTTTTTCTTTATAGTGCTTGAAGAAACCAACGTCCAAACGAGCATGCACTTTTCTCGTTCGTGAGGATATGGAAATGAAGAACTATAGAATCTAAATGCTTATCAAAGGGGTTTAAATAAAGAGGTGAATTGCTCATTTGAATGGAAAAGGCAATATTAAACTGCTAGAAGCGGGGAGACGACAATGCAGCATGGAAGGTCACACGAATGGGTTCCGGTGACAAACCTTATCAAAGTGCCACCCGGAGCCCATTCGCCAACCTTCCGACGTGCTTGTGTTGAAAGTTCTTGCCGCCAGCAAGGTCAAAACAAGCAGGCAGGTTTCTCGTCATCTAGGATACGGAACTGAAGAACCACTGAATCAAAGTACTTGTCAAAGGAACACGACAGAAAAAGAGGAAAATCGCCTATTCGAATTGAAAAGGCCATAACAAACAGCTCCCACCGTGCAGACGATGATATGGCACGGAAGATTTACGCGAATGGGTCCCGGTGACAAACTTCAATTAAATGCCGCCCGGAGCACATTCGCCAACCTTCACAGTGCTTTTGTCTTGAAAGTGCCTGAAGAGGGCAACGTCAAAATGAGCACGCAGTTTTCTCGTTCGCTAGAATATAGAACTGAAAACCATGGAAAAAAAAGTGCTTCCCCAAGGGGCCCGACGAAAAACGAAGTGAACTTCTCCTTTCAATGGGAACGGAAATATTTAACTGTGTGGAGACGACGATACAGCTCGGAAGGTTGGGCGAGTGGGCCCCAGTGACAAATTTCATGTAAGTGCCACATGGAGCACATCCGCCAACCTTAAAACGTGCCTCTTTCTTGAAGTTGTTGAGGACAGCAACGTCAAAAGACTACAAGGTGACTGGTAAGATCTCTCCTTAGAGGTCAACGGCGATTGCCTACTCTAAGTCCTCTTATGAATTCTCTTCTTTCTTTTACTCATTACTGATAACTACTTAGCATTTTTAGTAATTTGTGGGCGCTACGAGCCGTTGTGAGGCTTGTTGGTCTTATCATTGTCATCACTAAACATTACAAGTCACCTAAATCATTATTAGTCATTACAGGTCATTACTAAGTATTAGTAAATTACATTACAAAATAAGCCAATATTTTTGTCATTGACTATGATTTGGAACGATAGGAGCTGCAAAGAAGGACATCAGAATTATAGAATTCAGGGGTTCGTGAAAGGGGCACGAAAGAAATGATAAGGCGAACCCTTGATTCGGATGCCAAAGGTATCATTCAACATCTCGCATGTTTGCGACGATACTGTAAGGAAGTTATGCGAATGGGGCCCGGTCACAAAAATCAATAAAATGCCGTTCGCAGCACATTTGGCAACCTTCAGGCGTGCTTTTGGCTGTAAAGTGCTTGAAGACACCAACGTCAAAACAAGCGGGTAGTTATCTCGTTGACTACAGCATTCAACTAAAGAATACTGAAATGACGGGGTTTGTCACAGGTGCATGAAAAAAAAGAGAAAGTGAATTGCTTTTTTGCACGGGAAAGGTAGCCTTCAACGGCTAAAAGCGTGTAGACGATACAGCCAAGAAGGTTAGACGAAGGTTCATCAGTTGCAAAGTTCAACTAAATGCAGCTTGAAGAAGCTGCGTTGACCTTCACAGGTGTTCTTGTCTTGAAAGTTGTTGCCGGGAGCAAGGTCAATAAGCAGGCAGGTTTCTAGTTCACTAGGATATGGAACTGAAGAAGCACTGAATTAAAGTGCTTGTCAAAGGAACACGAAAGAAAAAGGGGAGGTGAATTTCTCATTCGTATAAAGGCAATATTAAATAGCTCCAAGCGTGCAGATGGTGATACGGCACGGAAGGTTACACGAATGGGCCCCGGTGACAAAGCTCAATTAAATGCCGCCCGGAGCACATTCGCGAACCTTCATACGTCCTTTGTTGTGAAAGTGCTGGAAGACAACGACGTCAAAATGAGCAGGCAATTTTCTCGTTGGTAAGGATATGCAACTGGAGAACGAGAACGATGGAATCAAAATGCTTGTCAAAGGGCTAGGGAGAAAAGAGGAGTTGAATTGTTCAATGGAATGGAAAAGGCAATTAAACAAGTCCTAGTGTGCAGACAATAATACGGTAGGAATGTTAGACGAATGGGTGCCGGTGACAAACCTAAATAAATGCCACCCGGAGCACATTCGCCAACCTTGATACGTGCTTTTTTTCTTTATAGTGCTTGAAGAAACCAACGTCCAAACGAGCGTGCACTTTTCTCGTTCGTGAGGATATGGAAATGAACTATAGAATCTAAATGCTTATCAAAGGGGTTTAAATAAAGAGGTGAATTGCTCATTTGAATGGAAAAGGCAATATTAAACTGCTAGAAGCGGGGAGACGACAATGCAGCATGGAAGGTCACACGAATGGGTTCCGGTGACAAACCTTATCAAAGTGCCACCCGGAGCCCATTCGCCAACCTTCCGACGTGCTTGTGTTGAAAGTTCTTGCCGCCAGCCAGGTCAAAACAAGCAGGCAGGTTTCTCGTCATCTAGGATACGGAACTGAAGAACCACTGAATCAAAGTACTTGTCAAAGGAACACGACAGAAAAAGAGGAAAATCGCCTATTCGAATTGAAAAGGCCATAACAAACAGCTCCCACCGTGCAGACGATGATATGGCACGGAAGATTTACGCGAATGGGTCCCGGTGACAAACTTCAATTAAATGCCGCCCGGAGCACATTCGCCAACCTTCACAGTGCTTTTGTCTTGAAAGTGCCTGAAGAGGGCAACGTCAAAATGAGCACGCAGTTTTCTCGTTCGCTAGAATATAGAACTGAAAACCATGGAAAAAAAAGTGCTTCCCCAAGGGGCCCGACGAAAAACGAAGTGAATTTCTCCTTTCAATGGGAACGGAAATATTAAACTGTGTGGAGACGACGATACAGCTCGGAAGGTTGGGCGAGTGGGCCCCAGTGACAAATCTCATGTAAGTGCCACATGGAGCTCATCCGCCAACCTTCAAACGTGCCTCTTTCTTGAAGTTGTTGAGGACAGCAACGTCAAAAGACTACAAGGTGACTGGTAAGATCCCTCCTTAGAGGTCAACGGCGATTGCCTACTCTAGCTCCCCTTATGAATTCTCTTCTTTCTTTTACTCATTACTGATAACTGCTTAGCATTTTTAGTAATTTGTGGGCGCTACGAGCCGTTGTGAGGCATGTTGGTCTTATCATTGTCATCACTAAACATTACAAGTCATCTAAATCATTATTAGTCATTACAGGTCATTACTAAGTATTAGTAAATAACATTACAAAATAAGCCAATATTTTTGTCATTGACTATGATTTGGAACGATAGGAGGTGCAAGGAAGGACATCAGAAATATAGAATTCAGGGGTTCGTCAAAGGGGCACGAAAGAAATGATAAGGCAAACTGTTGATTCGGATGCCAAAGGTAGCATTCAACATCTCGCATGTTTGCGACGATACTGCAAGGAAGGTATGCGAATGGGGCCCGGTCACAAAAATCAATAAAATGCCGTTCGCAGCACATTTGGCAACCTTCAGGCGTGCTTTTGGCTGTAAAGTGCTTGAAGACACCAACGTCAAAACAAGCGGGTAGTTATCTCGTTGACTACAGCATTCAACTAAAGAATAATGAAATGAAGGGGTTTGTCACAGGTGCATGAAAAAAAAAAGAGAAAGTGAATTGCTTTTTTGCACGGGAAAGGTAGCCTTCAACGGCTAAAAGCGTGTAGACGATACAGCCAAGAAGGTTAGACGAAGGTTCATCAGTTGCAAAGTTCAACTAAATGCAGCTTGCGTTGACAGTCATAGGTGTTCTTGTCTTCAAAGTTCTTGCCGGGAGCAAGGTCAATAAGCAGGCAGGTTTCCAGTTCACTAGGATATGGAACTGAAGAAGCACTGAATCAAAGTGCTTGTCAAAGGAACACGAAAGAAAAAGGGGAGGTGAATTTCTCATTCGTATAAAGGGAATATTAAATAGCTCCAAGCGTGCAGATGGTGATGCGGCACGGAAGGTTACACGAATGGGCCCCGGTGACAAAGCTCAATTAAATGCCGCCCGGAGCACATTCGCGAACCTTCATACGTTCTTTGTTGTGAAAGTGCTGGAAGACAACGACGTCAAAATGAGTAGGCAATTTTCTCCTTCGTAAGGATATGCAACTGGAGAACGAGAACGATGGAATCAAAATTCTTGTCAAAGGGCTAGGGAGAAAAGAGGAGTTGAATTGTTCAATGGAATGGAAAAGGAAATTAAAAGGGTCCTAGTGTGCAGACAATAATACGGTAGGAAGGTTAGACGAATGGGTGCCGGTGTCAAACCTAAATAAATGCCGCCCGGAGCACATTCGCGAACCCTCATACGTTCTTTGTTGTGAAAGTGCTGGAAGACAACGACGTCAAAATGAGCAGGCAATTTTCTCGTTCGTAAGGATATGCAACTGGAGAACGAGAACGATGGAATCAAAATGCTTGTCAAAGGGCTAGGGAGAAAAGAGGAGTTGAATTGTTCAATGGAATGGAAAAGGCAATTAAACAAGTCCTAGTGTGCAGACAATAATACGGTAGGAAGGTTAGACGAATGGGTGCCGGTGACAAACCTAAATAAATGCCGCCCGGAGCACATTCGCGAACCTTGATACGTGCTTTTTTTCTTTATAGTGCTTGAAGAAACCAACGTCCAAACGAGCATGCAGTTTTCTCGTTCGTGAGGATATGGAAATGAAGAACGATAGAAACTAAATGCTTATCAAAGGGGTTTAAATAAAGTGGTGAATTGCTCATTTGAATGGAAATGGCAATATTAAACTGCTAGAAGCGAGGAGACGACAATGCAGCATGGAAGGTCACACGAATGGGTTCCGGTGACAAACCTTATCAAAGTGCCACCCGGAGCCCATTCGCCAACCTTCCGACGTGCTTGTCTTGAAAGTTCTTGCCAGGAGCAAGGTCAATAAGCAGGCAGGTTTCTAGTTCACTAGGATATGGAACTGAAGAAGCACTGAATCAAAGTGCTCGTCAAAGGAACACGAAAGAAAAAGGGGAGGTGAATTTCTCATTCGTATAAAGGCAATATTAAATAGCTCCAAGCGTGCAGATGGTGATACGGCACGGAAGGTTACACGAATGGGCCCCGGTGACAAAGCTCAATTAAATGCCGCCCGGAGCACATTCGCGAACCTTCATACGTTCTTTGTTGTGAAAGTGCTGGAAGACAACGACGTCAAAATGAGTAGGCAATTTTCTCGTTCGTAAGGATATGCAACTGGAGAACGAGAACGATGGAATCAAAATTCTTGTCAAAGGGCTAGGGAGAAAAGAGGAGTTGAATTGTTCAATGGAATGGAAAAGGCAATTAAAAGGGTCCTAGTGTGCAGACAATAATACGGTAGGAAGGTTAGACGAATGGGTGCCGGTGATAAACCTAAATAAATGCCGCCCGGAGCACATTCGCCAACCTTCATACGTGCTTTTTTTCTTCATAGTGCTTGAAGAAACCAACGTCCAAACGAACATGCAGTTTTCTCGTTCGTGAGGATATGGAAATGAAGAACGATAGAAACTAAATGCTTATCAAAGGGGCTTAAATAAAGAGGTGAATTGCTCATTTGAATGGAAAAGGCAATATTAAACTGCTAGAAGCGGGGAGACGACAATGCAGGATGGAAGGTCACACGAATGGGTTCCGGTGACAAACCTTATCAAAGTGCCACCCGGAGCCCATTCGCCAACCTTCCGACGTGCTTGTGTTGAAAGTTCTTGCCGCCAGCAAGGTCAAAACAAGCAGGCAGGTTTCTCGTCATCTAGGATACGGAACTGAAGAACCACTGAATCAAAGTACTTGTCAAAGGAACACGACAGAAAAAGAGGAGAATCGCCTATTCGAATTGAAAAGGCCATAACAAACAGCTCCCACCGTGCAGACGATGATATGGCACGGAAGATTTACGCGAATGGGTCCCGGTGACAAACCTCAATTAAATGCCGCCCGGAGCACATTCGCCAACCTTCACAGTGCTTTTGTCTTGAAAGTGCCTGAAGAGGGCAACGTCAAAATGAGCACGCAGTTTTCTCGTTCGCTAGAATATAGAACTGAAAACCATGGGAAAAAAAGTGCTTCCCCAAGGGGCCCGACGAAAAACGAAGTGAATTTCTCCTTTCAATGGGAACGGAAATATTAAACTGTGTGGAGACGACGATACAGCTCGGAAGGTTGGGCGAGTGGGCCCCAGTGACAAATCTCACGTAAGTGCCACATGGAGCACATCCGCCAACCTTCAAACGTGCCTCTTTCTTGAAGTTGTTGAGGACAGCAACGTCAAAAGACTACAAGGTGACTGGTAAGATCCCTCCTTAGAGGTCAACGGCGATTGCCTACTCTAGCTCTTCTTATGAATTCTCTTCTTTCTTTTACTCATTACTGATAACTACTTAGCATTTTTAGTAATTTGTGGGCGCTACGAGCCGTTGTGAGGCATGTTGGTCTTATCATTGTCTTCACTAAACATTACAAGTCACCTAAATCATTATTAGTCATTACAGGTCATTACTAAGTATTAGTAAATAACATTACAAAATAAGCCAATATTTTTGTCATTGACTATGATTTGGAACGATAGGAGCTGCAAAGAAGGACATCAGAAATATAGAATTCAGGGGTTCGTCAAAGGGGCACGAAAGAAATGATAAGGCGAACTGTTGATTCAGATGCCAAAGGTAGCATTCAACATCTCGCATGTTTGCGACGATACTGCAAGGAAGTTATGCGAATGGGGCCCGGTCACAAAAATCAATAAAATGCCGTTCGGAGCACATTTGGCAACCTTCATGCCTGCTTTTGGCTGTAAAGTGCTTGAAGACACCAACGTCAAAACAAGCGGGTAGTTATCTCGTTGACTACAGCATTCAACTAAAGAATACTGAAATGACGGGGTTTGTCACAGGTGCATGAAAAAAAAAGAGAAAGTGAATTGCTTTTTTGCACGGGAAAGGTAGCCTTCAACGGCTAAAAGCGTGTAGACGATACAGCCAAGAAGGTTAGACGAAGGTTCATCAGTTGCAAAGTTCAACTAAATGCAGCTTGAAGAACCTGCGTTGACCTTCACAGGTGTTCTTGTCTTGAAAGTTGTTGCCGGGAGCAAGGTCAATAAGCAGGCAGGTTTCTAGTTCACTAGGATATGGAACTGAAGAAGCACTGAATTAAAGTGCTTGTCAAAGGAACACGAAAGAAAAAGGGGAGGTGAATTTCTCATTCGTATAAAGGCAATATTAAATAGCTCCAAGCGTGCAGATGGTGATACGGCACGGAAGGTTACACGAATGGGTCCCGGTGACAAAGCTCAATTAAATGCCGCCCGGAGCACATTCGCGAACCTTCATACGTCCTTTGTTGTGAAAGTGCTGGAAGACAACGACGTCAAAATGAGCAGGCAATTTTCTCGTTCGTAAGGATATGCAACTGGAGAACGAGAACGATGGAATCAAAATGCTTGTCAAAGGGCTAGGGAGAAAAGAGGAGTTGAATTGTTCAATGGAATGGAAAAGGCAATTAAACAAGTCCTAGTGTGCAGACAATAATACGGTAGGAATGTTAGACGAATGGGTGCCGGTGACAAACCTAAATAAATGCCGCCCGGAGCACATTCGCCAACCTTGATACGTGCTTTTTTTCTTTATAGTGCTTGAAGAAACCAACGTCCAAACGAGCATGCAGTTTTCTCGTTCGTGAGGATATGGAAATGAACTATAGAATCTAAATGCTTATCAAAGGGGTTTAAATAAAGAGGTGAATTGCTCATTTGAATGGAAAAGGCAATATTAAACTGCTAGAAGCGGGGAGACGACAATGCAGCATGGAAGGTCACACGAATGGGTTCCGGTGACAAACCTTATCAAAGTGCCACCCGGAGCCCATTCGCCAACCTTCCGACGTGCTTGTGTTGAAAGTTCTTGCCGCCAGCAAGGTCAAAACAAGCAGGCAGGTTTCTCGTCATCTAGGATACGGAACTGAAGAACCACTGAATCAAAGTACTTGTCAAAGGAACACGACAAAAAAAGAGGAGAATCGCCTATTCGAATTGAAAAGGCCATAACAAACAGCTCCCACCGTGCAGACGAGGATATGGCACGGAAGATTTACGCGAATGGGTCCCGGTGACAAACTTCAATTAAATGCCGCCCGGAGCACATTCGCCAACCTTCACAGTGCTTTTGTCTTGAAAATGCCTGAAGAGGGCAACGTCAAAATGAGCACGCAGTTTTCTCGTTCGCTAGAATATAGAACTGAAACCATGGGAAAACAAGTGCTTCCCCAAGGGGCCCGACGAAAAACGAAGTGAATTTCTCCTTTCAATGGGAACGGAAATATTAAACTGTGTGGAGACGACGATACAGCTCGGAAGGTTGGGCGAGTGGGCCCCAGTGACAAATCTCATGTAAGTGCCACATGGAGCACATCCGCCAACCTTCAAACGTGCCTCTTTCTTGAAGTTGTTGAGGACAGCAACGTCAAAAGACTACAAGGTGACTGGTAAGATCCCTCCTTAGAGGTCAACGGCGATTGCCTACTCTAGCTCCTCTTATGAATTCTCTTCTTTCTTTTACTCATTACTGATAACTGCTTAGCATTTTTAGTAATTTGTGGGCGCTACGAGCCGTTGTGAGGCATGTTGGTCTTATCATTGTCATCACTAAACATTACAAGTCACCTAAATCATTATTAGTCATTACAGGTCATTACTAAGTATTAGTAAAAACTCATTACAAAATAAGCCAATATTTTTGTCATTGACTATGATTTGGAACGATAGGAGGTGCAAAGAAGGACATCAGAAATATAGAATTCAGGGGTTCGTCAAAGGGGCACGAAAGAAATGATAAGGCGAACCCTTGATTCGGATGCCAAAGGTATCATTCAACATCTCGCATGTTTGCGACGATACTGTAAGGAAGTTATGCGAATGGGGCCCGGTCACAAAAATCAATAAAATGCCGTTCGCAGCACATTTGGCAACCTTCAGGCGTGCTTTTGGCTGTAAAGTGCTTGAAGACACCAACGTCAAAACAAGCGGGTAGTTATCTCGTTGACTACAGCATTCAACTAAAGAATACTGAAATGACGGGGTTTGTCACAGGTGCATGAAAAAAAAGAGAAAGTGAATTGCTTTTTTGCACGGGAAAGGTAGCCTTCAACGGCTAAAAGCGTGTAGACGATACAGCCAAGAAGGTTAGACGAAGGTTCATCAGTTGCAAAGTTCAACTAAATGCAGCTTGAAGAAGCTGCGTTGACCTTCACAGGTGTTCTTGTCTTGAAAGTTCTTGCCGGGAGCAAGGTCAATAAGCAGGCAGGTTTCTAGTTCACTAGGATATGGAACTGAAGAAGCACTGAATTAAAGTGCTTGTCAAAGGAACACGAAAGAAAAAGGGGAGGTGAATTTCTCATTCGTATAAAGGCAATATTAAATAGCTCCAAGCGTGCAGATGGTGATACGGCACGGAAGGTTACACGAATGGGCCCCAGTGACAAAGCTCAATTAAATGCCGCCCGGAGCACATTCGCGAACCTTCATACGTCCTTTGTTGTGAAAGTGCTGGAAGACAACGACGTCAAAATGAGCAGGCAATTTTCTCGTTGGTAAGGATATGCAACTGGAGAACGAGAACGATGGAATCAAAATGCTTGTCAAAGGGCTAGGGAGAAAAGAGGAGTTGAATTGTTCAATGGAATGGAAAAGGCAATTAAACAAGTCCTAGTGTGCAGACAATAATACGGTAGGAATGTTAGACGAATGGGTGCCGGTGACAAACCTAAATAAATGCCACCCGGAGCACATTCGCCAACCTTGATACGTGCTTTTTTTCTTTATAGTGCTTGAAGAAACCAACGTCCAATCGAGCATGCACTTTTCTCGTTCGTGAGGATATGGAAATGAACTATAGAATCTAAATGCTTATCAAAGGGGTTTAAATAAAGAGGTGAATTGCTCATTTGAATGGAAAAGGCAATATTAAACTGCTAGAAGCGGGGAGACGACAATGCAGCATGGAAGGTCACACGAATGGGTTCCGGTGACAAACCTTATCAAAGTGCCACCCGGAGCCCATTCGCCAACCTTCCGACGTGCTTGTGTTGAAAGTTCTTGCCGCCAGCCAGGTCAAAACAAGCAGGCAGGTTTCTCGTCATCTAGGATACGGAACTGAAGAACCACTGAATCAAAGTACTTGTCAAAGGAACACGACAGAAAAAGAGGAAAATCGCCTATTCGAATTGAAAAGGCCATAACAAACAGCTCCCACCGTGCAGACGATGATATGGCACGGAAGATTTACGCGAATGGGTCCCGGTGACAAACTTCAATTAAATGCCGCCCGGAGCACATTCGCCAACCTTCACAGTGCTTTTGTCTTGAAAGTGCCTGAAGAGGGCAACGTCAAAATGAGCACGCAGTTTTCTCGTTCGCTAGAATATAGAACTGAAAACCATGGAAAAAAAAGTGCTTCCCCAAGGGGCCCGACGAAAAACGAAGTGAATTTCTCCTTTCAATGGGAACGGAAATATTAAACTGTGTGGAGACGACGATACAGCTCGGAAGGTTGGGCGAGTGGGCCCCAGTGACAAATCTCATGTAAGTGCCACATGGAGCTCATCCGCCAACCTTCAAACGTGCCTCTTTCTTGAAGTTGTTGAGGACAGCAACGTCAAAAGACTACAAGGTGACTGGTAAGATCCCTCCTTAGAGGTCAACGGCGATTGCCTACTCTAGCTCCCCTTATGAATTCTCTTCTTTCTTTTACTCATTACTGATAACTGCTTAGCATTTTTAGTAATTTGTGGGCGCTACGAGCCGTTGTGAGGCATGTTGGTCTTATCATTGTCATCACTAAACATTACAAGTCATCTAAATCATTATTAGTCATTACAGGTCATTACTAAGTATTAGTAAATAACATTACAAAATAAGCCAATATTTTTGTCATTGACTATGATTTGGAACGATAGGAGGTGCAAGGAAGGACATCAGAAATATAGAATTCAGGGGTTCGTCAAAGGGGCACGAAAGAAATGATAAGGCGAACTGTTGATTCGGATGCCAAAGGTAGCATTCAACATCTCGCATGTTTGCGACGATACTGCAAGGAAGGTATGCGAATGGGGCCCGGTCACAAAAATCAATAAAATGCCGTTCGCAGCACATTTGGCAACCTTCAGGCGTGCTTTTGGCTGTAAAGTGCTTGAAGACACCAACGTCAAAACAAGCGGGTAGTTATCTCGTTGACTACAGCATTCAACTAAAGAATAATGAAATGAAGGGGTTTGTCACAGGTGCATGAAAAAAAAAAGAGAAAGTGAATTGCTTTTTTGCACGGGAAAGGTAGCCTTCAACGGCTAAAAGCGTGTAGACGATACAGCCAAGAAGGTTAGACGAAGGTTCATCAGTTGCAAAGTTCAACTAAATGCAGCTTGCGTTGACAGTCATAGGTGTTCTTGTCTTCAAAGTTCTTGCCGGGAGCAAGGTCAATAAGCAGGCAGGTTTCCAGTTCACTAGGATATGGAACTGAAGAAGCACTGAATCAAAGTGCTTGTCAAAGGAACACGAAAGAAAAAGGGGAGGTGAATTTCTCATTTGTATAAAGGGAATATTAAATAGCTCCAAGCGTGCAGATGGTGATACGGCACGGAAGGTTACACGAATGGGCCCCGGTGACAAAGCTCAATTAAATGCCGCCCGGAGCACATTCGCGAACCTTCATACGTTCTTTGTTGTGAAAGTGCTGGAAGACAACGACGTCAAAATGAGTAGGCAATTTTCTCCTTCGTAAGGATATGCAACTGGAGAACGAGAACGATGGAATCAAAATTCTTGTCAAAGGGCTAGGGAGAAAAGAGGAGTTGAATTGTTCAATGGAATGGAAAAGGAAATTAAAAGGGTCCTAGTGTGCAGACAATAATACGGTAGGAAGGTTAGACGAATGGGTGCCGGTGACAAACCTAAATAAATGCCGCCCGGAGCACATTCGCGAACCCTCATACGTTCTTTGTTGTGAAAGTGCTGGAAGACAACGACGTCAAAATGAGCAGGCAATTTTCTCGTTCGTAAGGATATGCAACTGGAGAACGAGAACGATGGAATCAAAATGCTTGTCAAAGGGCTAGGGAGAAAAGAGGAGTTGAATTGTTCAATGGAATGGAAAAGGCAATTAAACAAGTCCTAGTGTGCAGACAATAATACGGTAGGAAGGTTAGACGAATGGGTGCCGGTGACAAACCTAAATAAATGCCGCCCGGAGCACATTCGCGAACCTTGATACGTGCTTTTTTTCTTTATAGTGCTTGAAGAAACCAACGTCCAAACGAGCATGCAGTTTTCTCGTTCGTGAGGATATGGAAATGAAGAACGATAGAAACTAAATGCTTATCAAAGGGGTTTAAATAAAGTGGTGAATTGCTCATTTGAATGGAAATGGCAATATTAAACTGCTAGAAGCGAGGAGACGACAATGCAGCATGGAAGGTCACACGAATGGGTTCCGGTGACAAACCTTATCAAAGTGCCACCCGGAGCCCATTCGCCAACCTTCCGACGTGCTTGTCTTGAAAGTTCTTGCCAGGAGCAAGGTCAATAAGCAGGCAGGTTTCTAGTTCACTAGGATATGGAACTGAAGAAGCACTGAATCAAAGTGCTCGTCAAAGGAACACGAAAGAAAAAGGGGAGGTGAATTTCTCATTCGTATAAAGGCAATATTAAATAGCTCCAAGCGTGCAGATGGTGATACGGCACGGAAGGTTACACGAATGGGCCCCGGTGACAAAGCTCAATTAAATGCCGCCCGGAGCACATTCGCGAACCTTCATACGTTCTTTGTTGTGAAAGTGCTGGAAGACAACGACGTCAAAATGAGTAGGCAATTTTCTCGTTCGTAAGGATATGCAACTGGAGAACGAGAACGATGGAATCAAAATTCTTGTCAAAGGGCTAGGGAGAAAAGAGGAGTTGAATTGTTCAATGGAATGGAAAAGGCAATTAAAAGGGTCCTAGTGTGCAGACAATAATACGGTAGGAAGGTTAGACGAATGGGTGCCGGTGATAAACCTAAATAAATGCCGCCCGGAGGACATTCGCCAACCTTGATACGTGCTTTTTTTCTTTATAGTGCTTGAAGAAACCAACGTCCAAACGAGCATGCAGTTTTCTCGTTCGTGAGGATATGGAAATGAAGAACTATAGAATCTAAATGCTTATCAAAGGGGTTTAAATAAAGAGGTGAATTGCTCATTTGAATGGAAAAGGCAATATTAAACTGCTAGAAGCGGGGAGACGACAATGCAGCATGGAAGGTCACATGAATGGGTTCCGGTGACAAACCTTATCAAAGTGCCACCCGGAGCCCATTCGCCAACCTTCCGACGTGCTTGTGTTGAAAGTTCTTGCCGCCAGCAAGGTCAAAACAAGCAGGCAGGTTTCTAGATCACTAGGATATGGAACTGAAGAAGCACTGAATCAAAGTGCTTGTCAAAGGAACACGAAAGAAAAAGGGGAGGTGAATTTCTCATTCGTATTGAAAGGCAATATTGAACAGCTCCCACAGTGCAGACGATGATATGGCACGGAAGATTTACGCGAATGGGTCCCGGTGACAAACTTCAATTAAATGCCTCCCGGAGCACATTCGCCAACCTTCACAGTGCTTTTGTCTTGAAAGTGCCTGAAGAGGGCAACGTCAAAATGAGCACGCAGTTTTCTCGTTCGCTAGAATATAGAACTGAAAACCATGGGAAAAAAAGTGCCTCCCCAAGGGGCCCGACGAAAAACGAAGTGAACTTCTCCTTTCAATGGGAACGGAAATATTTAACTGTGTGGAGACGACGATACAGCTCGGAAGGTTGGGCGAGTGGGCCCCAGTGACAAATTTCATGTAAGTGCCACATGGAGCACATCCGCCAACCTTCAAACGTGCCTCTTTCTTGAAGTTGTTGAGGACAGCAACGTCAAAAGACTACAAGGTGACTGGTAAGATCTCTCCTTAGAGGTCAACGGCGATTGCCTACTCTAGCTCCTCTTATGAATTCTCTTCTTTCTTTTACTCATTACTGATAACTGCTTAGCATTTTTAGTAATTTGTGGGCGCAACGAGCCGTTGTGAGGCATGTTGGTCTTATCATTGTCATCACTAAACATTACAAGTCACCCAAATCAATATTAGTCATTACAGGTCATTACTAAGTATTAGTAAATAAGATTACAAAATAAGCCAATATTTTTGTCATTGACTATGATTTGGAACGATAGGAGCTGCAAAGAAGGACATCAGAAATATAGAATTCAGGGGTTCGTCAAAGGGGCACGAAAGAAATGATAAGGCGAACTGTTGATTCGGATGCCAAAGGTAGCATTCAACATCTCGCATGTTTGCGACGATACTGCAAGGAAGTTATGCGAATGGGGCCCGGTCACAAAAATCAATAAAATGCCGTTCGGAGCACATTTGGCAACCTTCAGGCGTGCTTTTGGCTGTAAAGTACTTGAAGACACCAACGTCAAAACAAGCGGGTAGTTATCTCGTTGACTACAGCATTCAACTAAAGAATAATGAAATGAAGGGGTTTGTCACAGGTGCACGAAAAAAAAAAAAGAGAAAGTGAATTGCTTTTTTGCACGGGAAAGGTAGCCTTCAACGGCTAAAAGCGTGTAGACGATACAGCCAAGAAGGTTAGACGAAGGTTCATCAGTTGCAAAGTTCAACTAAATGCAGCTTGCGTTGACAGTCATAGGTGTTCTTGTCTTCAAAGTTCTTGCCGGGAGCAAGGTCAATAAGCAGGCAGGTTTCCAGTTCACTAGGATATGGAACTGAAGAAGCGCTGAATCAAAATGCTTGTCAAAGGAACACGAAAGAAAAAGGGGAGGTGAATTTCTCATTCGTATAAAAGCAATATTAAATAGCTCCAAGCGTGCAGATGGTGATACGGCACGGAAGGTTACACGAATGGGCCCCGGTGACAAAGCTCAATTAAATGCCGCCCGGAGCACATTCGCGAACCTTCATACGTTCTTTGTTGTGAAAGTGCTGGAAGACAACGACGTCAAAATGAGTAGGCAATTTTCTCGTTCGTTAGGATATGCAACTGGAGAACGAGAACGATGGAATCAAAATGCCTGTCAAAGGGCTAGGGAGAAAAGAGGAGTTGAATTGTTCAATGGAATGGAAAAGGCAATTAAACAAGTCCTAGTGTGCAGACAATAATACGGTAGGAAGGTTAGACGAATGGGTGCCGGTGACAAACCTAAATAAATGCCGCCCGGAGCACATTCGCCAACCTTCATACGTGCTTTTTTTCTTCATAGTGCTTGAAGAAACCAACGTCCAAACGAACATGCAGTTTTCTCGTTCGTGAGGATATGGAAATGAAGAACGATAGAAACTAAATGCTTATCAAAGGGGCTTAAATAAAGAGGTGAATTGCTCATTTGAATGGAAAAGGCAATATTAAACTGCTAGAAGCGGGGAGACGACAATGCAGGATGGAAGGTCACACGAATGGGTTCCGGTGACAAACCTTATCAAAGTGCCACCCGGAGCCCATTCGCCAACCTTCCGACGTGCTTGTGTTGAAAGTTCTTGCCGCCAGCAAGGTCAAAATAAGCAGGCAGGTTTCTCGTCATCTAGGATACGGAACTGAAGAACCACTGAATCAAAGTACTTGTCAAAGGAACACGACAGAAAAAGAGGAGAATCGCCTATTCGAATTGAAAAGGCCATAACAAACAGCTCCCACCGTGCAGACGATGATATGGCACGGAAGATTTACGCGAATGGGTCCCGGTGACAAACCTCAATTAAATGCCGCCCGGAGCACATTCGCCAACCTTCACAGTGCTTTTGTCTTGAAAGTGCCTGAAGAGGGCAACGTCAAAATGAGCACGCAGTTTTCTCGTTCGCTAGAATATAGAACTGAAAACCATGGGAAAAAAAGTGCTTCCCCAAGGGGCCCGACGAAAAACGAAGTGAATTTCTCCTTTCAATGGGAACGGAAATATTAAACTGTGTGGAGACGACGATACAGCTCGGAAGGTTGGGCGAGTGGGCCCCAGTGACAAATCTCACGTAAGTGCCACATGGAGCACATCCGCCAACCTTCAAACGTGCCTCTTTCTTGAAGTTGTTGAGGACAGCAACGTCAAAAGACTACAAGGTGACTGGTAAGATCCCTCCTTAGAGGTCAACGGCGATTGCCTACTCTAGCTCTTCTTATGAATTCTCTTCTTTCTTTTACTCATTACTGATAACTACTTAGCATTTTTAGTAATTTGTGGGCGCTACGAGCCGTTGTGAGGCATGTTGGTCTTATCATTGTCTTCACTAAACATTACAAGTCACCTAAATCATTATTAGTCATTACAGGTCATTACTAAGTATTAGTAAATAACATTACAAAATAAGCCAATATTTTTGTCATTGACTATGATTTGGAACGATAGGAGCTGCAAAGAAGGACATCAGAAATATAGAATTCAGGGGTTCGTCAAAGGGGCACGAAAGAAATGATAAGGCGAACTGTTGATTCAGATGCCAAAGGTAGCATTCAACATCTCGCATGTTTGCGACGATACTGCAAGGAAGTTATGCGAATGGGGCCCGGTCACAAAAATCAATAAAATGCCGTTCGGAGCACATTTGGCAACCTTCATGCCTGCTTTTGGCTGTAAAGTGCTTGAAGACACCAACGTCAAAACAAGCGGGTAGTTATCTCGTTGACTACAGCATTCAACTAAAGAATACTGAAATGACGGGGTTTGTCACAGGTGCATGAAAAAAAAAAGAGAAAGTGAATTGCTTTTTTGCACGGGAAAGGTAGCCTTCAACGGCTAAAAGCGTGTAGACGATACAGCCAAGAAGGTTAGACGAAGGTTCATCAGTTGCAAAGTTCAACTAAATGCAGCTTGAAGAACCTGCGTTGACCTTCACAGGTGTTCTTGTCTTGAAAGTTGTTGCCGGGAGCAAGGTCAATAAGCAGGCAGGTTTCTAGTTCACTAGGATATGGAACTGAAGAAGCACTGAATTAAAGTGCTTGTCAAAGGAACACGAAAGAAAAAGGGGAGGTGAATTTCTCATTCGTATAAAGGCAATATTAAATAGCTCCAAGCGTGCAGATGGTGATACGGCACGGAAGGTTACACGAATGGGTCCCGGTGACAAAGCTCAATTAAATGCCGCCCGGAGCACATTCGCGAACCTTCATACGTCCTTTGTTGTGAAAGTGCTGGAAGACAACGACGTCAAAATGAGCAGGCAATTTTCTCGTTCGTAAGGATATGCAACTGGAGAACGAGAACGATGGAATCAAAATGCTTGTCAAAGGGCTAGGGAGAAAAGAGGAGTTGAATTGTTCAATGGAATGGAAAAGGCAATTAAACAAGTCCTAGTGTGCAGACAATAATACGGTAGGAATGTTAGACGAATGGGTGCCGGTGACAAACCTAAATAAATGCCGCCCGGAGCACATTCGCCAACCTTGATACGTGCTTTTTTTCTTTATAGTGCTTGAAGAAACCAACGTCCAAACGCGCATGCAGTTTTCTCGTTCGTGAGGATATGGAAATGAACTATAGAATCTAAATGCTTATCAAAGGGGTTTAAATAAAGAGGTGAATTGCTCATTTGAATGGAAAAGGCAATATTAAACTGCTAGAAGCGGGGAGACGACAATGCAGCATGGAAGGTCACACGAATGGGTTCCGGTGACAAACCTTATCAAAGTGCCACCCGGAGCCCATTCGCCAACCTTCCGACGTGCTTGTGTTGAAAGTTCTTGCCGCCAGCAAGGTCAAAACAAGCAGGCAGGTTTCTCGTCATCTAGGATACGGAACTGAAGAACCACTGAATCAAAGTACTTGTCAAAGGAACACGACAAAAAAAGAGGAGAATCGCCTATTCGAATTGAAAAGGCCATAACAAACAGCTCCCACCGTGCAGACGAGGATATGGCACGGAAGATTTACGCGAATGGGTCCCGGTGACAAACTTCAATTAAATGCCGCCCGGAGCACATTCGCCAACCTTCACAGTGCTTTTGTCTTGAAAATGCCTGAAGAGGGCAACGTCAAAATGAGCACGCAGTTTTCTCGTTCGCTAGAATATAGAACTGAAAACCATGGGAAAACAAGTGCTTCCCCAAGGGGCCCGACGAAAAACGAAGTGAATTTCTCCTTTCAATGGGAACGGAAATATTAAACTGTGTGGAGACGACGATACAGCTCGGAAGGTTGGGCGAGTGGGCCCCAGTGACAAATCTCATGTAAGTGCCACATGGAGCACATCCGCCAACCTTCAAACGTGCCTCTTTCTTGAAGTTGTTGAGGACAGCAACGTCAAAAGACTACAAGGTGACTGGTAAGATCCCTCCTTAGAGGTCAACGGCGATTGCCTACTCTAGCTCCTCTTATGAATTCTCTTCTTTCTTTTACTCATTACTGATAACTGCTTAGCATTTTTAGTAATTTGTGGGCGCTACGAGCCGTTGTGAGGCATGTTGGTCTTATCATTGTCATCACTAAACATTACAAGTCACCTAAATCATTATTAGTCATTACAGGTCATTACTAAGTATTAGTAAAAACTCATTACAAAATAAGCCAATATTTTTGTCATTGACTATGATTTGGAACGATAGGAGGTGCAAAGAAGGACATCAGAAATATAGAATTCAGGGGTTCGTGAAAGGGGCACGAAAGAAATGATAAGGGGAACTGTTGATTCGGATGCCAAAGGTAGCATTCAACATCTCGCATGTTTGCGACGATACTGCAAGGAAGTTATGCGAATGGGGCCCGGTCACAAAAATCAATAAAATGCCGTTCGGAGCACATTTGGCAACCTTCAGGCGTGCTTTTGGCTGTAAAGTGCTTGAAGACACCAACGTCAAAACAAGCGGGTAGTTATCTCGTTGACTACAGCATTCAACTAAAGAATACTGAAATGACGGGGTTTGTCACAGGTGCATGAAAAAAAAAAGAGAAAGTGAATTGCTTTTTTGCACGGGAAAGGTAGCCTTCAACGGCTAAAAGCGTGTAGACGATACAGCCAAGAAGGTTAGACGAAGGTTCATCAGTTGCAAAGTTCAACTAAATGCAGCTTGAAGAACCTGCGTTGACCTTCACAGGTGTTCTTGTCTTGAAAGTTGTTGCCGGGAGCAAGGTCAATAAGCAGGCAGGTTTCTAGTTCACTAGGATATGGAACTGAAGAAGCACTGAATTAAAGTGCTTGTCAAAGGAACACGAAAGAAAAAGGGGAGGTGAATTTCTCATTCGTATAAAGGCAATATTAAATAGCTCCAAGCGTGCAGATGGTGATACGGCACGGAAGGTTACACGAATGGGTCCCGGTGACAAAGCTCAATTAAATGCCGCCCGGAGCACATTCGCGAACCTTCATACGTCCTTTGTTGTGAAAGTGCTGGAAGACAACGACGTCAAAATGAGCAGGCAATTTTCTCGTTCGTAAGGATATGCAACTGGAGAACGAGAACGATGGAATCAAAATGCTTGTCAAAGGGCTAGGGAGAAAAGAGGAGTTGAATTGTTCAATGGAATGGAAAAGGCAATTAAACAAGTCCTAGTGTGCAGACAATAATACGGTAGGAATGTTAGACGAATGGGTGCCGGTGACAAACCTAAATAAATGCCGCCCGGAGCACATTCGCCAACCTTGATACGTGCTTTTTTTCTTTATAGTGCTTGAAGAAACCAACGTCCAAACGAGCATGCAGTTTTCTCGTTCGTGAGGATATGGAAATGAACTATAGAATCTAAATGCTTATCAAAGGGGTTTAAATAAAGAGGTGAATTGCTCATTTGAATGGAAAAGGCAATATTAAACTGCTAGAAGCGGGGAGACGACAATGCAGCATGGAAGGTCACACGAATGGGTTCCGGTGACAAACCTTATCAAAGTGCCACCCGGAGCCCATTCGCCAACCTTCCGACGTGCTTGTGTTGAAAGTTCTTGCCGCCAGCAAGGTCAAAACAAGCAGGCAGGTTTCTCGTCATCTAGGATACGGAACTGAAGAACCACTGAATCAAAGTACTTGTCAAAGGAACACGACAAAAAAAGAGGAGAATCGCCTATTCGAATTGAAAAGGCCATAACAAACAGCTCCCACCGTGCAGACGAGGATATGGCACGGAAGATTTACGCGAATGGGTCCCGGTGACAAACTTCAATTAAATGCCGCCCGGAGCACATTCGCCAACCTTCACAGTGCTTTTGTCTTGAAAATGCCTGAAGAGGGCAACGTCAAAATGAGCACGCAGTTTTCTCGTTCGCTAGAATATAGAACTGAAAACCATGGGAAAACAAGTGCTTCCCCAAGGGGCCCGACGAAAAACGAAGTGAATTTCTCCTTTCAATGGGAACGGAAATATTAAACTGTGTGGAGACGACGATACAGCTCGGAAGGTTGGGCGAGTGGGCCCCAGTGACAAATCTCATGTAAGTGCCACATGGAGCTCATCCGCCAACCTTCAAACGTGCCTCTTTCTTGAAGTTGTTGAGGACAGCAACGTCAAAAGACTACAAGGTGACTGGTAAGATCCCTCCTTAGAGGTCAACGGCGATTGCCTACTCTAGCTCCCCTTATGAATTCTCTTCTTTCTTTTACTCATTACTGATAACTGCTTAGCATTTTTAGTAATTTGTGGGCGCTACGAGCCGTTGTGAGGCATGTTGGTCTTATCATTGTCATCACTAAACATTACAAGTCATCTAAATCATTATTAGTCATTACAGGTCATTACTAAGTATTAGTAAATAACATTACAAAATAAGCCAATATTTTTGTCATTGACTATGATTTGGAACGATAGGAGGTGCAAGGAAGGACATCAGAAATATAGAATTCAGGGGTTCGTCAAAGGGGCATGAAAGAAATGATAAGGCGAACTGTTGATTCGGATGCCAAAGGTAGCATTCAACATCTCGCATGTTTGCGACGATACTGCAAGGAAGGTATGCGAATGGGGCCCGGTCACAAAAATCAATAAAATGCCGTTCGCAGCACATTTGGCAACCTTCAGGCGTGCTTTTGGCTGTAAAGTGCTTGAAGACACCAACGTCAAAACAAGCGGGTAGTTATCTCGTTGACTACAGCATTCAACTAAAGAATAATGAAATGAAGGGGTTTGTCACAGGTGCATGAAAAAAAAAAGAGAAAGTGAATTGCTTTTTTGCACGGGAAAGGTAGCCTTCAACGGCTAAAAGCGTGTAGACGATACAGCCAAGAAGGTTAGACGAAGGTTCATCAGTTGCAAAGTTCAACTAAATGCAGCTTGCGTTGACAGTCATAGGTGTTCTTGTCTTCAAAGTTCTTGCCGGGAGCAAGGTCAATAAGCAGGCAGGTTTCCAGTTCACTAGGATATGGAACTGAAGAAGCACTGAATCAAAGTGCTTGTCAAAGGAACACGAAAGAAAAAGGGGAGGTGAATTTCTCATTTGTATAAAGGGAATATTAAATAGCTCCAAGCGTGCAGATGGTGATACGGCACGGAAGGTTACACGAATGGGCCCCGGTGACAAAGCTCAATTAAATGCCGCCCGGAGCACATTCGCGAACCTTCATACGTTCTTTGTTGTGAAAGTGCTGGAAGACAACGACGTCAAAATGAGTAGGCAATTTTCTCCTTCGTAAGGATATGCAACTGGAGAACGAGAACGATGGAATCAAAATTCTTGTCAAAGGGCTAGGGAGAAAAGAGGAGTTGAATTGTTCAATGGAATGGAAAAGGAAATTAAAAGGGTCCTAGTGTGCAGACAATAATACGGTAGGAAGGTTAGACGAATGGGTGCCGGTGACAAACCTAAATAAATGCCGCCCGGAGCACATTCGCGAACCCTCATACGTTCTTTGTTGTGAAAGTGCTGGAAGACAACGACGTCAAAATGAGCAGGCAATTTTCTCGTTCGTAAGGATATGCAACTGGAGAACGAGAACGATGGAATCAAAATGCTTGTCAAAGGGCTAGGGAGAAAAGAGGAGTTGAATTGTTCAATGGAATGGAAAAGGCAATTAAACAAGTCCTAGTGTGCAGACAATAATACGGTAGGAAGGTTAGACGAATGGGTGCCGGTGACAAACCTAAATAAATGCCGCCCGGAGCACATTCGCGAACCTTGATACGTGCTTTTTTTCTTTATAGTGCTTGAAGAAACCAACGTCCAAACGAGCATGCAGTTTTCTCGTTCGTGAGGATATGGAAATGAAGAACGATAGAAACTAAATGCTTATCAAAGGGGTTTAAATAAAGTGGTGAATTGCTCATTTGAATGGAAATGGCAATATTAAACTGCTAGAAGCGAGGAGACGACAATGCAGCATGGAAGGTCACACGAATGGGTTCCGGTGACAAACCTTATCAAAGTGCCACCCGGAGCCCATTCGCCAACCTTCCGACGTGCTTGTCTTGAAAGTTCTTGCCAGGAGCAAGGTCAATAAGCAGGCAGGTTTCTAGTTCACTAGGATATGGAACTGAAGAAGCACTGAATCAAAGTGCTCGTCAAAGGAACACGAAAGAAAAAGGGGAGGTGAATTTCTCATTCGTATAAAGGCAATATTAAATAGCTCCAAGCGTGCAGATGGTGATACGGCACGGAAGGTTACACGAATGGGCCCCGGTGACAAAGCTCAATTAAATGCCGCCCGGAGCACATTCGCGAACCTTCATACGTTCTTTGTTGTGAAAGTGCTGGAAGACAACGACGTCAAAATGAGTAGGCAATTTTCTCGTTCGTAAGGATATGCAACTGGAGAACGAGAACGATGGAATCAAAATTCTTGTCAAAGGGCTAGGGAGAAAAGAGGAGTTGAATTGTTCAATGGAATGGAAAAGGCAATTAAAAGGGTCCTAGTGTGCAGACAATAATACGGTAGGAAGGTTAGACGAATGGGTGCCGGTGATAAACCTAAATAAATGCCGCCCGGAGGACATTCGCCAACCTTGATACGTGCTTTTTTTCTTTATAGTGCTTGAAGAAACCAACGTCCAAACGAGCATGCAGTTTTCTCGTTCGTGAGGATATGGAAATGAAGAACTATAGAATCTAAATGCTTATCAAAGGGGTTTAAATAAAGAGGTGAATTGCTCATTTGAATGGAAAAGGCAATATTAAACTGCTAGAAGCGGGGAGACGACAATGCAGCATGGAAGGTCACATGAATGGGTTCCGGTGACAAACCTTATCAAAGTGCCACCCGGAGCCCATTCGCCAACCTTCCGACGTGCTTGTGTTGAAAGTTCTTGCCGCCAGCAAGGTCAAAACAAGCAGGCAGGTTTCTAGATCACTAGGATATGGAACTGAAGAAGCACTGAATCAAAGTGCTTGTCAAAGGAACACGAAAGAAAAAGGGGAGGTGAATTTCTCATTCGTATTGAAAGGCAATATTGAACAGCTCCCACAGTGCAGACGATGATATGGCACGGAAGATTTACGCGAATGGGTCCCGGTGACAAACTTCAATTAAATGCCTCCCGGAGCACATTCGCCAACCTTCACAGTGCTTTTGTCTTGAAAGTGCCTGAAGAGGGCAACGTCAAAATGAGCACGCAGTTTTCTCGTTCGCTAGAATATAGAACTGAAAACCATGGGAAAAAAAGTGCCTCCCCAAGGGGCCCGACGAAAAACGAAGTGAACTTCTCCTTTCAATGGGAACGGAAATATTTAACTGTGTGGAGACGACGATACAGCTCGGAAGGTTGGGCGAGTGGGCCCCAGTGACAAATTTCATGTAAGTGCCACATGGAGCACATCCGCCAACCTTCAAACGTGCCTCTTTCTTGAAGTTGTTGAGGACAGCAACGTCAAAAGACTACAAGGTGACTGGTAAGATCTCTCCTTAGAGGTCAACGGCGATTGCCTACTCTAGCTCCTCTTATGAATTCTCTTCTTTCTTTTACTCATTACTGATAACTGCTTAGCATTTTTAGTAATTTGTGGGCGCAACGAGCCGTTGTGAGGCATGTTGGTCTTATCATTGTCATCACTAAACATTACAAGTCACCCAAATCAATATTAGTCATTACAGGTCATTACTAAGTATTAGTAAATAAGATTACAAAATAAGCCAATATTTTTGTCATTGACTATGATTTGGAACGATAGGAGCTGCAAAGAAGGACATCAGAAATATAGAATTCAGGGGTTCGTCAAAGGGGCACGAAAGAAATGATAAGGCGAACTGTTGATTCGGATGCCAAAGGTAGCATTCAACATCTCGCATGTTTGCGACGATACTGCAAGGAAGTTATGCGAATGGGGCCCGGTCACAAAAATCAATAAAATGCCGTTCGGAGCACATTTGGCAACCTTCAGGCGTGCTTTTGGCTGTAAAGTACTTGAAGACACCAACGTCAAAACAAGCGGGTAGTTATCTCGTTGACTACAGCATTCAACTAAAGAATAATGAAATGAAGGGGTTTGTCACAGGTGCACGAAAAAAAAAAAAGAGAAAGTGAATTGCTTTTTTGCACGGGAAAGGTAGCCTTCAACGGCTAAAAGCGTGTAGACGATACAGCCAAGAAGGTTAGACGAAGGTTCATCAGTTGCAAAGTTCAACTAAATGCAGCTTGCGTTGACAGTCATAGGTGTTCTTGTCTTCAAAGTTCTTGCCGGGAGCAAGGTCAATAAGCAGGCAGGTTTCCAGTTCACTAGGATATGGAACTGAAGAAGCGCTGAATCAAAGTGCTCGTCAAAGGAACACGAAAGAAAAAGGGGAGGTGAATTTCTCATTCGTATAAAGGCAATATTAAATAGCTCCAAGCGTGCAGATGGTGATACGGCACGGAAGGTTACACGAATGGGCCCCGGTGACAAAGCTCAATTAAATGCCGCCCGGAGCACATTCGCGAACCTTCATACGTTCTTTGTTGTGAAAGTGCTGGAAGACAACGACGTCAAAATGAGTAGGCAATTTTCTCGTTCGTAAGGATATGCAACTGGAGAACGAGAACGATGGAATCAAAATTCTTGTCAAAGGGCTAGGGAGAAAAGAGGAGTTGAATTGTTCAATGGAATGGAAAAGGCAATTAAAAGGGTCCTAGTGTGCAGACAATAATACGGTAGGAAGGTTAGACGAATGGGTGCCGGTGATAAACCTAAATAAATGCCGCCCGGAGGACATTCGCCAACCTTGATACGTGCTTTTTTTCTTTATAGTGCTTGAAGAAACCAACGTCCAAACGAGCATGCAGTTTTCTCGTTCGTGAGGATATGGAAATGAAGAACTATAGAATCTAAATGCTTATCAAAGGGGTTTAAATAAAGAGGTGAATTGCTCATTTGAATGGAAAAGGCAATATTAAACTGCTAGAAGCGGGGAGACGACAATGCAGCATGGAAGGTCACATGAATGGGTTCCGGTGACAAACCTTATCAAAGTGCCACCCGGAGCCCATTCGCCAACCTTCCGACGTGCTTGTGTTGAAACTTCTTGCCGCCAGCAAGGTCAAAACAAGCAGGCAGGTTTCTAGATCACTAGGATATGGAACTGAAGAAGCACTGAATCAAAGTGCTTGTCAAAGGAACACGAAAGAAAAAGGGGAGGTGAATTTCTCATTCGTATTGAAAGGCAATATTGAACAGCTCCCACAGTGCAGACGATGATATGGCACGGAAGATTTACGCGAATGGGTCCCGGTGACAAACTTCAATTAAATGCCTCCCGGAGCACATTCGCCAACCTTCACAGTGCTTTTGTCTTGAAAGTGCCTGAAGAGGGCAACGTCAAAATGAGCACGCAGTTTTCTCGTTCGCTAGAATATAGAACTGAAAACCATGGGAAAAAAAGTGCCTCCCCAAGGGGCCCGACGAAAAACGAAGTGAACTTCTCCTTTCAATGGGAACGGAAATATTTAACTGTGTGGAGACGACGATACAGCTCGGAAGGTTGGGCGAGTGGGCCCCAGTGACAAATTTCATGTAAGTGCCACATGGAGCACATCCGCCAACCTTCAAACGTGCCTCTTTCTTGAAGTTGTTGAGGACAGCAACGTCAAAAGACTACAAGGTGACTGGTAAGATCTCTCCTTAGAGGTCAACGGCGATTGCCTACTCTAGCTCCTCTTATGAATTCTCTTCTTTCTTTTACTCATTACTGATAACTGCTTAGCATTTTTAGTAATTTGTGGGCGCAACGAGCCGTTGTGAGGCATGTTGGTCTTATCATTGTCATCACTAAACATTACAAGTCACCCAAATCAATATTAGTCATTACAGGTCATTACTAAGTATTAGTAAATAAGATTACAAAATAAGCCAATATTTTTGTCATTGACTATGATTTGGAACGATAGGAGCTGCAAAGAAGGACATCAGAAATATAGAATTCAGGGGTTCGTCAAAGGGGCACGAAAGAAATGATAAGGCGAACTGTTGATTCGGATGCCAAAGGTAGCATTCAACATCTCGCATGTTTGCGACGATACTGCAAGGAAGTTATGCGAATGGGGCCCGGTCACAAAAATCAATAAAATGCCGTTCGGAGCACATTTGGCAACCTTCAGGCGTGCTTTTGGCTGTAAAGTACTTGAAGACACCAACGTCAAAACAAGCGGGTAGTTATCTCGTTGACTACAGCATTCAACTAAAGAATAATGAAATGAAGGGGTTTGTCACAGGTGCACGAAAAAAAAAAAAGAGAAAGTGAATTGCTTTTTTGCACGGGAAAGGTAGCCTTCAACGGCTAAAAGCGTGTAGACGATACAGCCAAGAAGGTTAGACGAAGGTTCATCAGTTGCAAAGTTCAACTAAATGCAGCTTGCGTTGACAGTCATAGGTGTTCTTGTCTTCAAAGTTCTTGCCGGGAGCAAGGTCAATAAGCAGGCAGGTTTCCAGTTCACTAGGATATGGAACTGAAGAAGCGCTGAATCAAAATGCTTGTCAAAGGAACACGAAAGAAAAAGGGGAGGTGAATTTCTCATTCGTATAAAAGCAATATTAAATAGCTCCAAGCGTGCAGATGGTGATACGGCACGGAAGGTTACACGAATGGGCCCCGGTGACAAAGCTCAATTAAATGCCGCCCGGAGCACATTCGCGAACCTTCATACGTTCTTTGTTGTGAAAGTGCTGGAAGACAACGACGTCAAAATGAGTAGGCAATTTTCTCGTTCGTTAGGATATGCAACTGGAGAACGAGAACGATGGAATCAAAATGCCTGTCAAAGGGCTAGGGAGAAAAGAGGAGTTGAATTGTTCAATGGAATGGAAAAGGCAATTAAACAAGTCCTAGTGTGCAGACAATAATACGGTAGGAAGGTTAGACGAATGGGTGCCGGTGACAAACCTAAATAAATGCCGCCCGGAGCACATTCGCCAACCTTCATACGTGCTTTTTTTCTTCATAGTGCTTGAAGAAACCAACGTCCAAACGAACATGCAGTTTTCTCGTTCGTGAGGATATGGAAATGAAGAACGATAGAAACTAAATGCTTATCAAAGGGGCTTAAATAAAGAGGTGAATTGCTCATTTGAATGGAAAAGGCAATATTAAACTGCTAGAAGCGGGGAGACGACAATGCAGGATGGAAGGTCACACGAATGGGTTCCGGTGACAAACCTTATCAAAGTGCCACCCGGAGCCCATTCGCCAACCTTCCGACGTGCTTGTGTTGAAAGTTCTTGCCGCCAGCAAGGTCAAAACAAGCAGGCAGGTTTCTCGTCATCTAGGATACGGAACTGAAGAACCACTGAATCAAAGTACTTGTCAAAGGAACACGACAGAAAAAGAGGAGAATCGCCTATTCGAATTGAAAAGGCCATAACAAACAGCTCCCACCGTGCAGACGATGATATGGCACGGAAGATTTACGCGAATGGGTCCCGGTGACAAACCTCAATTAAATGCCGCCCGGAGCACATTCGCCAACCTTCACAGTGCTTTTGTCTTGAAAGTGCCTGAAGAGGGCAACGTCAAAATGAGCACGCAGTTTTCTCGTTCGCTAGAATATAGAACTGAAAACCATGGGAAAAAAAGTGCTTCCCCAAGGGGCCCGACGAAAAACGAAGTGAATTTCTCCTTTCAATGGGAACGGAAATATTAAACTGTGTGGAGACGACGATACAGCTCGGAAGGTTGGGCGAGTGGGCCCCAGTGACAAATCTCACGTAAGTGCCACATGGAGCACATCCGCCAACCTTCAAACGTGCCTCTTTCTTGAAGTTGTTGAGGACAGCAACGTCAAAAGACTACAAGGTGACTGGTAAGATCCCTCCTTAGAGGTCAACGGCGATTGCCTACTCTAGCTCTTCTTATGAATTCTCTTCTTTCTTTTACTCATTACTGATAACTACTTAGCATTTTTAGTAATTTGTGGGCGCTACGAGCCGTTGTGAGGCATGTTGGTCTTATCATTGTCTTCACTAAACATTACAAGTCACCTAAATCATTATTAGTCATTACAGGTCATTACTAAGTATTAGTAAATAACATTACAAAATAAGCCAATATTTTTGTCATTGACTATGATTTGGAACGATAGGAGCTGCAAAGAAGGACATCAGAAATATAGAATTCAGGGGTTCGTCAAAGGGGCACGAAAGAAATGATAAGGCGAACTGTTGATTCAGATGCCAAAGGTAGCATTCAACATCTCGCATGTTTGCGACGATACTGCAAGGAAGTTATGCGAATGGGGCCCGGTCACAAAAATCAATAAAATGCCGTTCGGAGCACATTTGGCAACCTTCATGCCTGCTTTTGGCTGTAAAGTGCTTGAAGACACCAACGTCAAAACAAGCGGGTAGTTATCTCGTTGACTACAGCATTCAACTAAAGAATACTGAAATGACGGGGTTTGTCACAGGTGCATGAAAAAAAAAAGAGAAAGTGAATTGCTTTTTTGCACGGGAAAGGTAGCCTTCAACGGCTAAAAGCGTGTAGACGATACAGCCAAGAAGGTTAGACGAAGGTTCATCAGTTGCAAAGTTCAACTAAATGCAGCTTGAAGAACCTGCGTTGACCTTCACAGGTGTTCTTGTCTTGAAAGTTGTTGCCGGGAGCAAGGTCAATAAGCAGGCAGGTTTCTAGTTCACTAGGATATGGAACTGAAGAAGCACTGAATTAAAGTGCTTGTCAAAGGAACACGAAAGAAAAAGGGGAGGTGAATTTCTCATTCGTATAAAGGCAATATTAAATAGCTCCAAGCGTGCAGATGGTGATACGGCACGGAAGGTTACACGAATGGGTCCCGGTGACAAAGCTCAATTAAATGCCGCCCGGAGCACATTCGCGAACCTTCATACGTCCTTTGTTGTGAAAGTGCTGGAAGACAACGACGTCAAAATGAGCAGGCAATTTTCTCGTTCGTAAGGATATGCAACTGGAGAACGAGAACGATGGAATCAAAATGCTTGTCAAAGGGCTAGGGAGAAAAGAGGAGTTGAATTGTTCAATGGAATGGAAAAGGCAATTAAACAAGTCCTAGTGTGCAGACAATAATACGGTAGGAATGTTAGACGAATGGGTGCCGGTGACAAACCTAAATAAATGCCGCCCGGAGCACATTCGCCAACCTTGATACGTGCTTTTTTTCTTTATAGTGCTTGAAGAAACCAACGTCCAAACGCGCATGCAGTTTTCTCGTTCGTGAGGATATGGAAATGAACTATAGAATCTAAATGCTTATCAAAGGGGTTTAAATAAAGAGGTGAATTGCTCATTTGAATGGAAAAGGCAATATTAAACTGCTAGAAGCGGGGAGACGACAATGCAGCATGGAAGGTCACACGAATGGGTTCCGGTGACAAACCTTATCAAAGTGCCACCCGGAGCCCATTCGCCAACCTTCCGACGTGCTTGTGTTGAAAGTTCTTGCCGCCAGCAAGGTCAAAACAAGCAGGCAGGTTTCTCGTCATCTAGGATACGGAACTGAAGAACCACTGAATCAAAGTACTTGTCAAAGGAACACGACAAAAAAAGAGGAGAATCGCCTATTCGAATTGAAAAGGCCATAACAAACAGCTCCCACCGTGCAGACGAGGATATGGCACGGAAGATTTACGCGAATGGGTCCCGGTGACAAACTTCAATTAAATGCCGCCCGGAGCACATTCGCCAACCTTCACAGTGCTTTTGTCTTGAAAATGCCTGAAGAGGGCAACGTCAAAATGAGCACGCAGTTTTCTCGTTCGCTAGAATATAGAACTGAAAACCATGGGAAAACAAGTGCTTCCCCAAGGGGCCCGACGAAAAACGAAGTGAATTTCTCCTTTCAATGGGAACGGAAATATTAAACTGTGTGGAGACGACGATACAGCTCGGAAGGTTGGGCGAGTGGGCCCCAGTGACAAATCTCATGTAAGTGCCACATGGAGCACATCCGCCAACCTTCAAACGTGCCTCTTTCTTGAAGTTGTTGAGGACAGCAACGTCAAAAGACTACAAGGTGACTGGTAAGATCCCTCCTTAGAGGTCAACGGCGATTGCCTACTCTAGCTCCTCTTATGAATTCTCTTCTTTCTTTTACTCATTACTGATAACTGCTTAGCATTTTTAGTAATTTGTGGGCGCTACGAGCCGTTGTGAGGCATGTTGGTCTTATCATTGTCATCACTAAACATTACAAGTCACCTAAATCATTATTAGTCATTACAGGTCATTACTAAGTATTAGTAAAAACTCATTACAAAATAAGCCAATATTTTTGTCATTGACTATGATTTGGAACGATAGGAGGTGCAAAGAAGGACATCAGAAATATAGAATTCAGGGGTTCGTCAAAGGGGCACGAAAGAAATGATAAGGGGAACTGTTGATTCGGATGCCAAAGGTAGCATTCAACATCTCGCATGTTTGCGACGATACTGCAAGGAAGTTATGCGAATGGGGCCCGGTCACAAAAATCAATAAAATGCCGTTCGGAGCACATTTGGCAACCTTCAGGCGTGCTTTTGGCTGTAAAGTGCTTGAAGACACCAACGTCAAAACAAGCGGGTAGTTATCTCGTTGACTACAGCATTCAACTAAAGAATACTGAAATGACGGGGTTTGTCACAGGTGCATGAAAAAAAAAAGAGAAAGTGAATTGCTTTTTTGCACGGGAAAGGTAGCCTTCAACGGCTAAAAGCGTGTAGACGATACAGCCAAGAAGGTTAGACGAAGGTTCATCAGTTGCAAAGTTCAACTAAATGCAGCTTGAAGAACCTGCGTTGACCTTCACAGGTGTTCTTGTCTTGAAAGTTGTTGCCGGGAGCAAGGTCAATAAGCAGGCAGGTTTCTAGTTCACTAGGATATGGAACTGAAGAAGCACTGAATTAAAGTGCTTGTCAAAGGAACACGAAAGAAAAAGGGGAGGTGAATTTCTCATTCGTATAAAGGCAATATTAAATAGCTCCAAGCGTGCAGATGGTGATACGGCACGGAAGGTTACACGAATGGGTCCCGGTGACAAAGCTCAATTAAATGCCGCCCGGAGCACATTCGCGAACCTTCATACGTCCTTTGTTGTGAAAGTGCTGGAAGACAACGACGTCAAAATGAGCAGGCAATTTTCTCGTTCGTAAGGATATGCAACTGGAGAACGAGAACGATGGAATCAAAATGCTTGTCAAAGGGCTAGGGAGAAAAGAGGAGTTGAATTGTTCAATGGAATGGAAAAGGCAATTAAACAAGTCCTAGTGTGCAGACAATAATACGGTAGGAATGTTAGACGAATGGGTGCCGGTGACAAACCTAAATAAATGCCGCCCGGAGCACATTCGCCAACCTTGATACGTGCTTTTTTTCTTTATAGTGCTTGAAGAAACCAACGTCCAAACGAGCATGCAGTTTTCTCGTTCGTGAGGATATGGAAATGAACTATAGAATCTAAATGCTTATCAAAGGGGTTTAAATAAAGAGGTGAATTGCTCATTTGAATGGAAAAGGCAATATTAAACTGCTAGAAGCGGGGAGACGACAATGCAGCATGGAAGGTCACACGAATGGGTTCCGGTGACAAACCTTATCAAAGTGCCACCCGGAGCCCATTCGCCAACCTTCCGACGTGCTTGTGTTGAAAGTTCTTGCCGCCAGCAAGGTCAAAACAAGCAGGCAGGTTTCTCGTCATCTAGGATACGGAACTGAAGAACCACTGAATCAAAGTACTTGTCAAAGGAACACGACAAAAAAAGAGGAGAATCGCCTATTCGAATTGAAAAGGCCATAACAAACAGCTCCCACCGTGCAGACGAGGATATGGCACGGAAGATTTACGCGAATGGGTCCCGGTGACAAACTTCAATTAAATGCCGCCCGGAGCACATTCGCCAACCTTCACAGTGCTTTTGTCTTGAAAATGCCTGAAGAGGGCAACGTCAAAATGAGCACGCAGTTTTCTCGTTCGCTAGAATATAGAACTGAAAACCATGGGAAAACAAGTGCTTCCCCAAGGGGCCCGACGAAAAACGAAGTGAATTTCTCCTTTCAATGGGAACGGAAATATTAAACTGTGTGGAGACGACGATACAGCTCGGAAGGTTGGGCGAGTGGGCCCCAGTGACAAATCTCATGTAAGTGCCACATGGAGCTCATCCGCCAACCTTCAAACGTGCCTCTTTCTTGAAGTTGTTGAGGACAGCAACGTCAAAAGACTACAAGGTGACTGGTAAGATCCCTCCTTAGAGGTCGACGGCGATTGCCTACTCTAGCTCCCCTTATGAATTCTCTTCTTTCTTTTACTCATTACTGATAACTGCTTAGCATTTTTAGTAATTTGTGGGCGCTACGAGCCGTTGTGAGGCATGTTGGTCTTATCATTGTCATCACTAAACATTACAAGTCATCTAAATCATTATTAGTCATTACAGGTCATTACTAAGTATTAGTAAATAACATTACAAAATAAGCCAATATTTTTGTCATTGACTATGATTTGGAACGATAGGAGGTGCAAGGAAGGACATCAGAAATATAGAATTCAGGGGTTCGTCAAAGGGGCACGAAAGAAATGATAAGGCGAACTGTTGATTCGGATGCCAAAGGTAGCATTCAACATCTCGCATGTTTGCGACGATACTGCAAGGAAGGTATGCGAATGGGGCCCGGTCACAAAAATCAATAAAATGCCGTTCGCAGCACATTTGGCAACCTTCAGGCGTGCTTTTGGCTGTAAAGTGCTTGAAGACACCAACGTCAAAACAAGCGGGTAGTTATCTCGTTGACTACAGCATTCAACTAAAGAATAATGAAATGAAGGGGTTTGTCACAGGTGCATGAAAAAAAAAAGAGAAAGTGAATTGCTTTTTTGCACGGGAAAGGTAGCCTTCAACGGCTAAAAGCGTGTAGACGATACAGCCAAGAAGGTTAGACGAAGGTTCATCAGTTGCAAAGTTCAACTAAATGCAGCTTGCGTTGACAGTCATAGGTGTTCTTGTCTTCAAAGTTCTTGCCGGGAGCAAGGTCAATAAGCAGGCAGGTTTCCAGTTCACTAGGATATGGAACTGAAGAAGCACTGAATCAAAGTGCTTGTCAAAGGAACACGAAAGAAAAAGGGGAGGTGAATTTCTCATTTGTATAAAGGGAATATTAAATAGCTCCAAGCGTGCAGATGGTGATACGGCACGGAAGGTTACACGAATGGGCCCCGGTGACAAAGCTCAATTAAATGCCGCCCGGAGCACATTCGCGAACCTTCATACGTTCTTTGTTGTGAAAGTGCTGGAAGACAACGACGTCAAAATGAGTAGGCAATTTTCTCCTTCGTAAGGATATGCAACTGGAGAACGAGAACGATGGAATCAAAATTCTTGTCAAAGGGCTAGGGAGAAAAGAGGAGTTGAATTGTTCAATGGAATGGAAAAGGAAATTAAAAGGGTCCTAGTGTGCAGACAATAATACGGTAGGAAGGTTAGACGAATGGGTGCCGGTGACAAACCTAAATAAATGCCGCCCGGAGCACATTCGCGAACCCTCATACGTTCTTTGTTGTGAAAGTGCTGGAAGACAACGACGTCAAAATGAGCAGGCAATTTTCTCGTTCGTAAGGATATGCAACTGGAGAACGAGAACGATGGAATCAAAATGCTTGTCAAAGGGCTAGGGAGAAAAGAGGAGTTGAATTGTTCAATGGAATGGAAAAGGCAATTAAACAAGTCCTAGTGTGCAGACAATAATACGGTAGGAAGGTTAGACGAATGGGTGCCGGTGACAAACCTAAATAAATGCCGCCCGGAGCACATTCGCGAACCTTGATACGTGCTTTTTTTCTTTATAGTGCTTGAAGAAACCAACGTCCAAACGAGCATGCAGTTTTCTCGTTCGTGAGGATATGGAAATGAAGAACGATAGAAACTAAATGCTTATCAAAGGGGTTTAAATAAAGTGGTGAATTGCTCATTTGAATGGAAATGGCAATATTAAACTGCTAGAAGCGAGGAGACGACAATGCAGCATGGAAGGTCACACGAATGGGTTCCGGTGACAAACCTTATCAAAGTGCCACCCGGAGCCCATTCGCCAACCTTCCGACGTGCTTGTCTTGAAAGTTCTTGCCAGGAGCAAGGTCAATAAGCAGGCAGGTTTCTAGTTCACTAGGATATGGAACTGAAGAAGCACTGAATCAAAGTGCTCGTCAAAGGAACACGAAAGAAAAAGGGGAGGTGAATTTCTCATTCGTATAAAGGCAATATTAAATAGCTCCAAGCGTGCAGATGGTGATACGGCACGGAAGGTTACACGAATGGGCCCCGGTGACAAAGCTCAATTAAATGCCGCCCGGAGCACATTCGCGAACCTTCATACGTTCTTTGTTGTGAAAGTGCTGGAAGACAACGACGTCAAAATGAGTAGGCAATTTTCTCGTTCGTAAGGATATGCAACTGGAGAACGAGAACGATGGAATCAAAATTCTTGTCAAAGGGCTAGGGAGAAAAGAGGAGTTGAATTGTTCAATGGAATGGAAAAGGCAATTAAAAGGGTCCTAGTGTGCAGACAATAATACGGTAGGAAGGTTAGACGAATGGGTGCCGGTGATAAACCTAAATAAATGCCGCCCGGAGGACATTCGCCAACCTTGATACGTGCTTTTTTTCTTTATAGTGCTTGAAGAAACCAACGTCCAAACGAGCATGCAGTTTTCTCGTTCGTGAGGATATGGAAATGAAGAACTATAGAATCTAAATGCTTATCAAAGGGGTTTAAATAAAGAGGTGAATTGCTCATTTGAATGGAAAAGGCAATATTAAACTGCTAGAAGCGGGGAGACGACAATGCAGCATGGAAGGTCACATGAATGGGTTCCGGTGACAAACCTTATCAAAGTGCCACCCGGAGCCCATTCGCCAACCTTCCGACGTGCTTGTGTTGAAAGTTCTTGCCGCCAGCAAGGTCAAAACAAGCAGGCAGGTTTCTAGATCACTAGGATATGGAACTGAAGAAGCACTGAATCAAAGTGCTTGTCAAAGGAACACGAAAGAAAAAGGGGAGGTGAATTTCTCATTCGTATTGAAAGGCAATATTGAACAGCTCCCACAGTGCAGACGATGATATGGCACGGAAGATTTACGCGAATGGGTCCCGGTGACAAACTTCAATTAAATGCCTCCCGGAGCACATTCGCCAACCTTCACAGTGCTTTTGTCTTGAAAGTGCCTGAAGAGGGCAACGTCAAAATGAGCACGCAGTTTTCTCGTTCGCTAGAATATAGAACTGAAAACCATGGGAAAAAAAGTGCCTCCCCAAGGGGCCCGACGAAAAACGAAGTGAACTTCTCCTTTCAATGGGAACGGAAATATTTAACTGTGTGGAGACGACGATACAGCTCGGAAGGTTGGGCGAGTGGGCCCCAGTGACAAATTTCATGTAAGTGCCACATGGAGCACATCCGCCAACCTTCAAACGTGCCTCTTTCTTGAAGTTGTTGAGGACAGCAACGTCAAAAGACTACAAGGTGACTGGTAAGATCTCTCCTTAGAGGTCAACGGCGATTGCCTACTCTAGCTCCTCTTATGAATTCTCTTCTTTCTTTTACTCATTACTGATAACTGCTTAGCATTTTTAGTAATTTGTGGGCGCAACGAGCCGTTGTGAGGCATGTTGGTCTTATCATTGTCATCACTAAACATTACAAGTCACCCAAATCAATATTAGTCATTACAGGTCATTACTAAGTATTAGTAAATAAGATTACAAAATAAGCCAATATTTTTGTCATTGACTATGATTTGGAACGATAGGAGCTGCAAAGAAGGACATCAGAAATATAGAATTCAGGGGTTCGTCAAAGGGGCACGAAAGAAATGATAAGGCGAACTGTTGATTCGGATGCCAAAGGTAGCATTCAACATCTCGCATGTTTGCGACGATACTGCAAGGAAGTTATGCGAATGGGGCCCGGTCACAAACATCAATAAAATGCCGTTCGGAGCACATTTGGCAACCTTCAGGCGTGCTTTTGGCTGTAAAGTGCTTGAAGACACCAACGTCAAAACAAGCGGGTAGTTATCTCGTTGACTACAGCATTCAACTAAAGAATACTGAAATGACGGGGTTTGTCACAGGTGCATGAAAAAAAAAAGAGAAAGTGAATTGCTTTTTTGCACGGGAAAGGTAGCCTTCAACGGCTAAAAGCGTGTAGACGATACAGCCAAGAAGGTTAGACGAAGGTTCATCAGTTGCAAAGTTCAACTAAATGCAGCTTGAAGAACCTGCGTTGACCTTCACAGGTGTTCTTGTCTTGAAAGTTGTTGCCGGGAGCAAGGTCAATAAGCAGGCAGGTTTCTAGTTCACTAGGATATGGAACTGAAGAAGCACTGAATTAAAGTGCTTGTCAAAGGAACACGAAAGAAAAAGGGGAGGTGAATTTCTCATTCGTATAAAGGCAATATTAAATAGCTCCAAGCGTGCAGATGGTGATACGGCACGGAAGGTTACACGAATGGGTCCCGGTGACAAAGCTCAATTAAATGCCGCCCGGAGCACATTCGCGAACCTTCATACGTCCTTTGTTGTGAAAGTGCTGGAAGACAACGACGTCAAAATGAGCAGGCAATTTTCTCGTTCGTAAGGATATGCAACTGGAGAACGAGAACGATGGAATCAAAATGCTTGTCAAAGGGCTAGGGAGAAAAGAGGAGTTGAATTGTTCAATGGAATGGAAAAGGCAATTAAACAAGTCCTAGTGTGCAGACAATAATACGGTAGGAATGTTAGACGAATGGGTGCCGGTGACAAACCTAAATAAATGCCGCCCGGAGCACATTCGCCAACCTTGATACGTGCTTTTTTTCTTTATAGTGCTTGAAGAAACCAACGTCCAAACGAGCATGCAGTTTTCTCGTTCGTGAGGATATGGAAATGAACTATAGAATCTAAATGCTTATCAAAGGGGTTTAAATAAAGAGGTGAATTGCTCATTTGAATGGAAAAGGCAATATTAAACTGCTAGAAGCGGGGAGACGACAATGCAGCATGGAAGGTCACACGAATGGGTTCCGGTGACAAACCTTATCAAAGTGCCACCCGGAGCCCATTCGCCAACCTTCCGACGTGCTTGTGTTGAAAGTTCTTGCCGCCAGCAAGGTCAAAACAAGCAGGCAGGTTTCTCGTCATCTAGGATACGGAACTGAAGAACCACTGAATCAAAGTACTTGTCAAAGGAACACGACAAAAAAAGAGGAGAATCGCCTATTCGAATTGAAAAGGCCATAACAAACAGCTCCCACCGTGCAGACGAGGATATGGCACGGAAGATTTACGCGAATGGGTCCCGGTGACAAACTTCAATTAAATGCCGCCCGGAGCACATTCGCCAACCTTCACAGTGCTTTTGTCTTGAAAATGCCTGAAGAGGGCAACGTCAAAATGAGCACGCAGTTTTCTCGTTCGCTAGAATATAGAACTGAAAACCATGGGAAAACAAGTGCTTCCCCAAGGGGCCCGACGAAAAACGAAGTGAATTTCTCCTTTCAATGGGAACGGAAATATTAAACTGTGTGGAGACGACGATACAGCTCGGAAGGTTGGGCGAGTGGGCCCCAGTGACAAATCTCATGTAAGTGCCACATGGAGCACATCCGCCAACCTTCAAACGTGCCTCTTTCTTGAAGTTGTTGAGGACAGCAACGTCAAAAGACTACAAGGTGACTGGTAAGATCCCTCCTTAGAGGTCAACGGCGATTGCCTACTCTAGCTCCTCTTATGAATTCTCTTCTTTCTTTTACTCATTACTGATAACTGCTTAGCATTTTTAGTAATTTGTGGGCGCTACGAGCCGTTGTGAGGCATGTTGGTCTTATCATTGTCATCACTAAACATTACAAGTCACCTAAATCATTATTAGTCATTACAGGTCATTACTAAGTATTAGTAAAAACTCATTACAAAATAAGCCAATATTTTTGTCATTGACTATGATTTGGAACGATAGGAGGTGCAAAGAAGGACATCAGAAATATAGAATTCAGGGGTTCGTCAAAGGGGCACGAAAGAAATGATAAGGGGAACTGTTGATTCGGATGCCAAAGGTAGCATTCAACATCTCGCATGTTTGCGACGATACTGCAAGGAAGTTATGCGAATGGGGCCCGGTCACAAAAATCAATAAAATGCCGTTCGGAGCACATTTGGCAACCTTCAGGCGTGCTTTTGGCTGTAAAGTGCTTGAAGACACCAACGTCAAAACAAGCGGGTAGTTATCTCGTTGACTACAGCATTCAACTAAAGAATAATGAAATGAAGGGGTTTGTCACAGGTGCATGAAAAAAAAAAGAGAAAGTGAATTGCTTTTTTGCACGGGAAAGGTAGCCTTCAACGGCTAAAAGCGTGTAGAAGATACAGCCAAGAAGGTTAGACGAAGGTTCATCAGTTGCAAAGTTCAACTAAATGCAGCTTGCGTTGACAGTCATAGGTGTTCTTGTCTTCAAAGTTCTTGCCGGGAGCAAGGTCAATAAGCAGGCAGGTTTCCAGTTCACTAGGATATGGAACTGAAGAAGCACTGAATCAAAGTGCTTGTCAAAGGAACACGAAAGAAAAAGGGGAGGTGAATTTCTCATTCGTATAAAGGCAATATTAAATAGCTCCAAGCGTGCAGATGCTGATACGGCACGGAAGGTTACACGAATGGGCCCCGGTGACAAAGCTCAATTAAATGCCGCCCGGAGCACATTCGCGAACCTTCATACGTTCTTTGTTGTGAAAGTGCTGGAAGACAACGACGTCAAAATGAGTAGGCAATTTTCTCGTTCGTAAGGATATGCAACTGGAGAACGAGAACGATGGAATCAAAATGCTTGTCAAAGGGCTAGGGAGAAAAGAGGAGTTGAATTGTTCAATGGAATGGAAAAGGCAATTAAACAAGTCCTAGTGTGCAGACAATAATACGGTAGGAAGGTTAGACGAATGGGTGCCGGTGACAAACCTAAATAAATGCCGCCCGGAGCACATTCGCGAACCTTGATACGTGCTTTTTTCCTTTATAGTGCTTGAAGAAAGCAACGTCCAAACGAGCATGCAGTTTTCTCGTTCGTGAGGATATGGAAATGAAGAACGATAGAAACTAAATGCTTATCAAAGGGGTTTAAATAAAGAGGTGAATTGCTCATTTGAATGGAAAAGGCAATATTAAACTGCTAGAAGCGAGGAGACGACAATGCAGCATGGAAGGTCACACGAATGGGTTCCGGTGACAAACCTTATCAAAGTGCCACCCGGAGCCCATTCGCCAACCTTCCGACGTGCTTGTCTTGAAAGTTCTTGCCAGGAGCAAGGTCAATAAGCAGGCAGGTTTCTAGTTCACTAGGATATGGAACTGAAGAAGCACTGAATCAAAGTGCTCGTCAAAGGAACACGAAAGTAAAAGGGGAGGTGAATTTCTCATTCGTATAAAGGCAATATTAAATAGCTCCAAGCGTGCAGATGGTGATACGGCACGGAAGATTACACGAATGGGTCCCGGTGACAAAGCTCAATTAAATGCCGCCCGGAGCACATTCGCGAACCTTCATACGTTCTTTGTTGTGAAAGTGCTGGAAGACAACGACGTCAAAATGAGCAGGCAATTTTCTCGTTCGTAAGGATATGCAACTGGAGAACGAGAACGATGGAATCAAAATGCTTGTCAAAGGGCTAGGGAGAAAAGAGGAGTTGAATTGTTCAATGGAATGGAAAAGGCAATTAAACAAGTCCTAGTGTGCAGACAATAATACGGTAGGAAGGTTAGACGAATGGGTGCCGGTGACAAACCTAAATAAATGCCGCCCGGAGCACATTCGCCAACCTTGATACGTGCTTTTTTTCTTTATAGTGCTTGAAGAAACCAACGTCCAAACGAGCATGCAGTTTTCTCGTTCGTGAGGATATGGAAATGAAGTACTATAGAATCTAAATGCTTATCAAAGGGGTTTAAATAAAGAGGTGAATTGCTCATTTGAATGGAAAAGGCAATATTAAACTGCTAGAAGCGGGGAGACGACAATGCAGCATGGAAGGTCACACGAATGGGTTCCGGTGACAAACCTTATCAAAGTGCCACCCGGAGCCCATTCGCCAACCTTCCGACGTGCTTGTGTTGAAAGTTCTTGCCGCCAGCAAGGTCAAAACAAGCAGGCAGGTTTCTAGATCACTAGGATATGGAACTGAAGAAGCACTGAATCAAAGTGCTTGTCAAAGGAACACGAAAAAAAAAGGGGAGGTGAATTTCTCATTCGTATTGAAAGGCAATATTGAACAGCTCCTACAGTGCAGACGATGATATGGCACGGAAGATTTACGCGAATGGGTCCCGGTGACAAACTTCAATTAAATGCCTCCCGGAGCACATTCGCCAACCTTCACAGTGCTTTTGTCTTGAAAGTGCCTGAAGAGGGCAACGTCAAAATGAGCACGCAGTTTTCTCGTTCGCTAGAATATAGAACTGAAAACCATGGGAAAAAAAGTGCTTCCCCAAGGGGCCCGACGAAAAACGAAGTGAACTTCTCCTTTCAATGGGAACGGAAATATTAAACTGTGTGGAGACGACGATACAGCTCGGAAGGTTGGGCGAGTGGGCCCCAGTGACAAATCTCATGTAAGTGCCACATGGAGCACATCCGCCAACCTTCAAACGTGCCTCTTTCTTGAAGTTGTTGAGGACAGCAACGTCAAAAGACTACAAGGTGACTGGTAAGATCCCTCCTTAGAGGTCAACGGCGATTGCCTACTCTAGCTCCTCTTATGAATTCTCTTCTTTCTTTTACTCATTACTGATAACTGCTTAGCATTTTTAGTAATTTGTGGGCGCAACGAGCCGTTGTGAGGCATGTTGGTCTTATCATTGTCATCACTAAACATTACAAGTCACCCAAATCATTATTATTCATTACAGGTCATTACTAAGTATTAGTAAATAAGATTACAAAATAAGCCAATATTTTTGTCATTGACTATGATTTGGAACGATAGGAGCTGCAAAGGACATCAGAAATATAGAATTCAGGGGTTCGTCAAAGGGGCACGAAAGAAATGATAAGGCGAACTGTTGATTCGGATGCCAAAGGTAGCATTCAACATCTCGCATGTTTGCGACGATACTGCAAGGAAGTTATGCGAATGGGGCCCGGTCACAAACATCAATAAAATGCCGTTCGGAGCACATTTGGCAACCTTCAGGAGTGCTTTTGGCTGTAAAGTGCTTGAAGACACCAACGTCAAAACAAGCGGGTAGTTATCTCGTTGACTACAGCATTCAACTAAAGAATACTGAAATGACGGGGTTTGTCACAGGTGCATGAAAAAAAGAGAAAGTGAATTGCTTTTTTGCACGGGAAAGGTAGCCTTCAACGGCTAAAAGCGTGTAGACGATACAGCCAAGAAGGTTAGACGAAGGTTCATCAGTTGCAAAGTTCAACTAAATGCAGCTTGAAGAACTTGCGTTGACCTTCACAGGTGTTCTTGTCTTGAAAGTTGTTGCCGGGAGCAAGGTCAATAAGCAGGCAGGTTTCTAGTTCACTAGGATATGGAACTGAAGAAGCACTGAATTAAAGTGCTTGTCAAAGGAACACGAAAGAAAAAGGGGAGGTGAATTTCTCATTCGTATAAAGGCAATATTAAATAGCTCCAAGCGTGCAGATGGTGATACGGCACGGAAGGTTACACGAATGGGTCCCGGTGACAAAGCTCAATTAAATGCCGCCCGGAGCACATTCGCGAACCTTCATACGTCCTTTGTTTTGAAAGTGCTGGAAGACAACGACGTCAAAATGAGCAGGCAATTTTCTCGTTCGTAAGGATATGCAACTGGAGAACGAGAACGATGGAATCAAAATGCTTGTCAAAGGGCTAGGGAGAAAAGAGGAGTTGAATTGTTCAATGGAATGGAAAAGGAAATTAAACAAGTCCTAGTGTGCAGACAATAATACGGTAGGAATGTTAGACGAATGGGTGCCGGTGACAAACCTAAATAAATGCCGCCCGGAGCACATTCGCCAACCTTGATACGTGCTTTTTTTCTTTATAGTGCTTGAAGAAACCAACGTCCAAACGAGCCTGCAGTTTTCTCGTTCGTGAGGATATGGAAATGAAGAACTATAGAATCTAAATGCTTATCAAAGGGGTTTAAATAAAGAGGTGAATTGCTCATTTGAATGGAAAAGGCAATATTAAACTGCTAGAAGCGGGGAGACGACAATGCAGCATGGAAGGTCACACGAATGGGTTCCGGTGACAAACCTTATCAAAGTGCCACCTGGAGCCCATTCGCCAACCTTCCGACGTGCTTGTCTTGAAAGTTCTTGCCGCCAGCAAGGTCAATAAGCAGGCAGGTTTCTAGATCCCTAGGATATGGAACTGAAGAAGCACTGAATCAAAGTGCTTGTCAAAGGAACACGAAAGAAAAAGGGGAGGTGAATTTCTCATTCGTATAAAGGCAATATTAAATAGCTCCAAGCGTGCAGATGGTGATACGGCACGGAAGATTACACGAATGGGTCCCGGTGACAAAGCTCAATTAAATGCCGCCCGGAGCACATTCGCGAACCTTCATACGTTCTTTGTTGTGAAAGTGCTGGAAGACAACGACGTCAAAATGAGCAGGCAATTTTCTCGTTCGTAAGGATATGCAACTGGAGAACGAGAACGATGGAATCAAAATGCTTGTCAAAGGGCTAGGGAGAAAAGAGGAGTTGAATTGTTCAATGGAATGGAAAAGGCAATTAAACAAGTCCTAGTGTGCAGACAATAATACGGTAGGAAGGTTAGACGAATGGGTGCCGGTGACAAACCTAAATAAATGCCGCCCGGAGCACATTCGCGAACCTTGATACGTGCTTTTTTTCTTTATAGTGCTTGAAGAAACCAACGTCCAAACGAGCATGCAGTTTTCTCGTTCGTGAGGATATGGAAATGAAGAACGATAGAAACTAAATGCTTATCAAAGGGGTTTAAATAAAGTGGTGAATTGCTCATTTGAATGGAAAAGGCAATATTAAACTGCTAGAAGCGAGGAGACGACAATGCAGCATGGAAGGTCACACGAATGGGTTCCGGTGACAAACCTTATCAAAGTGCCACCCGGAGCCCATTCGCCAACCTTCCGACGTGCTTGTCTTGAAAGTTCTTGCCAGGAGCAAGGTCAATAAGCAGGCAGGTTTCTAGTTCACTAGGATATGGAACTGAAGAAGCACTGAATCAAAGTGCTCGTCAAAGGAACACGAAAGAAAAAGGGGAGGTGAATTTCTCATTCGTATAAAGGCAATATTAAATAGCTCCAAGCGTGCAGATGGTGATACGGCACGGAAGATTACACGAATGGGTCCCGGTGACAAAGCTCAATTAAATGCCGCCCGGAGCACATTCGCGAACCTTCATACGTTCTTTGTTGTGAAAGTGCTGGAAGACAACGACGTCAAAATGAGCAGGCAATTTTCTCGTTCGTAAGGATATGCAACTGGAGAACGAGAACGATGGAATCAAAATGCTTGTCAAAGGGCTAGGGAGAAAAGAGGAGTTGAATTGTTCAATGGAATGGAAAAGGCAATTAAACAAGTCCTAGTGTGCAGACAATAATACGGTAGGAAGGTTAGACGAATGGGTGCCGGTGACAAACCTAAATAAATGCCGCCCGGAGCACATTCGCCAACCTTGATACGTGCTTTTTTTCTTTATAGTGCTTGAAGAAACCAACGTCCAAACGAGCATGCAGTTTTCTCGTTCGTGAGGATATGGAAATGAAGAACTATAGAATCTAAATGCTTATCAAAGGGGTTTAAATAAAGAGGTGAATTGCTCATTTGAATGGAAAAGGCAATATTAAACTGCTAGAAGCGGGGAGACGACAATGCAGCATGGAAGGTCACACGAATGGGTTCCGGTGACAAACCTTATCAAAGTGCCACCCGGAGCCCATTCGCCAACCTTCCGACGTGCTTGTCTTGAAAGTTCTTGCCGCCAGCAAGGTCAAAAGAAGCAGGCAGGTTTCTAGATCACTAGGATATGGAACTGAAGAAGCACTGAATCAAAGTGCTTGTCAAAGGAACACGAAAGAAAAAGGGGAGGTGAATTTCTCATTCGTATTGAAAGGCAATATTGAACAGCTACCACAGTGCAGACGATGATATGGCACGGAAGATTTACGCGAATGGGTCCCGGTGACAAACTTCAATTAAATGCCGCCCGGAGCACATTCGCCAACCTTCACAGTGCTTTTGTCTTGAAAGTGCCTGAAGAGGGCAACGTCAAAATGAGCACGCAGTTTTCTCGTTCGCTAGAATATAGAACTGAAAACCATGGGAAAAAAAGTGCTTCCCCAAGGGGCCCGACGAAAAACGAAGTGAATTTCTCCTTTCAATAGGAACGGAAATATTAAACTGTGTGGAGACGACGATACAGCTCGGAAGGTTGGGCGAGTGGGCCCCAGTGACAAATCTCATGTAAGTGCCACATGGAGCACATCCGCCAACCTTCAAACGTGCCTCTTTCTTGAAGTTGTTGAGGACAGCAACGTCAAAAGACTACAAGGTGACTGGTAAGATCCCTCCTTAGAGGTCAACGGCGATTGCCTACTCTAGCTCTTCTTATGAATTCTCTTCTTTCTTTTACTCATTACTGATAACTACTTAGCGTTTTTAGTAATTTGTGGGCGCTACGAGCCGTTGTGAGGCATGTTGGTCTTATCATTGTCTTCACTAAACATTACAAGTCACCTAAATCATTATTAGTCATTACAGGTCATTACTAAGTATTAGTAAATAACATTACAAAATAAGCCAATATTTTTGTCATTGACTATGATTTGGAACGATAGGAGCTGCAAAGAAGGACATCAGAAATATAGAATTCAGGGGTTCGTCAAAGGGGCACGAAAGGAATGATAAGGCGAACTGTTGATTCAGATGCCAAAGGTAGCATTCAACATCTCGCATGTTTGCGACGATACTGCAAGGAAGTTATGCGAATGGGGCCCGGTCACAAAAATCAATAAAATGCCGTTCGGAGCACATTTGGCAACCTTCATGCCTGCTTTTGGCTGTAAAGTGCTTGAAGACAAAACGTCAAAACAAGCGTCAAAACAAGCGTCAAAACAAGCGGGTAGTTATCTCGTTGACTACAGCATTCAACTAAAGAATACTGAAATGACGGGGTTTGTCACAGGTGCATGAAAAAAAAAAGAGAAAGTGAATTGCTTTTTTGCACGGGAAAGGTAGCCTTCAACGGCTAAAAGCGTGTAGACGATACAGCCAAGAAGGTTAGACGAAGGTTCATCAGTTGCAAAGTTCAACTAAATGCAGCTTGAAGAACCTGCGTTGACCTTCACAGGTGTTCTTGTCTTGAAAGTTCTTGCCGGGAGCAAGGTCAATAAGCAGGCAGGTTTCTAGTTCACTAGGATATGGAACTGAAGAAGCACTGAATTAAAGTGCTTGTCAAAGGAACACGAAAGAAAAAGGGGAGGTGAATTTCTCATTCGTATAAAGGCAATATTAAATAGCTCCAAGCGTGCAGATGGTGATACGGCACGGAAGGTTACACGAATGGGCCCCGGTGACAAAGCTCAATTAAATGCCGCCCGGAGCACATTCGCGAACCTTCATACGTTCTTTGTTGTGAAAGTGCTGGAAGACAACGACGTCAAAATGAGCAGGCAATTTTCTCGTTCGTAAGGATATGCAACTGGAGAACGAGAACGATGGAATCAAAATGCCTGTCAAAGGGCTAGGCAGAAAAGAGGAGTTGAATTGTTCAATGGAATGGAAAAGGCAATTAAACAAGTCCTAGTGTGCAGACAATAATACGGTAGGAAGGTTAGACGAATGGGTGCCGGTGACAAACCTAAATAAATGCCGCCCGGAGCACATTGGCCAACCTTGATACGTGCTTTTTTTCTTTATAGTGCTTGAAGAAACCAACGTCCAAACGAGCATGCAGTTTTCTCGTTCGTGAGGATATGGAAATGAAGAACTATAGAATCTAAATGCTTATCAAAGGGGTTTAAATAAAGAGGTGAATTGCTCATTTGAATGGAAAAGGCAATATTAAACTGCTAGAAGCGGGGAGACGGTTTCTCGTCATCTAGGATACGGAACTGAAGAACCACTGAATCAAAGTACTTGTCAAAGGAACACGACAGAAAAAGAGGAGAATCGCCTATTCGAATTGAAAAGGCCATAACAAACAGCTCCCACCGTGCAGACGATGATATGGCACGGAAGATTTACGCGAATGGGTCCCGGTGACAAACTTCAATTAAATGCCTCCCGGAGCACATTCGCCAACCTTCACAGTGCTTTTGTCTTGAAAGTGCCTGAAGAGGGCAACGTCAAAATGAGCACGCAGTTTTCTCGTTCGCTAGAATATAGAACTGAAAACCATGGGAAAAAAAGTGCTTCCCCAAGGGGCCCGACGAAAAACGAAGTGAACTTCTCCTTTCAATGGGAACGGAAATATTAAAATGTGTGGAGACGACGATACAGCTCGGAAGGTTGGGCGAGTGGGCCCCAGTGACAAATCTCATGTAAGTGCCACATGGAGCACATCCGCCAACCTTCAAACGTGCCTCTTTCTTGAAGTTGTTGAGGACAGCAACGTCAAAAGACTACAAAGTGACTGGTAAGATCCCTCCTTAGAGGTCAACGGCGATTGCCTACTCTAGCTCCTCTTATGAATTCTCTTCTTTCTTTTACTCATTACTGATAACTGCTTAGCATATTTAGTAATTTGTGGGCGCAACGAGCCGTTGTGAGGCATGTTGGTCTTATCATTGTCATCACTAAACATTACAAGTCACCCAAATCATTATTAGTCATTACAGGTCATTACTAAGTATTAGTAAATAAGATTACAAAATAAGCCAATATTTTTGTCATTGACTATGATTTGGAACGATAGGAGCTGCAAAGAAGGACATCAGAAATATAGAATTCAGGGGTTCGTCAAAGGGGCACGAAAGAAATGATAAGGCGAACTGTTGATTCGGATGCCAAAGGTAGCATTCAACATCTCGCATGTTTGCGACGATACTGCAAGGAAGTTATGCGAATGGGGCCCGGTCACAAACATCAATAAAATGCCGTTCGGAGTACATTTGGCAACCTTCAGGCGTGCTTTTGGCTGTAAAGTGCTTGAAGACACCAACGTCAAAACAAGCGGGTAGTTATCTCGTTGACTACAGCATTCAACTAAAGAATACTGAAATGACGGGGTTTGTCACAGGTGCATGAAAAAAAAGAGAAAGTGAATTGCTTTTTTGCACGGGAAAGGTAGCCTTCAACGGCTAAAAGCGTGTAGACGATACAGCCAAGAAGGTTAGACGAAGGTTCATCAGTTGCAAAGTTCAACTAAATGCAGCTTGAAGAACCTGCGTTGACCTTCACAGGTGTTCTTGTCTTGAAAGTTGTTGCCGGGAGCAAGGTCAATAAGCAGGCAGGTTTCTAGTTCACTAGGATATGGAACTGAAGAAGCACTGAATTAAAGTGCTTGTCAAAGGAACACGAAAGAAAAAGGGGAGGTGAATTTCTCATTCGTATAAAGGCAATATTAAATAGCTCCAAGCGTGCAGATGGTGATACGGCACGGAAGGTTACACGAATGGGTCCCGGTGACAAAGCTCAATTAAATGCCGCCCGGAGCACATTCGCGAACCTTCATACGTCCTTTGTTGTGAAAGTGCTGGAAGACAACGACGTCAAAATGAGCAGGCAATTTTCTCGTTCGTAAGGATATGCAACTGGAGAACGAGAACGATGGAATCAAAATGCTTGTCAAAGGGCTAGGGAGAAAAGAGGAGTTGAATTGTTCAATGGAATGGAAAAGGCAATTAAACAAGTCCTAGTGTGCAGACAATAATACGGTAGGAATGTTAGACGAATGGGTGCCGGTGACAAACCTAAATAAATGCCGCCCGGAGCACATTCGCCAACCTTGATACGTGCTTTTTTTCTTTATAGTGCTTGAAGAAACCAACGTCCAAACGAGCATGCAGTTTTCTCGTTCGTGAGGATATGGAAATGAAGAACTATAGAATCTAAATGCTTATCAAAGGGGTTTAAATAAAGAGGTGAATTGCTCATTTGAATGGAAAAGGCAATATTAAACTGCTAGAAGCGGGGAGACGACAATGCAGCATGGAAGGTCACACGAATGGGTTCCGGTGACAAACCTTATCAAAGTGCCACCCGGAGCCCATTCGCCAACCTTCCGACGTGCTTGTGTTGAAAGTTCTTGCCGCCAGCAAGGTCAAAACAAGCAGGCAGGTTTCTCGTCATCTAGGATACGGAACTGAAGAACCACTGAATCAAAGTACTTGTCAAAGGAACACGACAAAAAAAGAGGAGAATCGCCTATTCGAATTGAAAAGGCCATAACAAACAGCTCCCACCGTGCAGACGAGGATATGGCACGGAAGATTTACGCGAATGGGTCCCGGTGACAAACTTCAATTAAATGCCGCCCGGAGCACATTCGCCAACCTTCACAGTGCTTTTGTCTTGAAAGTGCCTGAAGAGGGCAACGTCAAAATGAGCACGCAGTTTTCTCGTTCGCTAGAATATAGAACTGAAAACCATGGGAAAACAAGTGCTTCCCCAAGGGGCCCGACGAAAAACGAAGTGAATTTCTCCTTTCAATGGGAACGGAAATATTAAACTGTGTGGAGACGACGATACAGCTCGGAAGGTTGGGCGAGTGGGCCCCAGTGACAAATCTCATGTAAGTGCCACATGGAGCACATCCGCCAACCTTCAAACGTGCCTCTTTCTTGAAGTTGTTGAGGACAGCAACGTCAAAAGACTACAAGGTGACTGGTAAGATCCCTCCTTAGAGGTCAACGGCGATTGCCTACTCTAGCTCCTCTTATGAATTCTCTTCTTTCTTTTACTCATTACTGATAACTGCTTAGCATTTTTAGTAATTTGTGGGCGCCACGAGCCGTTGTGAGGCATGTTGGTCTTATCATTGTCATCACTAAACATTACAAGTCACCTAAATCATTATTAGTCATTACAGGTCATTACTAAGTATTAGTAAAAACTCATTACAAAATAAGCCAATATTTTTGTCATTGACTATGATTTGGAACGATAGGAGGTGCAAAGAAGGACATCAGAAATATAGAATTCAGGGGTTCGTCAAAGGGGCACGAAAGAAATGATAAGGGGAACTGTTGATTCGGATGCCAAAGGTAGCATTCAACATCTCGCATGTTTGCGACGATACTGCAAGGAAGTTATGCGAATGGGGCCCGGTCACAAAAATCAATAAAATGCCGTTCGGAGCACATTTGGCAAACTTCAGGCGTGCTTTTGGCTGTAAAGTGCTTGAAGACACCAACGTCAAAACAAGCGGGTAGTGATCTCGTTGACTACAGCATTCAACTAAAGAATAATGAAATGAAGGGGTTTGTCACAGGTGCATGAAAAAAAAAAGAGAAAGTGAATTGCTTTTTTGCACGGGAAAGGTAGCCTTCAACGGCTAAAAGCGCGTAGACGATACAGCCAAGAAGGTTAGACGAAGGTTCATCAGTTGCAAAGTTCAGCTAAATGCAGCTTGCGTTGACAGTCATAGGTGTTCTTGTCTTCAAAGTTCTTGCCGGGAGCAAGGTCAATAAGCAGGCAGGTTTCCAGTTCACTAGGATATGGAACTGAAGAAGCACTGAATCAAAGTGCTTGTCAAAGGAACACGAAAGAAAAAGGGGAGGTGAATTTCTCATTCGTATAAAGGCAATATTAAATAGCTCCAAGCGTGCAGATGCTGATACGGCACGGAAGGTTACACGAATGGGCCCCGGTGACAAAGCTCAATTAAATGCCGCCCGGAGCACATTCGCGAACCTTCATACGTTCTTTGTTGTGAAAGTGCTGGAAGACAACGACGTCAAAATGAGTAGGCAATTTTCTCGTTCGTAAGGATATGCAACTGGAGAACGAGAACGATGGAATCAAAATGCTCTTCAAAGGGCTAGGGAGAAAAGAGGAGTTGAATTGTTCAATGGAATGGAAAAGGCAATTAAACAAGTCCTAGTGTGCAGACAATAATACGGTAGGAAGGTTAGACGAATGGGTGCCGGTGACAAACCTAAATAAATGCCGCCCGGAGCACATTCGCGAACCTTGATACGTGCTTTTTTCCTTTATAGTGCTTGAAGAAAGCAACGTCCAAACGAGCATGCAGTTTTCTCGTTCGTGAGGATATGGAAATGAAGAACGATAGAAACTAAATGCTTATCAAAGGGGTTTAAATAAAGAGGTGAATTGCTCATTTGAATGGAAAAGGCAATATTAAACTGCTAGAAGCGAGGAGACGACAATGCAGCATGGAAGGTCACACGAATGGGTTCCGGTGACAAACCTTATCAAAGTGCCACCCGGAGCCCATTCGCCAACCTTCCGACGTGCTTGTCTTGAAAGTTCTTGCCAGGAGCAAGGTCAATAAGCAGGCAGGTTTCTAGTTCACTAGGATATGGAACTGAAGAAGCACTGAATCAAAGTGCTCGTCAAAGGAACACGAAAGTAAAAGGGGAGGTGAATTTCTCATTCGTATAAAGGCAATATTAAATAGCTCCAAGCGTGCAGATGGTGATACGGCACGGAAGATTACACGAATGGGTCCCGGTGACAAAGCTCAATTAAATGCCGCCCGGAGCACATTCGCGAACCTTCATACGTTCTTTGTTGTGAAAGTGCTGGAAGACAACGACGTCAAAATGAGCAGGCAATTTTCTCGTTCGTAAGGATATGCAACTGGAGAACGAGAACGATGGAATCAAAATGCTTGTCAAAGGGCTAGGGAGAAAAGAGGAGTTGAATTGTTCAATGGAATGGAAAAGGCAATTAAACAAGTCCTAGTGTGCAGACAATAATACGGTAGGAAGGTTAGACGAATGGGTGCCGGTGACAAACCTAAATAAATGCCGCCCGGAGCACATTCGCCAACCTTGATACGTGCTTTTTTTCTTTATAGTGCTTGAAGAAACCAACGTCCAAACGAGCATGCAGTTTTCTCGTTCGTGAGGATATGGAAATGAAGTACTATAGAATCTAAATGCTTATCAAAGGGGTTTAAATAAAGAGGTGAATTGCTCATTTGAATGGAAAAGGCAATATTAAACTGCTAGAAGCGGGGAGACGACAATGCAGCATGGAAGGTCACACGAATGGGTTCCGGTGACAAACCTTATCAAAGTGCCACCCGGAGCCCATTCGCCAACCTTCCGACGTGCTTGTGTTGAAAGTTTTTGCCGCCAGCAAGGTCAAAACAAGCAGGCAGGTTTCTCGTCATCTAGGATACGGAACTGAAGAACCACTGAATCAAAGTACTTGTCAAAGGAACACGACAGAAAAAAAGGAGAATCGCCTATTCGAATTGAAAAGGCCATAACAAACAGCTCCCACCGTGCAGACGATGATATGGCACGGAAGATTTACGCGAATGGGTCCCGGTGACAAACTTCAATTAAATGCCGCCCGGAGCACATTCGCCAACCTTCACAGTGCTTTTGTCTTGAAAGTGCCTGAAGAGGGCAACGTCAAAATGAGCACGCAGTTTTCTCGTTCGCTAGAATATAGAACTGAAAACCATGGGAAAAAAAGTGCTTCCCCAAGGGGCCCGACGAAAAACGAAGTGAATTTCTCCTTTCAATGGGAACGGAAATATTAAACTGTGTGGAGACGACGATACAGCTCGGAAGGTTGGGCGAGTGGGCCCCAGTGACAAATCTCATGTAAGTGCCACATGGAGCACATCCGCCAACCTTCAAACGTGCCTCTTTCTTGAAGTTGTTGAGGACAGCAACGTCAAAAGACTACAAGGTGACTGGTAAGATCCCTCCTTAGAGGTCAACGGCGATTGCCTACTCTAGCTCCTCTTATGAATTCTCTTCTTTCTTTTACTCATTACTGATAACTGCTTAGCATTTTTAGTAATTTGTTGGCGCTACGAGCCGTTGTGAGGCATGTTGGTCTTATCATTGTCATCACTAAACATTACAAGTCACCTAAATCATTATTAGTCATTACAGGTCATTACTAAGTATTAGTAAATAACATTCCAAATAAGCCAATATTTTTGTCATTGACTATGATTTGGAACGATAGGAGGTGCAAAGAAGGACATCAGAAATATAGAATTCAGGGGTTCGTCAAAGGGGCACGAAAGAAATGATAAGGCGAACTGTTGATTCGGATGCCAAAGGTAGCATTCAACATCTCGCATGTTTGCGACGATACTGCAAGGAAGTTATGCGAATGGGGCCCGGTCACAAAAATCAATAAAATGCCGTTCGGAGCACATTTGGCAACCTTCAGGCGTGCTTTTGGCTGTAAAGTGCTTGAAGACACCAACGTCAAAAAGAGCGGGTAGTTATCTCGTTGACTACAGCATTCAACTAAAGAATAATGAAATGAAGGGGTTTGTCACAGGTGCATGAAAAAAAAAAGAGAAAGTGAATTGCTTTTTTGCACGGGAAAGGTAGCCTTCAACGGCTAAAAGCGTGTAGACGATACAGCCAAGAAGGTTAGACGAAGGTTCATCAGTTGCAAAGTTCAACTAAATGCAGCTTGCGTTGACAGTCATAGGTGTTCTTGTCTTCAAAGTTCTTGCCGGGAGCAAGGTCAATAAGCAGGCAAGTTTCCAGTTCACTAGGATATGGAACTGAAGAAGCACTGAATCAAAGTGCTTGTCAAAGGAACACGAAAGAAAAAGGGGAGGTGAATTTCTCATTCGTATAAAGGCAATATTAAATAGCTCCAAGCGTGCAGATGGTGATACGGCACGGAAGGTTACACGAATGGGCCCCGGTGACAAAGCTCAATTAAATGCCGCCCGGAGCACATTCGCGAACCTTCATACGTTCTTTGTTGTGAAAGTGCTGGAAGACAACGACGTCAAAATGAGTAGGCAATTTTCTCGTTCGTAAGGATATGCAACTGGAGAACGAGAACGATGGAATCAAAATTCTTGTCAAAGGGCTAGGGAGAAAAGAGGAGTTGAATTGTTCAATGGAATGGAAAAGGCAATTAAAAGGGTCCTAGTGTGCAGACAATAATACGGTAGGAAGGTTAGACGAATGGGTGCCGGTGACAAACCTAAATAAATGCCGCCCGGAGCACATTCGCGAACCCTCATACTTTCTTTGTTGTGAAAGTGCTGGAAGACAACGACGTCAAAATGAGCAGGCAATTTTCTCGTTCGTAAGGATAGGCAACTGGAGAACGAGAACGATGGAATCAAAATGCTTGTCAAAGGGCTAGGGAGAAAAGAGGAGTTGAATTGTTCAATGGAATGGAAAAGGCAATTAAACAAGTCCTAGTGTGCAGACAATAATACGGTAGGAAGGTTAGACGAATGGGTGCCGGTGACAAACCTAAATAAATGCCGCCCGGAGCACATTCGCCAACCTTCATACGTGCTTTTTTCTTTATAGTGCTTGAAGAAACCAACGTCCAAACGAGCATGCAGTTTTCTCGTTCGTGAGGATATGGAAATGAAGAACGAAAGAAACTAAATGCTTATCAAAGGGGTTTAAATAAAGAGGTGAATTGCTAATTTGAATGGAAAAGGCAATATTAAACTGCTAGAAGCGGGGAGACGACAATGCAGGATGGAAGGTCACACGAATGGGTTCCGGTGACAAACCTTATCAAAGTGCCACCCGGAGCCCATTCGCCAACCTTCCGACGTGCTTGTCTTGAAAGTTCTTGCCGCCAGCAAGGTCAATAAGCAGGCAGGTTTCTAGATCACTAGGATATGGAACTGAAGAAGCACTGAATCAAAGTGCTTGTCAAAGGAACACGAAAGAAAAAGGGGAGGTGAATTTCTCATTCGTATAAAGGCAATATTAAATAGCTCCAAGCGTGCAGATGGTGATACGGCACGGAAGATTACACGAATGGGTCCCGGTGACAAAGCTCAATTAAATGCCGCCCGGAGCACATTCGCGAACCTTCATACGTTCTTTGTTGTGAAAGTGCTGGAAGACAACGACGTCAAAATGAGCAGGCAATTTTCTCGTTCGTAAGGATATGCAACTGGAGAACGAGAACGATGGAATCAAAATGCTTTTCAAAGGGCTAGGGAGAAAAGAGGAGTTGAATTGTTCAATGGAATGGAAAAGGCAATTAAACAAGTCCTAGTGTGCAGACAATAATACGGTAGGAAGGTTAGACGAATGGGTGCCGGTGACAAACCTAAATAAATGCCGCCCGGAGCACATTCGCGAACCTTGATACGTGCTTTTTTTCTTTATAGTGCTTGAAGAAACCAACGTCCAAACGAGCATGCAGTTTTCTCGTTCGTGAGGATATGGAAATGAAGAACTATAGAATCTAAATGCTTATCAAAGGGGTTTAAATAAAGAGGTGAATTGCTCATTTGAATGGAAAAGGCAATATTAAACTGCTAGAAGCGGGGAGACGACAATGCAGCATGGAAGGTCACACGAATGGGTTCCGGTGACAAACCTTATCAAAGTGCCACCCGGAGCCCATTCGCCAACCTTCCGACGTGCTTGTCTTGAAAGTTCTTGCCGCCAGCAAGGTCAAAAGAAGCAGGCAGGTTTCTAGATCACTAGGATATGGAACTGAAGAAGCACTGAATCAAAGTGCTTGTCAAAGGAACACGAAAGAAAAAGGGGAGGTGAATTTCTCATTCGTATTGAAAGGCAATATTGAACAGCTCCCACAGTGCAGACGATGATATGGCACGGAAGATTTACGCGAATGGGTCCCGGTGACAAACTTCAATTAAATGCCGCCCGGAGCACATTCGCCAACCTTCACAGTGCTTTTGTCTTGAAAGTGCCTGAAGAGGGCAACGTCAAAATGAGCACGCAGTTTTCTCGTTCGCTAGAATATAGAACTGAAAACCATGGGAAAAAAAGTGCTTCCCCAAGGGGCCCGACGAAAAACGAAGTGAATTTCTCCTTTCAATAGGAACGGAAATATTAAACTGTGTGGAGACGACGATACAGCTCGGAAGGTTGGGCGAGTGGGCCCCAGTGACAAATCTCATGTAAGTGCCACATGGAGCACATCCGCCAACCTTCAAACGTGCCTCTTTCTTGAAGTTGTTGAGGACAGCAACGTCAAAAGACTACAAAGTGACTGGTAAGATCCCTCCTTAGAGGTCAACGGCGATTGCCTACTCTAGCTCCTCTTATGAATTCTCTTCTTTCTTTTACTCATTACTGATAACTGCTTAGCATTTTTAGTAATTTGTGGGCGCAACGAGCCGTTGTGAGGCATGTTGGTCTTATCATTGTCATCACTAAACATTACAAGTCACCTAAATCATTATTAGTCATTACAGGTCATTACTAAGTATTAGTAAATAACATTACAAAATAAGCCAATATTTTTGTCATTGACTATGATTTGGAACGATAGGAGGTGCAAAGAAGGACATCAGAAATATAGAATTCAGGGGTTCGTCAAAGGGGCACGAAAGAAATGATAAGGCGAACTGTTGATTCGGATGCCAAAGGTAGCATTCAACATCTCGCATGTTTGCGACGATACTGCAAGGAAGTTATGCGAATGGGGCCCGGTCACAAACATCAATAAAATGCCGTTCGGAGCACATTTGGCAACCTTCAGGAGTGCTTTTGGCTGTAAAGTGCTTGAAGACACCAACGTCAAAACAAGCGGGTAGTTATCTCGTTGACTACAGCATTCAACTAAAGAATACTGAAATGACGGGGTTTGTCACAGGTGCATGAAAAAAAGAGAAAGTGAATTGCTTTTTTGCACGGGAAAGGTAGCCTTCAACGGCTAAAAGCGTGTAGACGATACAGCCAAGAAGGTTAGACGAAGGTTCATCAGTTGCAAAGTTCAACTAAATGCAGCTTGAAGAACTTGCGTTGACCTTCACAGGTGTTCTTGTCTTGAAAGTTGTTGCCGGGAGCAAGGTCAATAAGCAGGCAGGTTTCTAGTTCACTAGGATATGGAACTGAAGAAGCACTGAATTAAAGTGCTTGTCAAAGGAACACGAAAGAAAAAGGGGAGGTGAATTTCTCATTCGTATAAAGGCAATATTAAATAGCTCCAAGCGTGCAGATGGTGATACGGCACGGAAGGTTACACGAATGGGTCCCGGTGACAAAGCTCAATTAAATGCCGCCCGGAGCACATTCGCGAACCTTCATACGTCCTTTGTTTTGAAAGTGCTGGAAGACAACGACGTCAAAATGAGCAATTTTCTCGTTCGTAAGGATATGCAACTGGAGAACGAGAACGATGGAATCAAAATGCTTGTCAAAGGGCTAGGGAGAAAAGAGGAGTTGAATTGTTCAATGGAATGGAAAAGGAAATTAAACAAGTCCTAGTGTGCAGACAATAATACGGTAGGAATGTTAGACGAATGGGTGCCGGTGACAAACCTAAATAAATGCCGCCCGGAGCACATTCGCCAACCTTGATACGTGCTTTTTTTCTTTATAGTGCTTGAAGAAACCAACGTCCAAACGAGCCTGCAGTTTTCTCGTTCGTGAGGATATGGAAATGAAGAACTATAGAATCTAAATGCTTATCAAAGGGGTTTAAATAAAGAGGTGAATTGCTCATTTGAATGGAAAAGGCAATATTAAACTGCTAGAAGCGGGGAGACGACAATGCAGCATGGAAGGTCACACGAATGGGTTCCGGTGACAAACCTTATCAAAGTGCCACCTGGAGCCCATTCGCCAACCTTCCGACGTGCTTGTCTTGAAAGTTCTTGCCGCCAGCAAGGTCAATAAGCAGGCAGGTTTCTAGATCACTAGGATATGGAACTGAAGAAGCACTGAATCAAAGTGCTTGTCAAAGGAACACGAAAGAAAAAGGGGAGGTGAATTTCTCATTCGTATAAAGGCAATATTAAATAGCTCCAAGCGTGCAGATGGTGATACGGCACGGAAGATTACACGAATGGGTCCCGGTGACAAAGCTCAATTAAATGCCGCCCGGAGCACATTCGCGAACCTTCATACGTTCTTTGTTGTGAAAGTGCTGGAAGACAACGACGTCAAAATGAGCAGGCAATTTTCTCGTTCGTAAGGATATGCAACTGGAGAACGAGAACGATGGAATCAAAATGCTTGTCAAAGGGCTAGGGAGAAAAGAGGAGTTGAATTGTTCAATGGAATGGAAAAGGCAATTAAACAAGTCCTAGTGTGCAGACAATAATACGGTAGGAAGGTTAGACGAATGGGTGCCGGTGACAAACCTAAATAAATGCCGCCCGGAGCACATTCGCGAACCTTGATACGTGCTTTTTTTCTTTATAGTGCTTGAAGAAACCAACGTCCAAACGAGCATGCAGTTTTCTCGTTCGTGAGGATATGGAAATGAAGAACGATAGAAACTAAATGCTTATCAAAGGGGTTTAAATAAAGTGGTGAATTGCTCATTTGAATGGAAAAGGCAATATTAAACTGCTAGAAGCGAGGAGACGACAATGCAGCATGGAAGGTCACACGAATGGGTTCCGGTGACAAACCTTATCAAAGTGCCACCCGGAGCCCATTCGCCAACCTTCCGACGTGCTTGTCTTGAAAGTTCTTGCCAGGAGCAAGGTCAATAAGCAGGCAGGTTTCTAGTTCACTAGGATATGGAACTGAAGAAGCACTGAATCAAAGTGCTCGTCAAAGGAACACGAAAGAAAAAGGGGAGGTGAATTTCTCATTCGTATAAAGGCAATATTAAATAGCTCCAAGCGTGCAGATGGTGATACGGCACGGAAGATTACACGAATGGGTCCCGGTGACAAAGCTCAATTAAATGCCGCCCGGAGCACATTCGCGAACCTTCATACGTTCTTTGTTGTGAAAGTGCTGGAAGACAACGACGTCAAAATGAGCAGGCAATTTTCTCGTTCGTAAGGATATGCAACTGGAGAACGAGAACGATGGAATCAAAATGCTTGTCAAAGGGCTAGGGAGAAAAGAGGAGTTGAATTGTTCAATGGAATGGAAAAGGCAATTAAACAAGTCCTAGTGTGCAGACAATAATACGGTAGGAAGGTTAGACGAATGGGTGCCGGTGACAAACCTAAATAAATGCCGCCCGGAGCACATTCGCCAACCTTGATACGTGCTTTTTTTCTTTATAGTGCTTGAAGAAACCAACGTCCAAACGAGCATGCAGTTTTCTCGTTCGTGAGGATATGGAAATGAAGAACTATAGAATCTAAATGCTTATCAAAGGGGTTTAAATAAAGAGGTGAATTGCTCATTTGAATGGAAAAGGCAATATTAAACTGCTAGAAGCGGGGAGACGACAATGCAGCATGGAAGGTCACACGAATGGGTTCCGGTGACAAACCTTATCAAAGTGCCACCCGGAGCCCATTCGCCAACCTTCCGACGTGCTTGTCTTGAAAGTTCTTGCCGCCAGCAAGGTCAAAAGAAGCAGGCAGGTTTCTAGATCACTAGGATATGGAACTGAAGAAGCACTGAATCAAAGTGCTTGTCAAAGGAACACGAAAGAAAAAGGGGAGGTGAATTTCTCATTCGTATTGAAAGGCAATATTGAACAGCTACCACAGTGCAGACGATGATATGGCACGGAAGATTTACGCGAATGGGTCCCGGTGACAAACTTCAATTAAATGCCGCCCGGAGCACATTCGCCAACCTTCACAGTGCTTTTGTCTTGAAAGTGCCTGAAGAGGGCAACGTCAAAATGAGCACGCAGTTTTCTCGTTCGCTAGAATATAGAACTGAAAACCATGGGAAAAAAAGTGCTTCCCCAAGGGGCCCGACGAAAAACGAAGTGAATTTCTCCTTTCAATAGGAACGGAAATATTAAACTGTGTGGAGACGACGATACAGCTCGGAAGGTTGGGCGAGTGGGCCCCAGTGACAAATCTCATGTAATTGCCACATGGAGCACATCCGCCAACCTTCAAACGTGCCTCTTTCTTGAAGTTGTTGAGGACAGCAACGTCAAAAGACTACAAGGTGACTGGTAAGATCCCTCCTTAGAGGTCAACGGCGATTGCCTACTCTAGCTCTTCTTATGAATTCTCTTCTTTCTTTTACTCATTACTGATAACTACTTAGCATTTTTAGTAATTTGTGGGCGCTACGAGCCGTTGTGAGGCATGTTGGTCTTATCATTGTCTTCACTAAACATTACAAGTCACCTAAATCATTATTAGTCATTACAGGTCATTACTAAGTATTAGTAAATAACATTACAAAATAAGCCAATATTTTTGTCATTGACTATGATTTGGAACGATAGGAGCTGCAAAGAAGGACATCAGAAATATAGAATTCAGGGGTTCGTCAAAGGGGCACGAAAGAAATGATAAGGCGAACTGTTGATTCAGATGCCAAAGGTAGCATTCAACATCTCGCATGTTTGCGACGATACTGCAAGGAAGTTATGCGAATGGGGCCCGGTCACAAAAATCAATAAAATGCCGTTCGGAGCACATTTGGCAACCTTCATGCCTGCTTTTGGCTGTAAAGTGCTTGAAGACAAAACGTCAAAACAAGCGTCAAAACAAGCGTCAAAACAAGCGGGTAGTTATCTCGTTGACTACAGCATTCAACTAAAGAATACTGAAATGACGGGGTTTGTCACAGGTGCATGAAAAAAAAAAGAGAAAGTGAATTGCTTTTTTGCACGGGAAAGGTAGCCTTCAACGGCTAAAAGCGTGTAGACGATACAGCCAAGAAGGTTAGACGAAGGTTCATCAGTTGCAAAGTTCAACTAAATGCAGCTTGAAGAACCTGCGTTGACCTTCACAGGTGTTCTTGTCTTGAAAGTTGTTGCCGGGAGCAAGGTCAATAAGCAGACAGGTTTCTAGTTCACTAGGATATGGAACTGAAGAAGCACTGAATTAAAGTGCTTGTCAAAGGAACACGAAAGAAAAAGGGGAGGTGAATTTCTCATTCGTATAAAGGCAATATTAAATAGCTCCAAGCGTGCAGATGGTGATACGGCACGGAAGGTTACACGAATGGGTCCCGGTGACAAAGCTCAATTAAATGCCGCCCGGAGCACATTCGCGAACCTTCATACGTCCTTTGTTGTGAAAGTGCTGGAAGACAACGACGTCAAAATGAGCAGGCAATTTTCTCGTTCGTAAGGATATGCAACTGGAGAACGAGAACGATGGAATCAAAATGCTTGTGAAAGGGCTAGGGAGAAAAGAGGAGTTGAATTGTTCAATGGAATGGAAAAGGCAATTAAACAAGTCCTAGTGTGCAGACAATAATACGGTAGGAAGGTTAGACGAATGGGTGCCGGTGACAAACCTAAATAAATGCCGCCCGGAGCACATTCGCCAACCTTGATACGTGCTTTTTTTCTTTATAGTGCTTGAAGAAACCAACGTCCAAACGAGCATGCAGTTTTCTCGTTCGTGAGGATATGGAAATGAAGAACTATAGAATCTAAATGCTTATCAAAGGGGTTTAAATAAAGAGGTGAATTGCTCATTTGAATGGAAAAGGCAATATTAAACTGCTAGAAGCGGGGAGACGACAATGCAGCATGGAAGGTCACACGAATGGGTTCCGGTGACAAACCTTATCAAAGTGCCACCCGGAGCCCATTCGCCAACCTTCCGACGTGCTTGTCTTGAAAGTTCTTGCCGCCAGCAAGGTCAAAAGAAGCAGGCAGGTTTCTAGATCACTAGGATATGGAACTGAAGAAGCACTGAATCAAAGTGCTTGTCAAAGGAACACGAAAGAAAAAGGGGAGGTGAATTTCTCATTCGTATTGAAAGGCAATATTGAACAGCTCCCACAGTGCAGACGATGATATGGCACGGAAGATTTACGCGAATGGGTCCCGGTGACAAACTTCAATTAAATGCCGCCCGGAGCACATTCGCCAACCTTCACAGTGCTTTTGTCTTGAAAGTGCCTGAAGAGGGCAACGTCAAAATGAGCACGCAGTTTTCTCGTTCGCTAGAATATAGAACTGAAAACCATGGGAAAAAAAGTGCTTCCCCAAGGGGCCCGACGAAAAACGAAGTGAATTTCTCCTTTCAATAGGAACGGAAATATTAAACTGTGTGGAGACGACGATACAGCTCGGAAGGTTGGGCGAGTGGGCCCCAGTGACAAATCTCATGTAAGTGCCACATGGAGCACATCCGCCAACCTTCAAACGTGCCTCTTTCTTGAAGTTGTTGAGGACAGCAACGTCAAAAGACTACAAAGTGACTGGTAAGATCCCTCCTTAGAGGTCAACGGCGATTGCCTACTCTAGCTCCTCTTATGAATTCTCTTCTTTCTTTTACTCATTACTGATAACTGCTTAGCATTTTTAGTAATTTGTGGGCGCAACGAGCCGTTGTGAGGCATGTTGGTCTTATCATTGTCATCACTAAACATTACAAGTCACCTAAATCATTATTAGTCATTACAGGTCATTACTAAGTATTAGTAAATAACATTACAAAATAAGCCAATATTTTTGTCATTGACTATGATTTGGAACGATAGGAGGTGCAAAGAAGGACATCAGAAATATAGAATTCAGGGGTTCGTCAAAGGGGCACGAAAGAAATGATAAGGCGAACTGTTGATTCGGATGCCAAAGGTAGCATTCCACATCTCGCATGTTTGCGACGATACTGCAAGGAAGTTATGCGAATGGGGCCCGGTCACAAACATCAATAAAATGCCGTTCGGAGCACATTTGGCAACCTTCAGGCGTGCTTTTGGCTGTAAAGTGCTTGAAGACACCAACGTCAAAACAAGCGGGTAGTTATCTCGTTGACTACAGCATTCAACTAAAGAATACTGAAATGACGGGGTTTGTCACAGGTGCATGAAAAAAAGAGAAAGTGAATTGCTTTTTTGCACGGGAAAGGTAGCCTTCAACGGCTAAAAGCGTGTAGACGATACAGCCAAGAAGGTTAGACGAAGGTTCATCAGTTGCAAAGTTCAACTAAATGCAGCTTGAAGAACCTGCGTTGACCTTCACAGGTGTTCTTGTCTTGAAAGTTGTTGCCGGGAGCAAGGTCAATAAGCAGACAGGTTTCTAGTTCACTAGGATATGGAACTGAAGAAGCACTGAATTAAAGTGCTTGTCAAAGGAACACGAAAGAAAAAGGGGAGGTGAATTTCTCATTCGTATAAAGGCAATATTAAATAGCTCCAAGCGTGCAGATGGTGATACGGCACGGAAGGTTACACGAATGGGTCCCGGTGACAAAGCTCAATTAAATGCCGCCCGGAGCACATTCGCGAACCTTCATACGTCCTTTGTTGTGAAAGTGCTGGAAGACAACGACGTCAAAATGAGCAGGCAATTTTCTCGTTCGTAAGGATATGCAACTGGAGAACGAGAACGATGGAATCAAAATGCTTGTCAAAGGGCTAGGGAGAAAAGAGGAGTTGAATTGTTCAATGGAATGGAAAAGGCAATTAAACAAGTCCTAGTGTGCAGACAATAATACGGTAGGAAGGTTAGACGAATGGGTGCCGGTGACAAACCTAAATAAATGCCGCCCGGAGCACATTCGCCAACCTTGATACTTGCTTTTTTTCTTTATAGTGCTTGAAGAAACCAACGTCCAAACGAGCATGCAGTTTTCTCGTTCGTGAGGATATGGAAATGAAGAACTATAGAATCTAAATGCTTATCAAAGGGGTTTAAATAAAGAGGTGAATTGCTCATTTGAATGGAAAAGGCAATATTAAACTGCTAGAAGCGGGGAGACGACAATGCAGCATGGAAGGTCACACGAATGGGTTCCGGTGACAAACCTTATCAAAGTGCCACCCGGAGCCCATTCGCCAACCTTCCGACGTGCTTGTGTTGAAAGTTCTTGCCGCCAGCAAGGTCAAAACAAGCAGGCAGGTTTCTCGTCATCTAGGATACGGAACTGAAGAACCACTGAATCAAAGTACTTGTCAAAGGAACACGACAGAAAAAGAGGAGAATCGCCTATTGGAATTGAAAAGGCCATAACAAACAGCTCCCATCGTGCAGACGATGATATGGCACGGAAGATTTACGCGAATGGGTCCCGGTGACAAACTTCAATTAAATGCCGCCCGGAGCACATTCGCGAACCTTCATACGTCCTTTGTTGTGAAAGTGCTGGAAGACAACGACGTCAAAATGAGCAGGCAATTTTCTCGTTCGTAAGGATATGCAACTGGAGAACGAGAACGATGGAATCAAAATTCTTGTCAAAGGGCTAGGGAGAAAAGAGGAGTTGAATTGTTCAATGGAATGGAAAAGGCAATTAAAAGGGTCCTAGTGTGCAGACAATAATACGGTAGGAAGGTTAGACGAATGGGTGCCGGTGACAAACCTAAATAAATGCCGCCCGGAGCACATTCGCGAACCCTCATACGTTCTTTGTTGTGAAAGTGCTGGAAGACAACGACGTCAAAATGAGCAGGCAATTTTCTCGTTCGTAAGGATATGCAACTGGAGAACGAGAACGATGGAATCAAAATGCTTGTCAAAGGGCTAGGGAGAAAAGAGGAGTTGAATTGTTCAATGGAATGGAAAAGGCAATTAAACAAGTCCTAGTGTGCAGACAATAATACGGTAGGAAGGTTAGACGAATGGGTGCCGGTGACAAACCTAAATAAATGCCGCCCGGAGCACATTCGCGAACCTTGATACGTGCTTTTTTTCTTTATAGTGCTTGAAGAAACCAACGTCCAAACGAGCATGCAGTTTTCTCGTTCGTGAGGATATGGAAATGAAGAACGATAGAAACTAAATGCTTATCAAAGGGGTTTAAATAAAGTGGTGAATTGCTCATTTGAATGGAAAAGGCAATATTAAACTGCTAGAAGCGAGGAGACGACAATGCAGCATGGAAGGTCACACGAATGGGTTCCGGTGACAAACCTTATCAAAGTGCCACCCGGAGCCCATTCGCCAACCTTCCGACGTGCTTGTCTTGAAAGTTCTTGCCAGGAGCAAGGTCAATAAGCAGGCAGGTTTCTAGTTCACTAGGATATGGAACTGAAGAAGCACTGAATCAAAGTGCTCGTCAAAGGAACACGAAAGAAAAAGGGGAGGTGAATTTCTCATTCGTATAAAGGCAATATTAAATAGCTCCAAGCGTGCAGATGGTGATACGGCACGGAAGATTACACGAATGGGTCCCGGTGACAAAGCTCAATTAAATGCCGCCCGGAGCACATTCGCGAACCTTCATACGTTCTTTGTTGTGAAAGTGCTGGAAGACAACGACGTCAAAATGAGCAGGCAATTTTCTCGTTCGTAAGGATATGCAACTGGAGAACGAGAACGATGGAATCAAAATGCTTGTCAAAGGGCTAGGGAGAAAAGAGGAGTTGAATTGTTCAATGGAATGGAAAAGGCAATTAAACAAGTCCTAGTGTGCAGATAATAATACGGTAGGAAGGTTAGACGAATGGGTGCCGGTGACAAACCTAAATAAATGCCGCCCGGAGCACATTCGCCAACCTTGATACGTGCTTTTTTTCTTTATAGTGCTTGAAGAAACCAACGTCCAAACGAGCATGCAGTTTTCTCGTTCGTGAGGATATGGAAATGAAGAACTATAGAATCTAAATGCTTATCAAAGGGGTTTAAATAAAGAGGTGAATTGCTCATTTGAATGGAAAAGGCAATATTAAACTGCTAGAAGCGGGGAGACGACAATGCAGCATGGAAGGTCACACGAATGGGTTCCGGTGACAAACCTTATCAAAGTGCCACCCGGAGCCCATTCGCCAACCTTCCGACGTGCTTGTCTTGAAAGTTCTTGCCGCCAGCAAGGTCAAAAGAAGCAGGCAGGTTTCTAGATCACTAGGATATGGAACTGAAGAAGCACTGAATCAAAGTGCTTGTCAAAGGAACACGAAAGAAAAAGGGGAGGTGAATTTCTCATTCGTATTGAAAGGCAATATTGAACAGCTCCCACAGTGCAGACGATGATATGGCACGGAAGATTTACGCGAATGGGTCCCGGTGACAAACTTCAATTAAATGCCGCCCGGAGCACATTCGCCAACCTTCACAGTGCTTTTGTCTTGAAAGTGCCTGAAGAGGGCAACGTCAAAATGAGCACGCAGTTTTCTCGTTCGCTAGAATATAGAACTGAAAACCATGGGAAAAAAAGTGCTTCCCCAAGGGGCCCGACGAAAAACGAAGTGAATTTCTCCTTTCAATAGGAACGGAAATATTAAACTGTGTGGAGACGACGATACAGCTCGGAAGGTTGGGCGAGTGGGCCCCAGTGACAAATCTCATGTAAGTGCCACATGGAGCACATCCGCCAACCTTCAAACGTGCCTCTTTCTTGAAGTTGTTGAGGACAGCAACGTCAAAAGACTACAAAGTGACTGGTAAGATCCCTCCTTAGAGGTCAACGGCGATTGCCTACTCTAGCTCCTCTTATGAATTCTCTTCTTTCTTTTACTCATTACTGATAACTGCTTAGCATTTTTAGTAATTTGTGGGCGCAACGAGCCGTTGTGAGGCATGTTGGTCTTATCATTGTCATCACTAAACATTACAAGTCACCTAAATCATTATTAGTCATTACAGGTCATTACTAAGTATTAGTAAATAACATTACAAAATAAGCCAATATTTTTGTCATTGACTATGATTTGGAACGATAGGAGGTGCAAAGAAGGACATCAGAAATATAGAATTCAGGGGTTCGTCAAAGGGGCACGAAAGAAATGATAAGGCGAACTGTTGATTCGGATGCCAAAGGTAGCATTCAACATCTCGCATGTTTGCGACGATACTGCAAGGAAGTTATGCGAATGGGGCCCGGTCACAAACATCAATAAAATGCCGTTCGGAGCACATTTGGCAACCTTCAGGCGTGCTTTTGGCTGTAAAGTGCTTGAAGACACCAACGTCAAAACAAGCGGGTAGTTATCTCGTTGACTACAGCATTCAACTAAAGAATACTGAAATGACGGGGTTTGTCACAGGTGCATGAAAAAAAGAGAAAGTGAATTGCTTTTTTGCACGGGAAAGGTAGCCTTCAACGGCTAAAAGCGTGTAGACGATACAGCCAAGAAGGTTAGACGAAGGTTCATCAGTTGCAAAGTTCAACTAAATGCAGCTTGAAGAACCTGCGTTGACCTTCACAGGTGTTCTTGTCTTGAAAGTTGTTGCCGGGAGCAAGGTCAATAAGCAGACAGGTTTCTAGTTCACTAGGATATGGAACTGAAGAAGCACTGAATTAAAGTGCTTGTCAAAGGAACACGAAAGAAAAAGGGGAGGTGAATTTCTCATTCGTATAAAGGCAATATTAAATAGCTCCAAGCGTGCAGATGGTGATACGGCACGGAAGGTTACACGAATGGGTCCCGGTGACAAAGCTCAATTAAATGCCGCCCGGAGCACATTCGCGAACCTTCATACGTCCTTTGTTGTGAAAGTGCTGGAAGACAACGACGTCAAAATGAGCAGGCAATTTTCTCGTTCGTAAGGATATGCAACTGGAGAACGAGAACGATGGAATCAAAATGCTTGTCAAAGGGCTAGGGAGAAAAGAGGAGTTGAATTGTTCAATGGAATGGAAAAGGCAATTAAACAAGTCCTAGTGTGCAGACAATAATACGGTAGGAAGGTTAGACGAATGGGTGCCGGTGACAAACCTAAATAAATGCCGCCCGGAGCACATTCGCCAACCTTGATACTTGCTTTTTTTCTTTATAGTGCTTGAAGAAACCAACGTCCAAACGAGCATGCAGTTTTCTCGTTCGTGAGGATATGGAAATGAAGAACTATAGAATCTAAATGCTTATCAAAGGGGTTTAAATAAAGAGGTGAATTGCTCATTTGAATGGAAAAGGCAATATTAAACTGCTAGAAGCGGGGAGACGACAATGCAGCATGGAAGGTCACACGAATGGGTTCCGGTGACAAACCTTATCAAAGTGCCACCCGGAGCCCATTCGCCAACCTTCCGACGTGCTTGTGTTGAAAGTTCTTGCCGCCAGCAAGGTCAAAACAAGCAGGCAGGTTTCTCGTCATCTAGGATACGGAACTGAAGAACCACTGAATCAAAGTACTTGTCAAAGGAACACGACAGAAAAAGAGGAGAATCGCCTATTCGAATTGAAAAGGCCATAACAAACAGCTCCCACCGTGCAGACGATGATATGGCACGGAAGATTTACGCGAATGGGTCCCGGTGACAAACTTCAATTAAATGCCGCCCGGAGCACATTCGCGAACCTTCATACGTCCTTTGTTGTGAAAGTGCTGGAAGACAACGACGTCAAAATGAGCAGGCAATTTTCTCGTTCGTAAGGATATGCAACTGGAGAACGAGAACGATGGAATCAAAATTCTTGTCAAAGGGCTAGGGAGAAAAGAGGAGTTGAATTGTTCAATGGAATGGAAAAGGCAATTAAAAGGGTCCTAGTGTGCAGACAATAATACGGTAGGAAGGTTAGACGAATGGGTGCCGGTGACAAACCTAAATAAATGCCGCCCGGAGCACATTCGCGAACCCTCATACGTTCTTTGTTGTGAAAGTGCTGGAAGACAATGACGTCAAAATGAGCAGGCAATTTTCTCGTTCGTAAGGATATGCAACTGGAGAACGAGAACGATGGAATCAAAATGCTTGTCAAAGGGCTAGGGAGAAAAGAGGAGTTGAATTGTTCAATGGAATGGAAAAGGCAATTAAACAAGTCCTGGTGTGCAGACAATAATACGGTAGGAAGGTTAGACGAATGGGTGCCGGTGACAAACCTAAATAAATGCCGCCCGGAGCACATTCGCCAACCTTGATACGTGCTTTTTTTCTTTATAGTGCTTGAAGAAACCAACGTCCAAACGAGCATGCAGTTTTCTCGTTCGTGAGGATATGGAAATGAAGAACTATAGAATCTAAATGCTTATCAAAGGGGTTTAAATAAAGAGGTGAATTGCTCATTTGAATGGAAAAGGCAATATTAAACTGCTAGAAGCGGGGAGACGACAATGCAGCATGGAAGGTCACACGAATGGGTTCCGGTGACAAACCTTATCAAAGTGCCACCCGGAGCCCATTCGCCAACCTTCCGACGTGCTTGTCTTGAAAGTTCTTGCCGCCAGCAAGGTCAAAAGAAGCAGGCAGGTTTCTAGATCACTAGGATATGGAACTGAAGAAGCACTGAATCAAAGTGCTTGTCAAAGGAACACGAAAGAAAAAGGGGAGGTGAATTTCTCATTCGTATTGAAAGGCAATATTGAACAGCTCCCACAGTGCAGACGATGATATGGCACGGAAGATTTACGCGAATGGGTCCCGGTGACAAACTTCAATTAAATGCCGCCCGGAGCACATTCGCCAACCTTCACAGTGCTTTTGTCTTGAAAGTGCCTGAAGAGGGCAACGTCAAAATGAGCACGCAGTTTTCTCGTTCGCTAGAATATAGAACTGAAAACCATGGGAAAAAAAGTGCTTCCCCAAGGGGCCCGACGAAAAACGAAGTGAATTTCTCCTTTCAATGGGAACGGAAATATTAAACTGTGTGGAGACGACGATACAGCTCGGAAGGTTGGGCGAGTGGGCCCCAGTGACAAATCTCACGTAAGTGCCACATGGAGCACATCCGCCAACCTTCAAACGTGCCTCTTTCTTGAAGTTGTTGAGGACAGCAACGTCAAAAGACTACAAGGTGACTGGTAAGATCCCTCCTTAGAAGTCAACGGCGATTGCCTACTCTAGCTCTTTTTATGAATTCTCTTCTTTCTTTTACTCATTACTGATAACTACTTAGCATTTTTAGTAATTTGTGGGCGCTACGAGCCGTTGTGAGGCATGTTGGTCTTATCATTGTCTTCACTAAACATTACAAGTCACCTAAATCATTATTAGTCATTACAGGTCATTACTAAGTATTAGTAAATAACATTACAAAATAAGCCAATATTTTTGTCATTGACTATGATTTGGAACGATAGGAGCTGCAAAGAAGGACATCAGAAATATAGAATTCAGGGGTTCGTCAAAGGGGCACGAAAGAAATGATAAGGGGAACTGTTGATTCAGATGCCAAAGGTAGCATTCAACATCTCGCATGTTTGCGACGATACTGCAAGGAAGTTATGCGAATGGGGCCCGGTCACAAAAATCAATAAAATGCCGTTCGGAGCACATTTGGCAACCTTCATGCCTGCTTTTGGCTGTAAAGTGCTTGAAGACACCAACGTTAAAACAAGCGGGTAGTTATCTCGTTGACTACAGCATTCAACTAAAGAATACTGAAATGACGGGGTTTGTCACAGGTGCATGAAAAAAAAAAGAGAAAGTGAATTGCTTTTTTGCACTGGAAAGGTAGCCTTCAACGGCTAAAAGCGTGTAGACGATACAGCCAAGAAGGTTAGACGAAGGTTCATCAGTTGCAAAGTTCAACTAAATGCAGCTTGAAGAACCTGCGTTGACCTTCACAGGTGTTCTTGTCTTGAAAGTTGTTGCCGGGAGCAAGGTCAATAAGCAGGCAGGTTTCTAGTTCACTAGGATATGGAACTGAAGAAGCACTGAATTAAAGTGCTTGTCAAAGGAACACGAAAGAAAAAGGGGAGGTGAATTTCTCATTCGTATAAAGGCAATATTAAATAGCTCCAAGCGTGCAGATGGTGATACGGCACGGAAGGTTACACGAATGGGTCCCGGTGACAAAGCTCAATTAAATGCCGCCCGGAGCACATTCGCGAACCTTCATACGTCCTTTGTTGTGAAAGTGCTGGAAGACAACGACGTCAAAATGAGCAGGCAATTTTCTCGTTCGTAAGGATATGCAACTGGAGAACGAGAACGATGGAATCAAAATGCTTGTCAAAGGGCTAGGGAGAAAAGAGGAGTTGAATTGTTCAATGGAATGGAAAAGGCAATTAAACAAGTCCTAGTGTGCAGACAATAATACGGTAGGAAGGTTAGACGAATGGGTGCCGGTGACAAACCTAAATAAATGCCGCCCGGAGCACATTCGCCAACCTTGATACTTGCTTTTTTTCTTTATAGTGCTTGAAGAAACCAACGTCCAAACGAGCGTGCAGTTTTCTCGTTCGTGAGGATATGGAAATGAAGAACTATAGAATCTAAATGCTTATCAAAGGGGTTTAAATAAAGAGGTGAATTGCTCATTTGAATGGAAAAGGCAATATTAAACTGCTAGAAGCGGGGAGACGACAATGCAGCATGGAAGGTCACACGAATGGGTTCCGGTGACAAACCTTATCAAAGTGCCACCCGGAGCCCATTCGCCAACCTTCCGACGTGCTTGTGTTGAAAGTTCTTGCCGCCAGCAAGGTCAAAACAAGCAGGCAGGTTTCTCGTCATCTAGGATACGGAACTGAAGAACCACTGAATCAAAGTACTTGTCAAAGGAACACGACAGAAAAAGAGGAGAATCGCCTATTCGAATTGAAAAGGCCATAACAAACAGCTCCCACCGTGCAGACGATGATATGGCACGGAAGATTTACGCGAATGGGTCCCGGTGACAAACTTCAATTAAATGCCGCCCGGAGCACATTCGCGAACCTTCATACGTCCTTTGTTGTGAAAGTGCTGGAAGACAACGACGTCAAAATGAGCAGGCAATTTTCTCGTTCGTAAGGATATGCAACTGGAGAACGAGAACGATGGAATCAAAATTCTTGTCAAAGGGCTAGGGAGAAAAGAGGAGTTGAATTGTTCAATGGAATGGAAAAGGCAATTAAAAGGGTCCTAGTGTGCAGACAATAATACGGTAGGAAGGTTAGACGAATGGGTGCCGGTGACAAACCTAAATAAATGCCGCCCGGAGCACATTCGCGAACCCTCATACGTTCTTTGTTGTGAAAGTGCTGGAAGACAACGACGTCAAAATGAGCAGGCAATTTTCTCGTTCGTAAGGATATGCAACTGGAGAACGAGAACGATGGAATCAAAATGCTTGTCAAAGGGCTAGGGAGAAAAGAGGAGTTGAATTGTTCAATGGAATGGAAAAGGCAATTAAACAAGTCCTGGTGTGCAGACAATAATACGGTAGGAAGGTTAGACGAATGGGTGCCGGTGACAAACCTAAATAAATGCCGCCCGGAGCACATTCGCCAACCTTGATACGTGCTTTTTTTCTTTATAGTGCTTGAAGAAACCAACGTCCAAACGAGCATGCAGTTTTCTCGTTCGTGAGGATATGGAAATGAAGAACTATAGAATCTAAATGCTTATCAAAGGGGTTTAAATAAAGAGGTGAATTGCTCATTTGAATGGAAAAGGCAATATTAAACTGCTAGAAGCGGGGAGACGACAATGCAGCATGGAAGGTCACACGAATGGGTTCCGGTGACAAACCTTATCAAAGTGCCACCCGGAGCCCATTCGCCAACCTTCCGACGTGCTTGTCTTGAAAGTTCTTGCCGCCAGCAAGGTCAAAAGAAGCAGGCAGGTTTCTAGATCACTAGGATATGGAACTGAAGAAGCACTGAATCAAAGTGCTTGTCAAAGGAACACGAAAGAAAAAGGGGAGGTGAATTTCTCATTCGTATTGAAAGGCAATATTGAACAGCTCCCACAGTGCAGACGATGATATGGCACGGAAGATTTACGCGAATGGGTCCCGGTGACAAACTTCAATTAAATGCCGCCCGGAGCACATTCGCCAACCTTCACAGTGCTTTTGTCTTGAAAGTGCCTGAAGAGGGCAACGTCAAAATGAGCACGCAGTTTTCTCGTTCGCTAGAATATAGAACTGAAAACCATGGGAAAAAAAGTGCTTCCCCAAGGGGCCCGACGAAAAACGAAGTGAATTTCTCCTTTCAATGGGAACGGAAATATTAAACTGTGTGGAGACGACGATACAGCTCGGAAGGTTGGGCGAGTGGGCCCCAGTGACAAATCTCACGTAAGTGCCACATGGAGCACATCCGCCAACCTTCAAACGTGCCTCTTTCTTGAAGTTGTTGAGGACAGCAACGTCAAAAGACTACAAGGTGACTGGTAAGATCCCTCCTTAGAAGTCAACGGCGATTGCCTACTCTAGCTCTTTTTATGAATTCTCTTCTTTCTTTTACTCATTACTGATAACTACTTAGCATTTTTAGTAATTTGTGGGCGCTACGAGCCGTTGTGAGGCATGTTGGTCTTATCATTGTCTTCACTAAACATTACAAGTCACCTAAATCATTATTAGTCATTACAGGTCATTACTAAGTATTAGTAAATAACATTACAAAATAAGCCAATATTTTTGTCATTGACTATGATTTGGAACGATAGGAGCTGCAAAGAAGGACATCAGAAATATAGAATTCAGGGGTTCGTCAAAGGGGCACGAAAGAAATGATAAGGGGAACTGTTGATTCAGATGCCAAAGGTAGCATTCAACATCTCGCATGTTTGCGACGATACTGCAAGGAAGTTATGCGAATGGGGCCCGGTCACAAAAATCAATAAAATGCCGTTCGGAGCACATTTGGCAACCTTCATGCCTGCTTTTGGCTGTAAAGTGCTTGAAGACACCAACGTTAAAACAAGCGGGTAGTTATCTCGTTGACTACAGCATTCAACTAAAGAATACTGAAATGACGGGGTTTGTCACAGGTGCATGAAAAAAAAAAGAGAAAGTGAATTGCTTTTTTGCACTGGAAAGGTAGCCTTCAACGGCTAAAAGCGTGTAGACGATACAGCCAAGAAGGTTAGACGAAGGTTCATCAGTTGCAAAGTTCAACTAAATGCAGCTTGAAGAACCTGCGTTGACCTTCACAGGTGTTCTTGTCTTGAAAGTTGTTGCCGGGAGCAAGGTCAATAAGCAGGCAGGTTTCTAGTTCACTAGGATATGGAACTGAAGAAGCAGTGAATTAAAGTGCTTGTCAAAGGAACACGAAAGAAAAAGGGGAGGTGAATTTCTCATTCGTATAAAGGCAATATTAAATAGCTCCAAGCGTGCAGATGGTGATACGGCACGGAAGGTTACACGAATGGGTCCCGGTGACAAAGCTCAATTAAATGCCGCCCGGAGCACATTCGCGAACCTTCATACGTCCTTTGTTGTGAAAGTGCTGGAAGACAACGACGTCAAAATGAGCAGGCAATTTTCTCGTTCGTAAGGATATGCAACTGGAGAACGAGAACGATGGAATCAAAATGCTTGTCAAAGGGCTAGGGAGAAAAGAGGAGTTGAATTGTTCAATGGAATGGAAAAGGCAATTAAACAAGTCCTAGTGTGCAGACAATAATACGGTAGGAAGGTTAGACGAATGGGTGCCGGTGACAAACCTAAATAAATGCCGCCCGGAGCACATTCGCCAACCTTGATACTTGCTTTTTTTCTTTATAGTGCTTGAAGAAACCAACGTCCAAACGAGCATGCAGTTTTCTCGTTCGTGAGGATATGGAAATGAAGAACTATAGAATCTAAATGCTTATCAAAGGGGTTTAAATAAAGAGGTGAATTGCTCATTTGAATGGAAAAGGCAATATTAAACTGCTAGAAGCGGGGAGACGACAATGCAGCATGGAAGGTCACACGAATGGGTTCCGGTGACAAACCTTATCAAAGTGCCACCCGGAGCCCATTCGCCAACCTTCCGACGTGCTTGTGTTGAAAGTTCTTGCCGCCAGCAAGGTCAAAACAAGCAGGCAGGTTTCTCGTCATCTAGGATACGGAACTGAAGAACCACTGAATCAAAGTACTTGTCAAAGGAACACGACAGAAAAAGAGGAGAATCGCCTATTCGAATTGAAAAGGCCATAACAAACAGCTCCCATCGTGCAGACGATGATATGGCACGGAAGATTTACGCGAATGGGTCCCGGTGACAAACTTCAATTAAATGCCGCCCGGAGCACATTCGCGAACCTTCATACGTCCTTTGTTGTGAAAGTGCTGGAAGACAACGACGTCAAAATGAGCAGGCAATTTTCTCGTTCGTAAGGATATGCAACTGGAGAACGAGAACGATGGAATCAAAATTCTTGTCAAAGGGCTAGGGAGAAAAGAGGAGTTGAATTGTTCAATGGAATGGAAAAGGCAATTAAAAGGGTCCTAGTGTGCAGACAATAATACGGTAGGAAGGTTAGACGAATGGGTGCCGGTGACAAACCTAAATAAATGCCGCCCGGAGCACATTCGCGAACCCTCATACGTTCTTTGTTGTGAAAGTGCTGGAAGACAACGACGTCAAAATGAGCAGGCAATTTTCTCGTTCGTAAGGATATGCAACTGGAGAACGAGAACGATGGAATCAAAATGCTTGTCAAAGGGCTAGGGAGAAAAGAGGAGTTGAATTGTTCAATGGAATGGAAAAGGCAATTAAACAAGTCCTAGTGTGCAGACAATAATACGGTAGGAAGGTTAGACGAATGGGTGCCGGTGACAAACCTAAATAAATGCCGCCCGGAGCACATTCGCGAACCTTGATACGTGCTTTTTTTCTTTATAGTGCTTGAAGAAACCAACGTCCAAACGAGCATGCAGTTTTCTCGTTCGTGAGGATATGGAAATGAAGAACGATAGAAACTAAATGCTTATCAAAGGGGTTTAAATAAAGTGGTGAATTGCTCATTTGAATGGAAAAGGCAATATTAAACTGCTAGAAGCGAGGAGACGACAATGCAGCATGGAAGGTCACACGAATGGGTTCCGGTGACAAACCTTATCAAAGTGCCACCCGGAGCCCATTCGCCAACCTTCCGACGTGCTTGTCTTGAAAGTTCTTGCCAGGAGCAAGGTCAATAAGCAGGCAGGTTTCTAGTTCACTAGGATATGGAACTGAAGAAGCACTGAATCAAAGTGCTCGTCAAAGGAACACGAAAGAAAAAGGGGAGGTGAATTTCTCATTCGTATAAAGGCAATATTAAATAGCTCCAAGCGTGCAGATGGTGATACGGCACGGAAGATTACACGAATGGGTCCCGGTGACAAAGCTCAATTAAATGCCGCCCGGAGCACATTCGCGAACCTTCATACGTTCTTTGTTGTGAAAGTGCTGGAAGACAACGACGTCAAAATGAGCAGGCAATTTTCTCGTTCGTAAGGATATGCAACTGGAGAACGAGAACGATGGAATCAAAATGCTTGTCAAAGGGCTAGGGAGAAAAGAGGAGTTGAATTGTTCAATGGAATGGAAAAGGCAATTAAACAAGTCCTAGTGTGCAGACAATAATACGGTAGGAAGGTTAGACGAATGGGTGCCGGTGACAAACCTAAATAAATGCCGCCCGGAGCACATTCGCCAACCTTGATACGTGCTTTTTTTCTTTATAGTGCTTGAAGAAACCAACGTCCAAACGAGCATGCAGTTTTCTCGTTCGTGAGGATATGGAAATGAAGAACTATAGAATCTAAATGCTTATCAAAGGGGTTTAAATAAAGAGGTGAATTGCTCATTTGAATGGAAAAGGCAATATTAAACTGCTAGAAGCGGGGAGACGACAATGCAGCATGGAAGGTCACACGAATGGGTTCCGGTGACAAACCTTATCAAAGTGCCACCCGGAGCCCATTCGCCAACCTTCCGACGTGCTTGTCTTGAAAGTTCTTGCCGCCAGCAAGGTCAAAAGAAGCAGGCAGGTTTCTAGATCACTAGGATATGGAACTGAAGAAGCACTGAATCAAAGTGCTTGTCAAAGGAACACGAAAGAAAAAGGGGAGGTGAATTTCTCATTCGTATTGAAAGGCAATATTGAACAGCTCCCACAGTGCAGACGATGATATGGCACGGAAGATTTACGCGAATTGGTCCCGGTGACAAACTTCAATTAAATGCCGCCCGGAGCACATTCGCCAACCTTCACAGTGCTTTTGTCTTGAAAGTGCCTGAAGAGGGCAACGTCAAAATGAGCACGCAGTTTTCTCGTTCGCTAGAATATAGAACTGAAAACCATGGGAAAAAAAGTGCTTCCCCAAGGGGCCCGACGAAAAACGAAGTGAATTTCTCCTTTCAATAGGAACGGAAATATTAAACTGTGTGGAGACGACGATACAGCTCGGAAGGTTGGGCGAGTGGGCCCCAGTGACAAATCTCATGTAAGTGCCACATGGAGCACATCCGCCAACCTTCAAACGTGCCTCTTTCTTGAAGTTGTTGAGGACAGCAACGTCAAAAGACTACAAAGTGACTGGTAAGATCCCTCCTTAGAGGTCAACGGCGATTGCCTACTCTAGCTCCTCTTATGAATTCTCTTCTTTCTTTTACTCATTACTGATAACTGCTTAGCATTTTTAGTAATTTGTGGGCGCAACGAGCCGTTGTGAGGCATGTTGGTCTTATCATTGTCATCACTAAACATTACAAGTCACCTAAATCATTATTAGTCATTACAGGTCATTACTAAGTATTAGTAAATAACATTACAAAATAAGCCAATATTTTTGTCATTGACTATGATTTGGAACGATAGGAGGTGCAAAGAAGGACATCAGAAATATAGAATTCAGGGGTTCGTCAAAGGGGCACGAAAGAAATGATAAGGCGAACTGTTGATTCGGATGCCAAAGGTAGCATTCAACATCTCGCATGTTTGCGACGATACTGCAAGGAAGTTATGCGAATGGGGCCCGGTCACAAACATCAATAAAATGCCGTTCGGAGCACATTTGGCAACCTTCAGGCGTGCTTTTGGCTGTAAAGTGCTTGAAGACACCAACGTCAAAACAAGCGGGTAGTTATCTCGTTGACTACAGCATTCAACTAAAGAATACTGAAATGACGGGGTTTGTCACAGGTGCATGAAAAAAAGAGAAAGTGAATTGCTTTTTTGCACGGGAAAGGTAGCCTTCAACGGCTAAAAGCGTGTAGACGATACAGCCAAGAAGGTTAGACGAAGGTTCATCAGTTGCAAAGTTCAACTAAATGCAGCTTGAAGAACCTGCGTTGACCTTCACAGGTGTTCTTGTCTTGAAAGTTGTTGCCGGGAGCAAGGTCAATAAGCAGACAGGTTTCTAGTTCACTAGGATATGGAACTGAAGAAGCACTGAATTAAAGTGCTTGTCAAAGGAACACGAAAGAAAAAGGGGAGGTGAATTTCTCATTCGTATAAAGGCAATATTAAATAGCTCCAAGCGTGCAGATGGTGATACGGCACGGAAGGTTACACGAATGGGTCCCGGTGACAAAGCTCAATTAAATGCCGCCCGGAGCACATTCGCGAACCTTCATACGTCCTTTGTTGTGAAAGTGCTGGAAGACAACGACGTCAAAATGAGCAGGCAATTTTCTCGTTCGTAAGGATATGCAACTGGAGAACGAGAACGATGGAATCAAAATGCTTGTCAAAGGGCTAGGGAGAAAAGAGGAGTTGAATTGTTCAATGGAATGGAAAAGGCAATTAAACAAGTCCTAGTGTGCAGACAATAATACGGTAGGAAGGTTAGACGAATGGGTGCCGGTGACAAACCTAAATAAATGCCGCCCGGAGCACATTCGCCAACCTTGATACTTGCTTTTTTTCTTTATAGTGCTTGAAGAAACCAACGTCCAAACGAGCATGCAGTTTTCTCGTTCGTGAGGATATGGAAATGAAGAACTATAGAATCTAAATGCTTATCAAAGGGGTTTAAATAAAGAGGTGAATTGCTCATTTGAATGGAAAAGGCAATATTAAACTGCTAGAAGCGGGGAGACGACAATGCAGCATGGAAGGTCACACGAATGGGTTCCGGTGACAAACCTTATCAAAGTGCCACCCGGAGCCCATTCGCCAACCTTCCGACGTGCTTGTGTTGAAAGTTCTTGCCGCCAGCAAGGTCAAAACAAGCAGGCAGGTTTCTCGTCATCTAGGATACGGAACTGAAGAACCACTGAATCAAAGTACTTGTCAAAGGAACACGACAGAAAAAGAGGAGAATCGCCTATTCGAATTGAAAAGGCCATAACAAACAGCTCCCATCGTGCAGACGATGATATGGCACGGAAGATTTACGCGAATGGGTCCCGGTGACAAACTTCAATTAAATGCCGCCCGGAGCACATTCGCGAACCTTCATACGTCCTTTGTTGTGAAAGTGCTGGAAGACAACGACGTCAAAATGAGCAGGCAATTTTCTCGTTCGTAAGGATATGCAACTGGAGAACGAGAACGATGGAATCAAAATTCTTGTCAAAGGGCTAGGGAGAAAAGAGGAGTTGAATTGTTCAATGGAATGGAAAAGGCAATTAAAAGGGTCCTAGTGTGCAGACAATAATACGGTAGGAAGGTTAGACGAATGGGTGCCGGTGACAAACCTAAATAAATGCCGCCCGGAGCACATTCGCGAACCCTCATACGTTCTTTGTTGTGAAAGTGCTGGAAGACAACGACGTCAAAATGAGCAGGCAATTTTCTCGTTCGCAAGGATATGCAACTGGAGAACGAGAACGATGGAATCAAAATGCTTGTCAAAGGGCTAGGGAGAAAAGAGGAGTTGAATTGTTCAATGGAATGGAAAAGGCAATTAAACAAGTCCTAGTGTGCAGACAATAATACGGTAGGAAGGTTAGACGAATGGGTGCCGGTGACAAACCTAAATAAATGCCGCCCGGAGCACATTCGCCAACCTTGATACGTGCTTTTTTTCTTTATAGTGCTTGAAGAAACCAACGTCCAAACGAGCATGCAGTTTTCTCGTTCGTGAGGATATGGAAATGAAGAACTATAGAATCTAAATGCTTATCAAAGGGGTTTAAATAAAGAGGTGAATTGCTCATTTGAATGGAAAAGGCAATATTAAACTGCTAGAAGCGGGGAGACGACAATGCAGCATGGAAGGTCACACGAATGGGTTCCGGTGACAAACCTTATCAAAGTGCCACCCGGAGCCCATTCGCCAACCTTCCGACGTGCTTGTCTTGAAAGTTCTTGCCGCCAGCAAGGTCAAAAGAAGCAGGCAGGTTTCTAGATCACTAGGATATGGAACTGAAGAAGCACTGAATCAAAGTGCTTGTCAAAGGAACACGAAAGAAAAAGGGGAGGTGAATTTCTCATTCGTATTGAAAGGCAATATTGAACAGCTCCCACAGTGCAGACGATGATATGGCACGGAAGATTTACGCGAATGGGTCCCGGTGACAAACTTCAATTAAATGCCGCCCGGAGCACATTCGCCAACCTTCACAGTGCTTTTGTCTTGAAAGTGCCTGAAGAGGGCAACGTCAAAATGAGCACGCAGTTTTCTCGTTCGCTAGAATATAGAACTGAAAACCATGGGAAAAAAAGTGCTTCCCCAAGGGGCCCGACGAAAAACGAAGTGAATTTCTCCTTTCAATGGGAACGGAAATATTAAACTGTGTGGAGACGACGATACAGCTCGGAAGGTTGGGCGAGTGGGCCCCAGTTACAAATCTCACGTAAGTGCCACATGGAGCACATCCGCCAACCTTCAAACGTGCCTCTTTCTTGAAGTTGTTGAGGACAGCAACGTCAAAAGACTACAAGGTGACTGGTAAGATCCCTCCTTAGAAGTCAACGGCGATTGCCTACTCTAGCTCTTTTTATGAATTCTCTTCTTTCTTTTACTCATTACTGATAACTACTTAGCATTTTTAGTAATTTGTGGGCGCTACGAGCCGTTGTGAGGCATGTTGGTCTTATCATTGTCTTCACTAAACATTACAAGTCACCTAAATCATTATTAGTCATTACAGGTCATTACTAAGTATTAGTAAATAACATTACAAAATAAGCCAATATTTTTGTCATTGACTATGATTTGGAACGATAGGAGCTGCAAAGAAGGACATCAGAAATATAGAATTCAGGGGTTCGTCAAAGGGGCACGAAAGAAATGATAAGGGGAACTGTTGATTCAGATGCCAAAGGTAGCATTCAACATCTCGCATGTTTGCGACGATACTGCAAGGAAGTTATGCGAATGGGGCCCGGTCACAAAAATCAATAAAATGCCGTTCGGAGCACATTTGGCAACCTTCATGCCTGCTTTTGGCTGTAAAGTGCTTGAAGACACCAACGTCAAAACAAGCGGGTAGTTATCTCGTTGACTACAGCATTCAACTAAAGAATAATGAAATGACGGGGTTTGTCACAGGTGCATGAAAAAAAAAAGAGAAAGTGAATTGCTTTTTTGCACTGGAAAGGTAGCCTTCAACGGCTAAAAGCGTGTAGACGATACAGCCAAGAAGGTTAGACGAAGGTTCATCAGTTGCAAAGTTCAACTAAATGCAGCTTGAAGAACCTGCGTTGACCTTCACAGGTGTTCTTGTCTTGAAAGTTGTTGCCGGGAGCAAGGTCAATAAGCAGGCAGGTTTCTAGTTCACTAGGATATGGAACTGAAGAAGCACTGAATTAAAGTGCTTGTCAAAGGAACACGAAAGAAAAAGGGAGGTGAATTTCTCATTCGTATAAAGGCAATATTAAATAGCTCCAAGCGTGCAGATGGTGATACGGCACGGAAGGTTACACGAATGGGTCCCGGTGACAAAGCTCAATTAAATGCCGCCCGGAGCACATTCGCGAACCTTCATACGTCCTTTGTTGTGAAAGTGCTGGAAGACAACGACGTCAAAATGAGCAGGCAATTTTCTCGTTCGTAAGGATATGCAACTGGAGAACGAGAACGATGGAATCAAAATGCTTGTCAAAGGGCTAGGGAGAAAAGAGGAGTTGAATTGTTCAATGGAATGGAAAAGGCAATTAAACAAGTCCTAGTGTGCAGACAATAATACGGTAGGAAGGTTAGACGAATGGGTGCCGGTGACAAACCTAAATAAATGCCGCCCGGAGCACATTCGCCAACCTTGATACGTGCTTTTTTTCTTTATAGTGCTTGAAGAAACCAACGTCCAAACGAGCATGCAGTTTTCTCGTTCGTGAGGATATGGAAATGAAGAACGATAGAAACTAAATGCTTATCAAAGGGGTTTAAATAAAGTGGTGAATTGCTCATTTGAATGGAAAAGGCAATATTAAACTGCTAGAAGCGAGGAGACGACAATGCAGCATGGAAGGTCACACGAATGGGTTCCGGTGACAAACCTTATCAAAGTGCCACCCGGAGCCCATTCGCCAACCTTCCGACGTGCTTGTCTTGAAAGTTCTTGCCAGGAGCAAGGTCAATAAGCAGGCAGGTTTCTAGTTCACTAGGATATGGAACTGAAGAAGCACTGAATCAAAGTGCTCGTCAAAGGAACACGAAAGAAAAAGGGGAGGTGAATTTCTCATTCGTATAAAGGCAATATTAAATAGCTCCAAGCGTGCAGATGGTGATACGGCACGGAAGATTACACGAATGGGTCCCGGTGACAAAGCTCAATTAAATGCCGCCCGGAGCACATTCGCGAACCTTCATACGTTCTTTGTTGTGAAAGTGCTGGAAGACAACGACGTCAAAATGAGCAGGCAATTTTCTCGTTCGTAAGGATATGCAACTGGAGAACGAGAACGATGGAATCAAAATGCTTGTCAAAGGGCTAGGGAGAAAAGAGGAGTTGAATTGTTCAATGGAATGGAAAAGGCAATTAAACAAGTCCTAGTGTGCAGACAATAATACGGTAGGAAGGTTAGACGAATGGGTGCCGGTGACAAACCTAAATAAATGCCGCCCGGAGCACATTCGCCAACCTTGATACGTGCTTTTTTTCTTTATAGTGCTTGAAGAAACCAACGTCCAAACGAGCATGCAGTTTTCTCGTTCGTGAGGATATGGAAATGAAGAACTATAGAATCTAAATGCTTATCAAAGGGGTTTAAATAAAGAGGTGAATTGCTCATTTGAATGGAAAAGGCAATATTAAACTGCTAGAAGCGGGGAGACGACAATGCAGCATGGAAGGTCACACGAATGGGTTCCGGTGACAAACCTTATCAAAGTGCCACCCGGAGCCCATTCGCCAACCTTCCGACGTGCTTGTCTTGAAAGTTCTTGCCGCCAGCAAGGTCAAAAGAAGCAGGCAGGTTTCTAGATCACTAGGATATGGAACTGAAGAAGCACTGAATCAAAGTGCTTGTCAAAGGAACACGAAAGAAAAAGGGGAGGTGAATTTCTCATTCGTATTGAAAGGCAATATTGAACAGCTCCCACAGTGCAGACGATGATATGGCACGGAAGATTTACGCGAATGGGTCCCGGTGACAAACTTCAATTAAATGCCGCCCGGAGCACATTCGCCAACCTTCACAGTGCTTTTGTCTTGAAAGTGCCTGAAGAGGGCAACGTCAAAATGAGCACGCAGTTTTCTCGTTCGCTAGAATATAGAACTGAAAACCATGGGAAAAAAAGTGCTTCCCCAAGGGGCCCGACGAAAAACGAAGTGAATTTCTCCTTTCAATAGGAACGGAAATATTAAACTGTGTGGAGACGACGATACAGCTCGGAAGGTTGGGCGAGTGGGCCCCAGTGACAAATCTCATGTAAGTGCCACATGGAGCACATCCGCCAACCTTCAAACGTGCCTCTTTCTTGAAGTTGTTGAGGACAGCAACGTCAAAAGACTACAAAGTGACTGGTAAGATCCCTCCTTAGAGGTCAACGGCGATTGCCTACTCTAGCTCCTCTTATGAATTCTCTTCTTTCTTTTACTCATTACTGATAACTGCTTAGCATTTTTAGTAATTTGTGGGCGCAACGAGCCGTTGTGAGGCATGTTGGTCTTATCATTGTCATCACTAAACATTACAAGTCACCTAAATCATTATTAGTCATTACAGGTCATTACTAAGTATTAGTAAATAACATTACAAAATAAGCCAATATTTTTGTCATTGACTATGATTTGGAACGATAGGAGGTGCAAAGAAGGACATCAGAAATATAGAATTCAGGGGTTCGTCAAAGGGGCACGAAAGAAATGATAAGGCGAACTGTTGATTCGGATGCCAAAGGTAGCATTCAACATCTCGCATGTTTGCGACGATACTGCAAGGAAGTTATGCGAATGGGGCCCGGTCACAAACATCAATAAAATGCCGTTCGGAGCACATTTGGCAACCTTCAGGCGTGCTTTTGGCTGTAAAGTGCTTGAAGACACCAACGTCAAAACAAGCGGGTAGTTATCTCGTTGACTACAGCATTCAACTAAAGAATACTGAAATGACGGGGTTTGTCACAGGTGCATGAAAAAAAGAGAAAGTGAATTGCTTTTTTGCACGGGAAAGGTAGCCTTCAACGGCTAAAAGCGTGTAGACGATACAGCCAAGAAGGTTAGACGAAGGTTCATCAGTTGCAAAGTTCAACTAAATGCAGCTTGAAGAACCTGCGTTGACCTTCACAGGTGTTCTTGTCTTGAAAGTTGTTGCCGGGAGCAAGGTCAATAAGCAGACAGGTTTCTAGTTCACTAGGATATGGAACTGAAGAAGCACTGAATTAAAGTGCTTGTCAAAGGAACACGAAAGAAAAAGGGGAGGTGAATTTCTCATTCGTATAAAGGCAATATTAAATAGCTCCAAGCGTGCAGATGGTGATACGGCACGGAAGGTTACACGAATGGGTCCCGGTGACAAAGCTCAATTAAATGCCGCCCGGAGCACATTCGCGAACCTTCATACGTCCTTTGTTGTGAAAGTGCTGGAAGACAACGACGTCAAAATGAGCAGGCAATTTTCTCGTTCGTAAGGATATGCAACTGGAGAACGAGAACGATGGAATCAAAATGCTTGTCAAAGGGCTAGGGAGAAAAGAGGAGTTGAATTGTTCAATGGAATGGAAAAGGCAATTAAACAAGTCCTAGTGTGCAGACAATAATACGGTAGGAAGGTTAGACGAATGGGTGCCGGTGACAAACCTAAATAAATGCCGCCCGGAGCACATTCGCCAACCTTGATACTTGCTTTTTTTCTTTATAGTGCTTGAAGAAACCAACGTCCAAACGAGCATGCAGTTTTCTCGTTCGTGAGGATATGGAAATGAAGAACTATAGAATCTAAATGCTTATCAAAGGGGTTTAAATAAAGAGGTGAATTGCTCATTTGAATGGAAAAGGCAATATTAAACTGCTAGAAGCGGGGAGACGACAATGCAGCATGGAAGGTCACACGAATGGGTTCCGGTGACAAACCTTATCAAAGTGCCACCCGGAGCCCATTCGCCAACCTTCCGACGTGCTTGTGTTGAAAGTTCTTGCCGCCAGCAAGGTCAAAACAAGCAGGCAGGTTTCTCGTCATCTAGGATACGGAACTGAAGAACCACTGAATCAAAGTACTTGTCAAAGGAACACGACAGAAAAAGAGGAGAATCGCCTATTCGAATTGAAAAGGCCATAACAAACAGCTCCCATCGTGCAGACGATGATATGGCACGGAAGATTTACGCGAATGGGTCCCGGTGACAAACTTCAATTAAATGCCGCCCGGAGCACATTCGCGAACCTTCATACGTCCTTTGTTGTGAAAGTGCTGGAAGACAACGACGTCAAAATGAGCAGGCAATTTTCTCGTTCGTAAGGATATGCAACTGGAGAACGAGAACGATGGAATCAAAATTCTTGTCAAAGGGCTAGGGAGAAAAGAGGAGTTGAATTGTTCAATGGAATGGAAAAGGCAATTAAAAGGGTCCTAGTGTGCAGACAATAATACGGTAGGAAGGTTAGACGAATGGGTGCCGGTGACAAACCTAAATAAATGCCGCCCGGAGCACATTCGCGAACCCTCATACGTTCTTTGTTGTGAAAGTGCTGGAAGACAACGACGTCAAAATGAGCAGGCAATTTTCTCGTTCGCAAGGATATGCAACTGGAGAACGAGAACGATGGAATCAAAATGCTTGTCAAAGGGCTAGGGAGAAAAGAGGAGTTGAATTGTTCAATGGAATGGAAAAGGCAATTAAACAAGTCCTAGTGTGCAGACAATAATACGGTAGGAAGGTTAGACGAATGGGTGCCGGTGACAAACCTAAATAAATGCCGCCCGGAGCACATTCGCCAACCTTGATACGTGCTTTTTTTCTTTATAGTGCTTGAAGAAACCAACGTCCAAACGAGCATGCAGTTTTCTCGTTCGTGAGGATATGGAAATGAAGAACTATAGAATCTAAATGCTTATCAAAGGGGTTTAAATAAAGAGGTGAATTGCTCATTTGAATGGAAAAGGCAATATTAAACTGCTAGAAGCGGGGAGACGACAATGCAGCATGGAAGGTCACACGAATGGGTTCCGGTGACAAACCTTATCAAAGTGCCACCCGGAGCCCATTCGCCAACCTTCCGACGTGCTTGTCTTGAAAGTTCTTGCCGCCAGCAAGGGCAAAAGAAGCAGGCAGGTTTCTAGATCACTAGGATATGGAACTGAAGAAGCACTGAATCAAAGTGCTTGTCAAAGGAACACGAAAGAAAAAGGGGAGGTGAATTTCTCATTCGTATTGAAAGGCAATATTGAACAGCTCCCACAGTGCAGACGATGATATGGCACGGAAGATTTACGCGAATGGGTCCCGGTGACAAACTTCAATTAAATGCCGCCCGGAGCACATTCGCCAACCTTCACAGTGCTTTTGTCTTGAAAGTGCCTGAAGAGGGCAACGTCAAAATGAGCACGCAGTTTTCTCGTTCGCTAGAATATAGAACTGAAAACCATGGGAAAAAAAGTGCTTCCCCAAGGGGCCCGACGAAAAACGAAGTGAATTTCTCCTTTCAATGGGAACGGAAATATTAAACTGTGTGGAGACGACGATACAGCTCGGAAGGTTGGGCGAGTGGGCCCCAGTGACAAATCTCACGTAAGTGCCACATGGAGCACATCCGCCAACCTTCAAACGTGCCTCTTTCTTGAAGTTGTTGAGGACAGCAACGTCAAAAGACTACAAGGTGACTGGTAAGATCCCTCCTTAGAAGTCAACGGCGATTGCCTACTCTAGCTCTTTTTATGAATTCTCTTCTTTCTTTTACTCATTACTGATAACTACTTAGCATTTTTAGTAATTTGTGGGCGCTACGAGCCGTTGTGAGGCATGTTGGTCTTATCATTGTCTTCACTAAACATTACAAGTCACCTAAATCATTATTAGTCATTACAGGTCATTACTAAGTATTAGTAAATAACATTACAAAATAAGCCAATATTTTTGTCATTGACTATGATTTGGAACGATAGGAGCTGCAAAGAAGGACATCAGAAATATAGAATTCAGGGGTTCGTCAAAGGGGCACGAAAGAAATGATAAGGGGAACTGTTGATTCAGATGCCAAAGGTAGCATTCAACATCTCGCATGTTTGCGACGATACTGCAAGGAAGTTATGCGAATGGGGCCCGGTCACAAAAATCAATAAAATGCCGTTCGGAGCACATTTGGCAACCTTCATGCCTGCTTTTGGCTGTAAAGTGCTTGAAGACACCAACGTCAAAACAAGCGGGTAGTTATCTCGTTGACTACAGCATTCAACTAAAGAATAATGAAATGACGGGGTTTGTCACAGGTGCATGAAAAAAAAAAGAGAAAGTGAATTGCTTTTTTGCACTGGAAAGGTAGCCTTCAACGGCTAAAAGCGTGTAGACGATACAGCCAAGAAGGTTAGACGAAGGTTCATCAGTTGCAAAGTTCAACTAAATGCAGCTTGAAGAACCTGCGTTGACCTTCACAGGTGTTCTTGTCTTGAAAGTTGTTGCCGGGAGCAAGGTCAATAAGCAGGCAGGTTTCTAGTTCACTAGGATATGGAACTGAAGAAGCACTGAATTAAAGTGCTTGTCAAAGGAACACGAAAGAAAAAGGGAGGTGAATTTCTCATTCGTATAAAGGCAATATTAAATAGCTCCAAGCGTGCAGATGGTGATACGGCACGGAAGGTTACACGAATGGGTCCCGGTGACAAAGCTCAATTAAATGCCGCCCGGAGCACATTCGCGAACCTTCATACGTCCTTTGTTGTGAAAGTGCTGGAAGACAACGACGTCAAAATGAGCAGGCAATTTTCTCGTTCGTAAGGATATGCAACTGGAGAACGAGAACGATGGAATCAAAATGCTTGTCAAAGGGCTAGGGAGAAAAGAGGAGTTGAATTGTTCAATGGAATGGAAAAGGCAATTAAACAAGTCCTAGTGTGCAGACAATAATACGGTAGGAAGGTTAGACGAATGGGTGCCGGTGACAAACCTAAATAAATGCCGCCCGGAGCACATTCGCCAACCTTGATACGTGCTTTTTTTCTTTATAGTGCTTGAAGAAACCAACGTCCAAACGAGCATGCAGTTTTCTCGTTCGTGAGGATATGGAAATGAAGAACTATAGAATCTAAATGCTTATCAAAGGGGTTTAAATAAAGAGGTGAATTGCTCATTTGAATGGAAAAGGCAATATTAAACTGCTAGAAGCGGTGAGATGACAATGCAGCATGGAAGGTCACACGAATGGGTTCCGGTGACAAACCTTATCAAAGTGCCACCCGGAGCCCATTCGCCAACCTTCGGACGTGCTTGTGTTGAAAGTTCTTGCCGCCAGCAAGGTCAAAACAAGCAGGCAGGTTTCTCGTCATCTAGGATACGGAACTGAAGAACCACTGAATCAAAGTACTTGTCAAAGGAACACGACAGAAAAAGAGGAGAATCGCCTATTCGAATTGAAAAGGCCATAACAAACAGCTCCCACCGTGCAGACGATGATATGGCACGGAAGATTTACGCGAATGGGTCCCGGTGACAAACTTCAATTAAATGCCGCCCGGAGCACATTCGCCAACCTTCACAGTGCTTTTGTCTTGAAAGTGCCTGAAGAGGGCAACGTCAAAATGAGCACGCAGTTTTCTCGTTCGCTAGAATATAGAACTGAAAACCATGGGAAAAAAAGTGCTTCCCCAAGGGGCCCGACGAAAAGAGAAGTGAATTTCTCCTTTCAATGGGAACGGAAATATTAAACTGTGTGGAGACGACGATACAGCTCGGAAGGTTCGGCGAGTGGGCCCCAGTGACAAATCTTATGTAAGTGCCACATGGAGCACATCCGCCAACCTTCAAACGTGCCTCTTTCTTGAAGTTGTTGAGGACAGCAACGTCAAAAGACTGCAAGGTGACTGGTAAGATCCCTCCTTAGAGGTCAACGGCGATTGCCTACTCTAGCTCCTCTTATGAATTCTCTTCTTTCTTTTAATCATTACTGATAACTGCTTAGCATTTTTAGTAATTTGTGGGCGCTACGAGCCGTTGTGAGGCATGTTGGTCTTATCATTGTCATCACTAAACATTACAAGTCACCTAAATCATTATTAGTCATTACAGGTCATTACTAAGTATTAGTAAATAACATTACAAAATAAGCCAATATTTTTGTCATTGACTATGATTTGGAACGATAGGAGGTGCAAAGAAGGACATCAGAAATATAGAATTCAGGGGTTCGTCAAAGGGGCACGAAAGAAATGATAAGGCGAACTGTTGATTCGGATGCCAAAGGTAGCATTCAACATCTCGCATGTTTGCGACGATACTGCAAGGAAGTTATGCGAATGGGGCCCGGTCACAAACATCAATAAAATGCCGTTCGGAGCACATTTGGCAACCTTCAGGCGTGCTTTTGGCTGTAAAGTGCTTGAAGACACCAACGTAAACAAGCGGGTAGTTATCTCGTTGACTACAGCATTCAACTAAAGAATACTGAAATGACGGGGTTTGTCACAGGTGCATGAAAAAAAGAGAAAGTGAATTGCTTTTTTGCACGGGAAAGGTAGCCTTCAACGGCTAAAAGCGTGTAGACGATACAGCCAAGAAGGTTAGACGAAGGTTCATCAGTTGCAAAGTTCAACTAAATGCAGCTTGAAGAACCTGCGTTGACCTTCACAGGTGTTCTTGTCTTGAAAGTTGTTGCCGGGAGCAAGGTCAATAAGCAGACAGGTTTCTAGTTCACTAGGATATGGAACTGAAGAAGCACTGAATTAAAGTGCTTGTCAAAGGAACACGAAAGAAAAAGGGGAGGTGAATTTCTCATTCGTATAAAGGCAATATTAAATAGCTCCAAGCGTGCAGATGGTGATACGGCACGGAAGGTTACACGAATGGGTCCCGGTGACAAAGCTCAATTAAATGCCGCCCGGAGCACATTCGCGAACCTTCATACGTCCTTTGTTGTGAAAGTGCTGGAAGACAACGACGTCAAAATGAGCAGGCAATTTTCTCGTTCGTAAGGATATGCAACTGGAGAACGAGAACGATGGAATCAAAATGCTTGTCAAAGGGCTAGGGAGAAAAGAGGAGTTGAATTGTTCAATGGAATGGAAAAGGCAATTAAACAAGTCCTAGTGTGCAGACAATAATACGGTAGGAAGGTTAGACGAATGGGTGCCGGTGACAAACCTAAATAAATGCCGCCCGGAGCACATTCGCCAACCTTGATACTTGCTTTTTTTCTTTATAGTGCTTGAAGAAACCAACGTCCAAACGAGCATGCAGTTTTCTCGTTCGTGAGGATATGGAAATGAAGAACTATAGAATCTAAATGCTTATCAAAGGGGTTTAAATAAAGAGGTGAATTGCTCATTTGAATGGAAAAGGCAATATTAAACTGCTAGAAGCGGGGAGACGACAATGCAGCATGGAAGGTCACACGAATGGGTTCCGGTGACAAACCTTATCAAAGTGCCACCCGGAGCCCATTCGCCAACCTTCCGACGTGCTTGTGTTGAAAGTTCTTGCCGCCAGCAAGGTCAAAACAAGCAGGCAGGTTTCTCGTCATCTAGGATACGGAACTGAAGAACCACTGAATCAAAGTACTTGTCAAAGGAACACGACAGAAAAAGAGGAGAATCGCCTATTCGAATTGAAAAGGCCATAACAAACAGCTCCCATCGTGCAGACGATGATATGGCACGGAAGATTTACGCGAATGGGTCCCGGTGACAAACTTCAATTAAATGCCGCCCGGAGCACATTCGCGAACCTTCATACGTCCTTTGTTGTGAAAGTGCTGGAAGACAACGACGTCAAAATGAGCAGGCAATTTTCTCGTTCGTAAGGATATGCAACTGGAGAACGAGAACGATGGAATCAAAATTCTTGTCAAAGGGCTAGGGAGAAAAGAGGAGTTGAATTGTTCAATGGAATGGAAAAGGCAATTAAAAGGGTCCTAGTGTGCAGACAATAATACGGTAGGAAGGTTAGACGAATGGGTGCCGGTGACAAACCTAAATAAATGCCGCCCGGAGCACATTCGCGAACCCTCATACGTTCTTTGTTGTGAAAGTGCTGGAAGACAACGACGTCAAAATGAGCAGGCAATTTTCTCGTTCGTAAGGATATGCAACTGGAGAACGAGAACGATGGAATCAAAATGCTTGTCAAAGGGCTAGGGAGAAAAGAGGAGTTGAATTGTTCAATGGAATGGAAAAGGCAATTAAACAAGTCCTAGTGTGCAGACAATAATACGGTAGGAAGGTTAGACGAATGGGTGCCGGTGACAAACCTAAATAAATGCCGCCCGGAGCACATTCGCCAACCTTGATACGTGCTTTTTTTCTTTATAGTGCTTGAAGAAACCAACGTCCAAACGAGCATGCAGTTTTCTCGTTCGTGAGGATATGGAAATGAAGAACTATAGAATCTAAATGCTTATCAAAGGGGTTTAAATAAAGAGGTGAATTGCTCATTTGAATGGAAAAGGCAATATTAAACTGCTAGAAGCGGGGAGACGACAATGCAGCATGGAAGGTCACACGAATGGGTTCCGGTGACAAACCTTATCAAAGTGCCACCCGGAGCCCATTCGCCAACCTTCCGACGTGCTTGTCTTGAAAGTTCTTGCCGCCAGCAAGGTCAAAAGAAGCAGGCAGGTTTCTAGATCACTAGGATATGGAACTGAAGAAGCACTGAATCAAAGTGCTTGTCAAAGGAACACGAAAGAAAAAGGGGAGGTGAATTTCTCATTCGTATTGAAAGGCAATATTGAACAGCTCCCACAGTGCAGACGATGATATGGCACGGAAGATTTACGCGAATGGGTCCCGGTGACAAACTTCAATTAAATGCCGCCCGGAGCACATTCGCCAACCTTCACAGTGCTTTTGTCTTGAAAGTGCCTGAAGAGGGCAACGTCAAAATGAGCACGCAGTTTTCTCGTTCGCTAGAATATAGAACTGAAAACCATGGGAAAAAAAGTGCTTCCCCAAGGGGCCCGACGAAAAACGAAGTGAATTTCTCCTTTCAATGGGAACGGAAATATTAAACTGTGTGGAGACGACGATACAGCTCGGAAGGTTGGGCGAGTGGGCCCCAGTGACAAATCTCACGTAAGTGCCACATGGAGCACATCCGCCAACCTTCAAACGTGCCTCTTTCTTGAAGTTGTTGAGGACAGCAACGTCAAAAGACTACAAGGTGACTGGTAAGATCCCTCCTTAGAAGTCAACGGCGATTGCCTACTCTAGCTCTTTTTATGAATTCTCTTCTTTCTTTTACTCATTACTGATAACTGCTTAGCATTTTTAGTAATTTGTGGGCGCAACGAGCCGTTGTGAGGCATGTTGGTCTTATCATTGTCTTCACTAAACATTACAAGTCACCTAAATCATTATTAGTCATTACAGGTCATTACTAAGTATTAGTAAATAACATTACAAAATAAGCCAATATTTTTGTCATTGACTATGATTTGGAACGATAGGAGCTGCAAAGAAGGACATCAGAAATATAGAATTCAGGGGTTCGTCAAAGGGGCACGAAAGAAATGATAAGGGGAACTGTTGATTCAGATGCCAAAGGTAGCATTCAACATCTCGCATGTTTGCGACGATACTGCAAGGAAGTTATGCGAATGGGGCCCGGTCACAAAAATCAATAAAATGCCGTTCGGAGCACATTTGGCAACCTTCATGCCTGCTTTTGGCTGTAAAGTGCTTGAAGACACCAACGTCAAAACAAGCGGGTAGTTATCTCGTTGACTACAGCATTCAACTAAAGAATACTGAAATGACGGGGTTTGTCACAGGTGCATGAAAAAAAAAAGAGAAAGTGAATTGCTTTTTTGCACTGGAAAGGTAGCCTTCAACGGCTAAAAGCGTGTAGACGATACAGCCAAGAAGGTTAGACGAAGGTTCATCAGTTGCAAAGTTCAACTAAATGCAGCTTGAAGAACCTGCGTTGACCTTCACAGGTGTTCTTGTCTTGAAAGTTGTTGCCGGGAGCAAGGTCAATAAGCAGGCAGGTTTCTAGTTCACTAGGATATGGAACTGAAGAAGCACTGAATTAAAGTGCTTGTCAAAGGAACACGAAAGAAAAAGGGGAGGTGAATTTCTCATTCGTATAAAGGCAATATTAAATAGCTCCAAGCGTGCAGATGGTGATACGGCACGGAAGGTTACACGAATGGGTCCCGGTGACAAAGCTCAATTAAATGCCGCCCGGAGCACATTCGCGAACCTTCATACGTCCTTTGTTGTGAAAGTGCTGGAAGACAACGACGTCAAAATGAGCAGGCAATTTTCTCGTTCGTAAGGATATGCAACTGGAGAACGAGAACGATGGAATCAAAATGCTTGTCAAAGGGCTAGGGAGAAAAGAGGAGTTGAATTGTTCAATGGAATGGAAAAGGCAATTAAACAAGTCCTAGTGTGCAGACAACAATACGGTAGGAAGGTTAGACGAATGGGTGCCGGTGACAAACCTAAATAAATGCCGCCCGGAGCACATTCGCCAACCTTGATACCTGCTTTTTTTCTTTATAGTGCTTGAAGAAACCAACGTCCAAACGAGCATGCAGTTTTCTCGTTCGTGAGGATATGGAAATGAAGAACTATAGAATCTAAATGCTTATCAAAGGGGTTTAAATAAAGAGGTGAATTGCTCATTTGAATGGAAAAGGCAATATTAAACTGCTAGAAGCGGGGAGACGACAATGCAGCATGGAAGGTCACACGAATGGGTTCCGGTGACAAACCTTATCAAAGTGCCACCCGGAGCCCATTCGCCAACCTTCCGACGTGCTTGTGTTGAAAGTTCTTGCCGCCAGCAAGGTCAAAACAAGCAGGCAGGTTTCTCGTCATCTAGGATACGGAACTGAAGAACAACTGAATCAAAGTACTTGTCAAAGGAACACGACAGAAAAAGAGGAGAATCGCCTATTCGAATTGAAAAGGCCATAACAAACAGCTCCCATCGTGCAGACGATGATATGGCACGGAAGATTTACGCGAATGGGTCCCGGTGACAAACTTCAATTAAATGCCGCCCGGAGCACATTCGCGAACCTTCATACGTCCTTTGTTGTGAAAGTGCTGGAAGACAACGACGTCAAAATGAGCAGGCAATTTTCTCGTTCGTAAGGATATGCAACTGGAGAACGAGAACGATGGAATCAAAATTCTTGTCAAAGGGCTAGGGAGAAAAGAGGAGTTGAATTGTTCAATGGAATGGAAAAGGCAATTAAAAGGGTCCTAGTGTGCAGACAATAATACGGTAGGAAGGTTAGACGAATGGGTGCCGGTGACAAACCTAAATAAATGCCGCCCGGAGCACATTCGCGAACCCTCATACGTTCTTTGTTGTGAAAGTGCTGGAAGACAACGACGTCAAAATGAGCAGGCAATTTTCTCGTTCGTAAGGATATGCAACTGGAGAACGAGAACGATGGAATCAAAATGCTTGTCAAAGGGCTAGGGAGAAAAGAGGAGTTGAATTGTTCAATGGAATGGAAAAGGCAATTAAACAAGTCCTAGTGTGCAGACAATAATACGGTAGGAAGGTTAGACGAATGGGTGCCGGTGACAAACCTAAATAAATGCCGCCCGGAGCACATTCGCCAACCTTGATACGTGCTTTTTTTCTTTATAGTGCTTGAAGAAACCAACGTCCAAACGAGCATGCAGTTTTCTCGTTCGTGAGGATATGGAAATGAAGAACGATAGAAACTAAATGCTTATCAAAGGGGTTTAAATAAAGTGGTGAATTGCTCATTTGAATGGAAAAGGCAATATTAAACTGCTAGAAGCGAGGAGACGACAATGCAGCATGGAAGGTCACACGAATGGGTTCCGGTGACAAACCTTATCAAAGTGCCACCCGGAGCCCATTCGCCAACCTTCCGACGTGCTTGTCTTGAAAGTTCTTGCCAGGAGCAAGGTCAATAAGCAGGCAGGTTTCTAGTTCACTAGGATATGGAACTGAAGAAGCACTGAATCAAAGTGCTCGTCAAAGGAACACGAAAGAAAAAGGGGAGGTGAATTTCTCATTCGTATAAAGGCAATATTAAATAGCTCCAAGCGTGCAGATGGTGATACGGCACGGAAGATTACACGAATGGGTCCCGGTGACAAAGCTCAATTAAATGCCGCCCGGAGCACATTCGCGAACCTTCATACGTTCTTTGTTGTGAAAGTGCTGGAAGACAACGACGTCAAAATGAGCAGGCAATTTTCTCGTTCGTAAGGATATGCAACTGGAGAACGAGAACGATGGAATCAAAATGCTTGTCAAAGGGCTAGGGAGAAAAGAGGAGTTGAATTGTTCAATGGAATGGAAAAGGCAATTAAACAAGTCCTAGTGTGCAGACAATAATACGGTAGGAAGGTTAGACGAATGGGTGCCGGTGACAAACCTAAATAAATGCCGCCCGGAGCACATTCGCCAACCTTGATACGTGCTTTTTTTCTTTATAGTGCTTGAAGAAACCAACGTCCAAACGAGCATGCAGTTTTCTCGTTCGTGAGGATATGGAAATGAAGAACTATAGAATCTAAATGCTTATCAAAGGGGTTTAAATAAAGAGGTGAATTGCTCATTTGAATGGAAAAGGCAATATTAAACTGCTAGAAGCGGGGAGACGACAATGCAGCATGGAAGGTCACACGAATGGGTTCCGGTGACAAACCTTATCAAAGTGCCACCCGGAGCCCATTCGCCAACCTTCCGACGTGCTTGTCTTGAAAGTTCTTGCCGCCAGCAAGGTCAAAAGAAGCAGGCAGGTTTCTAGATCACTAGGATATGGAACTGAAGAAGCACTGAATCAAAGTGCTTGTCAAAGGAACACGAAAGAAAAAGGGGAGGTGAATTTCTCATTCGTATTGAAAGGCAATATTGAACAGCTCCCACAGTGCAGACGATGATATGGCACGGAAGATTTACGCGAATGGGTCCCGGTGACAAACTTCAATTAAATGCCGCCCGGAGCACATTCGCCAACCTTCACAGTGCTTTTGTCTTGAAAGTGCCTGAAGAGGGCAACGTCAAAATGAGCACGCAGTTTTCTCGTTCGCTAGAATATAGAACTGAAAACCATGGGAAAAAAAGTGCTTCCCCAAGGGGCCCGACGAAAAACGAAGTGAATTTCTCCTTTCAATAGGAACGGAAATATTAAACTGTGTGGAGACGACGATACAGCTCGGAAGGTTGGGCGAGTGGGCCCCAGTGACAAATCTCATGTAAGTGCCACATGGAGCACATCCGCCAACCTTCAAACGTGCCTCTTTCTTGAAGTTGTTGAGGACAGCAACGTCAAAAGACTACAAAGTGACTGCTAAGATCCCTCCTTAGAGGTCAACGGCGATTGCCTACTCTAGCTCCTCTTATGAATTCTCTTCTTTCTTTTACTCATTACTGATAACTGCTTAGCATTTTTAGTAATTTGTGGGCGCAACGAGCCGTTGTGAGGCATGTTGGTCTTATCATTGTCATCACTAAACATTACAAGTCACCTAAATCATTATTAGTCATTACAGGTCATTACTAAGTATTAGTAAATAACATTACAAAATAAGCCAATATTTTTGTCATTGACTATGATTTGGAACGATAGGAGGTGCAAAGAAGGACATCAGAAATATAGAATTCAGGGGTTCGTCAAAGGGGCACGAAAGAAATGATAAGGCGAACTGTTGATTCGGATGCCAAAGGTAGCATTCAACATCTCGCATGTTTGCGACGATACTGCAAGGAAGTTATGCGAATGGGGCCCGGTCACAAACATCAATAAAATGCCGTTCGGAGCACATTTGGCAACCTTCAGGCGTGCTTTTGGCTGTAAAGTGCTTGAAGACACCAACGTCAAAACAAGCGGGTAGTTATCTCGTTGACTACAGCATTCAACTAAAGAATACTGAAATGACGGGGTTTGTCACAGGTGCATGAAAAAAAGAGAAAGTGAATTGCTTTTTTGCACGGGAAAGGTAGCCTTCAACGGCTAAAAGCGTGTAGACGATACAGCCAAGAAGGTTAGACGAAGGTTCATCAGTTGCAAAGTTCAACTAAATGCAGCTTGAAGAACCTGCGTTGACCTTCACAGGTGTTCTTGTCTTGAAAGTTGTTGCCGGGAGCAAGGTCAATAAGCAGACAGGTTTCTAGTTCACTAGGATATGGAACTGAAGAAGCACTGAATTAAAGTGCTTGTCAAAGGAACACGAAAGAAAAAGGGGAGGTGAATTTCTCATTCGTATAAAGGCAATATTAAATAGCTCCAAGCGTGCAGATGGTGATACGGCACGGAAGGTTACACGAATGGGTCCCGGTGACAAAGCTCAATTAAATGCCGCCCGGAGCACATTCGCGAACCTTCATACGTCCTTTGTTGTGAAAGTGCTGGAAGACAACGACGTCAAAATGAGCAGGCAATTTTCTCGTTCGTAAGGATATGCAACTGGAGAACGAGAACGATGGAATCAAAATGCTTGTCAAAGGGCTAGGGAGAAAAGAGGAGTTGAATTGTTCAATGGAATGGAAAAGGCAATTAAACAAGTCCTAGTGTGCAGACAATAATACGGTAGGAAGGTTAGACGAATGGGTGCCGGTGACAAACCTAAATAAATGCCGCCCGGAGCACATTCGCCAACCTTGATACTTGCTTTTTTTCTTTATAGTGCTTGAAGAAACCAACGTCCAAACGAGCATGCAGTTTTCTCGTTCGTGAGGATATGGAAATGAAGAACTATAGAATCTAAATGCTTATCAAAGGGGTTTAAATAAAGAGGTGAATTGCTCATTTGAATGGAAAAGGCAATATTAAACTGCTAGAAGCGGGGAGACGACAATGCAGCATGGAAGGTCACACGAATGGGTTCCGGTGACAAACCTTATCAAAGTGCCACCCGGAGCCCATTCGCCAACCTTCCGACGTGCTTGTGTTGAAAGTTCTTGCCGCCAGCAAGGTCAAAACAAGCAGGCAGGTTTCTCGTCATCTAGGATACGGAACTGAAGAACCACTGAATCAAAGTACTTGTCAAAGGAACACGACAGAAAAAGAGGAGAATCGCCTATTCGAATTGAAAAGGCCATAACAAACAGCTCCCATCGTGCAGACGATGATATGGCACGGAAGATTTACGCGAATGGGTCCCGGTGACAAACTTCAATTAAATGCCGCCCGGAGCACATTCGCGAACCTTCATACGTCCTTTGTTGTGAAAGTGCTGGAAGACAACGACGTCAAAATGAGCAGGCAATTTTCTCGTTCGTAAGGATATGCAACTGGAGAACGAGAACGATGGAATCAAAATTCTTGTCAAAGGGCTAGGGAGAAAAGAGGAGTTGAATTGTTCAATGGAATGGAAAAGGCAATTAAAAGGGTCCTAGTGTGCAGACAATAATACGGTAGGAAGGTTAGACGAATGGGTGCCGGTGACAAACCTAAATAAATGCCGCCCGGAGCACATTCGCGAACCCTCATACGTTCTTTGTTGTGAAAGTGCTGGAAGACAACGACGTCAAAATGAGCAGGCAATTTTCTCGTTCGTAAGGATATGCAACTGGAGAACGAGAACGATGGAATCAAAATGCTTGTCAAAGGGCTAGGGAGAAAAGAGGAGTTGAATTGTTCAATGGAATGGAAAAGGCAATTAAACAAGTCCTAGTGTGCAGACAATAATACGGTAGGAAGGTTAGACGAATGGGTGCCGGTGACAAACCTAAATAAATGCCGCCCGGAGCACATTCGCCAACCTTGATACGTGCTTTTTTTCTTTATAGTGCTTGAAGAAACCAACGTCCAAACGAGCATGCAGTTTTCTCGTTCGTGAGGATATGGAAATGAAGAACTATAGAATCTAAATGCTTATCAAAGGGGTTTAAATAAAGAGGTGAATTGCTCATTTGAATGGAAAAGGCAATATTAAACTGCTAGAAGCGGGGAGACGACAATGCAGCATGGAAGGTCACACGAATGGGTTCCGGTGACAAACCTTATCAAAGTGCCACCCGGAGCCCATTCGCCAACCTTCCGACGTGCTTGTCTTGAAAGTTCTTGCCGCCAGCAAGGTCAAAAGAAGCAGGCAGGTTTCTAGATCACTAGGATATGGAACTGAAGAAGCACTGAATCAAAGTGCTTGTCAAAGGAACACGAAAGAAAAAGGGGAGGTGAATTTCTCATTCGTATTGAAAGGCAATATTGAACAGCTCCCACAGTGCAGACGATGATATGGCACGGAAGATTTACGCGAATGGGTCCCGGTGACAAACTTCAATTAAATGCCGCCCGGAGCACATTCGCCAACCTTCACAGTGCTTTTGTCTTGAAAGTGCCTGAAGAGAGCAACGTCAAAATGAGCACGCAGTTTTCTCGTTCGCTAGAATATAGAACTGAAAACCATGGGAAAAAAAGTGCTTCCCCAAGGGGCCCGACGAAAAACGAAGTGAATTTCTCCTTTCAATGGGAACGGAAATATTAAACTGTGTGGAGACGACGATACAGCTCGGAAGGTTGGGCGAGTGGGCCCCAGTGACAAATCTCACGTAAGTGCCACATGGAGCACATCCGCCAACCTTCAAACGTGCCTCTTTCTTGAAGTTGTTGAGGACAGCAACGTCAAAAGACTACAAGGTGACTGGTAAGATCCCTCCTTAGAAGTCAACGGCGATTGCCTACTCTAGCTCTTTTTATGAATTCTCTTCTTTCTTTTACTCATTGCTGATAACTACTTAGCATTTTTAGTAATTTGTGGGCGCTACGAGCCGTTGTGAGGCATGTTGGTCTTATCATTGTCTTCACTAAACATTACAAGTCACCTAAATCATTATTAGTCATTACAGGTCATTACTAAGTATTAGTAAATAACATTACAAAATAAGCCAATATTTTTGTCATTGACTATGATTTGGAACGATAGGAGCTGCAAAGAAGGACATCAGAAATATAGAATTCAGGGGTTCGTCAAAGGGGCACGAAAGAAATGATAAGGGGAACTGTTGATTCAGATGCCAAAGGTAGCATTCAACATCTCGCATGTTTGCGACGATACTGCAAGGAAGTTATGCGAATGGGGCCCGGTCACAAAAATCAATAAAATGCCGTTCGGAGCACATTTGGCAACCTTCATGCCTGCTTTTGGCTGTAAAGTGCTTGAAGACACCAACGTCAAAACAAGCGGGTAGTTATCTCGTTGACTACAGCATTCAACTAAAGAATACTGAAATGACGGGGTTTGTCACAGGTGCATGAAAAAAAAAAAGAGAAAGTGAATTGCTTTTTTGCACTGGAAAGGTAGCCTTCAACGGCTAAAAGCGTGTAGACGATACAGCCAAGAAGGTTAGACGAAGGTTCATCAGTTGCAAAGTTCAACTAAATGCAGCTTGAAGAACCTGCGTTGACCTTCACAGGTGTTCTTGTCTTGAAAGTTGTTGCCGGGAGCAAGGTCAATAAGCAGGCAGGTTTCTAGTTCACTAGGATATGGAACTGAAGAAGCACTGAATTAAAGTGCTTGTCAAAGGAACACGAAAGAAAAAGGGGAGGTGAATTTCTCATTCGTATAAAGGCAATATTAAATAGCTCCAAGCGTGCAGATGGTGATACGGCACGGAAGGTTACACGAATGGGTCCCGGTGACAAAGCTCAATTAAATGCCGCCCGGAGCACATTCGCGAACCTTCATACGTCCTTTGTTGTGAAAGTGCTGGAAGACAACGACGTCAAAATGAGCAGGCAATTTTCTCGTTCGTAAGGATATGCAACTGGAGAACGAGAACGATGGAATCAAAATGCTTGTCAAAGGGCTAGGGAGAAAAGAGGAGTTGAATTGTTCAATGGAATGGAAAAGGCAATTAAACAAGTCCTAGTGTGCAGACAATAATACGGTAGGAAGGTTAGACGAATGGGTGCCGGTGACAAACCTAAATAAATGCCGCCCGGAGCACATTCGCCAACCTTGATACTTGCTTTTTTTCTTTATAGTGCTTGAAGAAACCAACGTCCAAACGAGCATGCAGTTTTCTCGTTCGTGAGGATATGGAAATGAAGAACTATAGAATCTAAATGCTTATCAAAGGGGTTTAAATAAAGAGGTGAATTGCTCATTTGAATGGAAAAGGCAATATTAAACTGCTAGAAGCGGGGAGACGACAATGCAGCATGGAAGGTCACACGAATGGGTTCCGGTGACAAACCTTATCAAAGTGCCACCCGGAGCCCATTCGCCAACCTTCCGACGTGCTTGTGTTGAAAGTTCTTGCCGCCAGCAAGGTCAAAACAAGCAGGCAGGTTTCTCGTCATCTAGGATACGGAACTGAAGAACCACTGAATCAAAGTACTTGTCAAAGGAACACGACAGAAAAAGAGGAGAATCGCCTATTCGAATTGAAAAGGCCATAACAAACAGCTCCCATCGTGCAGACGATGATATGGCACGGAAGATTTACGCGAATGGGTCCCGGTGACAAACTTCAATTAAATGCCGCCCGGAGCACATTCGCGAACCTTCATACGTCCTTTGTTGTGAAAGTGCTGGAAGACAACGACGTCAAAATGAGCAGGCAATTTTCTCGTTCGTAAGGATATGCAACTGGAGAACGAGAACGATGGAATCAAAATTCTTGTCAAAGGGCTAGGGAGAAAAGAGGAGTTGAATTGTTCAATGGAATGGAAAAGGCAATTAAAAGGGTCCTAGTGTGCAGACAATAATACGGTAGGAAGGTTAGACGAATGGGTGCCGGTGACAAACCTAAATAAATGCCGCCCGGAGCACATTCGCGAACCCTCATACGTTCTTTGTTGTGAAAGTGCTGGAAGACAACGACGTCAAAATGAGCAGGCAATTTTCTCGTTCGTAAGGATATGCAACTGGAGAACGAGAACGATGGAATCAAAATGCTTGTCAAAGGGCTAGGGAGAAAAGAGGAGTTGAATTGTTCAATGGAATGGAAAAGGCAATTAAACAAGTCCTAGTGTGCAGACAATAATACGGTAGGAAGGTTAGACGAATGGGTGCCGGTGACAAACCTAAATAAATGCCGCCCGGAGCACATTCGCCAACCTTGATACGTGCTTTTTTTCTTTATAGTGCTTGAAGAAACCAACGTCCAAACGAGCATGCAGTTTTCTCGTTCGTGAGGATATGGAAATGAAGAACTATAGAATCTAAATGCTTATCAAAGGGGTTTAAATAAAGAGGTGAATTGCTCATTTGAATGGAAAAGGCAATATTAAACTGCTAGAAGCGGGGAGACGACAATGCAGCATGGAAGGTCACACGAATGGGTTCCGGTGACAAACCTTATCAAAGTGCCACCCGGAGCCCATTCGCCAACCTTCCGACGTGCTTGTCTTGAAAGTTCTTGCCGCCAGCAAGGTCAAAAGAAGCAGGCAGGTTTCTAGATCACTAGGATATGGAACTGAAGAAGCACTGAATCAAAGTGCTTGTCAAAGGAACACGAAAGAAAAAGGGGAGGTGAATTTCTCATTCGTATTGAAAGGCAATATTGAACAGCTCCCACAGTGCAGACGATGATATGGCACGGAAGATTTACGCGAATGGGTCCCGGTGACAAACTTCAATTAAATGCCGCCCGGAGCACATTCGCCAACCTTCACAGTGCTTTTGTCTTGAAAGTGCCTGAAGAGAGCAACGTCAAAATGAGCACGCAGTTTTCTCGTTCGCTAGAATATAGAACTGAAAACCATGGGAAAAAAAGTGCTTCCCCAAGGGGCCCGACGAAAAACGAAGTGAATTTCTCCTTTCAATGGGAACGGAAATATTAAACTGTGTGGAGACGACGATACAGCTCGGAAGGTTGGGCGAGTGGGCCCCAGTGACAAATCTCACGTAAGTGCCACATGGAGCACATCCGCCAACCTTCAAACGTGCCTCTTTCTTGAAGTTGTTGAGGACAGCAACGTCAAAAGACTACAAGGTGACTGGTAAGATCCCTCCTTAGAAGTCAACGGCGATTGCCTACTCTAGCTCTTTTTATGAATTCTCTTCTTTCTTTTACTCATTGCTGATAACTACTTAGCATTTTTAGTAATTTGTGGGCGCTACGAGCCGTTGTGAGGCATGTTGGTCTTATCATTGTCTTCACTAAACATTACAAGTCACCTAAATCATTATTAGTCATTACAGGTCATTACTAAGTATTAGTAAATAACATTACAAAATAAGCCAATATTTTTGTCATTGACTATGATTTGGAACGATAGGAGCTGCAAAGAAGGACATCAGAAATATAGAATTCAGGGGTTCGTCAAAGGGGCACGAAAGAAATGATAAGGGGAACTGTTGATTCAGATGCCAAAGGTAGCATTCAACATCTCGCATGTTTGCGACGATACTGCAAGGAAGTTATGCGAATGGGGCCCGGTCACAAAAATCAATAAAATGCCGTTCGGAGCACATTTGGCAACCTTCATGCCTGCTTTTGGCTGTAAAGTGCTTGAAGACACCAACGTCAAAACAAGCGGGTAGTTATCTCGTTGACTACAGCATTCAACTAAAGAATACTGAAATGACGGGGTTTGTCACAGGTGCATGAAAAAAAAAAAGAGAAAGTGAATTGCTTTTTTGCACTGGAAAGGTAGCCTTCAACGGCTAAAAGCGTGTAGACGATACAGCCAAGAAGGTTAGACGAAGGTTCATCAGTTGCAAAGTTCAACTAAATGCAGCTTGAAGAACCTGCGTTGACCTTCACAGGTGTTCTTGTCTTGAAAGTTGTTGCCGGGAGCAAGGTCAATAAGCAGGCAGGTTTCTAGTTCACTAGGATATGGAACTGAAGAAGCACTGAATTAAAGTGCTTGTCAAAGGAACACGAAAGAAAAAGGGGAGGTGAATTTCTCATTCGTATAAAGGCAATATTAAATAGCTCCAAGCGTGCAGATGGTGATACGGCACGGAAGGTTACACGAATGGGTCCCGGTGACAAAGCTCAATTAAATGCCGCCCGGAGCACATTCGCGAACCTTCATACGTCCTTTGTTGTGAAAGTGCTGGAAGACAACGACGTCAAAATGAGCAGGCAATTTTCTCGTTCGTAAGGATATGCAACTGGAGAACGAGAACGATGGAATCAAAATGCTTGTCAAAGGGCTAGGGAGAAAAGAGGAGTTGAATTGTTCAATGGAATGGAAAAGGCAATTAAACAAGTCCTAGTGTGCAGACAATAATACGGTAGGAAGGTTAGACGAATGGGTGCCGGTGACAAACCTAAATAAATGCCGCCCGGAGCACATTCGCCAACCTTGATACTTGCTTTTTTTCTTTATAGTGCTTGAAGAAACCAACGTCCAAACGAGCATGCAGTTTTCTCGTTCGTGAGGATATGGAAATGAAGAACTATAGAATCTAAATGCTTATCAAAGGGGTTTAAATAAAGAGGTGAATTGCTCATTTGAATGGAAAAGGCAATATTAAACTGCTAGAAGCGGGGAGACGACAATGCAGCATGGAAGGTCACACGAATGGGTTCCGGTGACAAACCTTATCAAAGTGCCACCCGGAGCCCATTCGCCAACCTTCCGACGTGCTTGTGTTGAAAGTTCTTGCCGCCAGCAAGGTCAAAACAAGCAGGCAGGTTTCTCGTCATCTAGGATACGGAACTGAAGAACCACTGAATCAAAGTACTTGTCAAAGGAACACGACAGAAAAAGAGGAGAATCGCCTATTCGAATTGAAAAGGCCATAACAAACAGCTCCCATCGTGCAGACGATGATATGGCACGGAAGATTTACGCGAATGGGTCCCGGTGACAAACTTCAATTAAATGCCGCCCGGAGCACATTCGCGAACCTTCATACGTCCTTTGTTGTGAAAGTGCTGGAAGACAACGACGTCAAAATGAGCAGGCAATTTTCTCGTTCGTAAGGATATGCAACTGGAGAACGAGAACGATGGAATCAAAATTCTTGTCAAAGGGCTAGGGAGAAAAGAGGAGTTGAATTGTTCAATGGAATGGAAAAGGCAATTAAAAGGGTCCTAGTGTGCAGACAATAATACGGTAGGAAGGTTAGACGAATGGGTGCCGGTGACAAACCTAAATAAATGCCGCCCGGAGCACATTCGCGAACCCTCATACGTTCTTTGTTGTGAAAGTGCTGGAAGACAACGACGTCAAAATGAGCAGGCAATTTTCTCGTTCGTAAGGATATGCAACTGGAGAACGAGAACGATGGAATCAAAATGCTTGTCAAAGGGCTAGGGAGAAAAGAGGAGTTGAATTGTTCAATGGAATGGAAAAGGCAATTAAACAAGTCCTAGTGTGCAGACAATAATACGGTAGGAAGGTTAGACGAATGGGTGCCGGTGACAAACCTAAATAAATGCCGCCCTGAGCACATTCGCGAACCTTGATACGTGCTTTTTTTCTTTATAGTGCTTGAAGAAACCAACGTCCAAACGAGCATGCAGTTTTCTCGTTCGTGAGGATATGGAAATGAAGAACGATAGAAACTAAATGCTTATCAAAGGGGTTTAAATAAAGTGGTGAATTGCTCATTTGAATGGAAAAGGCAATATTAAACTGCTAGAAGCGAGGAGACGACAATGCAGCATGGAAGGTCACACGAATGGGTTCCGGTGACAAACCTTATCAAAGTGCCACCCGGAGCCCATTCGCCAACCTTCCGACGTGCTTGTCTTGAAAGTTCTTGCCAGGAGCAAGGTCAATAAGCAGGCAGGTTTCTAGTTCACTAGGATATGGAACTGAAGAAGCACTGAATCAAAGTGCTCGTCAAAGGAACACGAAAGAAAAAGGGGAGGTGAATTTCTCATTCGTATAAAGGCAATATTAAATAGCTCCAAGCGTGCAGATGGTGATACGGCACGGAAGATTACACGAATGGGTCCCGGTGACAAAGCTCAATTAAATGCCGCCCGGAGCACATTCGCGAACCTTCATACGTTCTTTGTTGTGAAAGTGCTGGAAGACAACGACGTCAAAATGAGCAGGCAATTTTCTCGTTCGTAAGGATATGCAACTGGAGAACGAGAACGATGGAATCAAAATGCTTGTCAAAGGGCTAGGGAGAAAAGAGGAGTTGAATTGTTCAATGGAATGGAAAAGGCAATTAAACAAGTCCTAGTGTGCAGACAATAATACGGTAGGAAGGTTAGACGAATGGGTGCCGGTGACAAACCTAAATAAATGCCGCCCGGAGCACATTCGCCAACCTTGATACGTGCTTTTTTTCTTTATAGTGCTTGAAGAAACCAACGTCCAAACGAGCATGCAGTTTTCTCGTTCGTGAGGATATGGAAATGAAGAACTATAGAATCTAAATGCTTATCAAAGGGGTTTAAATAAAGAGGTGAATTGCTCATTTGAATGGAAAAGGCAATATTAAACTGCTAGAAGCGGGGAGACGACAATGCAGCATGGAAGGTCACACGAATGGGTTCCGGTGACAAACCTTATCAAAGTGCCACCCGGAGCCCATTCGCCAACCTTCCGACGTGCTTGTCTTGAAAGTTCTTGCCGCCAGCAAGGTCAAAAGAAGCAGGCAGGTTTCTAGATCACTAGGATATGGAACTGAAGAAGCACTGAATCAAAGTGCTTGTCAAAGGAACACGAAAGAAAAAGGGGAGGTGAATTTCTCATTCGTATTGAAAGGCAATATTGAACAGCTCCCACAGTGCAGACGATGATATGGCACGGAAGATTTACGCGAATGGGTCCCGGTGACAAACTTCAATTAAATGCCGCCCGGAGCACATTCGCCAACCTTCACAGTGCTTTTGTCTTGAAAGTGCCTGAAGAGGGCAACGTCAAAATGAGCACGCAGTTTTCTCGTTCGCTAGAATATAGAACTGAAAACCATGGGAAAAAAAGTGCTTCCCCAAGGGGCCCGACGAAAAACGAAGTGAATTTCTCCTTTCAATAGGAACGGAAATATTAAACTGTGTGGAGACGACGATACAGCTCGGAAGGTTGGGCGAGTGGGCCCCAGTGACAAATCTCATGTAAGTGCCACATGGAGCACATCCGCCAACCTTCAAACGTGCCTCTTTCTTGAAGTTGTTGAGGACAGCAACGTCAAAAGACTACAAAGTGACTGGTAAGATCCCTCCTTAGAGGTCAACGGCGATTGCCTACTCTAGCTCCTCTTATGAATTCTCTTCTTTCTTTTACTCATTACTGATAACTGCTTAGCATTTTTAGTAATTTGTGGGCGCAACGAGCCGTTGTGAGGCATGTTGGTCTTATCATTGTCATCACTAAACATTACAAGTCACCTAAATCATTATTAGTCATTACAGGTCATTACTAAGTATTAGTAAATAACATTACAAAATAAGCCAATATTTTTGTCATTGACTATGATTTGGAACGATAGGAGGTGCAAAGAAGGACATCAGAAATATAGAATTCAGGGGTTCGTCAAAGGGGCACGAAAGAAATGATAAGGCGAACTGTTGATTCGGATGCCAAAGGTAGCATTCAACATCTCGCATGTTTGCGACGATACTGCAAGGAAGTTATGCGAATGGGGCCCGGTCACAAACATCAATAAAATGCCGTTCGGAGCACATTTGGCAACCTTCAGGCGTGCTTTTGGCTGTAAAGTGCTTGAAGACACCAACGTCAAAACAAGCGGGTAGTTATCTCGTTGACTACAGCATTCAACTAAAGAATACTGAAATGACGGGGTTTGTCACAGGTGCATGAAAAAAAGAGAAAGTGAATTGCTTTTTTGCACGGGAAAGGTAGCCTTCAACGGCTAAAAGCGTGTAGACGATACAGCCAAGAAGGTTAGACGAAGGTTCATCAGTTGCAAAGTTCAACTAAATGCAGCTTGAAGAACCTGCGTTGACCTTCACAGGTGTTCTTGTCTTGAAAGTTGTTGCCGGGAGCAAGGTCAATAAGCAGACAGGTTTCTAGTTCACTAGGATATGGAACTGAAGAAGCACTGAATTAAAGTGCTTGTCAAAGGAACACGAAAGAAAAAGGGGAGGTGAATTTCTCATTCGTATAAAGGCAATATTAAATAGCTCCAAGCGTGCAGATGGTGATACGGCACGGAAGGTTACACGAATGGGTCCCGGTGACAAAGCTCAATTAAATGCCGCCCGGAGCACATTCGCGAACCTTCATACGTCCTTTGTTGTGAAAGTGCTGGAAGACAACGACGTCAAAATGAGCAGGCAATTTTCTCGTTCGTAAGGATATGCAACTGGAGAACGAGAACGATGGAATCAAAATGCTTGTCAAAGGGCTAGGGAGAAAAGAGGAGTTGAATTGTTCAATGGAATGGAAAAGGCAATTAAACAAGTCCTAGTGTGCAGACAATAATACGGTAGGAAGGTTAGACGAATGGGTGCCGGTGACAAACCTAAATAAATGCCGCCCGGAGCACATTCGCCAACCTTGATACTTGCTTTTTTTCTTTATAGTGCTTGAAGAAACCAACGTCCAAACGAGCATGCAGTTTTCTCGTTCGTGAGGATATGGAAATGAAGAACTATAGAATCTAAATGCTTATCAAAGGGGTTTAAATAAAGAGGTGAATTGCTCATTTGAATGGAAAAGGCAATATTAAACTGCTAGAAGCGGGGAGACGACAATGCAGCATGGAAGGTCACACGAATGGGTTCCGGTGACAAACCTTATCAAAGTGCCACCCGGAGCCCATTCGCCAACCTTCCGACGTGCTTGTGTTGAAAGTTCTTGCCGCCAGCAAGGTCAAAACAAGCAGGCAGGTTTCTCGTCATCTAGGATACGGAACTGAAGAACCACTGAATCAAAGTACTTGTCAAAGGAACACGACAGAAAAAGAGGAGAATCGCCTATTCGAATTGAAAAGGCCATAACAAACAGCTCCCATCGTGCAGACGATGATATGGCACGGAAGATTTACGCGAATGGGTCCCGGTGACAAACTTCAATTAAATGCCGCCCGGAGCACATTCGCGAACCTTCATACGTCCTTTGTTGTGAAAGTGCTGGAAGACAACGACGTCAAAATGAGCAGGCAATTTTCTCGTTCGTAAGGATATGCAACTGGAGAACGAGAACGATGGAATCAAAATTCTTGTCAAAGGGCTAGGGAGAAAAGAGGAGTTGAATTGTTCAATGGAATGGAAAAGGCAATTAAAAGGGTCCTAGTGTGCAGACAATAATACGGTAGGAAGGTTAGACGAATGGGTGCCGGTGACAAACCTAAATAAATGCCGCCCGGAGCACATTCGCGAACCCTCATACGTTCTTTGTTGTGAAAGTGCTGGAAGACAACGACGTCAAAATGAGCAGGCAATTTTCTCGTTCGCAAGGATATGCAACTGGAGAACGAGAACGATGGAATCAAAATGCTTGTCAAAGGGCTAGGGAGAAAAGAGGAGTTGAATTGTTCAATGGAATGGAAAAGGCAATTAAACAAGTCCTAGTGTGCAGACAATAATACGGTAGGAAGGTTAGACGAATGGGTGCCGGTGACAAACCTAAATAAATGCCGCCCGGAGCACATTCGCCAACCTTGATACGTGCTTTTTTCCTTTATAGTGCTTGAAGAAACCAACGTCCAAACGAGCATGCAGTTTTCTCGTTCGTGAGGATATGGAAATGAAGAACTATAGAATCTAAATGCTTATCAAAGGGGTTTAAATAAAGAGGTGAATTGCTCATTTGAATGGAAAAGGCAATATTAAACTGCTAGAAGCGGGGAGACGACAATGCAGCATGGAAGGTCACACGAATGGGTTCCGGTGACAAACCTTATCAAAGTGCCACCCGGAGCCCATTCGCCAACCTTCCGACGTGCTTGTCTTGAAAGTTCTTGCCGCCAGCAAGGTCAAAAGAAGCAGGCAGGTTTCTAGATCACTAGGATATGGAACTGAAGAAGCACTGAATCAAAGTACTTGTCAAAGGAACACGACAGAAAAAGAGGAGAATCGCCTATTCGAATTGAAAAGGCCATAACAAACAGCTCCCACCGTGCAGACGATGATATGGCACGGAAGATTTACGCGAATGGGTCCCGGTGACAAACTTCAATTAAATGCCGCCCGGAGCACATTCGCCAACCTTCACAGTGCTTTTGTCTTGAAAGTGCCTGAAGAGGGCAACGTCAAAATGAGCACGCAGTTTTCTCGTTCGCTAGAATATAGAACTGAAAACCATGGGAAAAAAAGTGCTTCCCCAAGGGGCCCGACGAAAAGAGAAGTGAATTTCTCCTTTCAATGGGAACGGAAATATTAAACTGTGTGGAGACGACGATACAGCTCGGAAGGTTCGGCGAGTGGGCCCCAGTGACAAATCTTATGTAAGTGCCACATGGAGCACATCCGCCAACCTTCAAACGTGCCTCTTTCTTGAAGTTGTTGAGGACAGCAACGTCAAAAGACTGCAAGGTGACTGGTAAGATCCCTCCTTAGAGGTCAACGGCGATTGCCTACTCTAGCTCCTCTTATGAATTCTCTTCTTTCTTTTAATCATTACTGATAACTGCTTAGCATTTTTAGTAATTTGTGGGCGCTACGAGCCGTTGTGAGGCATGTTGGTCTTATCATTGTCATCACTAAACATTACAAGTCACCTAAATCATTATTAGTCATTACAGGTCATTACTAAGTATTAGTAAATAACATTACAAAATAAGCCAATATTTTTGTCATTGACTATGATTTGGAACGATAGGAGGTGCAAAGAAGGACATCAGAAATATAGAATTCAGGGGTTCGTCAAAGGGGCACGAAAGAAATGATAAGGCGAACTGTTGATTCGGATGCCAAAGGTAGCATCCAACATCTCGCATGTTTGCGACGATACTGCAAGGAAGTTAGGCGAATGGGGCCCGGTCACAAAAATCAATAAAATGCCGTTCGGAGCACATTTGGCAACCTTAATGCGTGCTTTTGGCTGTAAAGTGCTTGAAGACACCAACGTCAAAACAAGCGGGTAGTTATCTCGTTGACTACAGCATTCAATAAAAGAATACTGAAATGACGGGGTTTGTCACAGGTGCATGAAAAAAAAAGAGAAAGTGAATTGCTTTTTTGCACGGGAAAGGTAGCCTTCAACGGCTAAAAGCGTGTAGACGATACAGCCAAGAAGGTTAGACGAAGGTTCATCAGTTGCAAAGTTCAACTAAATGCAGCTTGAAGAATCTGCGTTGACCTTCACAGGTGTTCTTGTCTTGAAAGTTGTTGCCGGGAGCAAGGTCAATAAGCAGGCAGGTTTCTAGTTCACTAGGATATGGAACTGAAGAAGCACTGAATTAAAGTGCTTGTCAAAGGAACACGAAAGAAAAAGGGGAGGTGAATTTCTCATTCGTATAAAGGCAATATTAAATAGCTCCAAGCGTGCAGATGGTGATACGGCACGGAAGGTTACACGAATGGGCCCCGGTGACAAAGCTCAATTAAATGCCGCCCGGAGCACATTCGCGAACCTTCATACGTCCTTTGTTGTGAAAGTGCTGGAAGACAACGACGTCAAAATGAGCAGGCAATTTTCTCGTTGGTAAGGATATGCAACTGGAGAACGAGAACGATGGAATCAAAATGCTTGTCAAAGGGCTAGGGAGAAAAGAGGAGTTGAATTGTTCAATGGAATGGAAAAGGCAATTAAACAAGTCCTAGTGTGCAGACAATAATACGGTAGGAATGTTAGACGAATGGGTGCCGGTGACAAACCTAAATAAATGCCGCCCGGAGCACATTCGCCAACCTTGATACGTGCTTTTTTTCTTTATAGTGCTTGAAGAAACCAACGTCCAAACGAGCATGCACTTTTCTCGTTCGTGAGGATATGGAAATGAAGAACTATAGAATCTAAATGCTTATCAAAGGGGTTTAAATAAAGAGGTGAATTGCTCATTTGAATGGAAAAGGCAATATTAAACTGCTAGAAGCGGGGAGACGACAATGCAGCATGGAAGGTCACACGAATGGGTTCCGGTGACAAACCTTATCAAAGTGCCACCCGGAGCCCATTCGCCAACCTTCCGACGTGCTTGTGTTGAAAGTTCTTGCCGCCAGCAAGGTCAAAACAAGCAGGCAGGTTTCTCGTCATCTAGGATACGGAACTGAAGAACCACTGAATCAAAGTACTTGTCAAAGGAACACGACAGAAAAAGAGGAAAATCGCCTATTCGAATTGAAAAGGCCATAACAAACAGCTCCCACCGTGCAGACGATGATATGGCACGGAAGATTTACGCGAATGGGTCCCGGTGACAAACTTCAATTAAATGCCGCCCGGAGCACATTCGCCAACCTTCACAGTGCTTTTGTCTTGAAAGTGCCTGAAGAGGGCAACGTCAAAATGAGCACGCAGTTTTCTCGTTCGCTAGAATATAGAACTGAAAACCATGGAAAAAAAAGTGCTTCCCCAAGGGGCCCGACGAAAAACGAAGTGAATTTCTCCTTTCAATGGGAACGGAAATATTAAACTGTGTGGAGACGACGATACAGCTCGGAAGGTTGGGCGAGTGGGCCCCAGTGACAAATCTCATGTAAGTGCCACATGGAGCTCATCCGCCAACCTTCAAACGTGCCTCTTTCTTGAAGTTGTTGAGGACAGCAACGTCAAAAGACTACAAGGTGACTGGTAAGATCCCTCCTTAGAGGTCAACGGCGATTGCCTACTCTAGCTCCCCTTATGAATTCTCTTCTTTCTTTTACTCATTACTGATAACTGCTTAGCATTTTTAGTAATTTGTGGGCGCTACGAGCCGTTGTGAGGCATGTTGGTCTTATCATTGTCATCACTAAACATTACAAGTCATCTAAATCATTATTAGTCATTACAGGTCATTACTAAGTATTAGTAAATAACATTACAAAATAAGCCAATATTTTTGTCATTGACTATGATTTGGAACGATAGGAGGTGCAAGGAAGGACATCAGAAATATAGAATTCAGGGGTTCGTCAAAGGGGCACGAAAGAAATGATAAGGCGAACTGTTGATTCGGATGCCAAAGGTAGCATTCAACATCTCGCATGTTTGCGACGATACTGCAAGGAAGTTATGCGAATGGGGCCCGGTCACAAAAATCAATAAAATGCCGTTCGCAGCACATTTGGCAACCTTCAGGCGTGCTTTTGGCTGTAAAGTGCTTGAAGACACCAACGTCAAAACAAGCGGGTAGTTATCTCGTTGACTACAGCATTCAACTAAAGAATAATGAAATGAAGGGGTTTGTCACAGGTGCATGAAAAAAAAAAGAGAAAGTGAATTGCTTTTTTGCACGGGAAAGGTAGCCTTCAACGGCTAAAAGCGTGTAGACGATACAGCCAAGAAGGTTAGACGAAGGTTCATCAGTTGCAAAGTTCAACTAAATGCAGCTTGAAGAACCTGCGTTGACCTTCACAGGTGTTCTTGTCTTGAAAGTTGTTGCCGGGAGCAAGGTCAATAAGCAGGCAGGTTTCCAGTTCACTAGGATATGGAACTGAAGAAGCACTGAATCAAAGTGCTTGTCAAAGGAACACGAAAGAAAAAGGGGAGGTGAATTTCTCATTCGTATAAAGGCAAGATTAAATAGCTCCAAGCGTGCAGATGGTGATACGGCACGGAAGGTTACACGAATGGGCCCCGGTGACAAAGCTCAATTAAATGCCGCCCGGAGCACATTCGCGAACCTTCATACGTTCTTTGTTGTGAAAGTGCTGGAAGACAACGACGTCAAAATGAGTAGGCAATTTTCTCGTTCGTAAGGATATGCAACTGGAGAACGAGAACGATGGAATCAAAATTCTTGTCAAAGGGCTAGGGAGAAAAGAGGAGTTGAATTGTTCAATGGAATGGAAAAGGCAATTAAAAGGGTCCTAGTGTGCAGACAATAATACGGTAGGAAGGTTAGACGAATGGGTGCCGGTGACAAACCTAAATAAATGCCGCCCGGAGCACATTCGCGAACCCTCATACGTTCTTTGTTGTGAAAGTGCTGGAAGACAACGACGTCAAAAAGAGCAGGCAATTTTCTCGTTCGTAAGGATATGCAACTGGAGAACGAGAACGATGGAATCAAAATGCTTGTCAAAGGGCTAGGGAGAAAAGAGGAGTTGAATTGTTCAATGGAATGGAAAAGGCAATTAAACAAGTCCTAGTGTGCAGACAATAATACGGTAGGAAGGTTAGACGAATGGGTGCCGGTGACAAACCTAAATAAATGCCGCCCGGAGCACATTCGCGAACCTTGATACGTGCTTTTTTTCTTTATAGTGCTTGAAGAAACCAACGTCCAAACGAGCATGCAGTTTTCTCGTTCGTGAGGATATGGAAATGAAGAACGATAGAAACTAAATGCTTATCAAAGGGGTTTAAATAAAGTGGTGAATTGCTCATTTGAATTGAAATGGCAATATTAAACTGCTAGAAGCGAGGAGACGACAATGCAGCATGGAAGGTCAAACGAATGGGTTCCGGTGACAAACCTTATCAAAGTGCCACCCGGAGCCCATTCGCCAACCTTCCGACGTGCTTGTCTTGAAAGTTCTTGCCAGGAGCAAGGTCAATAAGCAGGCAGGTTTCTAGTTCACTAGGATATGGAACTGAAGAAGAACTGAATCAAAGTGCTCGTCAAAGGAACACGAAAGAAAAAGGGGAGGTGAATTTCTCATTCGTATAAAGGCAATATTAAATAGCTCCAAGCGTGCAGATGGTGATACGGCACGGAAGATTACACGAATGGGTCCCGGTGACAAAGCTCAATTAAATGCCGCCCGGAGCACATTCGCGAACCTTCATACGTTCTTTGTTGTGAAAGTGCTGGAAGACAACGACGTCAAAATGAGCAGGCAATTTTCTCGTTCGTAAGGATATGCAACTGGAGAACGAGAACGATGGAATCAAAATGCTTGTCAAAGGGCTAGGGAGAAAAGAGGAGTTGAATTGTTCAATGGAATGGAAAAGGCAATTAAACAAGTCCTAGTGTGCAGACAATAATACGGTAGGAAGGTTAGACGAATGGGTGCCGGTGATAAACCTAAATAAATGCCGCCCGGAGGACATTCGCCAACCTTGATACGTGCTTTTTTTCTTTATAGTGCTTGAAGAAACCAACGTCCAAACGAGCATGCAGTTTTCTCGTTCGTGAGGATATGGAAATGAAGAACTATAGAATCTAAATGCTTATCAAAGGGGTTTAAATAAAGAGGTGAATTGCTCATTTGAATGGAAAAGGCAATATTAAACTGCTAGAAGCGGGGAGACGACAATGCAGCATGGAAGGTCACATGAATGGGTTCCGGTGACAAACCTTATCAAAGTGCCACCCGGAGCCCATTCGCCAACCTTCCGACGTGCTTGTGTTGAAAGTTCTTGCCGCCAGCAAGGTCAAAACAAGCAGGCAGGTTTCTAGATCACTAGGATATGGAACTGAAGAAGCACTGAATCAAAGTGCTTGTCAAAGGAACACGAAAGAAAAAGGGGAGGTGAATTTCTCATTCGTATTGAAAGGCAATATTGAACAGCTCCCACAGTGCAGACGATGATATGGCACGGAAGATTTACGCGAATGGGTCCCGGTGACAAACTTCAATTAAATGCCTCCCGGAGCACATTCGCCAACCTTCACAGTGCTTTTGTCTTGAAAGTGCCTGAAGAGGGCAACGTCAAAATGAGCACGCAGTTTTCTCGTTCGCTAGAATATAGAACTGAAAACCATGGGAAAAAAAGTGCTTCCCCAAGGGGCCCGACGAAAAACGAAGTGAACTTCTCCTTTCAATGGGAACGGAAATATTTAACTGTGTGGAGACGACGATACAGCTCGGAAGGTTGGGCGAGTGGGCCCCAGTGACAAATTTCATGTAAGTGCCACATGGAGCACATCCGCCAACCTTCAAACGTGCCTCTTTCTTGAAGTTGTTGAGGACAGCAACGTCAAAAGACTACAAGGTGACTGGTAAGATCTCTCCTTAGAGGTCAACGGCGATTGCCTACTCTAGCTCCTCTTATGAATTCTCTTCTTTCTTTTACTCATTACTGATAGCTGCTTAGCATTTTTAGTAATTTGTGGGCGCAACGAGCCGTTGTGAGGCATGTTGGTCTTATCATTGTCATCACTAAACATTACAAGTCACCCAAATCATTATTAGTCATTACAGGTCATTACTAAGTATTAGTAAATAAGATTACAAAATAAGCCAATATTTTTGTCATTGACTATGATTTGGAACGATAGGAGCTGCAAAGAAGGACATCAGAAATATAGAATTCAGGGGTTCGTCAAAGGGGCACGAAAGAAATGATAAGGCGAACTGTTGATTCGGATGCCAAAGGTAGCATTCAACATCTCGCATGTTTGCGACGATACTGCAAGGAAGTTATGCGAATGGGGCCCGGTCACAAAAATCAATAAAATGCCGTTCGGAGCACATTTGGCAACCTTCAGGCGTGCTTTTGGCTGTAAAGTACTTGATGACACCAACGTCAAAACAAGCGGGTAGTTATCTCGTTGACTACAGCATTCAACTAAAGAATAATGAAATGAAGGGGTTTGTCACAGGTGCACGAAAAAAAAAAGAGAAAGTGAATTGCTTTTTTGCACGGGAAAGGTAGCCTTCAACGGCTAAAAGCGTGTAGACGATACAGCCAAGAAGGTTAGACGAAGGTTCATCAGTTGCAAAGTTCAACTAAATGCAGCTTGCGTTGACAGTCATAGGTGTTCTTGTCTTCAAAGTTCTTGCCGGGAGCAAGGTCAATAAGCAGGCAGGTTTCCAGTTCACTAGGATATGGAACTGAAGAAGCGCTGAATCAAAATGCTTGTCAAAGGAACACGAAAGAAAAAGGGGAGGTGAATTTCTCATTCGTATAAAAGCAATATTAAATAGCTCCAAGCGTGCAGATGGTGATACGGCACGGAAGGTTACACGAATGGGCCCCGGTGACAAAGCTCAATTAAATGCCGCCCGGAGCACATTCGCGAACCTTCATACGTTCTTTGTTGTGAAAGTGCTGGAAGACAACGACGTCAAAATGAGTAGGCAATTTTCTCGTTCGTTAGGATATGCAACTGGAGAACGAGAACGATGGAATCAAAATGCCTGTCAAAGGGCTAGGGAGAAAAGAGGAGTTGAATTGTTCAATGGAATGGAAAAGGCAATTAAACAAGTCCTAGTGTGCAGACAATAATACGGTAGGAAGGTTAGACGAATGGGTGCCGGTGACAAACCTAAATAAATGCCGCCCGGAGCACATTCGCCAACCTTGATACGTGCTTTTTTTTCTTTATAGTGCTTGAAGAAACCAACGTCCAAACGAGCATGCAGTTTTCTCGTTCGTGAGGATATGGAAATGAAGAACTATAGAATCTAAATGCTTATCAAAGGGGTTTAAATAAAGAGGTGAATTGCTCATTTGAATGGAAAAGGCAATATTAAACTGCTAGAAGCGGGGAGACGACAATGCAGCATGGAAGGTCACACGAATGGGTTCCGGTGACAAACCTTATCAAAGTGCCACCCGGAGCCCATTCGCCAACCTTCCGACGTGCTTGTGTTGAAAGTTCTTGCCGCCAGCAAGGTCAAAACAAGCAGGCAGGTTTCTCGTCATCTAGGATACGGAACTGAAGAACCACTGAATCAAAGTACTTGTCAAAGGAACACGACAAAAAAAGAGGAGAATCGCCTATTCGAATTGAAAAGGCCATAACAAACAGCTCCCACCGTGCAGACGAGGATATGGCACGGAAGATTTACGCGAATGGGTCCCGGTGACAAACTTCAATTAAATGCCGCCCGGAGCACATTCGCCAACCTTCACAGTGCTTTTGTCTTGAAAGTGCCTGAAGAGGGCAACGTCAAAATGAGCACGCAGTTTTCTCGTTCGCTAGAATATAGAACTGAAAACCATGGGAAAACAAGTGCTTCCCCAAGGGGCCCGACGAAAAACGAAGTGAATTTCTCCTTTCAATGGGAACGGAAATATTAAACTGTGTGGAGACGACGATACAGCTCGGAAGGTTGGGCGAGTGGGCCCCAGTGACAAATCTCCTGTAAGTGCCACATGGAGCACATCCGCCAACCTTCAAACATGCCTCTTTCTTGAAGTTGTTGAGGACAGCAACGTCAAAAGACTACAAGGTGACTGGTAAGATCCCTCCTTAGAGGTCAACGGCGATTGCCTACTCTAGCTCCTCTTATGAATTCTCTTCTTTCTTTTACTCATTACTGATAACTGCTTAGCATTTTTAGTAATTTGTGGGCGCTACGAGCCGTTGTGAGGCATGTTGGTCTTATCATTGTCATCACTAAACATTACAAGTCACCTAAATCATTATTAGTCATTACAGGTCATTACTAAGTATTAGTAAAAACTCATTACAAAATGAGCCAATATTTTTGTCATTGACTATGATTTGGAACGATAGGAGGTGCAAAGAAGGACATCAGAAATATAGAATTCAGGGGTTCGTCAAAGGGGCACGAAAGAAATGATAAGGCGAACTGTTGATTCGGATGCCAAAGGTAGCATTCAACATCTCGCATGTTTGCGACGATACTGCAAGGAAGTTATGCGAATGGGGCCCGGTCACAAAAATCAATAAAATGCCGTTCGGAGCACATTTGGCAACCTTCAGGCGTGCTTTTGGCTGTAAAGTGCTTGAAGACACCAACGTCAAAACAAGCGGGTAGTTATCTCGTTGACTACAGCATTCAACTAAAGAATAATGAAATGAAGGGGTTTGTCACAGGTGCAGGAAAAAAAAAAGAGAAAGTGAATTGCTTTTTTGCACGGGAAAGGTAGCCTTCAACGGCTAAAAGCGTGTAGACGATACAGCCAAGAAGGTTAGACGAAGGTTCATCAGTTGCAAAGTTCAACTAAATGCAGCTTGCGTTGACAGTCATAGGTGTTCTTGTCTTCAAAGTTCTTGCCGGGAGCAAGGTCAATAAGCAGGCAGGTTTCCAGTTCACTAGGATATGGAACTGAAGAAGCACTGAATCAAAGTGCTTGTCAAAGGAACACGAAAGAAAAAGGGGAGGTGAATTTCTCATTCGTATAAAGGCAATATTAAATAGCTCCAAGCGTGCAGATGCTGATACGGCACGGAAGGTTACACGAATGGGCCCCGGTGACAAAGCTCAATTAAATGCCGCCCGGAGCACATTCGCGAACCTTCATACGTTCTTTGTTGTGAAAGTGCTGGAAGACAACGACGTCAAAATGAGTAGGCAATTTTCTCGTTCGTAAGGATATGCAACTGGAGAACGAGAACGATGGAATCAAAATGCTTGTCAAAGGGCTAGGGAGAAAAGAGGAGTTGAATTGTTCAATGGAATGGAAAAGGCAATTAAACAAGTCCTAGTGTGCAGACAATAATACGGTAGGAAGGTTAGACGAATGGGTGCCGGTGACAAACCTAAATAAATGCCGCCCGGAGCACATTCGCGAACCTTGATACGTGCTTTTTTCCTTTATAGTGCTTGAAGAAAGCAACGTCCAAACGAGCATGCAGTTTTCTCGTTCGTGAGGATATGGAAATGAAGAACGATAGAAACTAAATGCTTATCAAAGGGGTTTAAATAAAGAGGTGAATTGCTCATTTGAATGGAAAAGGCAATATTAAACTGCTAGAAGCGAGGAGACGACAATGCAGCATGGAAGGTCACACGAATGGGTTCCGGTGACAAACCTTATCAAAGTGCCACCCGGAGCCCATTCGCCAACCTTCCGACGTGCTTGTCTTGAAAGTTCTTGCCAGGAGCAAGGTCAATAAGCAGGCAGGTTTCTAGTTCACTAGGATATGGAACTGAAGAAGCACTGAATCAAAGTGCTCGTCAAAGGAACACGAAAGTAAAAGGGGAGGTGAATTTCTCATTCGTATAAAGGCAATATTAAATAGCTCCAAGCGTGCAGATGGTGATACGGCACGGAAGATTACACGAATGGGTCCCGGTGACAAAGCTCAATTAAATGCCGCCCGGAGCACATTCGCGAACCTTCATACGTTCTTTGTTGTGAAAGTGCTGGAAGACAACGACGTCAAAATGAGCAGGCAATTTTCTCGTTCGTAAGGATATGCAACTGGAGAACGAGAACGATGGAATCAAAATGCTTGTCAAAGGGCTAGGGAGAAAAGAGGAGTTGAATTGTTCAATGGAATGGAAAAGGCAATTAAACAAGTCCTAGTGTGCAGACAATAATACGGTAGGAAGGTTAGACGAATGGGTGCCGGTGACAAACCTAAATAAATGCCGCCCGGAGCACATTCGCCAACCTTGATACGTGCTTTTTTTCTTTATAGTGCTTGAAGAAACCAACGTCCAAACGAGCATGCAGTTTTCTCGTTCGTGAGGATATGGAAATGAAGTACTATAGAATCTAAATGCTTATCAAAGGGGTTTAAATAAAGAGGTGAATTGCTCATTTGAATGGAAAAGGCAATATTAAACTGCTAGAAGCGGGGAGACGACAATGCAGCATGGAAGGTCACACGAATGGGTTCCGGTGACAAACCTTATCAAAGTGCCACCCGGAGCCCATTCGCCAACCTTCCGACGTGCTTGTGTTGAAAGTTCTTGCCGCCAGCAAGGTCAAAACAAGCAGGCAGGTTTCTAGATCACTAGGATATGGAACTGAAGAAGCACTGAATCAAAGTGCTTGTCAAAGGAACACGAAAAAAAAAGGGGAGGTGAATTTCTCATTCGCATTGAAAGGCAATATTGAACAGCTCCCACAGTGCAGACGATGATATGGCACGGAAGATTTACGCGAATGGGTCCCGGTGACAAACTTCAATTAAATGCCTCCCGGAGCACATTCGCCAACCTTCAGAGTGCTTTTGTCTTGAAAGTGCCTGAAGAGGGCAACGTCAAAATGAGCACGCAGTTTTCTCGTTCGCTAGAATATAGAACTGAAAACCATGGGAAAAAAAGTGCTTCCCCAAGGGGCCCGACGAAAAACGAAGTGAACTTCTCCTCTCAATGGGAACGGAAATATTAAACTGTGTGGAGACGACGATACAGCTCGGAAGGTTGGGCGAGTGGGCCCCAGTGACAAATCTCATGTAAGTGCCACATGGAGCACATCCGCCAACCTTCAAACGTGCCTCTTTCTTGAAGTTGTTGAGGACAGAAACGTCAAAAGACTACAAGGTGACTGGTAAGATCCCTCCTTAGAGGTCAACGGCGATTGCCTACTCTAGCTCCTCTTATGAATTCTCTTCTTTCTTTTACTCATTACTGATAACTGCTTAGCATTTTTAGTAATTTATGGGCGCTACGAGCCGTTGTGAGGCATGTTGGTCTTATCATTGTCTTCTCTAAACATTACAAGTCACCTAAATCATTATTAGTCATTACAGGTCATTACTAAGTATTAGTAAATAAAATTACAAAATAAGCCAATATTTTTGTCATTGACTATGATTTGGAACGATAGGAGCTGCAAAGAAGGACATCAGAAATATAGAATTCAGGGGTTCGTCAAAGGGGCACGAAAGAAATGATAAGGCGAACTGTTGATTCAGATGCCAAAGGTAGCATTCAACATCTCGCATGTTTGCGACGATACTGCAAGGAAGTTATGCGAATGGGGCCCGGTCACAAAAATCAATAAAATGCCGTTCGGAGCACATTTGGCAACCTTAATGCGTGCTTTTGGCTGTAAAGTGCTTGAAGACACCAACGTCAAAACAAGCGGGTAGTTATCTCGTTGGCTACAGCATTCAACTAAAGAATACTGAAATGACGGGGTTTGACACAGGTGCATGAAAAAAAAAGAGAAAGTGAATTGCTTTTTTGCACGGGAAAGGTAGCCTTCAACGGCTAAAAGCGTGTAGACGATACAGCCAAGAAGGTTAGACGAAGGTTCATCAGTTGCAAAGTTCAACTAAATGCAGCTTGCCTTGACCTTCATAGGTGTTCTTGTCTTGAAAGTTCTTGCCGGGAGCAAGGTCAATAAGCAGGCAGGTTTCTAGTTCACTAGGATATGGAACTGAAGAAGCACTGAATCAAAGTGCTTGTCAAAGAAACACGAAAGAAAAAGGGGAGGTGAATTTCTCATTCGTATAAAGGCAATATTAAATAGCTCCAAGCGTGCAGATGGTGATACGGCACGGAAGGTTACACGAATGGGCCCCGGTGACAAAGCTCAATTAAATGCCGCCCGGAGCACATTCGCGAACCTTCATACGTCCTTTGTTGTGAAAGTGCTGGAAGACAACGACGTCAAAATGAGCAGGCAATTTTCTCGTTCGTAAGGATATGCAACTGGAGAACGAGAACGATGGAATCAAAATGCTTGTCAAAGGGCTAGGGAAAAAAGAGGAGTTGAATTGTTCAATGGTATGGAAAAGGCAATTAAACAAGTCCTAGTGTGCAGACAATAATACGGTAGGAAGGTTAGACGAATGGGTGCCGGTGACAAACCTAAATAAATGCCGCCCGGAGCACATTCGCCAACCTTGATCCGTGCTTTTTTTCTTTATAGTGCTTGAAGAAACCAACGTCCAAACGCGCATGCAGTTTTCTCGTTCGTGAGGATATGGAAATGAAGAACTATAGAATCTAAATGCTTATCAAAGGGGTTTAAATAAAGAGGTGAATTGCTCATTTGAATGGAAAAGGCAATATTAAACTGCTAGAAGCGGGGAGACGACAATGCAGCATGGAAGGTCACACGAATGGGTTCCGGTGACAAACCTTATCAAAGTGCCACCCGGAGCCCATTCGCCAACCTTCCGACGTGCTTGTGTTGAAAGTTCTTGCCGCCAGCAAGGTCAAAACAAGCAGGCAGGTTTCTCGTCATCTAGGATACGGAACTGAAGAACCACTGAATCAAAGTACTTGTCAAAGGAACACGACAGAAAAAGAGGAGAATCGCCTATTCGAATTGAAAAGGCCATAACAAACAGCTCCCACCGTGCAGACGATGATATGGCACGGAAGATTTACGCGAATGGGTCCCGGTGACAAACTTCAATTAAATGCCGCCCGGAGCACATTCGCCAACCTTCACAGTGCTTTTGTCTTGAAAGTGCCTGAAGAGGGCAACGTCAAAATGAGCACGCAGTTTTCTCGTTCGCTAGAATATAGAACTGAAAACCATGGGAAAAAAAGTGCTTCCCCAAGGGGCCCGACGAAAAACGAAGTGAATTTCTCCTTTCAATGGGAACGGAAATATTAAACTGTGTGGAGACGACGATACAGCTCGGAAGGTTGGGCGAGTGGGCCCCAGTGACAAATCTCATGTAAGTGCCACATGGAGCACATCCGCCAACCTTCAAGCGTGCCTCTTTCTTGAAGTTGTTGAGGACAGCAACGTCAAAAGACTAGAAGGTGACTGGTAAGATCCCTCCTTAGAGGTCAACGGCGATTGCCTACTTTAGCTCCTCTTATAATTCTCTTCTTTCTTTTACTCATTACTGATAACTGCTTAGCATTTTTAGTAATTTGTGGGCGCTACGAGCCGTTGTGAGGCATGTTGGTCTTATCATTGTCATCACTAAACATTACAAGTCACCTAAATCATTATTAGTCATTACAGGTCATTACTAAGTATTAGTAAAAACTCATTACAAAATGAGCCAATATTTTTGTCATTGACTATGATTTGGAACGATAGGAGGTGCAAAGAAGGACATCAGAAATATAGAATTCAGGGGTTCGTCAAAGGGGCACGAAAGAAATGATAAGGCGAACTGTTGATTCGGATGCCAAAGGTAGCATTCAACATCTCGCATGTTTGCGACGATACTGCAAGGAAGTTATGCGAATGGGGCCCGGTCACAAAAATCAATAAAATGCCGTTCGGAGCACATTTGGCAACCTTCAGGCGTGCTTTTGGCTGTAAAGTGCTTGAAGACACCAACGTCAAAACAAGCGGGTAGTTATCTCGTTGACTACAGCATTCAACTAAAGAATAATGAAATGAAGGGGTTTGTCACAGGTGCAGGAAAAAAAAAGAGAAAGTGAATTGCTTTTTTGCACGGGAAAGTTTTAGCCTTCAACGGCTAAAAGCGTGTAGACGATTCAGCCAAGAAGGTTAGACGAAGGTTCATCAGTTGCAAAGTTCAACGAAATGCAGCCTGATGAACCTGCGTTGCACTCGGCCCACTACCGGAAACCAGTTAACGCGGAAGTCGTCTGCACTTCCCATATACGGCACCATTCGGCGCTACGTTCTCGTGAGAGTTAATGCGCTACATGTAAACGGCGTCGCATCGCCTTTCCCAAATGCGCTTGTCGCATTCATGGGGCGACGATCCTTTTTTTCGTGGGCGGCAGTCGTAAAAATGTCTACTGCTCTGAAACCGAAGGTAACGCTATATTAAGCTTTGCCGATGCACGTGAGGATGCTTTCTGAACAAAGAACTTATTGGGAAAGCGCGTTCCTTGAACGAAAAAAAAGTGGGATGGAAGAAGTGTTGATGCACCCAAACATCATCCATTAATTAAGAGTCGGTACCGGAACAGAATATGATTTAATTACAGGAAAACTGTGTCATAACGACGTTCAACAGGGACCCATAATTATTTCGTTTCATCTAGTACTTAGTTATTTTCATGATTCCATATGCTGTATTATGAATCGACGCAGACATGACGAGGAATTTCGCTTCGGCATATACATTATTTTGGTATATCCCGTTTCGTGACAACGAGGTTTGACTTATATCGAACTTGGCATCGCATATATGAAACTTCAAATCTGCATGCCCCCAGCAATGCGCGCCCATATTTTGATTGCGCCAGGCGACATACGACGCGCGATACCCCGCGTTCCTTAGATGGCGGGCACAAGCTCCGATGCCCGGCGAACCCACCGCGAGCACGACGTCGCCGCTTCGATTCTCTGCTGTGCTTAGATACAACAAACAGAAACATTCTTATTCCGGGCCTTGGGAGCACGTTGAGGAACGCTGTATTTGGTCAAAATAAAACCGGAGCCCCTCCATTCTATACTAGCGAACATGGGGCGACTAGTTCTAGCACTCGTCGGGACAAATAGGGGGTGGGGGGGATAGGTCGCCGTTGCGTTTCCAAGAGAAACTCGGTTTCCTTTTTTTCCACGTGGACCTTAGCAACCTTTTGGTGACTAAATATTCTACTGCAGGCACAAATAAAATTGTGCTCCAATCCAATCCTTATCTCGTCTGAAGCCGCGTCGCGCTTCGTGCAAAAGGTGCTGCAGTTAATCATTTATAGCGCTCTCCAAGAATTGCAACTTCGCGTCGTAATTATGGAGTCCATAGCCACTTAGAAAAAAAAACTCGGGGGCAAATTTTTTTTTTTGTGTCAGTACTCCAATAATTCAGTCTAAATCCGGTACACTACACTCCGGTTAGGTTAAGCTATTCTCGCTCACTTCTGTTTTTATATATGAATGCGAAAAGCCGCGAAACGGACATTGCAGCGAATTGTCCTGTGGGTAGCCATTGGACAGTTAACACGGACAGTGGTAACCACGCGCGCCCTGGAACAGAACACCACGGCGCACACAAGCTTTCAATCGTTTATGGGCCGCGAAAGACTGCGAATCGAGGCAATTGAAACACACAACTACACACAAAGAAATCAGCCCTTCCACTCAGTGAAGGACAAGCAGCAAAGCTGTGGTGCGTTTTACTTCACTGTGAACTACGTAATTATGAAAAGTAAATGAAACTCGGCGCAAGGCTAGAGCTGTCTTAGCGGTAATTTGCTTCGGGATAGTTTTAATACAAGAGTTACCACCGTTTTCTGCAACCAGGCTCCTTTCGTAGACGGCCATGTCCTGAGAGCAGATGGGAATTCACTAACGTTTACAACTTCACTGTGAACTAAGCATTTACGACAAGTAAATGAAACTCGGCTAGTCGTCTTAGAGGCCAACTTCAGTACGATTCTTTTTTACAAGATACCTGCATTACATTGATAGCTACAGAGCATTCCCGAGAAACTGGGGATGGTTTTATTTTTCGTGTCGACTCGACGCGTAGACGAAAGGACATCGAACACCGCCGAAGTTTAGCTATATTCAGCGTCGCTGTAAAAAAATACCCGCCGTACGCTAGCGCAGTATGGCAAAATTCAATCTACAGAATGAAGCGCTGTCAGCAAATAAAAAACAAATCGCACTTACCGAAACGCCGACGCTCGCCGTTGTCAGATACTGCGGTGCCGTTGATAGGTAGGAAGAGGACTTGGCACACGGAGGTGGCACGTGCCAGAGCTGACTCATGTCCCAGAGCGGTATGCACGCACAGGAGCAAAGTCGTCCCTACTTGTAACGACTGCGCTCAAGCGAGATCGACAGTGCCTTCTTAAAGGCATCTGGACCGCCTCTGGAACGACCGTGGCCACTCCCAGATTTATGAATATGTGTCTCATTGGTCAGACGCATGATGACGTGAGAAGCTTGGCCCTGAGCTTAGTAGGGTCACGCAAGCCAAGGCGTGGATTTCACGGCTGATTCAGCATAAAGGGGAAAGTACGTGCGGAAGGGTGGGCAGAGAGGTCTTCGTGACGTACAATACTTGTTGATGGGGCCAGGTGGGATAGACAGGCTCGGCCATACACTTATCAATTCTAAAGAAGCGAGCTGTTAGCCCGAAAGTAGCAAATCTGGAGGGGGAGAGGACTATGGGACGCAGAAAGTTGGGCTAGTCGGTGTCGGTGCATTTGAGGTGACCGTCAATAGCGCGAACAAGGCTAGGAATATAAGGGGAGGGGGGGGGGGGGGGGAGGACGAGATAGACCGCTCTGTCTACGGTGCTCGGGTAGATGGGGAGCGCCGGGGTCAATGTACGGAATGAGGATGATGCTTGGTTGATGAGTACATGAAAGCTCTGGGACGCCTTGTGACAATGGCGCCTCGATGCCACGCTTGTAGCGCGAAAGAAGCCCGGCTGGCTGCTCGAGGCACTTTGCGTGGATTCGCGGGCTCCTTTCACGTTTGGAAAAACAATTTTGTATAGCACGTATCGAGCAGCCGAAGGCTGTATCGGAAGTTTTTCATGTTGCTCTACAATTTTCGCGTTGACACTTTTCGCTTAATTAAAATATTTCAGAAATCCATTAAATAATAAAGACTAATTAGGCGGAATCCAGACAAATAATCCGAATATCTCCAAGCGACGGAAACATAATTATTTAAATTGACAGGTATCATGGTGACAGGCCAGGTATGATGGGTGAAAAAAGGGTATGATCCGTGGAAAAGGGAACGCATGTCTTGGAAAGAAATTCGGCCGGGCAGCGAAGTTGCTTTCTTTGAACTGATGAGCGCCAGAAGAAACGGACGGTATGTGTAAAAAAATAAGCAAAAAGAGAAACAAGAAAATGAGAGAGCATGTCTACTTCGGATGTTTGGGGAAAAGGTTCCCCTTTGTTGACCCCTAGCAGAACAGATCAGCAGGGGCTACTCGCACCGGACTGCGCTTCGCGCGAACTCGCGAGCTCTCGACCGCTTGACCCTGGCGAGATAAAATCCAGGAATTTCAAGGGTGTACGCGCTTGAGCAACCTTGCTAACCAAATCTAGCTCCTAACGCCCTGCTCTCCTCCATATGGCCCATCCAAAGGTTGATAGCATAGACTTTCATGCTAAAATTCAAGTGGGAAATAACTATGTATGATACTGAGCCGTGAGTCACAAAATTGTAAATGATCTGAGTCTTAACAAGAATGTTTGCAAACGCTGCTCTTCAGAGCTTTCACCATTATCTACACAGCTAGAGCTTAATTGGACCCCGAGTCCTATAATAGGCAGCAGCGAGACGTCATTGTTACCAATAATGCACGCACACATAGATTAATATGTGGAAAATACTGAGCAAATCTAGAGTAAAATTGAGAAAGGTAGTCGGTTAGGTTTGCACATGATGAAGTGCACACAGACTAACCCTTAACAACACTGTAGAACACTTTTGGGACCCTTAAACAATATCAGTGGGTTCCGGAGAGTGTTAATTTGAATGTTATACTCATTCCGAATTGACATAAACTTCAAAACAAGAAATGGGTCCAGGGCAACAATGGTACCACGGGACACCAATAATGCATGCATCCATATATTAATACACAGAAAATATTGAGCAAATGTAGAGTGAAATTGAGAAAAGGTAGTCGGCTTGGTTTAGGTTAGTGACGGTGCAGGAATAGTCATTGGCAGAAAGAACAAACAAAGGGATCGGAACTCTTCAATCTGCAAGCTTGTACGCTGCGCGAGTAATTCTGTTGTTGGTAGCTTGTTGTCGAGTCAGATGCTCGGGTTCGTTCGGCTTTATGCATGCGTCACCGCACGTTACGAGTAACTGATTGCGGTGGCGTAGATTAACACATTTTTTACGCTATTTGCGATGCGCGAACAGTTTGTTTAGACGTGCCCCCCTAAGAACAAGGAAAATAATGGAAGCCTTTTACATGTTCTTGGAGGGTGACAGATATGACACAGTCAACCCTCGATATCATTGTCACAGGCAGAAGTGTCTTACCTTCGGGAGTTCGGGCAAATTAGTTCTTGATTAGCCAGCTTTGCTGTTGCCGCGTGTATATTATTTTCGTTGTCTTGTGCGCACTTGAGAGGTTGGTATTCTCCTTTCAGCGTATTTTTCTACTCATTCAGTTTCTTTTGAAATAAACTGTTAGTTGCGAGAAGCGCCCGTGTTTGTCGTTTCTCTCTTTCTCGTCTACGTCTTTTTCGCGCACTTTTTCGTTAAGATGGAACCAAACTCATTCGCCCAGCTCTCAGTTTTGATGAAATGCATTTCGTCTGCATCCCTATTTTCCAGAGACCTTACTCTGTTTCTTGTAACCTTTTCTTGATTCTTGGTAGGCCCCCTCGCTGCTGTGCAAATATTTCCTTGACAATTTAGATGGTTTGCTTCCCACCCCTATTTTAGCCTGACCACTGCCGCCCGCAGTGGAAATGTCAACCAGAAGTCACGAGCATGTTTAATGTGCATCGGAATTCGTTCCTTCCCCGTGACAAAGGCCATCTTTCTTTTTGGAGTTGGTTTTTTATGCGACTCCATGACAAAGCAGCTGAAGGTTTGCCAAGGAGTCCTGTTCGCTAGGGTGGTTCGTGAAGCGCGCGCATCGAGCGACACTTCTGAGCTGTAAGCTTGGGAAAGAAGAAGAAGCGGAGTGTTGTGACCACTAGTGTCTGTAGAGAAAACCATTAAAACGTACAGGAACTTCAAATCAAATCAGTTTATTTTCATCTCAAGCATGAAGGCAAGCTCGGGATAAAAGTGACTAATGTCACTTGAGGGGAACCCGGGCCTCCTTGATACATGGAAAGCACTGAGGACAGAAGAACAAAATTTATTCATGGCAAGAAGGGGTTAATATTTTACAAGTCGTAATACATATAGAGTCATCATGAACTGAAAATATAGATACACAGATTCCTTTATGGTTAAATTACACAGTACAATACACGAAGACAAATTACAATATACACTGAAAGCTTAGTTAGTGACGGACAAACGGACAAACTATGCAGAGCGTGCAGAAACAGAGCCGCATTAATTAAAGCGCACCGCAGGGTCTAGGCGACACTACGGAAGCGGTCGACCGTCAAATCAACACTTATCTGCCCACCGCGGTAGCTTTGAGACTATGGCATTGCTAGAGGTCGCGGGTTTGATCCCAACCGCAGCAGCCGAATTTTGACGGGAGTGAAACAAAAAACGCACGTGCACTTAGATTTTGGGACACGTTGAAGTACATCACGGTGACAAAATTAATCTGGAGTCAGCCACTACGGCGTGCCACATTATCTGATTGTGGTTTTAGCACGTACCGCCCCATAATCCAATTCAAGTTGAGTACTTCTGCCACAATGCGATGTGCCATGTGCGGCAATGACTGTACTCAACGCTCTCAGATATTGTGAAATATGGCGCACAACAACGCCTGAAGCAAACGCCTCTCCCTGTGTGTTCTGTGTACTACGCAAACAAACAGCAGTGGTGGCTCCAAGGTAACTTGTAACATCAATTCACCACTCTCGTGTTAGACTAAACGTTGAAGAAATTAAGCTTTAGCCGTCATCGCTTTAACATCCCCGCTAATTATCGTTAATCAAAGCATCCAGCACGGAATGCTTCACTTACGTCGATTCCCACAGTGAGTGGGAACTGCATATTTTTTGTCACATGTATTTTATCGTATTAGCCAGTGGAGTCACGAGGACATTACAGCGTAGTTTTCGCCCACCCGATGTAGTTGCACTTGGGTGCTATAGTGCCAAAGTGAAACAAAAAATGTGCCTATATATATATATATATATATATATATATATATAGGCAAAGTTGAGAACACCAGTACGAAAAAAAGTCTGTCAGCATCATCCTTACTTTCAAGCCCAAAAACTTGGCAACGCTCCACACGAAAAAGGTCTGGCAGTGTCCCTCTATCTCACCAGTATTCTCTAAGAAACGGCAGTCAAGCCAAAACGGCCACTTTTCGTAACTGACTAACTACTTCAACCGAAAGTACTGCCAAAAGCAGTGCTTTCCTCAAAATTAGAAAAATTATTCGTAAGCGTGTCAGATAGGAACTTCACGCGTCCATATTGAATTTATCCTTGGCTGCCCTGGCTACATATATAAGGGACTTCTCGTTTCCTTTAAACCATATGCCCCTGTAATTTCATGCCCTAATGTTGCAAAATGGAATGACACAATGAAACGGGCATCATTCGATCTCATGTGCATCGTTATCGATCGTTATCAATCATCTGTCAAAGCATTATTGAATAGTGAACAACAGTTGAGCAAAGACTGTGCATTAAACACTTTGAAATCTGCCATGCTTGTTGAGTACGAGCTTGTATCTACGCCACAGAGAAATTTAAAAACAGGATATGTTGCGTGTGTCAGGTGCACCAATCGAACGGCGAAGGATGGAATATGTCTTCATTCCTTTACGGCGGACGCGTTTCTAAAGAGAAGTGGGTGATGAAGCGATGAAGCTTCGGATCGGCGAGCCCGTGTCATCGCCAATGAAAGTTTGTATCATGCACTTCGTCGCCGAAGGCGTCTTCTGTAGCGGCATCAGTAAGCAGAATGCTAATCGCAGACACTGATGACAAAAACATAAACAGTTAACTTTTACGACAGTATGACTATGGTTTATATTGACCGGAAGTTCAACGCGGCACGAAAAGACACAAGCTACAAATTTCGTTCCTATGCCCTTCGGCATTATAAGGCTCTCGGAACGCTACCGAAACAGTTGATTATTTGTAGAACCGTTATACCGTGCATGTTTTTTGAGTACCAGCTGAACATGAACGGTGCGTTGCTTTCGGAAATGGTCGGTTACACTAACGTGCAGACCTTGTGTACGTACGTGGGACTGTGTTTTGAAGCATTTTTCCGGTCGTACATTTTAAAAAGTGCGGAAGTTTTATGACGGGATTTCAACGTTCTAATCTATTGTGCTTGAAGAACTACGCATGCCACTCCTTTTTTGAGCAACAGAAACAGTTAATCTGATTGGTGCGATCCCGCCTGCGGCGGCCGTATTTCCAAGGTGGCGAAATGCAGAAACGCCCGTGGCACGGTGCAACAAGCACGCACGGTTGTCATTTATATTGACGTGGTGCGTGAATTATTACATTCAAGACTGTCGCTTATGTATTTACGCGGCGCGCCAGGCATACGGACAGCACGGCTGAAAATTCCTCTCTTGAACGGGCGACGTTTGTACAAACACTCCTTAAATAGTAACAGCTCGAGCGCTGCATGTCCTGACGGACGCCGTAGATAGCCGGCGTTCAGGATTTTCTTGCCTTCACTTAGGCACAGGGTCCTTCTCTTCGCAGGTCTGGAGGCGACCCACCATGTCTGCTAAAGATAGGTGCTTTCTAAAAGCTAGCACTATCGCTGCCTTTTCCCGCAGCCGAAGAGAATAAGCTCGGCGTGCTACAACACCGACGCGCTGTCGGCGATCCTGATTAGAGCCCCTCCATACACGTTTTCGTCGACCAGGTGAAATCTCTGTCTCGGCAATGGATGGATGGATGTTATGAGCGTCCCCTTTGGAACGGGGAGGTGCGTCGCTCCACCAAGCTCTTCCTATTACACTGCCTAATGTCCTACCTAGGTTAAAGAAGAAAAAAAAGAAAAAGAAACACGATGAATTCCCTTAACCAAATTTTATGACCCCCTGTTGTGAACTTTGTTTTTGTACGTCTCCGTTATTTTATTTTTTTTTTTGTCGTTTCCTTACTTTTCTTCCGCCAATATTCCAATTGCCTCTTACTATCTCAGACATGTTTACTTTTCCCCTGCTCTCGCTCAACCCAAAAGCTTCAAGGAGGCCAGTGGCACCTAAATCGACTGCTGGGCAGACGTCTTCACATTCTAATAAGACATGCTCCATTGTTTCCCTAGCTTTACCGCAGCAAGTGCATGCTTCTTCTTCCTTATTATGTTCCGATATATAGGTGCGTGTTCTAAGGCATCCTGGTCTCGCTTCGAAAAGTAATGAGCTTCCCTTTGAGCTATCATAAATTGTTTCTTTTCTGATTTCGATTTTTCCTCTTAAGTAGTTACTCATGGCAGGTTTCATTTCCATTGCTGCTACCCACGATATTTTTTTAGCTTCTCTGACTTTCCGGTTGACGTTCTTTGTTGCTGTGTTGCTCACCCTACATGCCGCATACTTGCTGGTAAGCTTTTTAGTTCCTTTCCTCCACTGTGAATTAATGTTTTCCCTGTACAAATACCTCAACACTCTCCCAGCCCATTCACTTTATTCCATATTTCTCAGTCGTTCTTCATTATCAATTTTATTGCGAGCTTCCCTCACTTCAAAACTATTCCAGCCCATATCGCCCTGCACAGCTTTATTTGTAGTCTTCCCGAGAGCGCCCAAAGGCCCCACTGACCTTTGGTTCCCATCGAATCCTGATTGTACCCCTGATTTCAAGCAAACAACCGTATTTTCAAAATTTTGTAAGTCCTGGAACCATTACATCTTTTCATATACCCTGGAGCACCTCGTACCTATTGTATCCCCATAGCACTCTGTGCTTCATTATGGCTGCATTTATGTTCCTCTTTAGTGTTATTGTTCTTTCCTGTGTTTCCATATATCTATTGCCTTCGTTTATCCATATACCAAGGTATTTATAATATTTTATACAAGGTATTTCCTGGCCTTGTATTGCCACTGTCTGTTTACTATTTTCATTGAATATCTAACACCTGATTTTCTAACATTAAATTCCAAACTTAAATTCTTGCCTTTCTGTCCACAGATATTAGCCAGACGGTGCAAATCACTTTGCTTAGCTATCAAGACAATGTTGTCCGCATAAAATAAACCTGCAAGCTGCTGCTTTACTACTGCACCCGCCTGTTTGTGTGCGAGATTAAACCCGATATTGCTTCCCTCTAAGGCCCTCTCCATCCTCACCATGTGCATCATAAACAGCAATTGGGATAAAGAGCATCCCTGCCTCAGTCCCTTGTTGGTATCAACTTTCTCCTCGCTCTTCATCTCTCCCCATTCAACGCAAACAGTATTTTCTAGGTAAATCTCTCTCAAAAGCTGTAGACAATCGACACTTAAGGCTTTCCACTTCCAGAATATCCCACGAAATGTCGTGGTCTACGCTGTCATAAGATCCTGTAATGTATAAACAGGCTACACATAACGACCTGCTTTCTACTCTCGATATTTCAATAAACTGAGGAAGAGCAAATAAATTATCTAAACGCCTACTTATTCTGAAGCCATTGTGAAGTTCTCCCAAAATGGCATTATTCATTGCCCATGCTTGCAGCTTTAACTTGATGGCCTGCATTGCTAGCCTGTACATTAACGATGTCATGATCAATGGTCTTCCGAGTTAACTCCATTTTTCCCCCTTACCTTTAACAGTTAATTTGATTCTACTTTGTCGCCAGCTGTATGGTATTCGTTTACCTTTTAAAGTTTTTTACATTGCTTTCACCAGAGCTTCCTTACGTTTTTGTCCTAATTTATTAATCAGCCTAATGGGAACCTCAATCTAGCCCTGTGGCTGTGCGCTTAGGAATTTAGAGAGAAGTGGTTCTTGAAGGGAAAAGGAAGAATTGACGCTATTTTCTGCAGCCCTCGCGGCAGCACTGCTCAGCGTCAACAGGGGTGGGGCGATAGGAGAGGAATTTACTCTTCGGCTTTCTTCCAGTTTAAATTTGTCAGCAGCAGCTCCTTTCCCATCTGGTTCTCTTTCATGCTCCCTTTTCTTAGAATACAGCTCGTCCATGCCCTTCGCCAAGCGCCGGGCTAGTCCTGTCCCTTTCCTGCTTAGAGGGTCATTTAGCCCACCTTCTACTATGCCAAGGTTGCGCACGTGGGCATTTTCCGCGAGCTTTGCTTTTGCTGGCTCCATGACAGAACCGAGTGTCCGCCCTGGAAATGTCCCTACTGCCACTCTTTTATCGCCGCTCACCCTCTCCACAATTGCTTCCGAGCACCTAGCCAAGTTTGAGTCGTCGGCTATAATCACAATTTCGCACCCTCCTGCCTCTCCCTGCTTCCCTTTGTCCTTTCCAGCGAGATTTGGACTCGACAAGGGGCATTGACCCATGCGCTCTCGCTTTTTTCCGCGTGGCGGCTTCAAGGTATGGTGTGGCGGCCATCATGGATCCCCTCGGGCGTGTGCATTGCCATATTCGCAATGCACACGGACTGTGTTCTGAACAAACCGATTTTATTAACTGCGAGAAACTCTGCGATGCCTTTATAATGCAGAAGTATCCGCTGCTATAATTGTGAATGGCGCGATTAAGGGAGCCGATGCAGTAGACCGCAGTGCGCTTCTCAGACTGGAAAGCGGGTTGAGCAGCGAATGCATACTACTATTGTTTTAAAACACTCTGCATCCATTCCAAACGGTAATGTCATCTTTGAAAATCATTGTAACACACTGATGCAGAGCAATCGCCTCAGAGACGTGTTTTCGGAGCCGCCACGCGCAGTTTACCGACGATCATAAAATTTACGCGACATACTAACGTCTTACAAGACCCATTCCCATAGCCTGTTATCCTTGCAACAAATCACGGTTCAAGGTTTGCGCTGACATGACAACTTCGCTAAGTGTTATGAGCACCGCGTCAAATTTTAACCTTACGATAAAAGGCGACGTCGATTGTAGCGCGACAAACGTTATCTGTATGCTAGAATGCTCAGCGTGCAAATTAGGAGAAACGAAAACAACCGTTAGATTGCGTTTCAACTATCATAGATCGCATGCTGCGAGCCTTTCTAATCTTCCGCTATCTCAACATGTCCTTATCTCGGGCCACTCTTTTTAAAGCCAACCGCCACCGTACTTGAATCTGGTTTCAAAACGCACCACGAAAGGGAGGTTCGCGAATCCTTCCTAATTCAATAATTTGCTGCCGCAGCTTCTGCGATTAACGAGAATCCGCGTACATTGACCGTTTTGTCCTCGAAATAGAGAATTGCATGCTCGTTTCCTTCCGACTTAACGGCTCGTTTTTCATCGCATCGTTTATGCCACGTCGCCAGAATAGCTCTTCGCACACCCGACACACACGCGGGCGATTCGCCCCAAGCAATTTTCAGGTTGCTGATGTGTCATTTCATTGCACTTAACTTAGGATGAGCAATGTTCATCAATTATTGGTGTCATATTTTTGTCAAAACTTGTCTGCACACATGGAAAGCATATTTAGCGCCAGCAAACAAGGACAGAAGGGAGACGACACCGGAACGCGCCAACCTCAACAACTTTATTTTCAGGAAACAACCACCTATTTATCCATGCACAGTGGCGCCACATCATCCACATTTTTAATAATAAAGAAAAAGCAGTCTACTTATCTAACAAGTCGACCGAAGGGGCACTAACACACGTATCACTATTCCAATAGATAGCCTGAGCCTCAATAATCTCTCGCACATCCTTATCTTTGTGCTTCGCAAGGACACGGCAGGGCCCATATGCCGGCGCACAGCCGCATTCCTGACAGTGAGTTGACAGATAAACCTCATCGACCGGCTATGCGCCCGTGTATGGGTCCTGCCATATATACATAGCCTTTCCGGAAACCGTGTTGACTGCGGAAAAATAAACTGTTCGAGGGGCGGGCGGCCACGGGCGGCCGCCCTGCCCGGAGCCTTCTGGCCGTACCTCTCCCCCCCTCCCCCCCACCAGCGACGTCACGCAAAAGAGGCCCACGTAGAAGGTCCGTGCAGCGTGCTACAAAGCTACGAGTGGCGCACCTGTTCTGAAAATGAGGCATGGAATACCGACTGGACGACGCCGGCGATAACAATACGATTAGTTCCGGGAACCCTGCCGCTCCTGAGATAGTTTCGGGGTATGAAAATCCTGGCACGCTGAGACATGCTTCCGAGCGCACCTTTTTTTTTTCTTTTTTTTTCTGGACGTGAATCGTGCATGTAGCCTCTGCGCTCGTGTGTCCCACAAGCCTTCATTGCCGCGGAATGTTGATTAGGTTCATGCCAGGATATGCCTAATAAGTGCTGCGTGCCCAGTTGCTGGGGCAATTACAAATCGGGGCCGAGAAATCATGTGTTCATGTTTCCGCAAGATGAATGACAGAATATTGGGTGCCAATGCTAAGACAAAGAAGAGAAAGACTGGAACCCTGCTGTATAAGACAGCTAGTTCTTTTTTTTTTTTTGCATATAGTGGCGCGAATATGTTTCGTATCTCAATTGCTAAACTCATTTGAGGTGTTGTAAGTATGTGGACTGCGGTACTGTATGTAATAATGCCCCGAAAGCGAAATTATTCGTTTAAAGCCTAATCTAGACTGGAATAAATACACGTGTCCCGAACGTGAAGAAGGACACACCAGTGAAGTTGTCACGAGATATGTGTGCAGTGCTAACATTCTGTTGACGAACTTTTGTGGTCGCATGAACGGCAAACTCTTTGACGCCGACGATACATCAAGGCAGAGAAGCTACTGTGAAGAGGGCAGCACCCTGACTTTTCAATATAATCCATGCTCCTTCACATCATGTATCCGGAATTCTTTCTCATTCCTGAGGTTGAGCCATTTCATTTTTTTTTACGGACGGGCTTTTTAATAATGCAGCGCGAAAATAGCTTTGCATAAATAAAATAATCTTGGAACACCCTTTATGTTCTTCGGGCACCTGTCCAACTATGCCTAAAAATAAAAAAAACTGCGCTCCGGTTAACGTTGCACGTAGGTGATCAATAAAAAGATATCGATGCATAAACATAAAAAAGACAAACATTGGCACAAAACGATGAAATAAACATATGTACAGAAAGATGTAAAAAAAGGAAAAGGAATGAACATATAAGCATTGCATAAAAACAGCAAGACGTATTACATAAAAGCAGCAAGGTACTTTGCGTTGAGACGTTATACACAGCGTAACCTTAAAAAAAAAAAAAAAACACATGGCATAACGCGTGGCAATACATTGAAAACGTAAACGTAATGGGATTGATAAGTACCCGTGTACTAACTCAACCCTACGCACAGTGTGCAGAAAAAAGGTTGACCAAATTGCTGCAAAAGTAATTACTTCAATGATTTCTGAGCGAAGCAGTGCTATCGGAAGGCTGTTCCAGAGACGGATAGCGCGAGGCAGTGGTGAAAAGTTAAATGTTGGCGTCGCTCTATATACGCAGACATAGCTGAAATTATTGCGCACTCTGCGCGATGTGAAGACGTGGTGTTTCAAGCATGGTACGGATAATCCGTCAGAGTGAATTTATTTATGGAATAACGACAGCAATGCAACATCACGGAGAGTACACAACGACTGCAACGATAGCTCGGCTTTGATCGGGGTAATGCTACACTGGGCGTTGTAATTATGAGTAATGAAACGATTTGCCCTATTCGGAATGGTTTCTAGCGCTTCAATTAGGTAATGCTGGTATGGAGACCAAATGAGAGACGCGTACCCAAGCTGGGGTGGCACGAACGTTAAGTAGGCCATTTTACGCAAGGCAGATGGAACACTGCACAAATTCCAGCGCAAAAAACCCTAATAATTTGGATGCATTGGCAGAGACACACGTAACGTGCTCAGACCACGATAGCTTAGATGTAAGGTGCGCGCCAAGATACTTACATTGTGTAGACGGGGATATAATACTATTGTTAATGTTGTAGATAAACTGCAAATTAACCGGTTCATGGGTGAAAGACATTGTTCTACATTTTGGCACGTTTACTGTCATGCGCCATGTAGTACACCACTGGTTCACTGTCTCTAGGTCTCGTTGGAGCGCTATATGATCATCACTATTGGCTACTGGACGGTAGATCATGCAATCATCGGCGAATATTCGTATGCAAGACGATATGTTGTTAGGCAGATCATTTCTATAGAGTAGAACCAACAGAGGCCCCAAGACGTTACCTCGTGGCACACCAGAAGTAACGTTAGATTTGGGGGAATTGAAGTCATTAACGGAGGTAAATTGCTCTCGATGAGATAGTTACGTAGCCATGACAATGCGCAGGAGTCTAATTTTAACGCAGATAATTTCGATATGAGGCGGCAATGTGCAACACGATCAAACGCTTTGGAAAAATCAAGCAATAAGCAGTCAGTCTGTAAGTAGCGATTCATGTTCAGATGGACATCTGTTGTAAATTCGAGTAGCTGTATCTCGGGCAAATAGCCTTTCCGGAAACCGTGTTGACTGCGGAAAAATAAACTGTTCGAGGGGCGGGCGGCCACGGGCGGCCGCCCTGCCCGGAGCCTTCTGGCTGTCCCTCTCTCCCCCCCCCCTCCCCCCTCCCCCCCACGAGGGACGTCACGCAAAAGAGGCCTACGTAGAAGGTCCGTGCAGCGTGCTACAAAGCTACGAGCGGCGCACCTGTTTTGAAAATGAGGCATGGAATACCGACTGGACCACGCCGGCGATAACAATACGATTAGTTCCGGGAACCCTGCCGCTCCTGGGATAGTTTCGTGGTATGGAAATCCTGGCACGCTGCGACATGCTTTCGAACCCACCTTTTTTTTTTTTTTCTGTACGTGAACCGTGCATGTAGTCTCTGCGCTCGTGCGTCCCACAAGCCTTCACTGCCGCGGAATGTTGATTAGGTTCATGCCAGGATATGCCTAATAAGTGCTGCGTGCCCAGTTGCTGGGGCAATTACAAATCGGGGCCGAAAAATCATGTGTTCATGTTTCCGCAAGATGAATGACAGAATATTGAGTGCCAATGCTAAGACAAAGAAGAGAAAAACTGGAACCCTGCTGTATAAGGCAGCTGTTATTTTTTTTTTTTTTTGCAAATAGTGGCGCGAATGTGTTTCGTATCTCAATTGCTAAACTCATTTGAGGTGTTGTAAATATGTGGACTGCGGTACTGTATGTAATAATGCCTCGAAAGCGAAATTATTCGTTTAAAGCCTAATCTAGACTGGAATAAATGCACGTGTCCCGAACGTGAAGAAGGACACACCAGTGAAGTTGTCATGAGATATGTGTGCAGTGCTAACATTCTGTTACGAACTTTTGTGGTCGCATGAACGGCAAACTCTTTGACGCCGACGGTACATCAAGGCAGAGAAGCTACTGTGAAGAGGGCAGCACCCTGACTTTTCAATATAATCCATGCTCCTTCACATCATGTATCCGGAATTCTTTCTCATTCCTGAGGTTGAGCCATTTCATTTTTTTTTACGGACGGGCTTTTTAATAATGCAGCGCGAAAATAGGTTTGCATAAATAAAATAATCTTGGAACACCCTTTATGTTCTTCGGGCACCTGTCCAACTATGCCTAAAAATTAAAAAAACTGCGCTCCGGTTAACGTTGCACGTAGGTGATCAATAAAAAGATATCGATGCATAAACATAAAAAAGATAAACATCGGCACAAAACGATGAAATAAACATATGTACAGAAAGATGTAAAAAAAGGAAAAGGAATGAACATATAAGCATTGCATAAAAACAGCAAGACGTATTACATAAAAGCAGCAAGGTACTTTGCGTTGAGACGTTATACACAGCGTAACCTTAAAAAAAAAAAAAACACATGGCATAACGCGTGGCAATACATTGAAAACGTAAACGTAATGGGATTGATAAGTACCCGTGTACTAACTCAACCCTACGCACAGTGTGCAAAAAGAAGGTTGACCAAATTGCTGCAAAAGTAAATACTTCAATGATTTCGGAGCGAAGCAATGCTATCGGAAGGCTGTTCCAGAGACGGATAGCGCGAGGCAGTGGAGAAAAGTTAAATGTTGGCGTCGCTCTATATACGCAGACATAGCTGAAATTATTGCGCACTCTGCGCGATGTGAAGACGTGGTGTTTCAAGCATGGTACGGATAATCCGTCAGAGTGAATTTATTTATGGAATAACGACAGCAATGCAACATCACGGAGAGTACACAACGACTGCAACGATAGTTCGGCTTTGATCGGGGTAATGCTACACTGGGCGTTGTAATTATGAGTAATGAAACGATTTGCCCTATTCGGAATGGTTTCTAGCGCTTCAATTAGGTAATGCTGGTATGGAGACCAAATGAGGGACGCGTACCCAAGCTGGGGTAGCACGAACGTTAAGTAGGCCATTTTACGCAAGGCAGATGGAACCCTGCACAAATTCCCGAGCAAAAAAACCCTAATAATTTGGATGCATTGGCAGAGACACACGTAACGTGCTCAGACCACGTTAGCTTAGATATAAGGTGCTCGCCAAGATACTTACATTGCGTAGTCGGGGATATAATACTATTGTTAATGTTGTAGATAAACTGCAAATTAACCGGTTCATGGGTGAAAGACATTGTTTTACATTTTGACACGTTTACTGTCATGAACCACGTAGTACACCACTGGTTCACTATCTCTAGGTCTCGTTGTAGCGCTATATAATCACCACTATTGATTACTGGACGGTAGATCATGCAGTCATCGGCGAATATTCGTATGGAAGACGATTTGTTGTTGGGCAGATCATTTCTATAGAGTAGAACCAACAGAGGCCCCAAGACGTTACCTCGTGGCACAACAGAAGTAACGTTAGATTTGGGGGAATTGAAGTCATTAACGGAGGTAAATTGCTCTCGATGAGATAATGAACAAAACGTGAAGAAGGTGAATGCAGGAGCCAACGTTTCGACAAGCGGACTTGTCTTCTTCAAGGCGACATACGCTTTCCTCGCCACAGTATAAATAGAAACCCCACCTATTTATACTGTGGCGAGGAAAGCGTATGTCGCCTTGAAGAAGACAAGTCCGCTTGTCGAAACGTTGGCTCCTGCATTCACCTTGTTCACGTTTTGCTCATCGTCTTGAATTTCCATCTCCCGCATTCCTCGTCTTTTCCCTGGATCTCGATGAGATGGAAAGTTACGTAGCCATGACAATGCGCAGGAGTCTAGTTTTGACGCAGATAATTTCGATATGAGGCGGCAATGTGCAACGCGATCAAACGATTTGGAAAAGTCAAGCAATAAGCAGTCAGTCTGTAAGTAGCGATTCATGTTCAGATGGATATCTGTTGTAAATTCGAGTAGCTGTATCTCGGGCAAATAGCCTTTCCGGAAACCGTGTTGACTGCGGAAAAATAAACTGTTCGAGGGGCGGGCGGCCACCGGCGGTCGCCCTGCCCGGAGCCTTCTGGCTGTACCTCTCCCCCCCCTCCCCCCTCCCACGAGCGACGTCACGCACAAGAGGCCTACGTAGAAGGACCGTGCAGCGTGCTACAAAGCTACGAGCGGAGCACCTGTTTTGAAAATGAGGCATGGAATACCGACTGGACCACGCCGGCGATAACAATACGATTAGTTCCGGGAACCCTGCCACTCCTGGGATAGTTTCGGGGTATGAAAATCCTGGCACGCTGCGACATGCTTCCGAGCGCACCTTTTTTTTTTTTTCTGGACGTGAATCGTGCATGTAGTCTCTGCGCTCGTGTGTCCCACAAGCCTTCATTGCCGCGGAATGTTGATTAGGTTCATGCCAGGATATGCCTAATAAGTGCTGCGTGCCCAGTTGCTGGGGCAATTACAAATCGGGGCCGAGAAATCATGTGTTCATGTTTCCGCAAGATGAATGACAGAATATTGGGTGCCAATGCTAAGACAAAGAAGAGAAAGACTGGAACCCTGCTGTATAAGGCAGCTAGTTCTTTTTTTTTTGCATATAGTGGCGCGAATATGTTTCGTATCTCAATTCCTAAACTCATTTGAGGTGTTGTAAGTATGTGGACTGCGGTACTGTATGTAATAATGCCCCGAAAGCGAAATTATTCGTTTAAAGCCTAATCTAGACTGGAATAAATACACGTGTCCCGAACGTGAAGAAGGACACACCAGTGAAGTTGTCATGAGATATGTGTGCAGTGCTAACATTCTGTTGACGAACTTTTGTGGTCGCATGAACGGCAAACTCTTTGACGCCGACGGTACATCAAGGCAGAGAAGCTACTGTGAAGAGGGCAGCACCCTGACTTTTCAATATAATCCATGCTCCTTCACATCATGTATCCGGAATTCTTTCTCATTCCTGAGGTTGAGCCATTTCATTTTTTTTTACGAACGGGCTTTTTAATAATGCAGCGCGAAAATAGCTTTGCATAAATAAAATAATCTTGGAACACCCTTTATGTTCTTCGGGCACCTGTCCAACTATGCCTAAAAATAAAAAAAACTGCGCTCCGGTTAACGTTGCATGTAGGTGATCAATAAAAAGATATCGATGCATAAACATAAAAAAGATAAACATTGGCACAAAACGATGAAATAAACATATGTACAGAAAGATGTAAAAAAAGGAAAAGGAATGAACATATAAGCATTGCATAAAAACAGCAAGACGTATTACATAAAAGCAGCAAGGTACTTTGCGTTGAGACGTTATACACAGCGTAACCTTAAAAAAAAAAAAAAAACACATGGCATAACGCGTGGCAATACATTGAAAACGTAAACGTAATGGGATTGATAACTACCCGTGTACTAACTCAACCCTACGCACAGTGTGCAGAAAAAAGGTTGACCAAATTGCTGCAAAAGTAATTACTGCAATGATTTCTGAGCGAAGCACTGCTATCGGAAGGCTGTTCCAGAGACGGATAGCGCGAGGCAGTGGTGAAAAGTTAAATGTTGGCGTCGCTCTATATACGCAGACATAGCTGAAATTATTGCGCAATCTGCGCGATGTGAAGACGTGGTGTTTCAAGCATGGTACGGATAATCCCTCAGAGTGAATTTATTTATGGAATAACGACAGAAATGCAACATCACGGAGAGTACACAACGACTGCAACGATAGTTCGGCTTTGGTCGGGGTAATGCTACACTGGGCGTTGTAATTATGAGTAATGAAACGATTTGCCCTATTCGGGATGGTTTCTAGCGCTTCAATTAGGTAATGCTGGTATGGAGACCAAATGAGAGACGCGTACCCAAGCTGGGGTGGCACGAACGTTAAGTAGGCCATTTTACGCAAGGCAGATGGAACGCTGCACAAATTCCAGCGCAAAAAACCCTAATAATTTGAATGCATTGGCAGAGACATACGTAACGTGCTCAGACCACGATAGCTTAGATGTAAGGTGCGCGGCAAGATACCTATATTGTCTCATCGGGGATATAACACTATTGTTAATGTGGTAGATAAACTGCAAGTTAACAGGTTTACGGGCGAAAGACATTGTTCTACATTTTGGCACGTTTACTGTCATGCGCCATGTAGTACACCACTGGTTCACTGTCTCTAGGTCTCGTTGGAGCGCTATATGATCATCACTATTGGCTACTGGACGGTAGATCATGCAATCATCGGCGAATATTCGTATGCAAGACGATATGTTGTTAGGCAGATCATTTCTATAGAGTAGAACCAACAGAGGCCCCAAGACGTTACCTCGTGGCACACCAGAAGTAACGTTAGATTTGGGGGAATTGAAGTCATTAACGGAGGTAAATTGCTCTCGATGAGATAGTTACGTAGCCATGACAATGCGCAGGAGTCTAATTTTAACGCAGATAATTTCGATATGAGGCGGCAATGTGCAACACGATCAAACGCTTTGGAAAAATCAAGCAATAAGCAGTCAGTCTGTAAGTAGCGATTCATGTTCAGATGGACATCTGTTGTAAATTCGAGTAGCTGTATCTCGGGCAAATAGCCTTTCCGGAAACCGTGTTGACTGCGGAAAAATAAACTGTTCGAGGGGCGGGCGGCCACGGGCGGCCGCCCTGCCCGGAGCCTTCTGGCTGTCCCTCTCTCCCCCCCCCCTCCCCCCTCCCCCCCACGAGCGACGTCACGCAAAAGAGGCCTACGTAGAAGGTCCGTGCAGCGTGCTACAAAGCTACGAGCGGCGCACCTGTTTTGAAAATGAGGCATGGAATACCGACTGGACGACGCCGGCGATAACAATACGATTAGTTCCGGGAACCCTGCCGCTCCTGGGATAGTTTCGGGGTATGGAAATCCTGGCACGGTGCGACATGCTTCCGAGCGCACCTTTTTTTTTTTTTTTTTTTTCTGGACGTGAATCGTGCATGTAGTCTGTGCTCGTGTGTCCCACAAGCCTTCATTGCCGCGGAATGTTGATTAGGTTCATGCCAGGAAATGCCTAATAAGTGCTGCGTGCCCAGTTGCTGGGGCAATTACAAATCGGGGCCGAAAAATCATGTGTTCATGTTTCCGCAAGATGAATGACAGAATATTGAGTGCCAATGCTAAGACAAAGAAGAGAAAAACTGGAACCCTGCTGTATAAGGCAGCTGTATTTATTATTTTTTTGCAAATAGTGGCGCGAATATGTTTCGTATCTCAATTGCTAAACTCATTTGAGGTGTTGTAAATATGTGGACTGCGGTACTGTATGTAATAATGCCTTGAAAGCGAAATTATTTGTTTAAAGCCTAATCTAGACTGGAATAAATACACGTGTCCCGAACGTGAAGAAGGACACACCAGTGAAGTTGTCATGAGATATGTGTGCAGTGCTAACATTCTGTTGACGAACTTTTGTGGTCGCATGAACGGCAAACTCTTTGACGCCGACGGTACATCAAGGCAGAGAAGCTACTGTGAAGAGGGCAGCACCCTGACTTTTCAATATAATCCATGCTCCTTGTCATCATGTATCCGGGATTCTTTCTCATTCCTGAGGTTGAGCCATTTCATTTTTTTTTTACGGAGGGGCTTTTAATAAAGCAGCGCGAAAATAGCTTTGCATAAATAAAATAATCTTGGAACACCCTTTATGTTCTTCGGGCCACCTGTTCAACTATGCCTAAAAAAAAAACTGCACTCCGGTTAACGTTCCACGTAGGTGCGCGACCCTTCATTGAACCCGTATCCCCAAGCACGCCTCCGGCCTCTCCTCTGTGACGTCACTCGCCGAGCGCTGAGGCCTTCTCTTGTCGGGGGTGTCGGCAGAACCACGCCTGACTCGACTCACTTAGAGTCACTGGAAAAAATACGAGACCCATGATACTTCCTTTTTTCCACTTATCCTTTGCTCATTTATACATACGCATTTCGAGCTTGAAACTAATGGCCAGGTGATATTCACAACACATGCTTCAAATTTTAAACTTGTAAGCCGAGCATATGCAATGAACTGAAGTCGGCATACATATTATGTTTTATGTTAAAATGCTACGGTGCATACCCAAATGTTGTGCTTGATGCATAACAAGAAATACAACACAACACCCAGTAGCTTTAGTTTCACTCTGTCACTATGCATGTTACATAAACCGCTCTAAAAGCACAAGAATTTTATGCATCGCCTATGTAACTTAGGAAAAAAAATGCTGCGTCACCAGCGGGCATTCCTGCCTTCTTTTTTTTTTACACAGGCAGCAAATCTTGGCAGTCTAAGAAAACACTCATAAATAAGTTGAGAAGAGTAGCCGCTCATGAACGCACTAGACAGCCGCGTTCGTAAATCGCCATGTAGCAAACTCTCGGTCATTATCAGTGTACAGAAGTACATATACATTGCTGTAATTACGCAAATGGCTCATATTGGCCTTCCACAAGGTTTAGTGCGCGAAATGGTCATCTAAATTGGTTTTTACGCCTGCTGTGCACAGATCGTCTTACGATCGCGGCCAAACACCGGTGCGCACACGGCAGTCGCAGTGTGTCGTGCGTATACGGCGGACGAAGTCGCCCGGCAGAATCGAGAATGCTCGGTATCCGTTTACAAACTAAATTAAATGTATCCGATTTAGCTTTTGAAATTATACAATGAACGTATGTGCCTGTGACATTGTGAAACATTCAATAGAAGCCGACGGTGGTCCACGATGTTCATGCCCAAAAGCACAAGCTTGCCGCATTCCGGCTCGAAGTGATGAAATGTTTCCTTCGTAGCTCGCTCCACGGAAGAAAAAAAAAAGACGCGTGCATAAACTCCCGATAGCAGCGCTAAGCTGTTGCCCACAATCGTAGCACAGTTCCAGCAGTAAACACGATCGGCGTGCAAAACAACCACCGGCTGCATTACTTTGCACAAAATAACATTTTATTTTCGTTCTTAGCAACCATTACCTCCGGGCACAAAGTATTTGTACTTCAGTAAACACTCAACCCGATGTGCCCCGAATATCAAGCTCTTCCAACACGGCGACCTTCCCGCGACGCGGTCGGCTTGGAAGGTATTTGGCGGTGGCCGCTCAGTGTTGCCAGTCAAATCCCGACCTTTGCGATACTCTGAAAATTTTTCCAGTGACTCTAGACTCACTCGCTCGTCCGCGCGCGAGTGCAGAAGAGAAGGTCGAGTCCGGCCGTGGCAGAACGGTGGGCAGAACGTGACCCCCTCCCTAACCACTCCCGCTCCCGTGATCCTTGCGCGCGACGGTTTTCTTGAATGCGTGCACGAGATTGCGCCGCCATCGCCGGCTCACTCTCGCGTGCTTTCACTCGCACATACAGCACACGGCGACGCTTTTATCGCCCTTGGACTTTATACGGCCCCTCACGCTGACGGCGGGTGCGACGGCAGAAATATGCCTGGAGTGTCCATATAATTGCTATCGCAATAAAATTGAGAAGTGTCGGCCTGATGCGCTAAGCACTGACGTTCTACCCGGCACCGGTGGAAGGGGGAAGAGTGATGATGATGATGATGACGATGATGATGCTGCTGCTGCTGATGATGATGATGATGCTGATGATGATGATCTAAACGCAAGCAACCAACATTCAACTTCTATCCGGGGGAAGAGGGCATCGAACGGCCGGATAGAAACTGGTTGTTGCTTGCCTGCTTGCTTCCTATTTATGGGGCGTACACGCTAGAGGGGATTGGCTATGAAGCCGGCAGTAAACGGCCGGTGCGGGGTGGGGGTGGTGGGGGGTACACTCGAGGGAAAAAGAATATGTGAGGGAGCAGTTGAAATTGTGCAATGGATTAAAGTAGACAGACTAATTTTCTTAGGAAAACGTGTGGTTTTTTGAAAGGAGAACAATCTAGAAGGTGATAAATTTTAATCCACTTAAATTGGAATTTCCTAAGATAATAAATAATAAATCATTAAGTTAACCATGGTATTCTCATGGTGTCACGCTGTTTGCATACTGCGATGCAGCGAGCACCTTCTCGTTTCGGGATTTGACCTCACCTCACACCGTGCGCGTTATTCGCACCATATTTGTACCAATTCACTTTTTTTATTCTGCGGCCGCTACGCAAGGAAAGCCATCATAAAAAAAACTCCATCATAAGAAAGAATTGAGGATGGCTTATTAACATATTAAAGAATACATCTTATAGTGAATCCATTTTTATTAGAAGTTAGCCACTGGTGCTCATTGATGATACGGAAAATTAGAAGGCAGAGAAACGAAGCTGACAGTTTTTGACACGTTTATCGCTTTTATGCCTTTCACTTAAGATGAATGTGAAAGAGGTGCTTCCAGCACGCACCACGCGCCAGACGCGGCGTAGTAGAAGAAGAATTTGGCCTCAACCTATTCGCCGGCCACCGGTGGCAAAATTTCTCCCTGGTGAGTATGCGGCGCCAATCCTGCCATTAAATCGTGCTTTCAGTCAGACAAAAGAAGCGGCTAGTGCCGATATCCATGCTTGCGAAATGGTGCTTGTAGTGCTGACCTAATCCTGACGCATAGAAACCGTCGCGCCGGTCTCGTCAGTGCTGCTACCTGGAACATCCGTCTTACAGCGTCGGTCCGACATCTTGCCAACTCAAAGAAACATCTCTCGACAAACGTCTTGGACGCCCAAAGGCTTAGGAATTTCCCCTAGGAAATCCTTTAGGCTTTCCTTGAGGGTTTAAACCCTGAAGAATAACAGTGTGCTATGCGGGACGCCGTACTGAAGAACAGTGATTTAATTTAAGAGGCGCCCTCATCTAAATACACGAGAGCTTTAGCATGCTGCTCCCATCGGAATGCCACCGCTTCAGTGGCAACGTATGTCGGTGACTGCGTGCCCAGAAGCAACCGAACCCTGCAATCCCTGAGTCACTGCGGCCGGTGGTGGCACTGGGATGACTTCTTATTATAGTTGGAACAGGTTCGTCGCTTATGCATAATCGTCCCGTAATGACGTTTCCACCCTCAAGGGAAGCGACAGTTAACAGTTAGGGCGTTCTGTGCCTGTGCTATAAAACTCCAAAGGGCAATCGTGTTCGTGAGGTACCTGTACATGACCCGGTGCAGGTCCTCCACGGCTCTTAAGCGGCACCACTGGAGAGATGAGCTACCCTGGTAGCAACCCGCCTCAGGATGGCTACCCCCCATCGCGGCCTGGGGGCAGCTATGCCAGCGGCTCTAGTACTTACTCCCCACCATCTAGCGTAAGAGCCCCGGGTTACCCCTCATCCCCAGAAGTCGGATACGCTTCACCAGGAGGTATGTATTGAGTGCTTGATTTCAATAATACCAGCGGTGGCGTGCGGTTTAGTTACACAAAAAAGGAGCACGTTTATATAGCAGAAAAGGAGTAAATGCAACTACCGGCCTTGTCATTATGTGGAAATTCATGAACACATAGTACTTGAATTTCGACAGAATGACAGGACAGATCGGTGCATCTACTTCTTTTCAAGTACCTATTCAAGTGCATATTGTCACGGCTCTCTTGAGACAAGAGCGGAGAGCGGTGTTTAATCGAGATAATTAGAACAAGTGCTCAGTGAAGAGCGCTTCTTCCTCTTCACAATCATACTCTCAACGCAACCACCGGGCAGTGAACCGCAGGTTTGTCTGAACATCCCAATCACACGCTCTCCTCGTTTATAGGATGACACTTTCGTTTGCTTAGAAAGCAAATGGCACTGCTTCCCTTGACATTTCTTTGACCCGCCATGGTTGCTCAGTGGCTATGGTGTTGGGCTGCTGAGCACGGGGTCGCGGGATCGAATCCCGGCCACGGCGGCCGCAAACCACGATCTGATTATAAGGCATGCCGTAAGGGGGGACTCCGGAAATTTGAACCACCTGGGGTGTCTAACGTGCACCTAAATCTAAGTACATGGGTGTTTTCGCATTTCGCCCCCATCAAAATGCGGCCGCCGTGACCGGGATTCGATCCCGCGGCCTCGTGCTTAGCATCCCAGCACCACAACCACTAAGCAGCCACGGCGGGTGATAATTCCTTTCGAAACAGGGCAGTATCCAGCTACTCCGAAAAAAAAATTATTTTCAGCATATTAAGGCATCTTTAGGCCGTATACATCACTTTGACGTTGTGAGTTTTCGCGGTTTTCTGACGTCGCGTGGCAGATAAGCGAAGTGGGTGCAGCACGAATAATGTTCGCTAGTAGCAGATGGCTAATGTTGAAAAAGGGGTATATGAGCGGAAATAATAATTTTTTTTATTTATGCATAATCATGCATGGTCGCGGTTTACACTTCATATCAGATTAGCAGTTTTCGCAGTTTTCGTGACGTCGCATTACGAACAAACGACGTGGGGGGGGGGGCGAAAATTTCGGCTAATCGTGGAGGGCTAGTGGCAGAAAGGAAATAGGGACAGATTGTAATAGCTTTAGGTTATAACGCCCCTGCTTGAAGAATGATACCAGCTGATTCATCTGCATCACGTCATATCTCCTCCTTGCCTCTGGCCCAGTAAGGCGCTCACTATCTTGCAATTGATTCAAGACATGGCACATCTGCCTACGTCCCGGTCAAGAACATGGGACGCTATAACGGACCGAATCCACCGAATTCAGATTTTTCTCAAGCGTGCCATCGGTTGGCCACAACCACTGATATTTCAAACATCACTATTACCGTGTAAGACCGTTTTTCTGAATGCGGACCTATTGGCAACTTCAGAATTAGTTATACACTTGGCAACACTGTCCAAATAAACAAAGATGGCTACTACTTCCAGGGTCGTGGCGGCTATTTCACTTGTTGCTGTGGTCACAGTTCATGTTTGTGGCGTAGAATTTAAGTGTTTCGTCGACGCCGAAAGGGTCATTGGTGCCGATTACTTTATTTCGATCGGTCTCAAGGATTTCGTCAACGAAACCGCGTAAATCATTGCGCTGCGCGTGCAAACGTCTGGCCTGCCTAGAGAGCCGCACCAGCCTTTTTTAAAGAGAAAAAAGCCTTTCGATCAAGCGAACCAGCTGGCCTTCGAAAGGTGGAAGCACTTGTTCACGGCGTTGCTCCATCGCTATACAGATATGATGCTTGCCTGTTTTCGAGCTTCATTGGCAAATTCACACTGTATACCTTGTGTTGCAGTGTATCACACAGCGTCCCACAATATATTGGTAGTAACGTCTGTCATGCTTTCAGAAGGTAAATACGGATATTATGCACTGATATAACAAGGCTAAAAGCTTTTAAGTTACCTGGTTGATGTGTCTTGGGATAAAAACAAATGCGAGTTCCGTTTGTGAGGGGAGTTGCACCTTTATCTTTATAGTTAGCTAAACCGTGTGATAAGGCAGTCTGCATCTGATGACTGGCGCGTGTTCGTGCTCGCAGTATGCAGTGTTCAAGGTATACATATAAAGGGTCCAGGCTTGGTAACATAGCATGATACCCGCCGCTCGCAGGAATTGTCAAACGCTGGTGAAATGTGAGCAGTAATAATAACAATCAAGAGGACCAAGTTTTGAGCAATGTCACGTTTTGAGCAATGTCACGTGTGTTAGTGTAAGTGCATGACTTGGAAACAAATCGAACCAGTTGTAATAGAATTTGGCCGTGGACACAGTGTTGGAAAGCACTCTAGCAGTGCTGTGGCCAGGCAGAGGGCTCCAAATCTGGAACGAGCGCTGTTTGCAGTTGCTTCTCAACCTCTTGCGAGCTTCTAAATTGACAACTCACCGCGATGAATTTGAAAACAACATTTCTTCTTACGTCGCTAAAGTAAAGCGTGCTATCAAAGCGATATGTCGCCTCGCGGCATAACATCTGTCGTGATAAACTTGAGATCTTCCGAGCTAGTTATCGTTAATGCTACTGGTGCTTGCAAACAAAAGCACATTAGCGAGAATACTCCTGCTGCTTAAGGCATCAGTAATATATTAATGCTAGGCCAGAGAACTAAATAACCAAACCAAATGAAGCTTAGCGTACATCAGTGCTCTATTAAATCACCTGCCTAAACAAAGTGTATTCCGCGATTTGAAACGCCAGCAACATATTTAAAATATACAAAAAGTAAGCAATAGTCTACTCGCCGGTATTAAAGAAGTCGTCCCGAGTGAAGTTTTTCGAACAAACCACCGTCTATAGTGTCGGTAATCTTTTTACTTACCAATGCGCTAGTTTCTTATCCATGTCACTTTCCGTTATGCGTCATATACTATTTTTGAGAAACGATAAATGATGAATGACTGTCTTTTCACCGCGATGAGACGCCATAATGGTATACAGCAAAATTCTTTCATCCCTCTTCTTTTTTCGCAATTGTGCGTGGCAGCATCAGGACGATTTGAGAACTGCGAGGCAACGTTGCGGCGCACGCAGTAATGCTAAGAAGTTGTGGCTGAACCTAGATCGGCTGGTTCTCGGTGCGACCGCTAGGGCGCGAGCATTTCGTTGGAGTCGCGAATAGAGCCGCGATTTCGTAGCGATTACTTTCGCGCACGTCTTCGCCACTCTTATTGTCCGCCGTTCACGCCCGGTTGGTCCCATTCATGACGTGCACCTAGTGTCACTCTGACTTTTTATGAAGCCGGAAAAGTGGGAAGCAAATAGCATCGGAAAAGGCATCGATCGCTACAAAATAGCGCCTGGTCAAATAGGCTAAGTACGACTATACGTGAAGCTATAGTAACGTGCACATTATCTCAGTAGCTGAAGACACCTACGTTTCGCCCTCATATGAATTCCGTGACAATGCCACTGCCACTTTCCTGGCGAGTGGCAAGGGCCGCCATATCCTAGCGGTGCTTTTTCCGATTCCACTCCTTTTCGCGCTTTTCTCCCTTCGTTAGTGGTCAGAACGACGTCCCGCCCGTGTTGCCAATATGATAGCTGGCCGTGATCAAACGTTGATTGATAAGAGAGGTATAGAATCGTGCCGAAGCCATCACAGCAATATCGCGACCAAGGTCTGCATTGAAACGCTTATGCTTTCAAGCCGATTCCAGAAACATTTTTCGCGTCAGTAATGAAACTCTGCTTCATTAAAATCTTTAGCACCATGAACGCTAAAGTGGGCACTAGTCAGTAAGTGACGGAACACAGGGAACGGCTTATGATTGGCTGTCGCCTATGTTGTCTTATCGCATCGCTTTGTGTGGGCCGGCCACCTGCTGTAGCTCGTGCTTAGATGGGACCGGCCTCGCCAATTCTCGAGGCTCGTCAACCTAAGGTCAACGGCTCCTTCCTACGCTTCCCAGGCTACGGGCAAAGTTCAGTCGGCGGTATGCCACAACCGGGCGGTATGCCACAACCCGGAGGCATGCTGGAGCAGTATGACGGCTATCCGCCCTACGGCCAATCGTCGAGTGACCGTTCAGCGTACGGGCAACGTTCGGGCGGGGGTATGCCGCAGCCCGGAGGCATGCCCCAGCCGGACGGCGGCTATCCGCCCTACGGCCAATCGTCGAGTGACCGTTCACCGTACGGGCAACGTTCGGGCGGGGGTATGCCGCAGCCCGGAGGCATGCCCGAGCCGGACGGCGGCTATCCACCGTACGGGCAACTTTCACCACCACTACCGCCACTGTGTGGAGCCCAGCCGATGCGGCGTTCGTCTGGCGAATACGGCACGCTGCCGTACAGATCAACGCCAGCATCCAGCCCATATCCTCCAGCTCCCCAAGGCAGCTACGGTGGACAAGGGGGCCGCTACGGCACTGACAGAGACCTCGGTTACGGCGGTGGGCGGGAAAGTGGCTACGCCATCGATCGGGTTAGTGGATATGGCAGCGAGAGAGGCGGCAATTACGATGGTGGCCAGGGTTGTAGCTATGGTGGAGCCAGCACAAGTTACGACCGAGGACGGGTGAGTACGTAGCCTCTCATAAAAATGCTCTGTATACAGCAGTGGCAGAGCCAGTGCTATAAGGCAGCGAAGGTAAAATTTTCTCGTCAGAAGGCTATCAGCACTCGCGTGTGTTGTCCGCTTTTTATCCGGCCAAAAGGTGGCATTTTCTTTCTCTACCTTGCTTAATTATACGACAGTTAGTATGTTCTACATGGAATCAACATGGCGCCAACTCGTTCTTTGTTTGAGATCATGTATGTACCGATACCGTAGTACCCAAGTAAGAGCCGTCCGGAAGCATTTAAGTGAAGAAGTTCAATTATGTGCAATGTCAGGAAACCGGCAGCTTTCGCATCGGTTGGAAAGAACTCAAAGCAAGTTTTTTCAGATCGTGCGAGAAAGCAAGACAATCCACCTGGGCGGATCTATTGGATTGAACACTGTACAAATATATTTTGAGAACACAGGAGACCGAGGCTGTTAATATTATTGAAAGACACTTTTCTTAAATTGTACAACGTTTCCTGAGGGACATCGTCGAATAATTCATGTGGCTCCCAGCACTCGCCTAAAGACATAGCACGAGGTCGGCGGTTTGATTACCGTCCACGAAGGCCGCATTCAGATGGGGGCGAAATGCAAAAGCGCCTAGCTTTTGGTGCACGCTCAAGAGCCCGAAATAGTCGAAATTATTTTGGAGCACTCCACCGCGGTGTCTCTCAAGCCCATATTGTGACGGAAAAACAAATGAGTGAAATGTAGCCGAATATTCGCCTAATAAGGCTATATACAGAGTAGGGAAGCCAAAGTGGCGCAAGGGCTTACGAGCAAAGTTCGTCCCACCTTCTTCCTTTACGTCATCGAAGCGACGTGTCGAAATGTTCAATTCCAGTACTTTCTTTTTGTACGTTAAATGCCATTAAGTTTATCTACATGGATCAATAAAATCTAGCCCTCTACTTATACGACTACGATGAGCTTGACGCCTCGTTTTTCAGCTGCTGGTTAGCTTTGGGGCTGTAGAAGATGTATAACCCTTAAGAGCCTTCGTAGCAGTCTATACTATATAGAGGGCAGAATTGACCGCATTTCCGAGCCCGATCCCGACGTTGCAATGATCCCGCCCGTCCCGAAGCGGTACAAAAATTGGCGGCGCATCCATCTTCTAGAGGTGATTGGTGAATTTAATTCTATTAGCAACCTATTTTATGGTTCGTGGGTAATTGGTGGTGATATTTTTTATATTATTACGATATCATCGAGCGATGTTCAAGAAACGAGCCACCGCAAAAACGACGATGAAGTTGGTCGGTGCGCTTGGCGCGAGTGAGTGTCGGCCTGGCTGCCTGGCTTCAGTGTGTATAGCCTGTAAATAGCCTCTTCTGTCTGTCTTTCCACACGCAACATTCTGGTGGAGGTCAGCGATCTCCGTCCTCACTACGGAACTCCGAAGTGGTCGGCACACCGAGCTTGTCACCATGCCTCCCGGTGACGCGCCCCCTTCTGCAACGGCTTAGGCTTGTCCCACTGCTCCAATCGTCACGGTCGCCCCACATAGCGACCCAGATGTGTTCTCTGGCCTGGAGGGACAGGGTGTTGACGACTAGATCAAGCTCTATGAACACGCCAGTGCTAATAGCAGGTGGGACCCAACGATTACGCTCGCCAATGTCATCTTTTATCTCGGCGGCACCCCACGCGTTTGGCACCAAACGCATGACGACGAGATAACCAGTTGGACAGAAGAGAAGCTACGAGAAGTCTTCGGCGACCCCATTGGGCGCAAGGCTTTGGCGAGAAAGGCTCTTGCGTCTCGTGTCCAGCCATCTACGGAGCCGTACGTTTCCTACATCCTCGACGTCTTGGCTCTATGCCGCAAAGCTGACGATGCTATGTCCGAAGCAGATAAAGTGTCACATGTTCTAAAAGGCATCGCCGATGCCGCTTTCGATTTGCTTGTTTTCGGCAACATCTCGACTATCGACGCCATCATCAAAAAATGCCGTCGCCTTGAACACACTAAGAGCCGCCGCATTACACACCACATCACGCGGCTACCCAACACTGCTGCTACATCGACATGTGAGGGTCGACCACGTCAGACCACCACCTGTGACGACGTCACCCGTATTGTTCGCCGCGAACTCGAGGCCGCCTGTTCGCCAGCTTTCTCCACGACGCCTCCCGATCCGCCAGCAACCACCATAGCGATGATTCAGGCCGTCGTCCGACAGGAATTTGAGAACATGGGTCTGAACTCCGTGTGTTCCACGTCTCAACCCAGCGTTTCCCAGTTCTCTAGTAGCCCTCCTCGTGCTCGGCAGTCTTCTTCCGCCACATCTCGCCGCAACCCGTCCGATTGGCGTACCCCTGATGACCGGCCGATCTGCTTCCACTGCTGTCGCATCGGTCACGTCGCTCGTCACTGCCGGAACCGATGGCCACCACCTCCTCGGACATACGCCGCCGCTTATTCCCCCACCTTTAGACCTTCCGTTCCCTATACCACCCGCCATGAATCCACTGCCGCTGATGCTCTTGCTCCGAACCTTCGCTACAGCAGCTCGCCCTCCCCTCGACGCCATCAGTCTCGTTCGCCCCAACCCCGTCGCTTCTCTTCGCCGCCTATCGCCTCCCGGATCCAGCCGGAAAACTAGGCACCGCAGCTTCTGGAGGTGAAGCTGCGTTGTCGACCCTGCCCTCAAATCGTCTGCTCACGTTACCCTCGAACCGAAACCTTCTTGACGTTGACGTTGACGGCTATCCTGTCACGGCACTCATCGATACAGGAGCACATCTTTCTATTATGAGTGCTGCCTTCCGACGACGACTGAACAAGCTCCTCACTCCATCGTCGGCACGCGTCGTCCGCGTTGCGGATGGCGGTACTGTGCCTATCATCGGTATGTGTACGGCACGTGTCAGCATCGCCGGTCGCACACTCCTGTCCTCTTCACCGTAATTGCTCCTTGCCCCCACGACCTCATTCTCGGCCTCGATTTTCTCTCCGCACATTCTGCTCTTATTGACTGCTCTTCCAGTACCCATCGCCTTGAGTTGCCGATGCTCGCAGAACCTTCTGACGCACCCCACTGCCGCTTACGCTCCACCGGCTTTCTTCGCCTGCCGCCAAAGTCCATAGCCTACATTGAGCTGTTGTCTTTCCCACCAGTTCCTGACGGCGAGTACCTCGTCACTCCTCTGCCCGACATTCCAATAAGGTATGACGTTACAGGGGCTCACAGTATACTTCATATTACTGGGAACCGGCACTCGCATGCCTGTCTGTAACTTTGGATTGTCAAAAGAAATTCTACCGCAAGGTATTTGCCTTGCCACCGTTGATTGTCTCGGCGACCAATACGTGGTAGCGTTATCGACCGAAGGTTCTCCCGAGCTTAGCATGCCCCTCACGCCTGCCTCGGGTGCCGATCCCAACATAAAGAAAATGGTTGCGACGGACCTGTCCACTGTGCAGGCTGAAGAGCTTTGCCAAGTGTTATCGTCCTACCGAGATATTTTCGACTTCGGCGAACGCCCTTTAGGCCAGACGCTCGCGGTCAAGCATCGTTTTCTTACTAGCGATGCTACACCTATTCACTGATGACCGTATCGAGTTTCTGCGTCGGAACGCCGAGTAATTCAAAACGAAGTCAACAGAATGCTAGACAAAAACATCATTGAGCCTTCTTCGAGTACCTGAGCGTCATCTGTGGTGTTGGTTAAGAAGAACGACGGCACGTGGCGCTTCTGTGTAGATTACCGTCATCTGAACAACATTACTAAGAAGGACGTCTACCCGCTCCCATGTATAGACGACTCCCTTGACTGCCTGCACGGTTCCAGCTATTTCTCGTCTATTGATCTTCGTTCGGAATACTGGCAGAGTGCTGTTGACGATATGGACAGTGAAAAAACCGCGTTCATCACACCTGATGGCCTATACCAATTTAAAGTAATGCCGTTTGGATTATGCAACGCCCCTGCCACCTTTGAGCGTATGATGGACTCCTTGCTCCAAGGTTTCAAATGGTCCACATGCCTCTGCTGCCTCGACGACGTCATCGTTTTCTCGCCAACGTTCGACACTCACCTTGATCGTCTCACAACTATACTTGATGTATTTCGAAAGGCGAAGCTGCAACTTAACTCGTCCAAATGTCGTTTTGGCCACCGACAAATTACTCTTCTGGGCCATCTCGGTGACGCTTCCGGAGTACAGCCTGATCCCGACAAAACTCGCACTGTCAGAGAGTTTCCAGTTCCGAAGACAGCCGCAGACGTACGAAGTTTTGTAGGGCTATGCTCGTGCTTTCGTCGTTTTGTTCCAGATTTTGCGACAATTGCTAGACCCCTAACTAATCTTTTGAAGAAAGGCGTACAATTTTCGTGGGGCACTGGAGAAGCTGCCGCCTTCTCTCGTCTCGTCTCTTCTAACCACACCACCCATTCTCGTCCACTTCGACCCTGATGCCCCTACAGAATTGCGCACAGATGCCAGCGGTCATGGCGTAGGTGCCGTTTTAGCCCAGCGTCAGCGTGGCCAGGATCGCGTTATTGCTTAAGCGAGCCGCCTCCTAGCACCATCGGAGTGCAACTATTCCGTTACGGAACGAGAATGCCTTGCTGTTGTCTGGGTGGTTGCGAAGTTCCGTCCTTACCTTTACGGGTGCCCTTTTTCCGTAGTCACTGACCATCATTCTTTCTGCTGGCTCTCATCGCTAAAGGATCCTACAGGCTGGCTTGGTCGATGGGCTTTGAGGCTACAAAATTTTTTATATTCCGTGGTGTACAAGTCTGGCCGCCTGCACCAAGACGCTGACAGCTTGTCGCGTTACCCTGTTGACGACTCTGACTCCCCCAGTATTGCCAGTGCTTCTTGCGTATCCTCCGTATCACAGCTGCTTCATTTCGCCGATGAGCAACGCCGTGACGCCTACATCAGAGCGCTCATCGACCGTTTTCAACACTATCCGGCCGATGCTACTCTACGCCTCTTCGTCCTCCGCGACGGTACTCTGTACCGTAGTAACCTTCATCCGGACAGCTCTGAGTTCCTACTTGTAATACCTAAACACCTCCGCTCCACCGTTCTAGAAGAGCTCCACGACGCACCAACGGCAGGACATCTCGGCGTATCTCGAACCTATGACCGTCACCGTTTTTTCTGGCCGGGCCTTGCCCATTCCGTACGACGTTACGTCGCCGCTTGTGAACTTTGCCAACGACGCAAGAAGCCTTCCCAGGTCCCCGCTGGTTACCTAAAGCCGCTGGACATCGCTGCCGAGCCCTTTCATCGTGTCCGCTTAGACCTTCTCGGCCCATTTCCGGAACCTACATCAGGAAACATGTGGATTGCAGTCGCGGCGGACTACGTGACCCGCTACGCCGTAACCCGTGCTCTTCCGACCATTTGCGCAACTGATGCTGCGGACTTCCTCCTACATGATATCATTTTGATGCATGGTGCTCCGCGTCAATTGCTAACAGACCGTGGCCGTACGTTTTTGGCCAATGTCATCGACGACATCATGCGTGCCTGCTCAATACGGCATAAATTTACCCCCTCCTACCACCCCCAAACGAACGGCCTCACTGAGCGCTTGAACCGCACCCTTACAGGCATGCTATCCAAATACGTTTCCGACGACCACCGTGACTGGGACCTGGCTCTACCTTACATTACCTTTGCATGTAACTCTTCCCGTCTCGAAACGGCTGGCTTTCCCCCGTTTCACCTCTTGTATGACAGCGAACCAACGCTACCACTGGACACAGTGCTTCCGTCCGCCACAGCTTCAACTAGCGATTATGCCCGTGATGCAATCGCCCATGTTGACCATGCTCGCCAGCTTGCGCGCGCTCGTCTGCAAGTGTCTCAAGACAAGCAGAAACAACGCTACGACCTCCGTCACCGTGATGTCCATTTTGTGCCCGGCGCCCTCGTGTTGCTTTGGTCACCATCGCGTAAAGTCGACCTTTGTGAAAAACTGCTTTCCTGTTACACAGGCCCATATCGCGTGCTCCGCAAAGTGACCGATGTCACCTATGAAATCGTTCTAGCCACGCCCACTACGTCCTCCGCTGTGACAACCAGTGACATTGTCCACGTTGCCCGACTCAAGCCCTACAACTCTCCACGGGCCTTGGATATTTAACAGCACCATGACGGGGCTTTTGCCGCCTGGAGGGTAGTATTACGATATCATCGAGCGATGCTCAAGAGACGATCCACCGCGAGAACGACGATGAAGTTGGTCGGTGCGCTTGGCGCGAGCGAGTGTCGGCCTGGCTGCCTGGCTCCAGTGTATATAGCCTGTAAATAGCCTCTTCTGTCTGTTTCTTTCCACACGCAACAATATCATGATTGCTATCACAAACGGCAGCAAATACCCAGAGACACATACCCAGTGATCCAAGATGCCACGGAAGATGTTGACTGCAAATACCAAGTGGCAAATATGCTCCCTGGTCTAAGTTGGTATGAAAGTCTGGTTCATAGCAGAGCGGCACATACACGTACGGTGAGATACCCAGTGCCCCAAGTTTCCCTGAAAGAGAGTCATTGAAGAACAACGCATACCAAGTGGCACATAGCGAGCAACCAAATTTGGCATCAATTAGAGTTGTTGAAGGGCACCATGGGTGCCCTTCAGTGACCCTATTATGGGCCGGCATGTGCACATGCCGGCCTGGAGTTGCATATATTCAGCAACCCAAGCTTGCTCGAAAGCGGTTCATTGCAGAGTGGCTCATGGCCACTCTGTCCAACATGTCGTTGAAAAGATTTATTGAAGAGCATCACATGCCAAGAGTTATGTACCCAGTCAACCAAGTTGGGGCCTGCAGTTCATTTTTGAACCGGGTTCCCACCGCACAGCCGTCTGGTGCCCAACCCATTTGACCATGGGCTACCTAGTGAACCAAGTTGCATGGCGGGAAAGAGGTTAGGCATCGACACAGATACATAAACGCATAGAGACTAACTGCAAACTGGAGTAAGTTCCCAAATATACTAATAGCATTAAAGTTTTGCATCCTACGCCCGGCCTGGTACGACACTGCCATGTCTTTGTTGCGCTGACCAAACATGTGATTAGCGTTCTTTGGGCACTCACCCAGTTTGCGCTATGTCTCTAGTATGTATGTCTGCGCTTAACCTCTTACCTGCCAACTTTGCTCACTAGGTAGCCCATGGCCAAATCAGTAGAGCGCCGGGCTGCTGTGCTGAGGAAACCGGGTTCAAAAACAACCGTCGGGCCAACTCGGGTCATTGGGTGTGTAAGACTGGGCATGTGCTGCTCTTTAATGAACCTATTCGACGCTAAATTGAATCACTGCGTATGTGCCGCTCTTAAATGAACCTCTTTGGCGCCAAGTTGCATCACAGGATACGTGCCGCTTTTCTTAATAATCGTCATCTAAAGCATATACAATCTACAGTTACGCACCTATCATAAGATAGATCGCCAATCGCATTAAAGGCTCCGATTATATCTAAAACATGGATGCACTGCCAATAACTTCCTTTTAGATTATATAAAGATTTGTTGAACATGTTTAAGAAAAAACTAATTAAACATACTGTAGTGTGCTATAGCGGCGCGCGGATGGCGTTCACTACAATACAAAACCGACTGTATTCGGAAAACACACACCGTCACATCATAAGTCATCACGCTAAAACGAAAACTAGTCCAGCGACGCGGCCCTCAAACATATTTAAAATTTTGAAACAATTTCTGCATATCGCGCTCGAGCACCATTCCACAATAGCGTCCATGTTTTGGGCGTGATTCGGGCTTTGTACGTGACCCGGCACGAACAACAAAAATGTTCAATGGCCCAAGCCCTGCCAAGACAAAACGACGTCGGGCTGCCCGAGCCCGGCCCTCGGACCGTGTCGGGTAGGGACTTTCGGGTCACCCGGAGCCAGTACACACCTCTAGATTGCACTATCAAGCCAGGACTGAGCCTGCAACCACCAACACCGCCACAAGGCCTCGCAACTCCGTTCACGCCGATACTGAACAACACTTTTCTTGAACCGATGATGTGACGACGCGTGACAGTTAGTGCCTTAACGATTTGTCGCGTGAAGTTTCTGAAGTAAACACTTCGCCTTATTATTCCAGACGGATAAGAAGGACTTTATTATTCTATTAAATATTTCAAATACGATTTCTTCGTAGTCTTCCAGCTACAACGCAAGATCCGGCTTGACGGGAGGCGGCTACAGATACTGCGTAAGCGCATCAAGGAATTTTTCTTCTTACTTTTTTCTGCTTGTGTAGTATAGGGCGCTGTTTACTTGCACCTACTCAAGGTGCCATATTATGTTATTTAGTCACCTGTTATTAGGTTACCTTTTATATTAGGTTCATGTTAATATATGAGAAACTCTTAGGGGGCATAAATATGGCTGATGATGATGATGATGATGATGATGATGATGATGATGATGATGGTGGTGATTATGACGATGATGATTATGTTACCGATGCTGCCTACTTATGGGGCACAATCCCGCAAAACAATATTGAGTCACGTCGGGTAAGTGTTCTGTTGCCTCACGAAAGAGAAATTTTTACCGTTGAATGCATTTCTTCAACACGTGAATAGAGCCCGTTAAAGTTCACATCTGCATAAAAGAGAAAGAAAAAAAGAGGTAAAAAAATGGTAGCGGAGCATTGGGGAGGTGCGTTGAGGAGTAAATGTGTTTCAAATGCTCTATCTGGAGCACATGGTGCAGTGCTCAGAGTGCTTGAAATCATGACTCCGAAAAGCAGCACAAACACATGCAGTGTAGTTTAGATAAGAAGTGGTCGATGCTTTTTTTTGCTTGCTCCGAGGCGAAGTCGCCCAATTCAGGCAGAGACAAAGCCTCGCTTTGTTTGAATAAATCATTTAGCCGTTTATAAAGTTGGGAAACCTTACTAACATTTTTATCCGATTTCGTTTTCCTTGCACTAGCAAGGAACGCTGAGGCCGTACCCAAACTTCGATGCAAGGAAGGACGCTCAGGCACTGAGGAAGGCGATGAAAGGATGGGGTAGGTTTATATCAGTGTTTGTCAGCACCTCCTGTACCTCGACTTAGAGTCAGTTACGGCTCTGCACTTGTCTCTTCTATTCCACATTTTAAAGTCACTCACACACACCTCCTACAGCGTGCCCGAAGCAGGTCTGGTAGTCCACTCTAACTTTAATGCTAAGCATTGTCTCCGAGTGAATCCTGCTTTTATTGATTATATGGACACTCCGGGCGCATTTCTGTCGTCGGCGTCGCCGTGAGGTTCCAATGAAGTCCAAGGGCGACAAAACCGTCGCTTCGCGCCGTATGCTGTATTTCCGAGTGAAAGCGTGTGAGCGTGAGCCGACGAACGCGGTCAGGATCCATGCCCTCTCCTATCACGCGCGAGGCAGGAGTGTCAGGCGAGGAGGAGGGGAGTCTTCTCCGGCGGCTGCTAGGGTGCCTCGATGTCCTCCTCGCCCGCCGCTCCGTACAGAGGGGAGACAACCGGGGCGTCTACTACGGCGTTGGCCACGCGAAGCGCGGACGCCGTATAGTAGACGCCTTTGGTGGACGCCGTAGGGACGCGTTGCCGACGCTCGTGTGTCTTGAAAGCGACGTGCGACGTGCCCAAAGTGCGCCACCACGCGGGCATCATATTCAAAGCGATCTGCGTTGTTTTACGGATTGCGCATAGCACCGGTAGCCTCGTATGCGCTGTGCTTTCGACGTTTCGTTCACGTTGAAGCGAGATATGCATGAAGGTCAATTCGCTTGCTGCTGCCGCGATTCCTCACTCCAGAATTTCGGCAGCGAGTTTCCACGCTCATCGAGCAAAATGTGTTCATGTTTACCTGTGCTCGCGTAACAACGTGCTGTTTAATTTAGTTAGAACACGTTAGTGGGCTAGTCAGTTTGAATTCATGAGAGAATGTGTAAGCGCAGCTGAACGAGAACGTAGAAAGAAGCAGACACACAAAGACAGCGCTGTCTCTGTGCGTCTGTTCCTTCCTATGTGATCATTCAGTCATGCTTACACATTCTATCATTGTTAATTTAGTTAGTAAGCAAATGTTTTCAAGTTTATACGGCCGCTAAAGCTACTTACTATCCTTACTTCGTATAGCTATCCACTAATTTGCTATCGAAATCGGTGCAGAAACTTGGAGAATGACAAAGAAGCTCGAAAACAAGTTAAGGACAGCGCAAAGAACGATAGAACGAAGAATGCTGGGCATAACGTCGAGAGACGGGAAGCGAGCGGGGTGGATCGGAGAGCGAACGGGTATTGCCGGTATTCTAACGGTATAGCCGACCTCTAGGGTTGCAGAATGGGTGCCAAGAGAAGGGAAGCGCACTCGAGGACTAGGTGGGGTGATGAAATTAAGAAATTCGTATGCACTAGCTGGAATCGGTTGGCGCTGGACAGGAGTAATTGATCACAGGGAGAGGACTGCGTCCTGCAGTGGACATTATATAAGCTGATTATTATTATTATTATTATTATTATTATTATTATTATTATTATTATTATTATTATTATTATTATTATTATTATTATTATTATCGGTGCATTGCCTTTCTGGCGAAGCTGCGATTTTTTTTTTTTGCGATGTCGACTAGTGTCGACGCGCGAACTTACGTGATGCGCTGTCTGAAGAGCGCGTCAAGTTTCGCGCTGGCGGCATCGCACCCCGTCGTAGGGGGGCGAAGGTCTTTAGGCGTGGGGTGGCAGGTGACCGCGCAGCTCCCTTTATGGCCCTCGGCCGTGGCTGTGCATGGCGCGATATTTCTGGGTGTCTTGGTGGGTGTTGTTGGTTGCTCTGCCCACGCTTCGGTGGCGGAGTGGCCGTTTACTGCCCCATCTACAGAGAGGCAGCCGCGTCGCGTTCTCGCTTGCGACAAACGCAGCGTGCCGCTTCAGTTGTCAGCGTTTCTGGCGCTGTGCCAGCAATGTCTTCCTTCGTCTTCCTGGACGTGTGCGATGTAGAAACGCGCGAAATCTCTGGAAGATGACGTATAACCGGGTGTGATCGCTTAGGAATATCACCCCTGAATACTACTTACCTTTGCACTTTGCGCTTGGCTGATTACCGTGGGCACGTCACGGGACGCGTTCGTCGGCTAAGCAATAAATAGCAAAACGACAAACTGTGTCTTGGGCTGCTCAGACTCCGCAAGCTCGGCGCGAGTCGTCGTCGCGTGCTGCCACGATTCAGGCGATGCTTGGCATTACGCAGATGTCAAGTTGAGTCGGGCAATCTTCAATGCGCTAGCATTATGCGTGCGGAAGTGGAAAAAAAAAGTGTATATGTGTGAAAAGAGAGAAGCTGGTCATGTGGTAGAGGGGATATATATCCCCTCTCAATCTCTATAGCACATGACCAGCTTCTCACATTTCATACATATACACTTTTTTTTCCACTTTCGACACTCCTAACGCTAGCGCATGATATATATATATATATATATATATATATATATATATATATATAAGGATCAGGCAGGACGGGTGCCGAGTGAGCCGCTGGGCAACACTTTGCAATGGGGTGGTCGCGGTTTAAGTGAGGGATATATCTCGCATTTACCGCTAAATGGCCACTGAATTTTTTTTTTTTCTTAGGCACTGACGAAGACACCCTTATCAATATCCTATGCTCACGGCCATCATCCCAGAGGCTTGAGATTGTCAGCACATACAAGCAGATGTTAGGCCGAGTAAGTCCACTTGCATGTATTGTTTGCTAGCATTTAATTTACGTCGCGTTCAGGACCACTTGGTGCATTAGCTTCAGTCGCAAACGCACCCATCGACCTATCGAAGCGTCACCGCGCACATGCACAACTGCGCTTGCGCGCGCTGTTCGCACGATCCCCGAATGCGACTGAAATTACGCTGACGCAACGCATGCCTTTGTGAGCTGCTCGTAAGCCTCAGACCGGCGTGCCGGCGTCTTTTTGCCGTCTGTTCTTGCACTTGTGGCCCGCTGTACTCCGCAGGACCTGGTCAATGACATCAAATCTGAGCTTTCCGGAAATTTCAAGTCGGTAATGGTGGGCCTGCTGTTCCCGATGCACGAGTACCTGGCCCGCGAGCTGCGCAGCGCCATGAAGGGTATCGGCACCGACGAGGACTGCCTCGTGGAGATCCTGTGCACGCGAAGCAACGACGATATCAGGAGGATCAAAGAGTGCTTCCACCAGGGTGAGATTGAATTGCCCAGATGCTTAAATTCGTGCATCGCTAGCCTTTAATTCTGCAATGCGCCGCCACGCTTCACTCTCGTTTTCATGTTTGCGGTGTGGAATGTATATGTGGCCATTCTATCGACTGCTGTTACCGTTGCATTTCAGTTATACTGCTTAATTTGTCGGTTCCTCTACTGTAGTTTCGAAATCGGGCACTTTCGCGAATGTTTCCAAGTCTCTACGGCAAATAAAACTACTCTCCTTACTTCGTATATATAGCTGTCTACTAATTTGCTATACCAATCGATGTTTCGCCTATCGGGCGAAGCTCCGACTATTATCTATAAACCGTAAACCGAGCCGAGTCAACGTGTTGTTCATCATATACAAGCAACCAGCGGTGATCTAGACCATCGTACTTTATTCTAAAACAAAGGTGAGATAATCGGGGAGTTGTCAATTGGTGAGATTTTTTCCATGATGATCGTTAATAGAAAAACGGCTGTTCCCCTACACAAAACTCCTCATTGAGAAGCGGCCATGCGGAACGCACTGCAATAAGAGTGCCGATGGGCGCTTGGGTGACGACCCTGACTTTGGCTCGTGGCGCGCATTCTAAACATTAATCTTAAACACAAGTGCTTGTTCGTCAATCTCCACGGTAACCAGTGAGAAAGGGCTATAAATAAAGGAATCTACACACTCTATGTCCTCCGTAGGATGTCTGGTGCTGCATTTAAAACACTTTCCTTTCCTGTACTTAGTATAGGATCAACGGGGCGTGCAGCTTTTCCCAAATTCGTACGATTAACAGAAAACGTTGTAAGCTCCTTGACGAGGACCTCCTTATGTATGTGCCCATGCATTTCAACGAAAATTTCAACTGTAATGAAACCCGCCGTGGTTGTTCAGTGGCTATGGTGTTAGGCTGCTGAGCACGAGGTCGCGGGATCGAATCCCGGCCACGGCGGCCGCATTTCGATGGGGGCGCAATGCGAAAACACCCGTGTACTTAGATTTAGGTGCACGTTAATGAACCCCAGGTGGTCGAAATTTCCGGAGTCCTCCACTACGGCGTGCCTCATAATCAGAAAGTGGTTTTGGCACGTAAAACCCCATAATTTAATTTTAATTTTTCAACTGTAATGCATGCCCTCAACTCATTTCTACTCTCGTGTCACTGTTTGCTTCGCATTGCAAACAATGACGACCAATTTTATGGCCCAAGAAAGCGCTGAAAATGCAAATAAAGCGGCACCGTCAAAATAGTTTCTGACAACTGCTGAATTCTTCGAGGAAAATAAATGCCTATAAATGCCTCCCGAACTTAAAAAAATAGATGCCGAAAAACCTAATTCCTAGCTGTAGCAAGCAGGACTTTGACGTAATAGTTCTGCGGAGACCCGCAAGGTGGAGAGAAGTAATTAATAAAGGGAAAATCAGACATCCACCACTTCGTAGCAATTTCGTAGCACCAGTTCCTTTGTAGCAATTGCTACGAATAGGTGGATGTATGATTTTCCCTGTGTCAAGCAGGACTTTCTGTGACCTAGCAGCGATCAATCGCAGATTGATCACGCGATTTTCCTCTGCAGTTTTCGGGAGAGATCTCGAGGCGGACATCAGAAGTGAAACGTCGGGCCACTTCCGAAGACTCTTGGTCTCCATGTGCAACGTGAGTTACAAGCGTCGTCAGTAGCAGATAAAAAAAATACCAGCAATGAAGTAGAAATCACTGAAGGATTATTGCTTACCACGCATTCTACCGACCACATTACGTCACTATCGGACATCCGAATGTGCATACCAAGTTCGTCCCCTCTACTTTACATAGGCGAATCGCGAGGAAGACGTCACTCCGGACCCCGGCAGAGCGAGGAACGACGCTCACGTGAGTTCGCCAGAATTTGGTATCTCACGCTCCTCTGACTACATTTGGCAGTAGATTTCTTGTCTTCGATATCCAATAAAAACGAAGACGCATTCACGAGAACGGTGTATTAAACCTATGCCGCCACTTTTAAGGCGAAAGCCTTTCTAGGTTCATGGTGAAGTTTGTGTTAGCAGATCTGACCGCCGGAGTGCCCGCCGAAGCGTCGTCACGCCATATGAAGGCAGATGAAAGAATGAAAAATGATTGATAGTGACAGTTAGTGAATGATAACATTGTAATCGAGATTGGTAGAAGTTAATAATGACTAGTAATGACTACTGATGACTTGTAATGACTACTAATCACTCAGAAATGACAAATATGTCTAACGGTGGGTTGTAATGACCACAATTGATTACAAATGACTAAAAAGTGCTTACTAGTGAGCAGTAATGACTAATAATGACTGAAATTACTTGCAATGACTACTAATAAGTATGATATGACCAACATGTCTAACGACGGCTTGTTGTGGCCGCGATTGATTACAAATGACTAAAAATGCTTAGTGAGCAGCAATGACTAAAAGAAAGAAGAGAAAAAGAAGAGGCAAAGAGAAAGAGGCGAATGATAAGAGGAGGAAGAGGAAGCTTTCGCCGTTCACCTGTTAAGAGAGGTCTTGAGAGACCTTGTAATTTTTGAACCTTTCTTTTGAGCTGAGAGTGCAGCCAGTATCCCGCGTCGATTACCTGACTACGTCCTCACGCACTTTACAAACAGGTCTGGTTCATCCTAGCTTTTACGGGAGCGTGGCGGGTAGCTCTCAACCCAAGACAGACAGCTTGATCCGCCTTAGACGACGGGTTCATGTAAACGCTGTGTCTGTGAGCCTTCTGTCGTCAAATATAAACCGTCCCCTTCACGGCCGTTGCGTTTGGTATTTGCGAAAAGACGAAATCCAGACGCAGTTGTTACACAAGTCTTGGTATTGAGTACACAAAGCACACGCCACTAACACGAAGCATGATGCTTAACGATACGCAATTTACAATACACAGTGCATGGGCACCCTGCTTTCTCTAGGAAAATGAACGGGAACACTACGCATCTGTCGCATTTCAGTTACCTTGACATTGCGCTACTTACGAAAAACACGCGTCGCTTCTTCATCCACGCTATCTACTTTTCGAAATAGACGCGCTCATCGACTCCCGGTCTAATATTTCACGCAGCTCTTGCAGCAAGCGGGCATCCAGCGCTGGGGCACCGATGAGTCGATGTTCAACCAGATCCTGGCTAGCCAGAGCTACGAACAGCTGCTACTCGTATTTCGCGAGTACAACGTCCTTACGAACCAGACCATCATCGAGTCCATCTCGAAGGAGATGAGCGGAGATCTGCGCAGGGGCTTGCTCGCCATAGGTGGGTGGCCACCGATGCCCTGCTTTGTGCTATACGTGTAGACACTGTTGTCAAGGCGTCTTAAGTTTAAGTTTCTCTATGTCAGACGCCCCGTGACAGAATAAAAACGAACTGTTCATTATTTAGTGTCAGCTGGAATTATACGTCAACGTTGTCGACGTGGCTCATAGATTGCTTTCTCAAGAAACCAGACAGAGCTAGAATACCGGAATTTTAATTTCGCGAACACATTCGCAGTTTAGCAACCGTCGTCGATAGTCTTTAATTTTGATGAGAAACTAAATAAAAAGAAAGGTTCAACGAAGTGCATGGTTCAAAGAAGACAAGCTCGACGTGGGTGGTGGTTTAAATGATTCTATGATTAAATGCTGGCTATATCTCTATATCTTGTATCTTTGTGTTTCTTTTTCATGTTCATTATATTCATTCATTTCGTATCTCATTTGTATCTTATTTAACGCGCAATTGCGTAAACCTTGTCTGCCTTAGCGCCAGAACTTGATAGACTCCTCCCAATTTTTTTTTTTTTTTGAACCAACACGTAAAGTAGGCTTATGCTGTGTATTGGCGCTAATCACACCCGCAACTGCAATTTCCCCCCGCCCAGCGACTAATACTCGCTTGTTCCAGTTGCCTTTCTGAAACCATTGCATCGCGCGAGCCCTGCTTAGTACAAGCGAATTTACTCAATTTCGCAAAAGCGTGTCGTACGGATGCTTTGCTTCAACATGTCCATATATACGACGGTGCACACTTTACAAAAGCATATTGCAATATGGATAATTCCCCCACTATATTGGCACTAATTATGCCCGTAACGGTAAGTTAAGCCACTCCGGGACCAATCCTCGCTTCTTGTCTTGTTGAGGCCTACGTTTTAATACCATTTGGGTCTCGCTACGGCGCTCTGGAGGCTAGAAAGGGTAGTTTTTGTTTTCTGGAAGAGGTTACGAGATATCCATATCTCAGACATGCAAAACACATGTTAGTTCAGCTAAGAAGACCTCGTCTGCGAAGCCACCTGCGAGAGAGCTTAAAGCACATTACACTCTAGCTTACATCTACTTAACGTTTCGCATTACGTATACGTCAATACGTAGAAGGTGTTTGTTGTTGTGATACCCAGCGGCCAAATTTGGCGTCAGAAAGGCTCGTTGAAGAGTGTCGCATGCCCAGTGGCATATAGCTAGTGTGCCCAGTAACGTGGAAAGTTGGGCGAGTTGGTGACTAATCATCAGGCCAGTTATGTGAGTGAAGCAGAGCACCGACCATGAACAAAGCGGAAAAAAAAAGCCACACTAGCAGCGAGTGTAGGGTGTTCATGTGTCTCTCTGCTTTGTCCTGGTCAGTGCACTGCTTCGCCCACACGGTATGATGACTAGTGTACCCACTGGAACATAGTGGGCCTAGTGGCACATGCGCAAGCTGTGTCACAAATGTGCGTTGACGAGCGGCACATACCAAGTAGTATACACACAAAGTGGCACACAGTAGTGGTACACCCCATGCGCCACATATATAAATTGGTGTCAAAGACGTTCGTTGAGAAGCGGCATCTGCCCAGTGGCCCCTGTGCCACACACCCAGTGGTCCCAGGAGCGCATAATTTGTTGGCCCAGGTGAACATAACACAGTGGCACTTACCCAGTGACTAAAGTGGCACATACTTTAGACTGCACTTCCTTCGAGATTGGCCCACAAGAACTGCCAGATGAACAAGAAGTGCTTTGGCTCTCATAAGAATGTTTTATGCTAAAACGCAATCGAAGGAAAGATTTCCAGTTATCTTCAATTCAAGTTCTTAACACTTGGTGATCATCTGCTGTTAAATTTGCTGATTCACTGAAATGTACGGTTTCGAACATTTTTCGCAATGATTGTCTCACCATACTGAGCCCCATAGCGTAATTCTGTATCTCAGATCGCGCTTAGATCGAGATATTGTTTCAAAAGAAGTATTGGACCCAATGCAGAAGGGCCCGAATTAGTCGCATTCCCTATATGCAACAGACATGGACAAAGTGTATGGAGTCTGAGCATTTCACCCTTCAAAAATCCACGGTACAGTTGATTTCACTGCTGAGTCCGTTTGACTCATGAAACTTCAATGTCAACTGAAGTGAAAGTTGACCGTAAATAGTTGCAGCGAAGCAAGCGTTTTATTTCAGTTCAATAAAAAATTAGGCTTTCACCATTCCTCTATAATAGACGAGTGAAAACATATACAATTACGCGCTTATAATTTTATTTTTGTGGCTACCGCCTTATTTAAGTAACAGGGAAAGCTTGAAGTGCGAACAATTTGCAGCCTCGCTTGAGCAACAGTGGCTGGCGGAGCTTCACTGCCGACTTGAGTTGTATCCGACTATAGCTGCTTAAAACGACAGCGGTTGTGGGCAAACTGGACAAATTTAAGTTCAAGGTATGGTGCGGTGCGTTTCTGCTACTTCTCAGCAATAAACGCCTTGTAAATTTGTCAACCGGACAATTCACGCACGGCGTGCAGACTCCAAGCCACATTAAAGCACCGTAGCGTCTAGGGGACATCGTAGCATCGTAGAGTCTAGGCGTCGCACTTCAACAGTTCTGTGCCCGCCGTGGTATCCTTGCGGCTATGTGGCTCCGTGGTATCCTTCCTCGAGGTCGCGGGTTTAATCCCAACCGTGGCAGCCACATTTTGACAGGGACGAAATACAAAACGTTCGTTTAGGAGGCTCGTTAGAGAAACCCAGGGGGTCAAAATTAATCCGTAGTCTGCCACTACGGCATGCCTCATAATACGATTCTGGCATTGGCACGTATAGTGTCATCATTCAAGTAAATTTTGGCACTTCTGCCCCGATGCGGTTTGCCGGGTGAGGAAATGACAATACTAACCTTCTCGGAGGTTATGAACAATGGCGCACAACAACGCCTCAAGCGAACTTGTCTCACTCTGTGTTCTGTGTACTGCAGTGGTGCACGCAAGGTAACATTTACCATTAACTCGCCACTCTTTCATTGCACAAAACACTGAAGAAATTAAACATTCACCGTCAACATAACCGCTAATTATCATCAATCAAAGCAAGCAGCATAGAAAGTTTCGCTTACGTCAATTCCCACAGTGCCTGGGATCCGCATAATTTTTTTTCTATTTTATGCAAGTATAAGGTAAGATGCTACTTACTCTCTCAAGGCCTGAAACGGGCTTATAGTTAGTATTGGGTTATTTTTTCTAACGCTGTAGATCAAAAAGAATAGGAAAAAACACACAAAATAAACTAGAGATGGCCAAGTATACTGGTACCAATGTCTGTTTTTCTTGTCATACTTATGTGCTCATCTCTGGATCTGACAACGAATGCTAAATGAATGTATTTTTGCGAGCTTTATTTCTTGCGATTTACTTTCATGTCGAAATTTCGGAATACTTCGCGGATATTAAATTTCGCGATATGTTCCTCCATCTATGATCACGTCCGGTCACCAACTCGTGGGTCGTCCGGATCGCCAGTTTGTCGGAGGCGGCCCGAAGAGGTAGCCGCCGTAGTCACGGTTTATTTATACCGGCCGGCCACGGTACCGCGGGATCTCTGGAGCGGCCGATACCGCGGCCTCTCATGGTCGAGTGCGCGAGCGTGTTTCATGCTCTCGCTACCAGCTCGTGAGCCCACTGGAGGGGATCGTCGCTGGCTCTGGAGGGGATAGTCGAGCCGCTACAGGCCGCCTAAAATGGTAAATTGTAACCAGCAGCGTTTCGAGGAACTGAGTGTTCCCTGATTGTATAGCTACTGCTCGACGGCACCGGGAACTGCAGGTGCGCGCGAAAATAAAGTCGATTGTAGTAAACCGCGGAAGCTACTGTGACTCACCGAGCACCGAAGTCGGGGCACCTGCATAGCGCACAATGGTTTTACGATGATGCGCGCCGAGGGAACGCTCTGGACATGAAGGTGTTTAAGAGACCCCTCAAACGGGACGAACGACGTCGCACCATCATACTCACTCGAACGCCAGGGATCATGAAAAAACGTGTTGTGAACGTGCGTAAACAGGCGCAGGTGCGCGAGGTGAAGGTGCCCTTCACAACATAAAGGAACGTTCTCCGCCAATATGAAAAGAAAACAGAATTTGTGCTCAAAGCTGGTAATTTCTCGTGTGTGTGAACTTGTAATGAGGAAAAGTTCCATGAGCAGGATTCTTCAACAAAATAAGAGCATAACAAATAGCAGTGGGTGGGGTTGTGATTTTTATGTTTACAAAAATCGCAGCTTAAGCCCAGATAAATTGTTCCATGTCATATCGATGGAGAAAGTAAATTTCAGAAACGCGCCTCCAGCTTCGCGTGAAAAGCGTATAGCGTCAAGATGAGGGAGTTGATGCCAGCTTGTTGCCCTTCCTAGCTTTATCTTTTTTTAGGGGGTTAACTGTAAATAACAACTGTATTTTCAATTGAAATTGACTGAAAGGAAATTGCAGTGGATATCACGCTGTCTACCCTACTATGCGGATGAAGGGCAGCAAGCTGAGCGAATTTGATGCATGTTAAATTGCAATGTTTGGGTGATTAATCCAACAAGGCTCACTAATAACCTTCTTTTTTTTTCTCTCTACATTTAGCGCACATGTTTAACATGCATAAGTGCTCACCGTTGTCTCCTTTTGCGAGCTTGTTTTTTGTTTCCGATATTTTCCACTCCCATGGTTTCATAAGCTTTTCTTTCATAGACGAGTGCTGAAGCTTTCTACAGCTGCAGTTCGCCTTACTGCGCTTCAACAATTATACAATCAATGTTAGATTATGCAACTAACATCTTGTGCCCTATATTAACACAATAAAAAAATACAAATGTGGGGATGTGTTTTATTCATAACCGATTTAGGGCTAACCTCGATCACCGCAATATTATAGGAAGAAAACCTCCCGACAATAACACAAGGAAACCGTGTTTAGCTGTTAAACTTCAAACAAAAGTAATCGAGCGCGTCAAATTTAGGCAGACTTATCTCTATTTTCTTTCTCCATGGTATATGTCACAAGGCCTAGACATGCGTTAACAATAGCTACTTTTTCCATCCTTAGTAACACGCTTAGGTATTCTGTATTTTCTAAACCAACAAACGAATGTAATCAACTTACAGACGAATCAGTCTTACGACCATCCATGAATCTGTTTGCCTGCCATCTTCAGTACTGATATGACATCTCACATGACGTGTTGTGTTTGCAATTTCTTTGTTTTGCTTATGTGTTTAGTTCAAGTTAAGCGTCGTGCTACATGCAAAAAAAACATAAATTTGTGTTCCCTGTATATATTTTTGGCTAATTAGCAAAAATATAATAAATGTAAGCCCACCCTACTAAATACCCTACATCGAGGTTGTAGTCTTCAATAATGAAATAAATAAATAAATATACCGTAAAAACTAGACCCCTCCCTCTCTCCCTCCTGTCCGAAAAGACAATGTTTTTAGCTGAATTGAAGTCATATCCACTTAGTGTATATATACATATATATATATATATAACACCAATTCATTTCTCCGCAAAGTTCGGGAATTTATATCTCGAAACTGGTGTCGTCCTGAGAATTCGTTCCAAGTGGATCCGGCTTGCGCAGTCCTTCGAGTAGGTCGGCGCATAAACTAGAATTGAGCTATCTATCTATATATATATATATATATATATATATATATATATATATATATAGTATAAATGGATATATAGCCCCCTATGGACATTTAAGGACGAAACTAATTGGAACACCGAAACGTTACATTCGGGGGTCGATACCACGACATTGACACCTTACTGAGCCATTTCAATTGTGAATGATTGCGGCATGTGTTCAAAAGTGAACAATTAGGAGAATTCGTGAAAATTTGTTTGCTAATATCCACGTGAAGATTGCACATTGACCAAAATAATGTAAACATTTTCAGCATATGACATGAAGGGGCCATAATACGCAACATGACACATGCTATGTTATGAAACATTATTCGGAAGAGACAAATATGGGGCTACGCCAGGAAGAAATAACTTGGTGGGCCTCAGAGAAAAATATACAGCTGAATGTCTAGCGGCGTTTTTAATGTCTTGGTTTCAGCGCAAGTCTTGTGTCGAAGCAGTATTTTTTATTGTCGATCTGAGTCCACTACAAGACAAAGGCCTTCAATTACTTTTATCCTGCTTCCACCGAACCGACGATATATTTACAGAAGATTTCTTTACTAAGCACCCTATCAGAATCATTTAATACACGTTTTAGAAAAGTATTCGAGGACTCTGACCTTATCGTAGCCCTCGCTTTCTTTACTTTGTTTAAAAAGTGCGCTTCAATATGAACTTTCTTGCTAGTGGCTGTCTCACAAGGCCCACGTGTTACTTCTAAACTACGTATTTTGTTAAGTTCCAGAGAGAAGCTAACGAAATAAATAAATAAAAGCTTTCATTGGCGTTTTGTTTTTGGTAATGTGATAAAAAATGTAATTATTGGTTGAAGAACACTTATTAGGCACATTTTTATGCTTCCCTTCTCGTGCTGCGCAGTGAAGTGCGTCTACAACATCCCGTCCTATTTCGCCGAGAAGCTCTACAAGACAATGAAAGTGAGTAATTTCTAGCTTCCTGTCCCGAAGAGTTTCTTTTAATTTGCGTTGTATGCGGAGGAAGCTGTCTTCAGAGAGGCCTTTATGGTTAACTTTTCATGCTTGGTGCGTATGTGATCTCTACGTTCGCACGGATAATCAAGTCGCGCGACGGTAAACGTTTGCAGTAGCTTTCAATTCTGGGGCCAAATTCACGAAGCTTTTGGTTCGTGAGTGCTCTTTGCCTTCGTCTGGCCGGTTTATTTCAAAACAACGTATTAAGTTGTTTGGGAATACGGATTTTAAGCCCCCATATTTGCAAAAAGCTCTTACAATAGAATCCTTAGGAAGAGCAAATTCTAGTTATTCTTGATGCATTGACTTGATGATAGTCATATTATTAGCGAATGCAAGCTGCTACTGGCAAATAGCATGTGCGAACGAAAATATGGGGCTATACGTGCCAAAACCGCAATCGGATAACGAGGCACGCCGTAGTGACAAACTTCGGATTAATTTTTTCACCGTGATGTTCTTCAACGTTTCCCAAAACATAAGTGCACGTGCGCTTTCCATTTCACCCTCGTCGGTATGTGGCTGCCGTGGTTGGGGTCAATTCCGCGACCTCCGGCAATGCCATAGCCGCAAATCTCCCGCGGGGTATTTGCATGGTGCTTATTTTTCAGAAGTAGCAGGAACTGTACAGTACCTGGAACTTAAGCTCATCCAGTTTCCCGGCAACCCCTGTCGTTTAGTGGTAAGGTTTCCTTGCCTCCGCACTTCACCTCCCCCCCCCCCCCCCCCTTGCATGGGGACTGCCTCTGCGCCTCCCTGTGCAGTTCTATCTACGCGCCCTCCGGACTTGCAGGTTAATAGAAAGGGAAGCGCTGTAGTTTTCCCAGTAATTCTGAGGGGCGTCACGGATAATTACAGATCTCAAGAGGCTATTGTGTGACGCCCAGGGGGCCCCAGAGGACATCCTGCACATTCCACGCGGTCGGGCGAAAACTACTTTCGCGTTGCCTTTCCTCTCCGACTCCTCTGACTCCCTGACACACAGCAAAGCACTAGTGTAAGAAATATGTTGAAAAAGGGAAAAAATGGTCTCAATACATACATATATGCACATGAACATCGTGTGTAATACATGGTCCTAGGAATCACGGGTATTAACCAGTGATTGCCTTAACGAAGTTATCAAGTGTCAATTTTCGTATGTTAGGCGAAGGCAGATTCCACAATAGAATGGATCGGGGACAAAACTATATTTGAATTTTTCAGTGCAGGCGGACAGGGGTGTTATATTTAGAGGGTGAAACTTCCGTGTGTTAGACGCTTTAGTAAACTTAATGCATTCCAAAGATGGAGCAACGTTCAAACTTAACAGTGGTGCAAAACAGCCTTTCTACATTACGCCGCTCTACTGGAGAGGAGAGGTTAAAGGAGGGAAGGTTAGATGAGGGGAAGTCCTTGGCGTAACGCCGGTATATAGCTCGAATAGCTTTTTTTTTTCTTTTTTGGAAGGATTCGCGTTTTTTTATGTCTGATTTAAGTCATGGATTCCAAATGACGCACCCGTAATCCAAGATGGGCCGCACTAGGGTTTTATTAGTGAGCAATTTTGTTTCTTTGGGGGCTGAGCGCAAAGAACGCCTTTGGTAACCTAGATGTGCTAGAGCTTTAAAACCGGTTGCTTCAATATGGCTGAACCAGAATAAATCTTGTGTAAATAGAAGGCCAAAGTACTTATATTGAGAAATGTTTTCTAGAGGAATACTATTGAAACAATCAGGAAGACGATATTGTGTAGTACGTGTCGAGAAGGTCATAGAGACAGTTTTGCGGAAATTGATGTCCATCTGCCACAAAAAAGATGGAAAATGATTTATTCAGAATGGCGTGATCTTCAAGACTGGTAATTGTGTGATAGATAATACAGTCATCGGCGTAAAGACGGATTTTAGTTGGTAGCACGTTCTTAGGTAGGTCATCTATATACAGAAGGAAGAGAAGCGGCCTTAAATCTGAACCCTGTGGAACATTACAGGTAACGGCCACCATAGGTGATTTTGCAGAATCTAAACAAACGCATTGCGACCTATGTGAGAGAGAACTAGAGATCCAGGTAACTAAGCTAGTATTATTTAAAATATTTTTATGGAAAACCTTGGAATGTACAACTGTATCAAAGGCTTTGGAAAAGTCTACGAATATGGCATCGATTTGAAAGCCTAGGTCAAAAGCGTGGCAGATGTCATGAGTAAATTAGGATGCTTGCGCGGTGCTGAGGTCACTGCTAAATCCATGCTGGAAGACTGTTAAAATATTGTTGGCCTCAAGAAACTCCATAATATTTTTGTAGACCGCATATTCTAAAAGGTTACTGCAACTAGAGGCTAAGGAAATTAGTCTGCAGTTGGATAGTTCTTGTTTACTCCCAGACTTCTGCAAAAGAATAACTTTCGCAAGTTTCCATGCTGATGGAATGGTACTTGTTTGCAAGAATTTATTAAATATCACTGTAAGAAACCTGCTGGACCGGAAAGCATACAGTATGAGAAATGAATTATGCATGTTATCAGAACCACAACACTTTTTAGAATCTAAGTTTAAAACTAAGTTTAAGACACCTGACATGGATACACTTAAGTTAGTAATAGCAAGCCGTGATTCTGAACTGAAAGAAGGGATATCAAAGTTGGGTGCAGATAAGACTGACTAAAAATACGAATTTAAAGCAGCTGCAATAACATGAGGATCATCAGTCGAAACATCGTTTATTATGAAGGATTGAGATGTTGTTTCACCAGGCCAAATCACACCCCAACATATTTTAGGATATAATTTTAGCGAACGAGGGGTGCTATGACATAAAACTATTCCAAACTTTTCTATTCCAATTCTGCAATCAGCCCTCCGTGATTGGTCAAAAACTTTTTTGTACCATCCCCACTTTACCTGTCTGCCACGCCACATCACGAAAACCGCGATAGCTCCCCGTCGCATATCACGTGTACGCAGTGATTATGCATGATTTGACCGAACAAAAGAAAAATAGTTATTTCTGATTCGACACCTTTTCGCCATTAGCCCTCGGCTATAGGTCAAAAGTTTTCGAGCTGCACCCACTTCACCTGCCTGTCACGCGACGTCACAAAACCGCGAATACTCTCCGCGTCAAAGTGACGTGTGCGCGTTAAAGATGCATTAATATACCGACCAAAACTGAGTTTTCTTCTGGATAGCCATAAGCTGCCCTGTTCCGAAAGGAATAAAAGATGGCTGCCGCCAATCGCTCAGGCACTGGCTACTCACACCTACCGGATAACATGGGTTTATTTGCGTATAATAAAACATTTTGCGTGGCCGTGTAACATTGTCGAGCACTTTTATCACGTTCACAGCCTCGACCTACCAACTCTTCTTTGCTGAGGACCCGTTTTAAAAGCATTCATAACCTTCCGTTGCATGCCGCCGCGATTTTCGACCAGCCACCGCAAGCTAAGTAAAGGAAAGCGGACTAATCGCAGACGCTGGTACCACCCGTTTCATCCAGTTATCGATTTTCAGTGCACTGGCTCCCCCCCATAGAATCTCTCTCCACTTGAGCCTGCTCCTTGCCTCTTGTCAGCAAATTAGATAAGACGAATCCGCTTAGTCTAGGCAATGTTATTCGCTTTTAAAGGGACACTAAAGAGAAAAACGATTTCTTCTGCATCAGTAATTACCTTTCTGCGACACCACAATAAGACTCTTGATAAGCCGGAAAAAGCGCAAGAACGAAAGACAGGTGGCCACGCCTCCTTCAAGTTTCCGCACCTGATCACTGTGACATCATGGATTTTGATGGCATCTTCTAGGGCCTACTTACTTATACGGCGGTAGAGATTGACTACATTCTGTTCTAAAGGAACCAAATATTGAACATAGCAAGTTTCGGGAACCTTTATTCAGCCAATGCGGACCAAATTCGAAAAGATACTTTGGAATCCCTGACGTCTCACTGACGTACCGGCGTTGGGGTATCGGCTCGAAATTCAAATACTCATACTTCGACTTTCATTTTCTCATCTAATAATGAATCTATTGTTTCGTAATGACTGCCTGCAGGGTTTTCAAACAATGCTTTATTAGTCTAAGTCTAAACTGATTTATTGTTTCACTTTAGTGTCCCTTTAATGCAAACAAAAGTGTCCTCCTATAAATAATGAGGACAGCGTTTGATTGGTCTCTTCAGACAACGCTGCGGGTTACCCCCCGATGCTTGCGTCGGCGGTTACGCAAATTTGACGTCTGGAGATTGGAATAAGACATATTGGAATACTTTTACGTTGTAGGCCCTAGGTAAACTAATGGCGTGGAATAAATCTCTGGCTGCTTTAGTTTTTAGTCGAAGTTCATCCTTAATAGTCTGAAACAGTGTGGTTATACAAGAGAGCCACCGGTGGTGCGTCTTTGTCGCCTAAGTCTAGCAAGGCGGTCAGAAAGGTGAAGGATCTCTCTGGTGATTCGTGGCAGGTCAACATTTCTTTTCTTGGTTTTGAGTGGAACAAAGCGGCTGACGCATGTACACATACGGCAGCATTGAAAAACTAAACCAAACTATTTACATCGTCGTAGATACTGGGGCGCCCAAAATCCGCAAAAGAATCAGCAAGAAAATGACTGATAGACTGGCCATCAGCTTGTGCGAAGTCATAAAAAGTGCGAAGAACAAACTTAGCTTTAGGAACAGGAACATTAATAATAACTAGAATAAGAATAAGGAGTTCTGTAGAATGTACACTAGACGATGCTCAATATGCTTTGCGCAAGCACGGCTGACGTACTTGTGACCAGGACCTCTGTTCACAAGAAGGCTCTTATGATTTGAGAGAAAACTTAAGGCAATCTTAATGATGCACGTACCACTGAATTACTGATGATTGAAGTAGCTTTACGTTTTCCCACCCGAGACCTCGTTTCAGGGCACTTTACTGAGCATCACGCATATGCTAACATTTGCGGCGGCCGGCGATATCTTAAATTTAACTTACTGCAAGTTAAAATGGTGTTGCCGCTATACTATAACGCTCAATGATGAATAGTTCTGCGCCAATCATGTAAGACCTTGAAAACTAATATCACTTGAACAAGCAGGACAAGCGATAGTGTAGTATCTAATAAAGAAGCCTATGGAATATCCGAAACTAATAGAACGTTGGGAGAGTTGAAGTGCCTTATTTAGCGGTCATATTATTCTAATGTTGTTTCTAATATTTGTGGCAAATTAAATGCGACGATAGTGGAAGGCAGCAAGCCGCCAAATGAATCCGAACTCACCGCTTTTACCTGACGTGTGCGCTGCTCCATATACTGATACACCAACGGCAACAGTGGCTGTCTCTCCCTCTAATTTTATTTTAATATGTCTGCAGTTATGTTTGGCACCCAGCCACGATGGCATCCGCCGCAGTGCCACAGACAGCGAATGTACCGCAATAATTACCTGCTCTCATTGCTGAGATGCATTTGTCAAAAAGTGAATCCATACGTGCCTCTCTTCGCGCATGCAGGGCCTCGGAACCAGCGACAAGGCGCTCATTAGGATAGTCGTGTCCCGGTGTGAAGTTGACATGGTCCAAATCAAGGAGGAGTTCACCAGAAACTACAAGTCGCCGCTGGACAGCTTCATAAGGGTGCGAGGGTTGTATACGGGGCAGCGCTGCTAATTATGGCGCGTCAAGTGCAATCGCGGAGGGGTCAGTGCCTTCGCTGGAAAAATCGCTTTGCCTCATGCCATGGAAATTCAGTTGTTTAAAGCGCGTCTTATCTTCCTATGTCTGAAACTGCTCATCTGTTTTACGTACTGAGAATATGGCTCTAGGTTTTACTACAGAAGAGCCTTGTTAATTCAACCCATATATTTTTTATTCCAATCATTATGTAGTGCGCTACCCTGCAGTGAAATACGCAGCTCCAGCGCTCTGGTTCATTCCAAACGTCCATTATATAGTGACTGCGCATTATCGTCGCCATTACCCCTCAGGTCCGGAATAATTAGTAAGAGTTACATGTCAAACTCGTATTCCTTTCCGCTCTTCGATTCGACACGATAAGCATGGATGAGCGGTCAGTGATATAAAATAAACAAAATCTATCAATATTAATCTTGATATCACCGGCTGCGGACTCTGATAAACATGGAAAAGATGCGAATTATTTCGTGGATAATGTGCGTCAGCAAATTTGAGCAGAACGTTTAAATGTAAAGTATGTTACTAACGGTCAGCAAGTCTGAGCAGAAAGTTTAAATGTGAAGTATGTTAGCAACGATTGAAATAGGGCTATTTGGTGGAGTTGCACCATATTGCGCTATCGTAAGGAAACAACTCGAACAAGAACGAACATGGAGGATGGAACGAGACCGAACATGTGAAGTGCAAACTATCAATTGGCGCCTATTCGAAAACACATTATGGATGAAATGGGAGACGATGAAAAAGCAGTCATAAACGTGGACCACGTGACTTTGTCTTTAATCTTCATTTGCCGCTCAGAAAATTCACTTCTTCCCTTGTTAAGTTTCAGCTAACATAACATACACTTATAAAATTTATTTGTTTGTATCCGCAATCTTCTTCAAATTAAATATTATGCAATAGGTAACGTAAGAAATAAGTTAATTAAGCATGAAAATGACGAATTCTGTTCTAATCAAATATATAAATTTTTAGATGACTAGAAATGATCAGGTTCTGTACCGGTTCGAAAACGAACATATTGCCTTTGATTATACACATAAAAGAAGTAACGCTAATTTTTTTTTCTTCTCCTCACCCCGCCTAAGAAATTAAACAAATGTAAATTTGAAAGCGAAGGGCCGTAAATATAACCAACTTCTCACCGAAAGTCATCCTCAGTTCATAATTGTCGGGTCAGCGTCTAAGACATTGAATGGCTCCCTTTTACTTGCTCGGTTTAGTCATTTCGGTAAAAGAAGCTGAATACTACAATCCCACGTGCATCCATTTCCTTGATCGTGTCTTTCACTCGCGCATTTGTATATCTCACGCGTTTGCAGGCGATTGAACCTCTAGTTGAAGTCGATGGAACACAATCTCGTTCTGACCAAGTTCTAGGGGAGAATTAGTTGAATGCGAACTGTATAACTTATTTGTGAGAGCCACTCTGGGGTGACAACGTTTGATCAAGGTCAACTATAGGGGTTGAATTGCCTCCAAACTGTACTTTCGAGGGAATCCACAGCGGCACCTCGCACCCTCAGCACGCTTATTATTCCGCACTTCGAAGTCCGCTTCGGTCAGCAGCTTGTCCGGGCGCGGCGTGGCAATGCAAAGGCGAGTAGCGAGTGCCGGTCTCATTCCATGTCGCTCCCCTGATACACTGAAATTTCCCAGGCGCGAGTGCGATGTTGCACTCCTCTACGTCCTGAAGTGCGCCTGAAGGCAAGGAGACACTGCTCACGGCACCCTATAGCGCCTTACTCCGCGCTTGGGGGGTCTAGGAAAGCGTCTGACATTGAACTGCACTACCCAGAGTGAGAAGCTGTAGAGTTGTGAAACAGAGATAAGTATACTTCATACATAAATGTGGCGTGCCAATTCGCCAAGAAAGACATTGTCTTCAATGACTAGACAAGACGAAAAATGCTCTAAAAAAACTAAACCACCAAGCGCATCCGGAATACTCGTGGCCAACGTTCTCCTCTGAGTGATCTAGATCACAAGTGATCACTACATCGGCTAAGTGAAACTTCAGTCGACGATGCGCATCTTGGCTATTGGTATTCAGGATGTGCTCGGTGGTTTGGTATTTTTTTTAATGCGCAGCATTCTTTGCCTCGTTCTTGGTAGGTTGCGTTAGGTATAGGTAGGTAGATGGGTTCCTGTCAAAGCTCCCTTTCATGAAGAGAAAATAATGCATGACCGATGGTGTAGTCGAACCTCTGCCGTAAGGCACAGCAGCCCGGTGCTCTAACCCCTAGGCCACGACCACTTTTTCGGTCTTTATTGCCAGCAAAGCATAATGTACTTAAATAACTCGAGTGAACATGCCAAAGGAAATACAACACATTTCGGATGCCAGTCCCACATGGGCTGTTCTTATTGAAGTTAGAAATGTTTCATATATGCAGTACAGTTTCTACATGCGGCACCCACTCCGGAACACAACTTTGTGTTTTATTCACTCCGAGAAAAATTATTACAGCTTCTCGAAAATACTAGCCGACAGGTTTTGCATCAACATCATTGTGGCGAAATACCAACCGAGTTCTCGACATACTGTGCAGGTCAAGTTGCACTGATGCATAAAAAGTGCACGATCATCATTTTTTTACTGCCAAATACCGTATTCCATGCGCACCTAATGGCAGGTTGTTCTTTGTATAGTTAGTTGGAGTATGTTCTAGAAGTAAACCGCGTCCCAACATTAAACAAAAACGTGCGCAATCGTCTCCGGCTTTGGACATAATAAACAGTTTACACCTCAAGGAACAAAGATGTGTTTCTGTTCTATCTATGTTCTTACAAGTAGCACGCCAGTCTTCACGCCAGATGGTACAATCATTCTTTTAACACGTTTTAGGACGTTTTTTCCAGCGCCTGCTGAGTACATAGAGCGATACAAAGGTATAGCAAAAACAGTACTTACAACATCGTTATGTGATTTCTTATGCATTATCCCACATGGATAAGTTTAACAAAAATACCCAGTTATAAATTGGCATGAAATAACAGCCTCTCTGTGATAGCTACGTATGGTTACAGGCAAGCACGCAGAAGAAACAATGAATTTAGGTAGAGCGTTACATAAGCACATTTGACATACGGTCCTCAGAAAGGGGCCTGGGATGGTTACCCGCAAAAAAAAAAAAAAAAGCGATTGACAAACTATTTCACGAATATGTGGGCCATACCAAGCCCACCATCAAGAAGTGTGCCCGGCTTGTCCTCTCTCATGTTGACCCCCAAACGAACAAGACAAAAGCACGACGCAGCTTTTGAAGTTTACATGCGAACAGTGTAATACTTGTAGCACGCATCAAAGCTTTCTTGCAGGAAACAGACTGTAATTCGTGGCACGTGCAAACATTGATAGGTCCCAGTCTTTCCACTTTTCCACTTGACCTCGTAGTTCTACAGTTTGTGCTCGCCACTACAGGTCAGTGTCAGCATAGTACTGAAGAGGGACTCCCAGGTACTTCGCTGGGGATGTTTCCCAGTTGATATCCACAAAAGCACTTGGAGTTACCACCCACAGCCCATATAAAAAAACCGCCGGTTCCAAAGGCAGCCAGCTCATTGAAACACTTGCCGCGTACGTCACATGCCCCTTTCTCGTCTTCTTTTTCTTGTGACAGCTTGCGCTTTTAGGCACCGTGTTTTGCTGCACTGTCTCCGGAACCGGCCCACATTTCCCAGCACTTTCTCGTAGCAGTTTACGCTGCGTAGAAACTGCGCGCCGTTGTGCCGACTTCATGATCGCCCAAGTTAACCATGTTTTAACATTTCTTCGCTGGCGTACAAATGTCATCGTAGTTTTAACACACACCATATGGCATAGTCATGGGTACGTGCGATTGTATAACACGTAGTTGCTGATCCGTGCTTCTCCCTCTCACACTCGTCCACTACCAACGTGGAACCCAACAATCGTCATGTCTTAAGCGTCTGTCGAGCCGGCTTAGAAATCATGCCTTCACTAGCATACGACCGTCTTCGACGAGGTCGTCGTCGTGTGGCTGTCGTCACACACACGCACGCTCCCGACCAACTATACAATCTGCACAAACACGTTGCTTATCCTGGTAATGGTTTGCAACACCCCAAACAATGCTGGATAGCCCAGGTACACCTAAGATGCTTCGCATAACATCGATTCCCACAGTGCGTGGGATCTGCACAATTTCTGTCTTAGCATCCGTTATCTTGTCCAGTTTCACTGTGTTACCTTCACCCATGGTCTTGTATTTCCCTCACCCTATAAACCTTAAAATTTACCGTGACATTATCGAATAAAATTAGTTGTCATAGAAGCGCTTTCGTCTGCCCGTCTCCTTTCTTGTCGAAAAAGTTTCATCTTCGCAGCGCTTGAAAGTGCATAAGTTACGTTTCACCATAAACCGTATTGAGTCCCCGTTGCTGTTTTGACCGCAGAGTGACACCTCGGGAGACTACAGGAAAGCGCTTCTTGCCCTCGTCAATGGAAACTGATTGTAAGTAATCGCGTTGTATCCTCCCGTATGGCGTCGTCGTCGGAGTTGGTCCACTAGCACTGACCCTAAACGTGTAGTGACTGGCACGCTGTTACAGAATGCGACGTCGGAAAGTGTCTGCTAGAAAACGCAATGGCGTTGCAGTTAAGATTATTCCCAACTGCCTTAGGCATGGTTTGGTAAATTTTTTACTTTAACGCTGGTGTATCTCGCGGCACGCTCTAATTAAGGCTGGATATGTCGAAGGGGTGCAAGTTTTGCGATTTCTGGTGAGCACACATGACTTGGAACATGTTCCCTACAGAGAATAATTTAAAAGATTATAGGGTTTTTGCGTGCCAAAACCACGATCAGGTTATGAGGCACGCCGTAGTGGGAGACTCCGCAAATTTGGACCACCTGGGGTTCTTTAACGTACACCTAAATCTAAGCACACGGGTGTTTTCGCGTTTCGCCCCCATCAAAATGCGGCCGCCGTGGCCGGGATTCGATACCGCGACCTCGTGCTTAGCAGCCCAACGACACAGCCACTAATCAAAAAGGAAAAATTAAGAAGCTATCTAGCGAACCTTTTCCTTAATTAGTCACCTGGGCATAGCGACTCGTCGCGCAAGTAACGTCCTTCTGCTAAGCTAATCCACATAAGTCAACGAAATCTTGTTATATGCTTCACGTGATGTAAAAAAAAAGAAGAAATAATGGAACTACAACGAAATACCCGGTAACCACTTTTGCTTCTAGAACATTTCCGAGGTTAAAACTAGCACCTAACTTTTTTTTTTCATGCACGGAAGCAGCTTACAAGTCAAACTGCCAAATTGTATATAGGGTCATTCCATGCAAAACGTGCCAGACAAGAAACATGCCCATCATTGATTTTCTTGAAAAAAATTGGGCTACATTGCTTTTGTGTGAATAAGGTTTCACCCAAGTATTTTCGTTGTCAAATATGTTTTGCTCACGTGGGCGCTCTGAGATTTCTGCAAAGAAGCAAAGTTGGTGGGAGGCACATATTTTTCAATCAGGTCTGTAACTAGGTGCCATAACAAATTTTATTTTAGACCATTATATTGGCATTCTTCTTGCATATGAAGTCATAATTGAATGAATTTCAGAATTTTCCGCGTTTATTTGGCTCAGTAAAAAAGAAATAGATGTTGTGTTTTCCGAAATTTCTTTCATAAACTGCGCTATTTTGCAGGTATACCATAATTTCTCTCCCGTTTTGCCTGTTGCTATAATGTATGCTAAAAATAATTTGAAATTATTAACAAATATAGTCTTTTAAAAAAATACCTACAAAGTTGGCAAAGAAATGAATTTCTTGTGATATTCAAGCCAAATTTAAGCATTAAGGCCCTCCAGATAAAGATATGTCAGATAGCTCAATATACGCACCGACTTCATAGCTTGCGATTAGGAAATTTTCGTTAGAGCAAATTTTGTCTGAAGTATACGTAGAAGACTATAGTCTCCTATGTAGTGCACATCTAATTTGTTAAATAAAATGTATGTGAAACTTATTTTTGCATAGCTTGTCACGCACCAACAAGAAACAGGCCGTATTCACACACAAAAAAAAATGTTCTTACGTATACAATCATTGTTCCTAAGTGCGAATGACAGCCAATCGTGATTTCGGACATATTATTAGTTCAGGCAGGGGGCCAAAGGCAAATAACACTGATGAATAAAAAAATTAATTTGGCCCCTAATCCGTTTTCCCGCTCCAGTATAACGTTGTGCCAATATGATGCTAGTTCTTTCACAGCTCCCACCATATCGTACAAGGTTACACTGCTTATCTTTCCTCGGTGCTAAAATTAGCACTGTCTGAGGAAGAAAATGGAAGAAAGAACTCCATGAAAGTGTGTTTTTCTAGACTTTTGCTTGGTGGAGGCCTATTTGGACCCTTGGGTACGGCTGGCGGGCTTATTGCAGACTTAAACAAATGATGTTTTAAACATTGTTCTGCACAATAACTGTTTATCTTCTTTCTTTGCTTTACGTACTTATGAATTTCTTCATTCATTTATTTAACCATTTGCAGGCATAACGTTCGTACCAGGAATCTGCGGAGAATCCGGTGTCTTCGTGTGGCAACAGGCTACGCCAGCGCATTGGGAACGCTAAAATTTTAACTTTAAAGAGCATATTTGTGCGATGCAGTAGCACAAAAAGCAGCCCTTGAAGAAAATGGCGGTAGACCTTAATTAAAATCAAATGAATATGTATTTAAGTAGTCAAGTGTTTATTTAGTACTTGTATAGGTCACCGTTATACTTGCGAATCGGCATCATCCTCCTGCTGAATGCATCCTGGGTCACCTGCATCTAAGGCCACGTACTAAGTGGTGACTGCGATTAAAAAGCCATTCTACGACCGACGCCTTGGCCGTGAGCGGCGTTGGCTAACATTCTGTGATTCAGGTTTTTTTCGTTAATTGTTGCAGATGGTTCGCTGAGGCGGAGCCTCCGAGAACTCAATTGAGGACAAAGCAGTTTGTTGCAAAACGCGCACACAGCTTTTAATAAAAATGATGTAAATGTGAACACAAGAACGCTTAATGAAAAATTCCCAACAGGAAACAAAATACAGGCAGAGCTGCAACAGTATACAAACAGCACTCGAGTTGGGGGCAGATTGCGAGTGCGCGCGCAACAGTTTGACGCGGAGGGGCGGAGACGAGGCGACGATTGAAGCGGCGTTGGTCTCGGCAAAAAGGTCGACGCGGTTGACCGATGAGCAGGCGGCCAGAGCGTGGCAGCTCCGGCTTGAAGCTGGGACGCAGGCGGCTTGTCGGCACATGCAGATGGAGGCGGCGTTCTGGTTGGGCAGCCCGTAGCCCTACTGCTCGCGCTCTGCCTGCGGGTGCAGAAGTTCGCCTGCCTCGGGTAGCTGTCCGTACTCGGCAAGAGTAGCGACGCCTGGGAACGGGTCGGCAGGAGGCCCCGGTCGGGTGAAGCTCTGGACGCTCGGGTCCGGAACACGACTGCCCGTCTTCAGCTTCCGGTCCGGTGGCCGACCTCCACCCTTGCGTCTGTTCCTGGAACTTTCCCTCTCTCCAGCCAGCACGCCTCGCTTTGCTGCCCTTCTGGTCCATTCCTGTCTTCCGAATTGATCTTCGGGCTCCAGTGTTCATCGGCGATTGGCCCCTGGTTTCTTCCGATTGGGTCATTTTCATTTTCTTATTTTCTTGCGCTGCGCGTTCTCCTTCCGAATGCTCGTCGATGTCGTCGTCTTTCACTAAGCTCGGGATGTGGCTCGACGCGAGCGACCCTTGTTGTCCTCTTCTTTCACCACGGCACTGTCTCGCGCACTTCACACCACCGCACAATCCCAGCGCTAATCTTGCACACAAATACCCAAGAAAGTTGCCTGAGAGATGGCGTCGCGGCAGCTTGATTGTTAAAGCACCACAATAGTTATCGTTTGCTTAATCATGCATTTCAAGTAAACGTAATAATTTCCATGTGCTACCTGTGACATAATGTTCTGTCACTTGGTATGGTTGTGACTATCAAGAAATCAAGGCTCTAGGATCCCCTTATTCTCCTCACTGCCTTGAATGACTTGGGCCGACCGCAAAGTGTTTATCGTGGGCGTCGCTGAGAAAGTCATGGTTGATTGCGGTTTCTTTACAGAGTCCATTAGTGGTCGCTCGACCATTTACTCGTATACTTATTCTTAGGGGGTGTGTATATTAGTATTCCTTTAAAGTTTAGGTGGCCATCGAAACCGTTGCTATTTTTAATAGGAGAGGACGATGCAGATGCGTATCGAAGAACGTATCCTGTTGAAAATGGCCATACGGGGTGGCAACGTGCCAGCTTTCAGCCCGCTGCACGTGTTTGAAGCCCACCGGTTCGGAGAACTGCGAAGAGCCGACAGCCACGAGGCGCGTGATCAACTCCGGAAATTGGTACTTGGCCGCACCACCCGGGACAAAGCAGTTCCACGAGCCCCATCTCCGTTGTGACGAAACGGGTTCGCCTGACGAACTATTTTACCCGAGGCTCCCGGCGCGAACCTGATTTCGCTACGCATGAGCAAGCCGCGGCGGGACAACGAGCTACTCAGGATGTCTCCGAGCTTCCCGGAACGACTCGCCTCTGTCGTCGGCTTCACTCCTTCGCACCTGTGTGTTTGCGTGTGTTTGGGCGATAAACGATAGTGCGGGGCGGCGACAAGTTTACAATGCTTGGACGAACCTTCCCGACCATTCCTGCTCCGACCCACCTCATCCTCCAAGCCGGCACACCTCACCCTCCATTCCTGCTCCGTCCTCGTCCGAACGATGACGTCGAACTATGAGGTCAAGCGCAGAGCTTATAAGCAGTGTTTGCCGGCTGCTAGGGAGTGCTCGTGTCGTGATCGTTGTCGGGAGCTGAGTGCTTGTCATGCTAGAAATGAATGAGCTGTGTGCTCGTAATCTGTTTGCTGTATGTTAGTTTTGCGGGCTCCATATGGGAGTCGCGCTAGTCTGCCAATGTATCCTGCTTAAACTGTTAATATGTAAATAAATCCTGCTCGCCTAGCCCTGTCGTCCCAAGGTCCTCGCTACGACTACGACCGCTCCAAATCCGACAATCCTTTGCCTGTCAACCTAGCTCTCCCCATTAGAGAGAACTCTGGCGCTAGCGTCAACATGAGCTGTTTGCCTAAACATCGTGCGTCTGGCTTCGGATGGTTCCTCTGCTTTGAAATTATTTCCACCAAGGTACCGCGTTATAAATGTAACAATCGCGTTATAATGAACATCATTCCCATGTTAGCTGGACGATTACAACGCCAGAGTTCCTTCTAAATTTTTGCGAGCAGTCGTTTCAGTACAGGAGGCCACACTTATGATGCTGACGCTATGTCGCGGACAAATACACAAACAGCGAGAGGATTACACATGGTGAAATGTTCAAGGACTCAAAGTTGCGCAATCTCTCGCAGTAGCGTTAGGTCACTACAGGTATCGTTCATAACGCTTGCCAAAGCAAATTGAGAGCCTCGCGTACACATGTAGCCACGGGAAACAGGCGGAATATCCTGAGCACAGTTCAGAAATCTAAGGCAAGTTGGCGAACACACAGCTATAGAAGAAACGCACACGGAGTGTTCGATGTCACATCGCAGGGGAATATTAATCAGAAATCGTGCGCATTACACGCCAAGCTGTAGAATATGTTGTCACTGACTATGTGCTTGTAATTTGCTTTCTCTGTACAGCACTTGAAACAGGCGTGTACGGTCAAGAAAATCACACTAATTGCACAGACAAAACGAAATCAAGCACAAAAAAGTAAGGTATCGCAGACGTTCGCACAATTGATCAAAACGACTACTGATGCAACGTTGAGAGACAGTCTAGCCGAAGAAGCGGCACTTGTTGGTTGGGTTCATCTTCGAGCCCGGCGCACAGCGGAAGGCGTCGGCGAACGGCTGGAAGTTCTTGACGACCCGGTTGCAGTCGGCGCCATACAGGTTGTCAGGGTGGCCACAGGCGCATGTCAGGTGGCACAGGGTGAGAAAAAACACCTGGAGCTCACTGAAGCGGCGTGATAGTCGCAAGCCGCTAGAGGCACCATCAAGGAAGGCCGCGAAGGCCACCTCGACCGCAGGCACGTCGGGAAACAGGTCCACCTGTTTGGAAAGGGAACAGCATACGTAACACACTCAACAATCGCAATATTTGAAAAGACGACCGCGTTTCCTGATTGTATGCCTGACAGGCTTTGTGCATACGCGTGCGGCCCATTTCGACTGCCAGCATCTGTTTACTACATCAACTATAGGATGCAGAACGGCTCAATTAAGTGGATGCGTACTATATTGCTGTTAACGCGCGTGGCTGACTTAGTGGAGCTGGAAGCTGTCTACGCCTAACAATAGTGTTGCACAAAAGCGTATTTTTACACATATTTAGAAGACAAGGCGAGTAGCACAGTCGTGGCAACAGCAAAGATGGCGAGAAGCAACCTCTAGCTCGCCTTCGTCGGTGCCGCCCTGATGGTGCAGTTCTGTCTCGCGGCAACAGACGAAAACGAAATGAAACAGACTTGTGCGCCCATGTTCTGCGTCCTCGTCAGTGGCAACTGAAGAGAACATATCGCTGGAAAGTAGTCGGTTTGCACCTGCATATTTAACAAGCAAATACCATAGACGGAACAAAAAAAAAAGTAGGCGCAAGACAAGCGCTAACTTGCAGCCACTGTTTATCTGGAGCAGATATATGCGTACATATAAAGAAGCAAGGAAAGCAGGCAGACCGCGCCGCATGTATGTGGCGAGGAACATCGTAATCTCATCTTGCAACGTATAAGAACGACCAAATCGTAGCTTTCTTTGTGAAAGAATTCTTGTAAATGTATACTCCCTAGTATTCGATTCCTGAGTAGGAGAGGGGACAGGCTTTCGGGTGATTTAATGGAGCTTTGTACATCCGACAGAATAAGAAGGCGTGCTTTAGTGACACGTCTGTAATGTTTATCAGCAATGAACAAACTCTTTTAGGAAGAATGCTGTGACTTGGTTGCTATACGCATTTCAAGATGACCACAGTGCTCATTGCCGCTTATAAGCGAGTTGCGGTCTGCGTACGTTGCTTGACAAGCTTCTTATGTGCACGTTGTCTGCTCCAAATAAAATTTCGCTGCGAGTTAGCGTTAGTCTTTTGTCTATCTTCTTTTCCTCCATCAATGGCGCGCGCTCGTTAAACTTGCAAGCGGAAGCTAAATTTTGCATTTGCTACGTTTCTCGACGTCGAGTCTCAGTGCATAGAGCCCCGGTGACGTGTCTTGTATAGCTGGCACGCCGCGTACAGAGGGCCACCCGAGTGCAGCGCTGACTATAGTTTCCAGGCAAACGATGAACTTCGGCGTGCCGTGGCTCCTATCAGTTGTTCCATGCTTATATCTGGCTCACAAAACACGAATCGCATTTACTACTGATAAAAATTCGGAGGACGCTAAAACGCCACTTTTAAGAGTGGAAAGTAATTATGGGGTTTTACGTGCCAAAACCACTTTCTGATTATGAGGCACGCCGTAGTGGAGGACTCCGGAAATTTCGACCACCTGGAGTTTTTTAACGTGCACCTAAACCTAAGTACACGGGTGTTTTCGCATCTCGCCCCCATGGAAATGCGGCCGCCGAGGCCGGGATTCGATCCCGCGACCTCGTGCTCAGCAGCCTAACACCATAGCCACTGAGCAACCACGGCGGGTAAGAGTGGAAAGTAATGGCACTCAAAGATCCCCGACTGCTTCTCACGCTTCCCGGCAACTGCAGCTTCTGCAGCTGTAGCGTTTACCGGGAAACGCTGGCGGCGAACGCTATGCACGAAGGCGAGCTTTCTGGTAGAACGCGGCCTCTTGCGAGGGCCGATCCCGGCAGTAATGCATAGCCGCATTAATATTTTAATAGTTCAGCCTGCGAACATTTAATATAAAAGGCATGCCCTGTCGGTTTCTCGTTTCATGACATTTATTTATGGGCTGTCATTGTCAAAATCCCCGAGGAATAACTTTGTCAAGTATTGTGAGACAAGGTATGCAAATTTAGCGATACCGCACATACCGCATGTCAGAGAAAGACGTGGCATATGTGTGTATGTGTGTGTGCGTGTGCGCGTGTGCGTGTGCGTATGCGCGTGTGCGTGTGTGTGTGTGTGTGTGTGTGTGTGTGTGTGTGTGTGTGTGTGTGTGTGTGTGTGTGTGTGTGTGTGTGTGTGTGTGTGTGTGTGCGTGTGTGTGTGTGTGTGTCAATTTATAGGGGAATTTTCGCTCACGGGGACGCCAGTGCCGGACGCCGGATATTCTGCGACACGGGGCCCTTAACGCCAACTCGTTACAATGTTTTGTTGTTGCCCTAAAGAGGAGTACCTCGCAGCGCAGGCGCTTCTCGAAATTGACTCGAGCCGTGGAGTCGCCAATCCACGAACCGGCCACGGGCTTGCCCATGGCGTCCACACCAATGCCGCTGCCGTCCACGGCGCCCACTAGCTGGCGAGCGAAGAGGAATCCCAAGCCTCCGAACAGCATCGCCCGCGTGCCCTCGCGGTGGTAGGCCGGCTGCGCCAGCAGCCCCAGCGACAACCGCACCGTGTTCAGCAGGTACCAGTAGCGGGCGTACGGCTGCGTGTAACTGCCCGGCAGCCGGTAGTCCTCATCAGCTTCGGGCGTGTCCCGTAGCGCGTGCCACACCAGGCGCGTCTCTTCCCACAGCTGCGTCAGCGACATCGTGCCGTTCCGAGGGAACGATTCGAAGGCCCGTTCCAGCGCATTCTCGGTCAGGTACTCGCCTCGGGGCCATAGTGTGATCCTCGCCTTGGAGAACTTATCGATGGCGATGGCCTTAGTGTGATCGTCTAGCCACAGCGATCCTTGCGTCTTCTTGATAGCAGCCTGCTGGTTTTGGACAAATTGAAACAGAGCAAAATACTGACTGATCTTCTTTTTAAACAGTGAAAACTGTATATGCCGAGTTAGACGACTGCATAGTGTGCCCCAGTGGTCATCGGGGTTGTTACCATTGCAACAAGAAAGCGAGGAGGAATGCGAGCGAGCTCCTTTCCAACTTGACAAATGGCCGAAATGGCGTTAGTTCAGCAAATGACCGAAGCCATGAAGCTGCGAAGTCTCGTACGTCCTTCTTTAACTATCATTTGAGACTACTGAGCATGCACACTTGTAAAAAAAAACCTTTAAAGAAAGTATGAAACAGTAAAAGGAGCTGGCTGCTGCCGTAAACATGCGACGTGTCCACTTTGCAGCTCTTCATTCAACCCAGTTGGGCACTAAACATGCCCAAAAATGCCTATTTATTTAAGCATCAAATATAATTCTCTTTAAAACGCGCAAAAATAATGCATCGACATTTTCGTTTCTTCCATAATGGGCACTGTAAGCTAGCTTGAGTGCCGGAGCGACTAAAATCGTACCGCCACTACTGCATATCATATTAGAGCCTTGAACGAAAACTGCGCAGCGAGGCGTGCTAATACGTTAGATTTTTTTGTGGCACTCGCAGCTTGTGAAAAGTGGCAAGTATAGGCAAGCGCATGCAAGCGAAATGAGCGCGATCGAGAGCGGAGGTTGTTTGGTTGTCACGTAACGCAATGCGACTACGCATTCCCTGGGAAACAACAATGAAAACTTGAATGCGGGTATAGGCATCGCTGTTGACCTGACCGGCTTAGTAACACCGCATATACGCCTATATATACGGAGGCCCCTGCGGTACAGAAATACTAGACAGGTTAACCCGGATTGGCGACAGGTGGGAGGTGATATGCAGCCGTGTCACGTTACTTTAACGTTAGTTTCCTGTCTCGATACTGCCTATAGGAGCCATCGTGTTGTGCAGGACTGTACGCGCCAAACCGGCCGCCCTTGCCGTGTTCGAGCACGAGCGCAGTGCCCAACGTGCCTTGACGACGTCCGCGAGCCTGTCGCTAATGGCGCCGCGTTCCTTGGCAGTGAAGCGTGCGACGCTGTCCGCCGCGGCGACCAAGAGTTCGTAGCTGGCCTCCACCTGAGCAGCGCAGAACCGGGGTCGCTCCTGGCGAGCGCGCGACTTCTCGCCGAAGAGCGCGAACAGCAGGCGGCCGGGGTCGCCCACCACCCCGTGAGTCTGCACAAACAGCCAGGCCAGATGACGCTTCAGCTGCGAGGCCGACAACCGGCGGAAAATCTCCCGCACGGCGTCCAGGAACACCTGGTCGCTGACCAGCAGCAGCACATCATCGGAAGACTCCTGTCCAAGACCTAGCTTGCGGTTGATCGCGTCACCGACGAAGCCGGCGCTCGACAACTCCGGGTAGTCGGCGAGCGCCTTCAACGGCAGCACAGTGGGCCTCTTGTTCCGGTTGGTGGCGGCCCGGAGCAGGACGTCGAAGACGAATCGCTGCACGTGAAAGGACTCGTTGATGGCCGCCTTGGTCGGACGCGTCGCGTTGCCGGAGGCCATCTGGCGGTAGAAGAGATTCCAATAGCGGACGTACAGTTGCTCGTTGATGTCGTTGAAGAACGGCGCCCATTGAGAGATCAGGTCGTTGGGCGCGAACAGCAACCGACGCTGGTGGGGGTAATCTTGCGACTTCGGGAGCATCTGTATGCTGAACCACAGCGGCGCTTTCCAGTTGAACGCGAGGTCGAAGAGCACCTCGGCGGGCGAAGACGTCCCGTCCGGACCATCGTCGGGCCACTGGAGTCCCCGGTCCCTCAAGAAGCGCAACGCGACGTCGGTCGTGGATTCAGCTTGGTTCATGCAGACGTCGAACATGGTGGCAGCCTTGGTCGCCGTGGGAAGAAGAGAAGCACTGCGGCGAAGCCATTTCGGCAGGTCACTGAGCCACTCGACCACCATGTCCGACAGGGCAGACCTGGCTGACCGATGCCTTGGCCGCCACTTGGCGCACACATAGGCGCTAAAATTGTCGCATGGGTCCACGCTCGGGTCCATGCCTGACTCCAGCGTGTAGCGGTGCAGGCGGCAGTCGGAGGTGTCGCACACAGGTTCCCTGTCGGCCGTTTTTCGTGTGCTGGCGAATACGAAGAAGACCACGAGCACGATCACCGCGGAACAGAAGACGATGAGAATTGCCGGCGTGTTCTGGGAATGCGTATTTGGATCCAGCGCCGAGACGTCGTCACCTCGGGAAGATTCCTGTGTAGGAACAACAGGCACAGTCCGTGTACTCAGTGGTAACGCGTTCGTATTTCTCAAGGTCGGAGATAAATGTAACAATGCTATAAATTTCATTGCTATTTCTTTTCCCGCTTCGCTAGTGATTCGAGATTACGCTATCACCCCCGGAATCGGCTGGTGGGGAAAGGAATAGAGCAGAGGGAAAGGAATCCTTACATCACACGGGCCTCGATAACAGCTCACGTTCTGTATGAACAGGCACTTGGAACAGGGGCGCTATAACGTGAAGTCATTCCAACTTTTTCTATTCCAATTCTCCAATCGGGCCTCCACGATTGGTAAAAACATTTTCGGGCCACCCCCGACTTCTCCTGTCTGTCACGCGACGTCACGAAAACCGCGATAGCTTCCATCACGTGCACACACTCAATATGCATGATTAATCCGAACAAAAAATTGTTCTTCCGCATTCGACGGCTTTTCGCCATTAGCCCTCTGCTATCGGTCAAAAGTTTCTGGGCTACGCCCTCTTCGCCTGTTTGTCACGCGACGTCACAAAACCGCGAAAAGTCACCGCGTCAAAGTGACGTGTACGCGTTAAAGATGCAATAATATGCCGAACAAAACTGATTTTTTTTTCCGGAATAGCCAGAGGCTGCTCCATTCCGAATGGAATAGAAGATGGCTGCCCACCGATCGCTCAAGAACTCGCTACTCGCACGTGCCGATGAGCATGGATTTATTTCCGTATAACAAACCTTCTTGCTTGGCAGTAAAACGTTATCGAGCCCTTTCGGCAGGTATACGACGTCACAATGCCAACTCTTCCTTGCTCAGGATCCGTTTTAGCGGCATTCTTAGCAGTGCGTTGCACGCCACCGCGATTTTCGACCAGCCACCGCAAGCTAAGAGTAAGCGGACCAATCGCAGACGCCGGCACCACGCTCTTCATCCGGTTATCGATTTTCACTGCGCTTGCTCGGCCCATCGAGACCCTCTCCATTTGAGCTTGCTCCTCGTCTTTTGCCAGCCAATTATATAAGAAAAATCGTTCAGTGTAGCCATTGTTATTCGTTTTCAAAGCGAACAATAGTGACCTCCTGTGAACGAAGAGGGCGTTTGATTGAGCTGTTCAGACAATGCTGCAGGTCACCGCCCCGTGCTTGCGTCGGCGGTTCCGTAAATTTGACGTCAGGAGATTCGAAAAAAACAAAACAAAGTGGAATCGTTTTACATTATAGGGCCACAGGATGGTTTCGTTATTCCATCAAGACATCTGATTTGATAGAAACTGGAATGTACATTGCAGCTGCTTCCATTTTTTTTTTTTGTTAAATTAGGTACGTAAATGCATTTTTGTTACTATGCAGATTGGATGTCCTGAGAGACGCGGTGCTTGGTTAAACAAGTATGATATTGTTAGTCACGGCCAACAGTGTTAGAGGCCGGCAGGAACTCCCACGAGCTACCCGCTTAGAATGTGTGGGCTAGGCGAAGCGCTCCTCGCAATAGTGCGACCTCTTGATAGATGACACTACAAAAACGCAATGCCAATGCGAGTGGAAGGAGTAGCAGAATAAAAGTGCGATGTCTGAAAGACGTCACAACAGTCATGAATGGAGTTTGTTTCACTGCTTCCACGAAGAGGGTAAGACGAAACATTACCTGCTTTACAATATATGCTTGATATCTACCAATATGAAGGATGTGATGTGCAAGCCGTCCACAAACGTGAGTCCGCAAACGTGGACACCTGGTCAGGGAGTTTGGACGCGAAGATGCGGCGGAAGTGTACGGAAACACGGCAAGCGGATACTATCGACGGTGAGCGTGCAAGAGGGCTATAGAATGTTTATTGAGCCCATCGGCCAAGGTATTCAACGAATACACCTGGACAACGCACGACGGCTAAAAGAACTGCGCTGCAAAGACAGTTCCCCGAGAGTCTGAACTGGCTTACAGCATTGTAACAGGGTCGTCTCGCGTTTCTGCAGAACAGTCTACAAGGTATCCTCCATTAAACAGCTGCGGGGAAGGAGCTCCACTCCGATCGACGCGTTAACTTTGATCCCCGGTACGACTACATTTGTGGGAGCGAGAACATGCGGTGCCTTCAGCTGACAACAAAACCAAGCTATCGTACTCTATTCACTCGGCTTTTGCGTCACGCATCGCTATATACATATAGGATATTGAACAATAAATGTTCCACGCTGGTCCCATATTCATATGTGTATATGTCTTCATGCAACAGCTCTGGCAGCCTCTACAACATATACGTGTGGTTAAGCTCAGGAGCACAAGACAATTTTCTAAACGAGAACTATGAAACGTTGCGGCGCTATCTAAGGGTATGAGTTTCAAGTAACCGCATTACAAGACCATCAAGTCGACAGCCCGGTCTGTTTTCTCCGCGATCACGAACGCCATACCACATATACCTACAGTACTAATGGCGAATTCGGCAAATCGCATCGGTGCGCACCAGGGTGCTCTGGTGCGATCATGACTGGACGAAACTTCGTACCAGGGGGCACCGCGGTGCGCTTTTTAATTTTGCGATTAATTTTAACATGTAACCACCGACGGATGACAACACTGCGGATAAAGATGAGGTGAAACAGGGTTACGACAGGCTGGTGAATATTTAGACAAGTGGATTTATCTCAGAAAAAAAAAGGACAAGAAATACCTCGTCCTGTTTGAGACGGTAGCATACATGTCTTTACGTGATTGGTGGAGTCGCAGACAGAGCCATGATAAATATAGGTTCGCGCTTCACGAAAGGTCGGCCAGCGTGTCAGATGCTTCATCCAGGGGCTGTATTCTGAAACAATCCACTTCGGCGATACTCTCGCCTCCGTGATCGTCGTCAGGCGCGCTCTTCATGATTGTCTGGTTGGGCAAAATCGAATGACGCAGTTCAACCAATTTTGCTAAAACAACCAATCAGCGCGCACCTGAAGGCGAACTATCGCCGAGGCGGTAGTATCGCCGAAGTGGATCGTTTCAGAATAAGGCCCCAGGTATTTTATCCACAATTCATTTAGGGCTAACGATAGAGCTTTCCCCACGCACGAATCGATGCTCGACAACGGCGAGACATGGACGGACAGACTTACGTTCATGCGCCACGTACGCGGAGTCCTTGGCTTAAAGACAAGCGCTGCCGCTACGCTGGCCACGGATGTTCTTCGACTGTCGGATTCAAGCGGCCGCGTGTTCGGCGGCGACAGCAGAGACCATGCATTTCTAACCAGGGCGGATGCTTTAGCGGAAGGGTGTACGGCAGCTGGAATAACGGCCCTGCCGCCGACGTAAGGGACGGCACCAGCAGGTGGCCCTGTAGTTGTAGCAGCAGAGCCGGCGTTAGCAGGTGGTAATGCGTCAGCGGAAGAAACGGTGTCAGCAGGAGGAATGGCGTCGCAAGCAAGAGCAGAAGGGCCAGCAGGCGGAACTGCAGGAGCAACTGCATCGCCAGCAGGAATGACAGAGGCAACAGGAGTAGGACTTGCGAGGAACGCTGACACGACGCCGCCAGAAGAACTCCCAGCGATGGTTTGGTGCCCGTCGACGGGGGTGGCCTCCGGCTGTCGCTGTGCCAGGTCATCCTCCGGCTTCTGCTTCTGTTTCTTCCTCCTGGAGCGGCTGCTGCGCGATGCCTGAGACGGCTGCGATGACGTTGACCGCCGCCTCTTGCGCGGTGGTGGTCGGTCGTCGGCCCGCTGCGGAGTCCCGCTGACCACCGCCGCAACTGCTTTTGGTGCTGCTGGCGGTTCCGTCGCAGCAGTTCTCACTACTGCCGCTGCTGGATCTCTTACCGCGGCTGGTACGCTTGAGCGCGCGTCGGAGTTCGCCGCCTTGTCTGCGACCTGTTCTCTGCTGTTGGACATGGCAGGTTCCTTTGAGGAATACTGCAACGATAACGGCGGAACGAGAACGGCAACCGTCAACGTCGGAAGCTTCTTCTTATTCTCACGCGCGCATGCGCTTGCACGTACCAGTGCTTCCTCGTGCGCACGTGATGATGATGGTGATTCCTTGTTTAGTGGCACAAACTTATTGTGGGGGATAAGCAATGTAGCATGTGGTAATGTGATAAAAAAACAAGAAAAAATGTAATCGAAGATTTGAAAGAAATCGATAATAAATAACATAGCGTGTAGTAATGCAGTCAGCCTTGCACAAAAAGATAGAGTAACAAGAACTTAATATTAAGAATACCTAAATTGAAGTCAATGGTCGAGGTAAAAAATAGGTTAATAATAATAATAATAATAATAATAATAATAATAATAATAATAATAATAATAATAATAATAATAATAATGTTGTCGTCGTCGGCGGCGGCGGCGTTGTTGTTGTTTCTCAGCAAGTCCCACCATGGCAAGGTTGAAAAGCATAGGGGAGACGACCGAGCCTTGGGGGGTGCCCCTGCTCCCCAGCGAGAGTGTCTCCGTGGAGAGGTCGGCAAATCAGAGCGTAGCCGTCCTGTTATCTAAGAATGACTTGACGTACCCGTGGAATCTAGCTCCGAGGTTGAGTTCGGAAATGGTGTCCACAATGTGTTGTTGTTGTGTTTTCTCTATTTGAATTTTATTGTTTATTTAAGAATCAAACGTGATAAATAGGAACTTTTATCATTTATGACCCCATTAGAAACGCAAAGGCCATTCTCGGGTTGGATCTCGAGAAAGCGTTCTATAACCTATCTCACCAATACATTGTGGACACCATTTCCGAACTGAACCTCGGAGCTAGATTCCACGTGTACGTCAAGTCATTCTTGGATAACAGGACGGCTACGCTCCGATTTGCCGACCTCTTCACGCAGACACTCTCGCTGGGGAGCAGGGGCATCCCCCAAGGCTCGGTCATCTCCCCTATGCTTTTCAACCTTGCCATGGTGGGACTTGCTGAGAAACTGGGACAGATCCGCGGACTTGAGCACACCATATACGCAGATGACGCCAACATGTGGGTCTCCAAAGGAACCCCGGGCATGGTGCAGGACATCTTGCAAGAAGCAGTGAACACCGTAGAAGAATTTCCAATTCCCACAGGACTCAGATGCTCGCCTACCAAGTCGGAGCTGCTCGTACGCAAACCCACGCAGAAGGGCCGCAGGCCATACTCGTCAGACTTCGATTATAATCAGGAAATTACCCTATGAACCAATTCAGGACATGCCATACCGTGCGTCGACAAAATCAGAGTCCTGGGTATGATCGTAGAGACTAAATACGTCAATGTCTTTACGGTTCATAAGCTCATCACCAAAACCAACAACGCTATCGGGCTACGAAGTGACGCTACCTGTCACTTCGCATACGTGGCGGCAATGCCCAATTGGTCACGATCCGAAACAGACAGACTTAATGCCCAAATCAGAAAGGTCACCAAGCAAGCCCTCGGCATTCCGACCAGCACCAGCAACGAAAAGCTGGGGCACCTGGGCATGCACAACACCCTGGAAGAAATCGCCGAAGCCCAGCAGCGCGCCCAGCTTGCTAGGCTTTCGACGACGCCTCCGGGGCGCACGATCCTAGGGAAGCTAGGCTTTGCCCAAGGAGACGTAGAAAAAGACGTTGAGGACCTCCCACGGGACATGCGCGCCAAGATCACGGTCCGACCTATACCCAGAAACGTACTCCCCGAAAACAACAGGGGTCGACGACAAGCTAGAGGACAATTCCTCCTTAACCAAGCATTGGCGAACCGCGAACGCTCAGCTTTCGCAGTGGCGGTTGTGGACGGCCGCGGATCCCCAAGATATGCAGCCACGGTAATTGCAAGGAAGCCTGAACAGGCTGAACAGGTTGCGATCGCTGTTGCGCTCACCGACGACAATCTTTCCCATATCTACAGCGGCTCCATAGCCGCTATCAGAGCTTTCCAAAGGGCACCGTCTGCGCACAGGCTCTCAGAATTGTTACAAAGAAAGAGATTAAGAACCACGTCATATACTGGTTCCCGGCACACTTAGGACCAAAGATCGGCGACGTCCCCAACTTTAACGAGGCGGTACACGAGGCTGCGCGCGCGCTTACAGGCCGCGCGGCTTCACCCGACCACTCGGAGAACAAGGACGCCCCCACTACATACAATGAAATCACTAAACGCTATAACCTACAACGTAGAGAGTATAGCACGCCACACCGCACGCTCACTCGAGCTCAAGCGGTTACACTCAGAATGCTACAAACAGACTCATGCCCCCACGCGAAACAGACTACACCATTACATGCCTGAGCTCCACAAGTGTTATTGCACCAATTGCAATACATACCTTAACGTATATCATTTACTCTAGCCGTGCTCGCAAGCTCACATAAACTCCGAACCGGACAAGCGCAAGTTTGAAGAAGCAATCCGGAGCGAAGAACTCGCTCCCCAACTCTGCGCCGTCCAGCAGGTCCACGACGCCGCCAGGAAACTCAACCTCCCGGTTCCGTCGTGGGAGACGCCCACTCCATGAGAGCCCAAAGCTCTCGTGGCCTGCAGGACCTTGAATAAAGTTGATTTCCTTCCTTCCTTAATGTGGAAATAGGGTAATTTTTTTTCTGCCGCAGAGGGAATTATAAACGGCTCTGGATGAGTTCCTGTGGCTGTACCCTATAATACCTATGCTAGGCCAATTGCATGAGGTGAAACTAAACCCAAACCGAACGTGCGTTTCGAACAACTCTGATGGCGCCCCAAATGAGAGTAGAACACTACTGGGTAAAGGCAACCCTAGATTACGAAGTGGAATTTCCAAACATCGTTTTCGTTGAGTTGTTCGTTGAGTTGAGATTACGGCACAGCGGCCCACATATATGCAACTAAAAATGAATCTATATGGGATACGGCATCGCAGCCTTTAAGTGGAGCTTCAAATCGATGGGTAAGGTGCCATTTTCGGTTCCAAGTATAATTTAGTTGCATAAAGTTCGTAGATATTGCTAAAGAGAGGCAGTTTTTGTCTTCAGTCAAAGAAAACTGCCTATATCTGTCCGCAGTGATACGTGCAGTTGCCAGAATCATAGATATTAAGAGATATTAAGAGACAGGAAGAGGCTCGTGCTAGAGAATCAGCTATTTTATTAAGGTGAATCTCTCGGTGGTCTGGTACCCATGCTAAACGAACTAAACTTAAGTGGGGCGGAACTAATGCATGAAATGTGTTCAAAGCTGCATGCAGAAAGAAAATCTGTGCCAATAACTACTCTTCTAGCATAAAGTGGCCGCTTCCGCAAAGCAATAATTATCGCTAAGAGTTCGGCCTGGAAGATTCGTGCATAATCTGTAAGGCGAAGTGAAAGACCAGTCTAGGGATGGTGAGCAGATTCTCGCGTCTGCCTTCTCTTCGCACGAGGAAGCATCACTTGCCATTACGTTTTCTAGGAAACGGGCCAGATAGTCTCGCAAAAGGGCATTCAAATATGTTGGGGGTAGCAATTTAGCGTCTGCAAGGTAAATTTTGAGTGACGACGTGGAACTATCTAGCGGAATGAACTCACGAATACGAACATTTAGAGGTGCTAATGGTGCCTGCACAAATACAACCTGTGGAATATGCAACTGTGGTTACGTGTTCTCATAAGATGAATTTTGTTCACAAATAAATGTCATAAATTAAAATCTTAAGCAGGTTTGAACCGTAAACATGTGGAATCTCGTGTGAAGAGAATGTAGGCGCTTGCTGGTACGATACATTTATTAACAACAAGTTTAGGAAGACCTAAACGTAGTCGAAGAGCTTCCCTCTGTAAAAGAACAAGTGGTTTTATATTATATTTTGCACTTCCAGAATACAAAACACAGCCAAATTCCAGAAGCGGTCTGACAGACATGCGATAAAGCGTGATTAGTGTGTCATTTCGCATATCAGGACGCCGATTACTTAATATCGGCCAAAAATAACTGCAATGTGACCTACTACACAAAAGTCAGTAGCCCTGCACTCGAAACCACTACCTTTGGTGGAAGTCGAACCATCCACCTTTGGTGGGACCAAAACTTAATGGCACCAAAATTGATGGTGCCACCATTGATTCCAAGTTGGATTCCATATGACATCGTGAAGGCCCAGAGTTGAAGCCACGACTTTTGGTGTTAAGGCGAAGTTAAAGCACCTGAAGCCACGACCCAACACGGAAATATGGGCAAACCGGCCGTATCTCCAAGTTAGATTCCAACTGACATCGTCAAAGTCGAGAGTCGAACCTACTATCTTTGGTGTTGAGGCGACGTTAATAAAGGCACAGTTAATTAATATATATATAATTATAACACACGAACCCGTGACCTTCGGTGTTAATTAAAACGAAGTAAGACGCAGTTAATTAAGGCAGTTAAAAAAGCAATCGCGCCCATGACCTTCGAGGGGGGGGGGGGGGGGACAAGTAAGAGGAAGCAATAACGCATTCGAATGAAACTGTCAAGTAACCCGCAGTGGTTGCTTAGTGGCTATGGTGCTGGGCTGGAAAGCACGAGGTCGCGGTATCGAATGCCGGCCGTGGCGGCCGCATTTAGATGGGGGCGAAATGCGAAAACATCCGCGTACTTAGATGTAGGTGCAGGTTAAGGATCCCCAGGTGGTCCGGAGTACCGCACTACGGCGTACCCCATAATCAGAAAGTGGCTTTGGCACGTAAAGCCCCATAATTAATTTTTTTCTATGTCATGTAATGTAATGAATGTCTCGTGAGCGCGCAGGCTTCCGCCTTTATCCTCTTTGGCGTGTGCTAAAGTGACTGTCAAGTTTTATTTATTTAAGGACATTCTCACTTACTCCTTAATAGTGGCTTAATAGTTTGCGGCAAATACATGCACGTACTCGTATGTAACGTAAGTTCCTCGCCGAATAGACAAGTTGCATAGCATTTAACGCCGACAAACAATGTACAGCGCCATAGAGCGCACCTCTCTTCTGCGTAAAGAAGAAAAAAAACAAACTTTACGAAAAACAATGGTATTGCAGTTTTTGGTTGTGGTGGCGGCCTCAGGTAGTGGCTCGAATCCTTGGACTCAGGCGGCGTCTTCGGTTTGCCGGACGGCCCGGAGCTGGTCTTCCAGCTCCGGACTTTTGACAGCCGCCTCCCAGCGGCGGCGACGCCGACGGAGAAGGTCTCCGGCGTCCCCCGCAACCGGGGAGGCGTCGGGAACGAGGGAGCTCGAGGATTCCACTACGCTGGTAACGGCCGCCGTTATGGACGCGTCGCGAACGGCGGAAGTTTCGGTACCGTTGTTGCCGGCACGTTCCCAGAGCATGTGTCGCAGTGTTGCTCTCTGTCCGCACGCTTTACACGCATCAGTTGGGTATAAGCCTGGGTAACAGTTGTGCAAGATGGCCGGGCTAGGGTAGGTGTGTGTTTGCAGTAAGCACACCCAGGCTGGTTAAGAATTTTGCGCACTTTGTGCTCAATGCGACAGTAGTGTGAACAAACTATGTTTGCGCATTGTATGTTTACGCTTACGATCCATGTGCATGATCCGTACGTTGCGCACGTAGTCTGGATGCGGCTTAAGCTTACAGCTTCGTTCCTGTTTAATTTATCGTGCGGGGTCGGGAATTTGCGTCTTTCGAGTCTGTAGTGTTGAGTGAGGTCTGTGAACGTAGTAAGGCGATTGCCCCACGCCCATTGTGATTCTTGTTGCTGCGTTATGTTTTGTTGTCGTGTCCCGATCCGGCAGATCCGAAAAATGAAACGAAATCAGACAATAAATCTGGACAAAGAACATCTGAATATAACGTCAGCTCAATGGGTATATCTAAAGCGCACATGCATCTGAATGGAATAGTGCACGATATTGAACGGCCAGTCCTCCGGCCAGAATGGGTAGGTGTCACCGTTACACGATGGGGTATACAATCTTTAAATATGTGTCTTTAATTATGTGTTTGGATACGTGTTGACCTTCTCGGTGCGTGAACCTCTCATCAGTCTTCCCTCGAAAAGATCATATATCGCCTTCGCATTCGTTACACCGCTGCGTCACCGCCTCGCATTGAGAATTCATCCACTTCGATGCTAAGCATTTCGGCCTAGCTTGTGAACGTCGTATCGCGTAAACATTGCATGAAATCGAAGTTGTGACATGTTCGGTGCATAAATATAAGCAGTGCATGACATTACAGATTGCACTGGAGGAAACTAAAGACAATTATACGCCACGCATTCGGTTGTATAAAATTTAAATAACCACTTTACGAAAGCTTTGCTACACACAGATTCTGACATATGTGTTGGATATACATGTTTTTTTTTTAATTTTATTCAATCGGGAGGCGGACGCTGGAAACGGGAACCAAGCCGGCGACTCCGCGGTCTTGGCCAGCATCGGAGTCGGTATTCATTGCATACGTGGCATAGCTTTTGCGAAAAACGAGTTCTCGGTGTCCCGTGTATGGGACAATTGAGGAAGAGGGTATAGCGCCCAAGTTAGCGTACAGGAAGAGCCGGACTAGACGAGCAAGAAGCTTACACTGAGAGAAGGTGAACCAATTCACGAATGACGCACGCGGTGAATCGAATGGACCTTCCATTATAGGAAAGGAACGAAACGTTGCAAAAGCAGCATTTTTATTATTCACCTGCAGCTTCCGTCCAGACAGCGCCGGGCGCAGTTCTACCCTATATGGTTTACTGAGTATACAATAACTCTATTCGAGCCTGCGACCACGGCTTCCGAGATCGTGCACGTTGCGGTGATCGCCGACGTGCGATCTCGAAGACCATGCTGGGACGCGGCTGCTATAGGACGGCTATGGCGCAGGCGCCTGCGCGCAGTCCCGGTAGCGACCCTCTCGCCGGAACTGGTCGCCGGCGACGTACTGTAGGGCGCGGCGTCCGGCACGCACCAGCGTGTGGTTGCCGTACTTGTTGCGCGCGCTGCACTCGTTGCGCGCGTCGTCCAGCTCGGCGTCGAACAGCGCCAGCCCGTAAGGAATGCTGCCCAGCTCGCGGCGGGACTTGCACAGCTGCGAACAGAGCCACAGCCGACGCCCCGGCAAAGTTCTTCAAACGAAAACGCAGGCACATATCCCTTTGACTGTCAAGTGGCTCCAACCAAAAGCCTCTATAGTCAAGGTGAGTTTCGGCCTAAAAGGAGACGCCTTCCGCGAAAACAACCTAAGGAAGCGGCATATATGCCTGTGCCCTGCAGAGGACAAAAAAGCCAAAACGTGTAGTAAAATATAGAGGATATAAAGAATTTGCCACCGCATGTCTTTTACTTTTACCACCGTAACACAAAGGATCATGTTAATAAGTGAATGACATGATGTACAGGGCGTGCGTCTGCCTCACAGGCGTGACGCCTTTCGAATTTCCTTTAGTACAGCCAGAAGTTCAGTCCTGTATACCACTCAGGAACGAATTCTATAGTTGTTTCCGTAACTCAGTGAATCGTGCCATAGATCCCCGAAAGTAAATACGCGCTGATTTAGCATCCGCGTCGCAATGGTAGCCTGGCGTTCTGGAGCGCCATAAACAATGATTGCCCGTCAGCATAATTAAATCATAAAGAAACCCATACTAACTGTATATTGCCAAATACCTGATACCATGTGAATCTATTGGAAGTTCCTGTTTTAACGTTATTTGAACGACGTCTCAAAAATAGACTCCCTCGCATCAGCGAATGAAAAGGTAATCAATGAGTTCCAGTTTTTCCTCTTTTCTTCCTTTTTTTTTCCAAATGAGACAGTGAGTACCCCAAGGTAAGAAAAAATCCACGCTGCTGCACGAAACTTCTGACTGATAGCATGCCTGCGTGAAATATAAAAAAAAAATTTTTTGTTTCTGGCTGAACTGACATTTTCTTTACGCGCTTCAAAAGGTCCAAGACGGGATCTCCGCTGACTCTGTACGTTGGAACAGGCAAAACAGTGTCACATATACATCATTATACTTTCTTTCTTTTTTTATATTACATAAACATTCATTCGAGAAAAAAAAAGCACTCAACAAGAGGACACTGACACGCATACTTCTCTCATAAAATCGATTTTTGAAACGCCTGTGCTTCACGTACGGGCCAGTTTCTCGCATCCTTCCCTCGTGACAGCTGGCGCTTCGAGACGACTGCTTGTGCAGCTTCATACTCGGACGACATGCACTGTGCGTTTTGTTTGGAATGAGCCGACCGTATCTCACCTTGGCAAAGATGGTGTCTTCGCTGTCAAAAATGATGACCCGACGCCGGGGTTGAATTCTTATGCTGCGCATCACTTCGTACTTGAGCAGACGTTCGGCAGTGCCGGCGTAAGCCCCATCTTTGCAGTACTGCGGTAACGCGTCGCATGTAGTACGTTAGACGGTTAAGTGGGGAACAATAACAAATGGAAAGTATAGGATAGCTGCGGAGAGACAAGCTAGCTTTACATCGCGTCTCACTGGAGTCAACTATTCGCTATTTTGCTTTTCAGTTAAGCGCGCCAGTGGTGTTAACAAGGTGGCATCCGTTCGTCAACACCATTCTGATCACTCGTTCGCTGACATCATACGTGAACACTGAATGGTGTCGATGACAAGCTCATCTGAGACCCGTTACGTTAATGGTAGTACAGCTGAAGTGACGGTCGGTGAATGATTAAATTTTACGCCCGAAATCTGCGAAAGGCCACGATTGTAAGAAACCTGGAGTTATTTAACGTTAAGTCACAGCACATTCATATTTCTGAATTCCGCTCCTATAGGAATGATGTCAACCTAGTATAACCAAGCGGCTGAGCGAATACGCTCTGTTTGGCAGGCACTCCAAAGTTACAAACTGCGCAGCTTATTGATATTCTTGAAAACGTTACACAATTCCCCTGTTCTTGCAATAGTGTGCCTTCCACTAGATACGGCGTCCCTCGCAGTCAGTAAGTGAAGCTGAAGACTTCGTAACGAGAAATCAAACGAGAAACGCCAGGCGTACGTTTAACAAATTTATAGAATAGTAAAGCGGGTGTGAGACGTGGGTTTGCGGGGCAGTGAATTAAACACAGTGACGATGTTAGGTGAAATGCGCATTATGGGATCGCTTGCCGCAGGACAGGGATAATCGAAAGTATCAGGAACATGCCAGTTTCCTGCAGTTGGAGTTAAATATGTACGCTGCTGTTGGTGACGATTGATGGGTGTACAGTGCAGTATGTAGGGCATAAAACCAGAAAGAAACGGGACGTGCATAACGTCAGTCGCGCATACCTCGGCAAAGCTGCCCAGGCGCCGTTCGCCGTCCTCGAGCGCGATGCACTTGGATCCCGGATCAAAGGAGTCCAAGGGCGCATAGAAGCGTGCGGCCAGGGACATGGATATCATTATGGCAAACGCTTCCAGAGAGAAGTTCTGGATGCGCAGGAATTCCAGCGTCTCCATCTGCGACGGTAGCACGAAAAGCGGTTTCACAGTTTGCTTCGATAGCTTGCTGACTATATTGAATCATTGTATAGACCGTTTTTTCGTAGGCGCCGCCATATTGTGAACGCAGTGGCGCCGCCTATGAGCAGCGCCATACTGGCTTGGGTGAAAACTGTCTTTTGCATGGCAGGTATACGCTCGGCGGTAGGTTCCGGCGTTTGTTTTCGCGGTCGTGCGGTCTGTTTAGTATGGCGTGCGTCTTCTACGTGGTAAACGGTTCTGTGAGACGTGCTGAAGTGGTTTAAGGCACCATGGCATAAATTTCTGCTGGCGTTGAGGTGAACGGAACACGCAGCGCAATGTGTGCGCGCATATTTGAGCCTACAATCGGCCTCGGAGATAAATTGTGTATTTCTGAATGTTCCAATCACTAATGTGACCATATTGCAGTATTATCCTCTATTTCTAAGCTGTGGTTTAAGAGCCATGAAACATACGCGACGATCGTAACAACGCCGGTACCGTTCTGCTACAATAGGAGCTGTGATATACTTTGACATGCGTTCAAACTGTTCGCTGCAGGTTACATTGCGTGACTACTTGGTTCCATGGATGAGGTTTCCGCCCCTGAATAAAATAGTTTTGGCAAGTAATAAGCATACCTTACAGTCTGAATTAAGCTTCTCCAGCAAAGGGACTGTTTACGAACTGCGCGAGCGTCCTAAGCAATGGTAGTGCTGGATTACATATATCTTTGTTCTATATACCGCATGGTCCAAGCATACGGCATCAGCGGTTATATATTTATAAACGTTGTGCGGAGTGAGTATGCGAGGTCCTATCGCGGCGTTAGCCAGTTTTCTCTTGCTTCTTCGAGAAAGAGGATGATAAACGAATTTTTTTTTTCGGTTGTGTTCGTTCCGTTCTCTACGACGCACTCACACGTATTACGGAAATGTTGGCATCGCATTCTTTTTATGCGATCCCTCTCATATGTTATGGCTGTATGCAGGCCAAAAAGACAATGCCGAAGCGCGCAGCTTACATATATATCGTGCTGGTTCACCAACCGCAGTGATCGCTGTGTTGAGCAGCGCCATCGGCCTCATGCAAGAAGGCTAGCGTAGACGTGTGGTAATTTGAAGCCTACTAGACTTTAATTGTGCGAGAACGATGCCGGTGCATCACAAATTTTTGATAGCGCCTGCCGCTTAGATGTTTCGTGGTTGCCTTAGGTTGGCCCTGCACGAGCATGCGCTCTTATGCTTTAGGTTTTGCTCCCTACGCCAAGCGATCAGATAGTGAGCAGATTTACCATTTCATGCTGCTAATACAGAGGCACCGGTTTTCTTTGTTGAATTAAAACCGATATAAGCAAAATAGTTCACAGCACATACACACATCGCGACTGATAATGTGCGTACACCGCGGCTGACAAAGCGCGTCACATTTTTGCGCCCCCAAGAGATATTTCCGTCTACTGTAGTTACCGATACACCCGCCGTGGTTGCTCAGTGGCTATGGTGTTGGGCTGCTGAGCACGAGGTCGCGGGATCGAATCCCGGCCACGGCGGCCGCATTTCGATGGGGGCGAAATGCGAAAACACCCGTGTACTTAGATGTAGGTGCACGTTAAAGAACCTCAGGTGGTCGAAATTTCCGGAGTCCCCCACTACGGCGTGCCTCATAATCAGAAAGTGGTTTTGGTACGTAAAACCCCATAATTTAAAAAAAAGTTACCGATACACTGGAATGCTTCTCTGACGACCTTATATAAACGGACATGGCGTAAATTTCACAAAGTACCATCTAAAACATCTCGAAATCGTTCCGCAGCACGCGACAGAAATACTTTCAAGCAGCGCCGCGCCGGATCACCCAAGCCTTCGAGGAGGAAAGGCTCTCCGCGCGTCCTATCCTCCTCGCCCGATGAAACGGTCTATAGTTACGGCGCGCAATTGAACACTGCCAAGGAGTGCCAGTTAAGAATCAAACTTTTTTATTAGGCAAACTTTTGCTGTTGAGATACTGTTTTGGGGTTGGTGGTTCAGCCTGAGTCGGCCGTCACTCACAGGGTCGCTTGCCTATACGCCGCCGGGGCGCCTAAAACGTGGTAGCTGGCCTGCCTATACCGGGGCATCGCACTAAGCTGACCAAGCGGGATCCACGCCGTCGTCCATTCCTATCCCCGAGAGGTGCTTGTTGGCAAGGAGATGAGGCTGGCAGGATCAAGGAAACGAGAAACGCGTTTATTCTATATATATACAATTCACAACTGGCTACATTGCTAGTTACATGTCGGAGCACTTTACATGTCCGAGAACCCACCGCACACAGCACCCATGCATGATGTCCGTTTTTATGCAGTCGTTTTCTCTATAGGTCGCCAGACGGAGGCATTCGGTGGCCTTGTATCGGCCAATGGGCCACCTTCCAGTAAGCGACCCCTCTAGCGACCGCCGCTTCAAATAAGTTTGACGGGCAAGACACACACGCTCCCGCCGCTTCTCGCCTCTATGCAGTGGTAGCGATTCACCACGCAGGCTCTTGCGACGGCCGTCTCTGCTATTTTTTTTTTTTTTTGTCGCTTGTGTTGTTGAAGTAGCTTCTCATCGTCCTGCCTTAGCGCGCGCGTATTTGCTTACGTGTAGCAATAACACATTAGAGAGTTTTATAATAGGGGCCCCAAACGTTTTGGGGCCTCAAAGAAATAGCGTCGAAGCCACTGCGCATGCGCGAGACGCAAACTGCGTTTGGGTAAGTCAGAAGGTAAGTGGACGCAACACGTTGTTTCGCCAAGCGCATAAAACCGGTACATTGAAACATCGCCGAGACTCCTGAATCAGTCGTATAAGGCGGCAAGTACAGTTCGAATGCTCACAGCGCTGGTGTCGTGCTTTTACCTGAAGGCCGACTTGCCTCACACAGCAAGGATCGCGTGATGACGCGCTGGTAACATGGTGCAGTTTTTTTTTTTTTTTTTTTTTGAGCGAAGCTTTCTTTGTTTTTTCCTTCGACTTTCCCATTGCTGCTATGGCTGCTGCTGTCCGGCACACCGCGTCGGGGGCTGGTTCAAGGGGCTATACACATAGAAGGAGCGTGGCAGAGAAGAAAAGAGACGCGAAGAACTCGTTTGGACCGCACCGCGTCTAATGTGCACAGTGGCCTCTGGAGCTCCCGGGTCGTCGCCATATTAGCCTCTTGACAGCTGTAATGGACGGTTTGCAAAAATACTGTTGCGCATGCGCGAACACGGTTGTCACGAGTGCCTTCTAGATGGTTAGGGTCGAGCAACAGACGAACAACCAACGCAGCCTCAGGGCGCCTTGAGACGCCGGTTTGTGGTGGTTTTGATCGCGGTATTTTCGTGAAAAGGCCGGATAGTTGTGTTGCGTGTTGTGCACAAATTGCTTCACTGGCAAACGGAGCACGAGCTTATTTCGGTTTCCGTCCGAGAAGAGCTATCCGGGGAGGAAAGCAGCACGGACAAGTGATGGCCGGAGATGCCATCACAGGACGCAACTTGCTCGCTCCTCGCAGAGCCGGTTCTCATCGCGCTACTTGAGGCTACTGAATTGCTATATGCCAGCGCCGCGAGCTTATTTCGGCCTGCAAGCTTCGAAACACCCTTAAAGGCAGCCGCATTTTGCCGGAATGTGCAAAGCTCAAAATGGACGAGGACGGACAGCGCTTGCGAAAGCGCAGTGGCGTCACTCAGTTGTCGTTGACATGTAATTATAATAAATATTATGAAGCGATGTCGAAAGTGCGCCTCGTATACGACAATCAGCACCCAGTACTAAGTGATCGAAACACACCATCCGAGGGCAGTTGGTGTCGCCGACGGGCAGCGCGGAGCGACCACCGTGCGACGGAGTTCGCCGGGTTTGCTCTTTTTTGCCGACGGTGTACAGATGTCCAAATGTATTTTTCATTTAGCCTCTTAATATTCATGCTTGCATTAAAGAGTTCGCAAAATACTATGCGCTCAATTGCTAGCAGAAGCTTCTTCGTAACCGGCGACACCCACGGCCAGCGAGTAAGGCCCAAAGGCCTACAGTCTTCATCGATGTCAGTTAGTGCAGACATTCGAGAGAACGGCGCGCCGTTTGAGACTTTCCCGTATTTACTGTACGCGAAAAAGGGCCGTCGTAATAAGACAAACAGCTCCGTGAAACGTTGCTTTGTTGCAAATGGGCTATATCAGTATGGTAATATTTCCAAAGTAGAGCATCACGCTCGGCGCGCTGACTTTGTCGGCAGCCGCCGATATTATGGGTCACATGGCGCTCACGATATTCGGGTGGTATCGGGCCAGCGGCTCTCCCCATGTGCTGGATCCCGTAATGGTGCACTCGGGGCTGGTGTCATCGCGCCCGGACAGGTGGGTGCGTAGCACCAGCAACTGCACCCGCGTCAGGCTGCAAAACAATCGAAACTTTCAAGCGCGCTGTGTAAAACACCCAAAACATTCTTCTCTTCCTATTTTCTTTTTTCCCCTATTAAACTCCTAAATTATACGCTGCATGCATCGCCCAGTAATTGACCCGTCATGACGTGATAGGTGCTCGTTCGGCCGTGTGGGCCCTCGGGCGGCTGCTTTCAAAAACTACGGTTGCACCAGTAGATTCCGTATGACGTAACATCTATATTCCACTTGTTTTCCTTTTCGCACGTTGCCAGTGGTCCGAGTCGCGCTCTGACCACGTTATCACCGACATCGCCGGCCGGCCACTAACGCTAGTTGAAAAGAAAGTAATATAGAATCGCGCCAAAGAAAGCTAGGGAGCCTACACCGGTGCAATAAAGTTTTTCCTTTCGCTCGACTCTATTCCTTTCTTATCATCCGCCTGTCACAACAGCGTGATCCTCGATATGACGTGTCGGAGAGACGATCGGACCACTAAAGGAAGTCCGAAAAAGAAAATGATATCTTCGTTACGACATCCTATACCTAATTCGCTAAAGGAACGTGAAAGTATATATGAAGGCGAAGACACTGGAAAATGGGTAGCGTAACGCCATTGCATTATGAACACCTACGACGTCACGCACACCTCCTATAGCTGGCTCTGCTTTCCGAGAGATGTGTAGGACATTGTCACTAATCGCGCGTTAAGTGTACAGTCTATACCTTTGGTATCTCTTGCAGTCTTCGTTTACCGTAGGCTTTTATTGGACGACATTTTTTCCATCTTGAAGTCGCTGGGTTATCCCTAAAATTCGAAATTGCGGTCACACATAACCTAACTGGGACGCCTGTGACGTCACGCGAGTCCCCCTGAAGTTGCTCTCACTTTTTTTTTCGATGTTTAAATGTTAGCGAAAAATGTAGTAACTAATTTCACATTACATAAGAACACAGAGTTGTTCTTTCAGGTGCAGTCCACCGCAGAGCGCGATTCTAGAGAACATTGAAGCTAAAATAAATGGAGAAATGTTCCCGTATAGGTATCTATAGTATACACGCTTCGGAGACATAGCCTTAACTGAGTTTGATGCGGTAAATAAACGTGCGTGCTCTCTTCTTACCCGACGTGGTGAATGAAGGTACGGAAGAGTTCATTGTCGCTTCGTTCTAGGAACATTATGCCCAGCGCCAGGTAGGGCCATTGGTCGAACTTCCGTGTTGTCAAACGGAGTTGCGCTTCCCTGAGAAGCTGCATGCAAAAGAGGCGCAGGTAATGTTTGCGAACAAACAAAGGGATTATCTCAGTCGTAACGGGGAGTACAGCAATAGGCTTCTTTCTCGATAGATCACACATCGAGAGTGCCTACACTTTCACATGCGTAACGTTGAAGTTAAAGCGCGCTGCCTCGCTGGTGCGATGGGTGTTCTGTCGATTCAATCATGAACTATGAGATGTGGCGTTAAAGTAGTACTGGCACATCGACATTTTCAACATTTATTTTTATATGTAAAGATAAAGATATTAGATAAAGGTCCTAAGCCTTGACACCTATATAGTGAAAGAAATACAGGCTCGCTTCAAGGCATCTTAAATGATTTCTTTCTACGAACCAATTTTGGTTCCGTTCCCTAGATGTATGCGTCACGATGCTTTCACGCAGGAGATGCTGGAACGTCACGATATTCTGCTACCGCGTAACCCCGTTCTGCGTCATGTCTTGACACATGCACCTCCTGTGATACAAAACCGAAACCGTGCATTTTGTTTTGTAGTTTGTCCCATCACTAGAATAGCACCGCGACATTTATACATCCGTTTGTATCATGCCCTGACACTGTCCGACTGCATGGAGTGACGTCGGCTAGTTAGGCGGCAGCTAACACTGATTTCATCTCGTCACGCTCGGGTTTCTTCCCTGAAGCTGGAATAAAGGTGAGCTGAACTGAATTAAAACTGGTTCGAAGAGTATCGCACTTTCCAGCGCCTATTCGCGCTTTCCAGATACGCTAGCGCCGCCGTGGCGATTTTTTCGGAAGCCGGGAGGGGGTGATGGATTTTCCGCTCACGCGGTTTCTGCAGCTGTGTTGGCGTTTTGGTAGTATTCGATATGGAAGGAAACAGTCGACGAGCGAAGAACAACCGCATGTGCAGTGTGCCAGCCGCGCTTGTCGTCTCTCGTATTCCACTCCATATTATATGACCAGCGTTAAACGTAGCCTCTCCTTCGACATCGCATCGCTGCGTGTCCTTGGAAAGGTCAAGGATCGCGCTTAGAGGTACCAGAGGCCCGTAGGCCGCCTGCTTCTGCAGGTGCGCACGCTTTCGTTACAGTGGCTACAGTACTTTCGTCTCGCCTCCATCACCTCTATCCCCGCCATATTGAAACGTCCTCCGCGCCACCTATAGACCGTTTCATCGGGCGAGGAGGATAGGGCGCGCGGAGGGCCTTTCCTCCTCTCTGGCTTGGGCGATCCGGCGCGGCGCTGCTTGAAAGCATTGCTGTCGCGTGCTGCGGAAGGATTTCGGGATGTTTTAGATCTTACTTCGTGAAATTTACGCCATGTTCGTTCATATAAGGCTGTCAGGGCAGCCTTCCGGTGCATCAATAACTACTGTAGGTAGAAATATGTCTTGGGGGCGCAAAAATGTGACGCGCATAATCAGCCGCGGTATACGCGCATTATCAGTCGCGGTACGTGTATGTGTTGTTTACTATTTTGCTAATATCGATTTTAATTCAACAAAGAAAACCGGCGTCTCTGTATTACCAGCATTAAATGGTAAATCAGCTCACTGTCTGATCGATTCGCGTTGGGAGTAAAACATAAAACATAAGAGCGCATGCTCGTGCACGGCCAACCTAAGGCAACCACGAAACAACTGAGCGGCAGGCGCTATCAAATATTTGTGGTACACTGGCATCGTTCTCACGCATTTCAAGTCTAGTATGCTTGAAGTTACCATATGTCTACGCTAGCCTTGCTGCATGAGGCCCACGGCGCTGCTCAACACAGCGATCACTGCGGTTGGTGAGCCAGCACGATACATGTATATATGCTGTGTGCTTCGGTATTGCCTTTTTGGCCTGTACAGAGCCAAAACCTCTCATATATTAATATGAGAGGGTTCGCATAAAAAGAATCCGATGACTATTCTTGAGCCCAAAATTTCCGTAATACGTCTGAGTGCGTGGTAAAGAACTCAAGGAACACAACCCCCCCCCCCCCCCCCATAAGAAAAAAAAAATTCGTTTATCATCCTCTTTCTCTAAAAAGCAAGAGAAAACGCGCTAACGCCGCACAACGTTTATAGCTATATAACCGCTGATGCCGTATGCTTGGACCATGCGCTATAGAGAACAACGATATCTGTAATCCAGCACCTACTACTGCTTAGGACGCTCGCGCAGTTCGTAAATGGTCGCTTTGCTGGACAAGCTTAATTCAGACTGTAAGGTATGCTGCTATTACTAGCCAAAACTATTTTATTCATGGGGCGAAACCTCATCCATCCAACCAAGTAGTCACGCAATTTAACATGCAGCGAACAGTTTGAACGCGTGTCATAGTATAACAGCACAGCTCCTATCGTAGCAGAACGGTACCCACGCTGTTACGATCGTCGCGTATGTTTCATGGCTCCTAAACCGCAGCTTAGAAATAGAGGATAATACTAGAATAAGGTCACATTAGTGATTGGAACATTCGGAAATCTCCGAGGCTGATTGTAGGCTCAAATATGCGCGCACACATCGCGCTGCGTGTTCCATCCACCTCAACGCCAGCAGAAATTCCGGCCATGACTCCTTAAACCACTTCAGCAAGTCTCACAGAACCGTTTACCACGTAGAAGACGCACGTCATACTAAACAGATTGCACGACCGCGAAAACAAACGCCAGAACCTACCGCCGAGCGTATACCTGCAATGCAAGAGACCGCTTTCACCCAAGCCAGTATGGCGCTGCTCATAGGCGGCGCCACTGCGTTCACAATATGGCGGCGCCTACGAAAAAACGGTCTATAGGCGCTGGAAAGTGCGAATAGATGGCGCGGAGAACGTTTCAATCTGGCGGGGATAGAGGTGATAGAGGCGAGACGAAAGCGTGCGCACCTGCAGAAGCAGGCCGCCTACGGGCCTCTGGTATCTCTAAGCGCGATCCTTGACCTTGCTAAGGACACGTAGAGATGTGATGTCGAAGGAGCGGCTACGTTTAACGCTTTCCATATAATGTGGCGTGGTATACGAGATACGAAAAGCGCGGCTGTCGAGTGATTCTGCCTGCAGACAAGCGCGCCGTAAGAGGCCCGCCGCATGCTATAAAAGTTAAAGTCTGCGATGTAACCGGCGCCGTAAAGGTCACTATTTCTCCTTACGTTTTGTAATCTATACGCGATGTACGAGAATTGACACCAAGCACTTAATCGGTAGCGCTCGGATGTAAACAAAGCGCAGTACCCCCCTTGCCGCTATGTGTGCATTCAAGACGCGATACATGGCTCCGTGCACCAGCTTAGTTGCGAAATGCTTGTTAAAAATACCAGATGACACGGAAACATTTCAGTAGTGTCGATTTACAATATATGAGCGAGACGATGAGTGTGCCAGCGCGATTAGCGCTTTCGCGTGCTGTAGGGAAGCTCGCACGCGCAGTCTTCGTCAATGACCGCTTCAGGTACGCAGTCCTGGCCCTTGTTTCGTGCAATATTGTCATAGAAGAGATGCTTTAAAGCCAAACATAACAAATAAAAAATCAGAAACGCGTGCGCACGACCTTCAGTCGGTACACACCTTTCGCCACTGCAAAAAAAAAAAAATAGGAAGAAGCGAATGCTTTGTGCATTGACCGCCTGCTTCCTAAGAACAGTTGCGCAATACGTTACCTAGATTGCAATGCTCGCGACGCAGCGTCAGGCACCGTCGCAGAGTATTTAGCGAAACAGCGCGAGTGCAGACAGAAAATTTAATAAACGGTGACACTTCCGTACTTAAATTTACATGGGAATCTGTGGAGGGCTTTCTTCGGCCAACACCGCTGCTGTTGCTTTGTGGGACCGCCGCGTGATTTTCTGCAGAGGCACGGCGTGTCTCTTCAGCCGCTTTCGTAAGGGCTTCAACTCGTCTTTAAGGAAAGTTTCACATTCAGCTCGCAACAAAAATCAAATGAAATCATTGAGAGCAGCGCAACAGTCAATTACACTCTCTAAGGTGGCCCCAAAGGAAGTCGTCTTTGTTGAACTGCTCCCTACATATGATTTCTTCGCTCATTTTCCTCCCGATGCGGAGCTTGACCGCCCACAACTTCCTCCGTTCTTTTTTACTCTTTTAGAAAGTGGTGCAGGCTTACTTTTCCCAATATTGAACGATTTGTGCATTGTGGCACACTGCACATGCGGTTGCTCTTCCCTCGTCGAATGTTTTTTTTTTTTTTTTCCATATCGAAGAGTATACAAAATGCCAACACAGCTGCAGACATCGCGTGAGCGGAAATTCCATCACCCCCTCCCGGCTTCCGAAATAATCGCCGCGGCGGCGCTAGCGTATCTGGAAAGCGCGAATAGTAAATGCCAGTATATTTTTCAGTGGTTTGAAAATCCATTAGCGTTGCGATGGTCGACCTGCCAAGTGTTCCCCAAGTTTTCCCAGAAGCCATCGACTGCCACATCTGGCGACGGGGGGAATGCCCCACCAGCGATGTCACGGTTCATGCTCGCGCCTGCTCATTCACTTAGATTCGAGGTAACAATGTCGCTCTCCTGACCGTCACGGAGTGGCCACTTATCGACGAAAGGTTCCTCGTCGAGAATTCCCGGTAAAAAGCACCGACGGCAGGTGTTGCCTCCCATTGTGACACGATGAGGACAGGTGCACGCCTCCGAGGAGCACGTGGAAGAGCAGTGAGGGGGGATAGATCTGGCGAACTATTGGGCGTTTGTGCTTGGCCAACACATTCCCTCAACGAGAGAAAGAGGGGTCATTTAAGACTGTCCTGGCCCCGTGTTAATGAAAAAATATATATATGAGGTTTTACGTGCCAAAACCACTTTCTGATTATGAGGCACGCTGTAGTGGGGGACTCCGGAAATTTGGACCACCTGGGGTTCATTAACGTGCAGCTAAATCTAAGTACACGGGTGTCTTCGCCCCCACCGAAATGCGGCCGCCGTGGCCGGGATTCGATCCCGCGACCTCGTGCTTAGCAGCCCAACACCATAGCCACTAAGCAGCCACGGCGGGTTCTCATGTTACTGAGATCCGCTCGAGAACTCGGATAGCGTCACAACCATGTACGAATGAAGTGAATACATTCCTTTCTACTTTTTTTCATCCTCACGATGCTCGGCTTCTTCGTCGGTTCTTGATTCTTGCGGTTAAGACGCACCTCACCCGGTCGAGGTCGTATCCGCTTTCTTTTGGGCAAGATTTGAGAAGTCGAAAATGTCACGTCGGCATTTCTTTAACGCAGCTCGGGGATGTGGCGTCCCTTTATTCCCGTCCACTTCCACTGTCTCAGCCAATCGAAGGGCGCTGAAAATTATATCCCCGAAAGTGATCGACCGAGAACACGACCCCATTGTCGAATCGCATAAGTTAACGTGGCATACGTATTCAGTACATGGGTTATTCCTGCAAACAGCAATTTAGTGGACGCTGCAGATGGTATGCGACGGCGATTCTCACCATCGAGAAACATAACAAGAAACGTGACACAAGATGTGCACTATTGTCCACACCCCATGCTCGGAAGCGGTGCTGGTCAGCTATTTCAAATATGTAGATATGCATACCAACCTATAAGATCTGGCAACATGCGGCGAACCCTCAATATCCGCATATGCCCCAACAGTCCACTCATATATTAGTTTTCTCGTACATAAGGGTTGTGTATTAGTGCTCCAGCGTTAAAAACCACGCTGCCGGACATGCAGTCACGCCCGGAACGCACGTACGAACAAGAGGTCGAAGATGTGGTCCACGTGCTCCGGCGTGGTGCCTTCGGCGACCTCGAAGTCGAGCACGCCGAAGTGGACGATGCCTTTGTTCCACAGCTGGCGCAGACTGGCCCACGTATTGGGCGAGCTCAGCTCCTCTTGCGCCTTGCTGTTCCCCCTGGCATGGAAGGCACACATGTATTCGAGTTAGTGCCTGCGCGTGAGCAGACTTACAAAAAAAATCAAAATGCAATTTGACTAATTAACAAAATTCCGCTAATGAACTTCACAATTACATCCACTTGGAACCAATTTTGAAGCGAAACAATAATTTCAATATAAATGTAGTCAAACTTGCGGTGAAAATCCACTGTCGTTCCATTTACTTTTCTAACAAAACGCCTCTTTAATACATTGAAGCTCAAAAGTTACTGGAACGCCGATGCTCATTGTCGCAAATTTTGAGAACGTATACCTCGAAATTGACGTCATACTCACAATTCGTTCCAAGTGCATCTGACATTCGAAATCGCCGGCTATAATTCTAAGATTGCAATATGTGCCCTAAATTAATAAGTTTAGAAGTTAATTATCAATAATTGGCAATTGGTTATAACTCGGCGCGGTTGCTTAGTGGTGCTATGATCGACCTGTCGGGTGTGAGAGGTGCTCAGGCGGGCTTCCCCACGTGGACATGATAGCCCTCTTCTCCGAATCGACGACACGCTTTTCCCCGAGCTGATACGGAGGGATAGAAGAAATCCAAGGTCAAGAAACCCAAGGACGAAGTCACTCTTTTCTAGGAGCTGACACAAAAGGCTGCACGGCAAACCAAAAGGCAAGAAGACGCGACGCCTCCCGCCTCCCCGCTCTCCACAAGCTGACACAAAATAGTGGAGGCCGACGACGACAAGACCGCCATTGCTGGCGAGACCGCTCGAGACTCAGATGAGTCACATCTATTTACCTATGAAGTGAATACAATCTTTTCAACTTTTTTTTTTCATCACTATGCCTAGCTTCGTCGTCGTTTTTTTTTTATTCCTGTGGTGAAAGCCCACCTGACCCGATCGAGATTATATCGACTATGGTGTTGGGCTGCTAAGCACGAGATCGCGGGATTGAATCCCGCGACCAAGGTGCATTTCGATGGGGGGGAAATGCTAAAAAACCCGTGTACTTAGATTCAGGCGCACGTTAAAGGACCCCAGGTGGCCAATATTTCAGGAGTCCCCCACTACGACGTGCCTCATAATCAGAAAGTGGTTTTGGCACGTAAGATCCTATAATTAAAAATAATATTGGTGATACATTTACTGTGGTTTCTCATGCAAATAATGTTTGTTTCTCAGATAAATCTAGCTCAGGAAGTAGAATTGAGCCACCTGCCACTGGTAGATAAAAAAAAAAAAAAAACAGGCCGTATATTTATATACACGGGGTCGCAACTTTCATGTGCCACAATTTAAAAACATGCAAACGCCACGTAGCTGGACATAACCAAGGCAATGTTGTTTGCCGTCGCTCGGAGATATTCAGATTAATTTTTAATTCCGCTTAGTTGTATAATTAGACCATTAATTCATCAACTTCTGGAATATTATAATTAAATGGAAAACCTTAATGAGAACATTGTAGACCAACATGAAAAACACGCGATACTGCTTTCTGTTGCTCGATACGCGCTACATACAAGTGTTTTTGCGAGCGTGAAAGAAACCCGCGAATACACGTCAAGGTAAATACATCTGATAGCGAAGCTTCCAAAGGAACCCATACGTTCAAAACATGGCGGTCCATCGGCGGTTCATGGGGCTTAGCGCCATCTGTATGTGGTGGAAACACTCCCGGCGGAAGAAAAAATAATGTGACGCCATGTCCGTTAAAAGCAGAAGTGACGTCATCTTGTTTTTGAAGGCGCGAAATTTGTTTTGTTGGCCTGCCTTTGGAACTATATATTCAAATGCCCCGCCATTCGACTTGATGGGCGTTTCGAGCTTTCAGTGCGGAAAGCGATGTAGGAAAAGGCCAGCAGTACGGTTGTCGAAATCGCATCCCTGCACAGAACATTCTTTGGAGGCCGACGAAAGCCTTAAGTGTAGAGTGCTAATCCTATCGTCGGACGCCAAGCCCGTCGTCCAGCGCAGTCGCACGAAAACAACTACACAATTATCTGGCGGTCGTAACTCACTACTTTTGACTGAACAGATTAAGAAGCGATGAAGCTACCCGTGTTACCAAGTTCAGACAAACTTCGACAAGCAAAAAAGCACAACGCGTGAGGGGGCGTATTTCAACAGGTCAACTTTACAAGCGCACCTTTTTGCTCATTTCAAGACATGCATTGCACTGCGAGTGATAATGGTGTCAACGCCCCCTGTAACGATGGGCGCTGAAGAGAAATGCATTTATTAATAATAATAAAGTTAAATAAACTTGTATTTCCTTAACTCGTCACGAATATATAAAATTTACCAGGAATTTTATTTTCGTTGAATGAATCTAACTAGGTCTCGCTTGAATTAAAAGACGCTTTTTTCTTTCCCAATGTTTGTTCCCTCCAAACCTAGTCGCGCTTCAATCGCTGCTCCCATAACCCCGCTTGCTGATGTCGGTGACAATCTGTACTGAACCGCTTTTCGCCCGAAGCTTCGCGACCCATTTGAATCGACCTTGTACACGCACAGTGCCTCGAGCGGCCAGTCGCGCGGCAATTTTGCGTGTATTCGCAACTTCCACAGACGGTGGCGCAGTCGTGCGGCGGCGGCCGGAAACAATCGAAAGATTATGCTCGCAGCTCGCTGCCGCCCGTTCGCGTAGCGTATTGGTGTTGTCTACGCTTTTCCTTCACTTTTGGCTGATATTTTAACGCGTTCAAAGCTCCCATAGGATCCTGAAGGACACTTAACGTGCTCAGAATGAGTAAACATATAAGTAACCGTATTTGCTGTTTGCCACAATGCAAAAGTTATGCGGTAGGTGATGTGAGCCTTCACTCATCCCCACCGGCTGCGTCCACGAGAAAGAAATTGATTATTAAGCCGGGGATCGGCAAAGCTGTCACAGAAGCGATGAAGGTTTTCAGTGCGCATTTCATGCCGGAGGACTTTTTTTTTTTTTTGGAATACGATAGATGAGTGACGATTCCGAGCACTTGAAATCGCGAATAGACGCACCCGCATAAAGACGCAGGCATAGCACTATATTATGTGCAGGGAAATAAATAATGCACAATCTTAACTCAAATGTGTTGTAGGATGACTGATGCTTGCGTTTTTGCCACTCATGCCTTTGCGGCTACGTTGGCGCGCAAACATCCTCCGTGAAGCCTTGTACCTGCTTCAAAATTTATTGTTCTCGCTCATGCGTTCGTGCTCTGCAACGCCGGCTTGACATTCCACCATTTTTGAACAGAGAGATGAGTTTCTCATTTGTGCATCGAAGCAAAGTGACGCAGGCGTAGAGGCACCTGGAACTCCGTGCTTGTCGTCGTCTGCCACTTCGATGCGCGGCTGCAACGTGTGCACAGGCGCGCATGATTGCACTCGTAAGGTAACAAATCGTGGTCCAACAAACATTAAACTACAGTGCAGTGTTCGCGTAGCGAACCCTCAGCTGATCTGCGTGTATATTATTTTACAAACATAACTGGAAGAATGAAGCGAGCATTGCCGCGGACCGGTGAATATCGGCTATGTATCACGCGGCAGGACTGACACAGGCTGTAAAACTACCGCAAGACTGTAGCGTGCACAACACGCAGAAAGCGCAATAACTAAATTACAAGTGTGAACGGTTGTCGTATTAGCTCGCAAAAGCGGTCAGATATGGTTTTTTGTTTACTTCTCGTGTTCAACATCTAGCTTTGTGACCACGGGCAGGGATAACTAAAAAAGAAATTTTCGCTCACAGAACGCTGCTTTAAGGCTGCTTTTCACGCCGTCGATGTAAAGAACTTCGGTCGCGCAACACCAGGAAGATTTCTTTTTTTCTCGACACGGCGTCTTATTCAAGCGGTCCAAGTAACAACTGGCAGAGAGCATCACACCATATAAAAGGTCGTGGTACCCGTTCAAAGCGGTCGAATTAATAGAAGAGCAAAGACAAAGCACGGTCACTTCTCTTTATAACGCCGTCACGGTAAAACTGAAACCACAGCTCGTGTGGTTTGCTTCGAAGCCGCGAAGTTTGCATGCAAAGACCTTCAGCAGTCACGGACGTCGACGTGCACGCTTTTATGCCGCAGCACGCAAGACAATCAGCGTTTAGGACTTCCTCGCCTTCCAGCAGGCTTCAAATCCTGTGTTCTGCTCGCCCAATGTGAGCCATTACGCAGGCTAACGACAGTGGGCGTGTAACCTGAAGAGTCCTTTGAACCTGACGACATAGAATAAAGAACATGACGACGCGAAACAACATGCCACTGAGCAAGACGACCGCAGCACTGCACTGACTGCTCTAGTTCTTAATATCTCGGACAGCCAGGTGACGCCCCCTATAGGCCGTGAAAGTTGCGAATTTTCTACAGTGATATGCAACACGATTGTTAATTTTGCATCGGCTTGTCTAACCATGCCATATATATATCAGGATGATACATATTATCCATAATCGTCAGTGGGCACTCAACAAAATCAATGGCACAAACCTGGTAGCTAGAGTCACTGGAAAATTCACGTAGAGCTATCTGTAACGTCAACTCTAAGAACCACGGCTAGATACTACAGTGACGACTATCATGTTCTGAATGATAGATGAGTACGTTTAGATGCAAAGAAAAGAATTTTATCTAGAGGCGAAATTTCATCCAATTTGGTGCTGTCGAAAAAAAAATCCATTCGTGTCAAGCTTCGGTCGCTCAAAACCTGCTGAACCATTCGACCCCGTGCCGCAATGCATGCCAAGTTTAGCTCTCATGGCAAAGCGAATTCCCCGTATGCAAGGATACTGGGAGTGCCATTCTGGCAATTGCAAATTCCGCCACATTGCTGAATTCGGCTTCTTGTGAGCTCCAATGCGGCTCACAAAACGCCAACATGGGGAAATTCGACACTGTCCAGAACAGCACCCCACGGGTTCGCAATGACAAGGATCAGGACAGCTTTCTTTTTTTTTTCAGCTTCGAAGTTCGCCCATCGAAATCGCTGAAGTGAATGCCCTCTCTGATGCACTCCGGTCGGCGCCAGTTCGGTTCTCGAGCGAATTTTTCGCAGGAAATATTTGAATAATCGGTGCGGCCATCGCCGAGAAAGACGACGACGAACGAGTTTGAACGATCGCCGCGAAGCGCGCGCGCCCACGCTCACTCGGAGGCGACGGCGACGCCGACCTCGGTGAGGCGGTACTTGGCAGCGGCCGCGACGAAGCGCTCGAAGGCGACGCTGTGCCTCCGATGCGCGAACGTGTCGAGAAGGCCGGCTCGGTAGAAGGAGTCGAAGTACGCGAGGTCGCACAGCCCGTCCTCGGGCAGCGGCGACTGCGACCGCTCGTTCCCGCCGAACACGCACATCAACGGCATCGGCTCCAGGCGCTTCACTGTCGTGTAATATACGTAGGGAGCACGTCAATACAAGAAATGGTTGTGGGCAGCAAGCTATCGTCGGCAAGTCTCATGCCTTGCCCGCCCGCCTTTGACATGTGCCCGTTCTGATCTGCCCTGCCCTGCCTAGCCCTTCCTTTACGCTTCGCAATTGTCGTATACAAAAGTAACAATCGAAATTGCTAACGCAGTTCCCGCGGTTCAATACGCAATAGGGCTCTGTGTTGGCCAAACCGGCGGCCTTACGCTGATCTATTCTCTAATCGGGTGCTGATCGGCTAACTGCGGGCGCTGGCTTCCTCAAGAAGGGCACGTGAGGAACGTTGTGGCAGAAGGGAAGCCATCATTCGACGTTCGCACGTGCCTCCCACCTAAAAGAAATTTCACCGATTGCGGTATTTTGAGAACTGTTTGAGCGGAAAAAAAAGAAACTGATCCAAATTGACAGAAGACTTTTCGAAAGGTTTACTCCTGCCTATATATAGTTCCTGCCTATATACTGTATACTAATATATACTAATGGTGAACTGGGGACTGCAGCTGACGTCTGCTTACTTTTTACGATTCATCGTTTCATGATTTGTCCTCTCTTTATTGTCCATTATCGGCATATTTTGTGTCATACCGCATATACGTCTCGATACTCCGAAAATGCTTCCGGACAAATGTCTTTACTCAGCCTGAAAAAGCAGCAGATATTTCCGCCTAAGCATGTTTTTCTTTCGTCCCTTGGAACTGGTTGAGCTCAGCGCAAATATATACTTTCGAAAACAATAGGACGGTGTTGCAGCATCATTTCAGCGTGAGTGCAACGGCTGCACAGCACAGTTGCTTCAGAACGAGTATAGCGACAAAAATCAAGCTGCAAAATTTGCCGCCATTTTGCAGTACAGTCAATTTAAACTCATCTGCGAAAAACATAGCTGAATAACCGTACGTTGCTTCCAGCGTTCTTGGGATATTCACGAGAATTTTGAACGCGCGTAAGAACAAACCAGAAGCTGAGTTCTGTCAGCATTCCTGCAGGACTGCTGACATAACCCGATGCTGCGCAGCTTCAGAGATTTCACAAGAATCGACGCATTGAGCAAGGTACGCCCAGTGGCACAGAGACAATCGACAGGCAAAACAGATTATGCCGTGATTTCGACGGTGAACATGCAAACGCGCCGGCAAGTAAATCCGAGACACGCATACAGCATTGTAGCTGATTTGATTAACGGGTAGTTTGCGAAAACGACCGATGCAGGCCATTCTTAAGGCGTAAATATAGCAGACAGCATTGTCTTTTGGGGGCCGTCCTAACAAATGGAAATGAAACACAATGGAACAAACGTTCCTTGCTTTCTTGTTCTCTGTCGTATTGGTGCGTTTATATCATTACCAAACCGCCTGTATACATGACTTATAACTGCAGATGCGAGAATGACGTCGCACCTGACGGTACACTGAAACCTGCAGGCTCACTGAGGCTCAACCCTGTAGGCTAGGGTCCCGAGATCTGGTCAAATTGTTCCACTACCCTTTTCGTCAGCTATATCAATCAATCAATCAATCAATCAATCAATCAAAAGACCCGCAACTAGCTTTTGGCTATCATCATCATCAGCAGCAGCAGCAGCCTGGTTATGCCCACTGCAGGGCAAAGGCCTCTCCCATACTTCTCCAACTACCCCGGTCATGTACTAATTGTGGCCATGTTGTCCCTGCAAACTTCTTAATCTCATCCGTCCATCTAACTTTCTGCCGCCCTCTGCTACGCTTTCCTTCCCTTGGAATCGATTCCGTAACTCTTAATGACCATCGGTTATCTTCCCTCCTCATTACGTGTCCTGCCCATGCCCATTTCTTTTTCTTGTTGGACCCATAGCCTTTGGCTATGGGTTCAACCAAATTTGGAAACTATGTATATTCTATTTGTCTGAATAATAAATTGAAAATTGAAATCAATCAATCAGCTATGGCGCCGCACCAAACTTACTCTTTCGCCGCTCAATCAGAACCGTTCCACCCTCGACGTCAGTTGTGCGATCATAGGCAGTGATGGTTGTGGCAGCCTCTGCCGTGCTCGCGGTCGTGGTGACGGTGGTGGCCACGGCGACCTCGGTGCTGGCGAAGTCGGTCATCGGGGCTACCGCGTCTCCGTCCTCGTACAGCGAGTAAGGCCCGGGCAGCGCGGCCGTAGCCCCGACCGTCGGCGCGGCCTCTCCGTCGCGAGCTGCGTCGTCGAGACGACGCCTGCTGCCGAGTGCTCGCCACCAGACGACGTCCCTCCTCTCCGTCGTGTCGGCACCGAGGTCAGTGTTCTGGTCCGGAGCCTGCTGGCCCATCTTTTCCGCTAGGCGGGGTGAGAAGTATAAGAGGCAGGGCGGACCACGCAAGCAACGCCTCAAGGCTTCGCACACACAAAACACACACAATGATCCACATAGGCTGCAGACTGATCAAAACATTGCGGACATAGCTAGGAGGTGGACTACAGACAGTATAGATTCTAAGTCCACGTGACGAGAGGCCTTTAAGTCTATATTCGTGTGTTGCAATTGGGAATGTAGTTTGCACATTTTGGAAGTATCATCTCCGGCCCATGTCCAACTGTGGTCACTTCGTATTGTAACCAACACGCCGCTAATAATTTATATTTCTTGCAAGACGAACAGAATAGAAAGGGACACCGCACAGTCAGCGCCCCGTGTTACAACTGCCGTTGCGGTTGCAACACACTTTTAAATGAGAATGTTAGAGGGACACCTCAAATATACAGAAAGTGCAACTGGCAATATAGGCCAGGGGCGTCGGATCAGGGTGTTGTCTTTATAGGGGATATTCTGTTGGTCCTTTATTATTTAACAAAATTTTAAAAAATAACTATGCAGATAACACAATTCTATCCATTTAGCATGGTTTCCTCGAAAAAGGGGATATTGCCTCCACAAAATAGCACAAGAAATTGAAATGGTTAATTGACTTTGTAGTAATACTTCGCTAATCGACCTCTTAATTAACTAATTACTATAGAGTACGTATTGCCATTTATAATCTGTAGCCAGTGAAAAATAATTTCTGGGTTTTACGTGTCAAAACCACGATATATGATTATGAGGCACGTTGTAGTGGGGGACCCCGCATTAGTATTTGTCACCTGCAGTTTCTTAACGTGCATTTAAATCTAAGCACACGACCGTTGTTGCACTTCGCCCCTTTCGAAATGCGGCATCGATCGAACCCGCGTTCTCGAGCCGGCGAGCTCGCAAATAGGAACTTGAAACAAGTATATGTCTTTCGATCGAGATATGCGTTCTCAAATTGCACGGCTTTATGTTCCCGGGTAATTAGGTTCCCGGGCATTATGTTCCCGGCCAATTTTGTCCTGCAACGCGTGAAAGGGCGTGTTCTTAAAAAAAAAAGTCAATGCCATTCCACTCTGTGAAGGTGGATGACCAGCGAAGGTGTGTATATGTTGATAACTATATTGATTTCATATATGATGATTGCTATACTTATTGAATAAAGACACACACGTGAAGCGTATATGCCATGGAAACTCACTGGCTAAATTTGCAGTGTGTGCCTTAAGGTAACTAGTTATTTCTAGCAATCCAGCTCAAATATTTTAATTGTGCTATCTGCGACAGACGATGTTTAAAGAGATTCTATTAAAGAGACGGTCGTCCGACTGTTCTCAGTTTATCACTGTAACTGGGAGCACAGGGCCCAATACGGTTATGCACACACACACACAAACTGGGCTTCAGCGCTTACTTTAACTAGAAATTTCCATTTGATATCTCTGCTTCTAAACCCCTCCCACCGACAGGTAGCGACCGCCATTTTGGCATGACTGTGTGACGTCAGGAAATGAGGGGCCAGCGCTGCGTCGTCTGCTTCTAAACCGTCTGAGACCAAATCAGACGCCTTGCTCAGCACGTTCTGGCACCCTACGGCGCACCATCGTCGCGTTCGTTGAACTATGCCCGCAATTCCTTCACTCGTGCGATAAAAAGCAGCAGCAAACCGCCGAGACCCGCAAGCAAGAACAAAACAACGCATGGCGGCAATGACGTATTTCCAGCGGCTGCAATATATACTTCTGGTGTTTGAAGTACACAAAAACATGGCCTGCGACATGAAAAAAATATCAAATTCAAGTTTTCTACTTCACCGAATGCACTTAAATTTTGCGAGCTTTTCGTGGTACACGCACGGTTTACCATATATAATGCAAAATACAAGCTCGAAAAATTGGTGTCATGGCCCTCTTTATAACGACAGAAAAAAAAAAAAGAGCACCTGGTATATTAGACAAAACACTGTGGATTCGCACCACTGCGAGTGGAAATTTCCGCAACTGAGAAGCGAACTCACTGTTCCTGATGCCAGTCAGCATCAGCACCGTGAATCCGACCAAGGCTAACGCGACGCAGGCGAGAAGAACGTTCCTGACTTTGTTGGTTCTGTCGTTGTTCGGGGAGACGAGCCTGCGGAACGCGGGACGACCTCAGTGCCGTTTAAGATGGCATCAAGATCATGCGAATTTATTGAGTTACGCAGTTTGCAACAGGTACTTACAGATTGTCTGAAAGAGAACGAGAAATAAATATGTGAGGTGAGCACGGTGTGTCGCCTTCTTTCTTGCCATGTTGTCGGAATAATTGTCCGCTGGATTCCAGGAAAATTCCACGGGCTGTCATGGTCACGTAAGAGGCGTCGAGACAGTGGCTACAAAGACAGCTCACTGCGAGATCCCGCCAACAGCTCTCATAATATTGCGATCGAATGAAGGCGACTTCTAATCTGTTGTAACGCAGGCAGAACGACACCGCCATAAAAGGCATGCGAGACCACACACAGCGCTGTGTGTTGTCTCGTGTGCCTCTTATGGCCGTGTCGTTCTGCCTGCGCTAGAACAAATTAGATGATGACCTAACGACAAGCCCGTATAGTTACTATCATAATCGTCATCAGCAGCAGCCTATTTTTACATCCACTGCCAGGACGAAGGCCTCTCTTTGCGATCTCCAATTATCCCTGTCGTGAGCTAGCTAATTCCAACTTGCGCCTGCAAATTTCTGAATTTCATCACCCCACCTAGTTTTCTGCTGTCCTCAACTGCGTCCTACACATTACATGGCGTGTCCAGCTCCATTTTTTAGAGCGCAGGTCTAAGGTGCCCGTTCCTGCGGTGAGCGTTGGCGTCATCCTTCGGCGTCCTCGTTACCGAGCGAGAGAGCACAGCAAAAGGATGAAAAAGCGAACTCGGACCGCGGATGAAAGACAGCGCGAGGAGGAAAGCGGAGGAGGAGGGTGCAGCGGAATCTTGAGACGGAAAGCGTACGTAGTGCCGCGCACGACGGGCTTTGCGGCGGCGATAGCTACGAGGTGGTGCAAGAGTAGCGCGCGTCGTCTGTATGGAAACAAAGCGCTGCATGAGCGGAGGTCTGTCTGCGGCGGCTGCTGTGAATTGCGCCCACGCGTCACGATTAGCGAGGAAGTCGCGCCGACACTCCGCTCCGTTTGCAATATGCTGCACGAGTCGCACTGTTCGCGCCAGCCGATATATCGCGAAATGGAAACACCTATACAGCTGCGCTCACATTTCGCATAGCTAGGGAGTATCGTAATCTTTAATCAACCTTGTTTTTTCTCTTTTAATGTCGACTAGAATATTGGCTATCCTTGTTTGCTCTCTGATCTACACCGTTCCCTTCCTGTCTCTTAACGTTACGCCTAACATTTTTTTTCTTTTCGTCGTTCTTTGCTGGTTCTTAACTTGTTCTCGAGCTTTTTTGTTAACCTCCAAGTTTTGGCACCGCATGTTAGCATCTCTAGAATGCAATGATTGTACACTTTCCTTTTCAACAATAGTGGTAAGCTCCCAGTCAAGATTTGGTAATGCCTGCCATATGCACCCCAACCCATTTTTATTATTCTGTAAATTTCCCTGACATGATAAGGTTCCCCTGTAAGTTTTGACCGAGATAAACGTACTGCTGTACAGACTCTAGAGGCTATCCGGCGATTCTCAATTTTTGGTCCCTTGCCAGGCTGTTGAACGTTATCTTTGTCTTCTGCATATTAATCTTCAACCCAACTCTTACATTTTCTCGGTTAAGGTCCTCAATCATTTGTTGTAATTCGTCCCCAATGTTGCTGAACAGCACAATGTCATCTGCAAACCTAAGGTTGTTGAGATATTCGCCGTTGATCCTGCATGCTTAAAGTATACAAGCCTGGGAAGACTTATGAGTGAGGATCAACGGCGAATACCTCAGCAACTTTCAGTGCGCTCTGAAGACGATGAGTCGGAATGTGTGTGTGTTTTTTTTTTTTAATGGTTCAGCAACGTTTACGCATGGAACAATCAGAACAAAATACAAACCTGCGTACAACGACTCGTCCCCGCTGCTGGGCTTTTCTGCAACATGTAAAATTAAAAAGAAATGAGAGAAAATGGAGAGCCATAATCGTCACCTGGCAGGCAAGGAAAAGTGACATGGCATCGCGTAATCAATATGCAAGTCACTTGTGTCACAGAGTTGCAATTTAAAAAAATGCGGCGGAGAAAACCGTGATCAAGCGGCAGTCACGACCACGAAGCAAGGTAATTAAGACAGGCGCGCCCACTGTAATTATAAAGACCCTGCGCGAATTCTGCTGCGCCCGCGTCTTCCATTGTGTGCGCTTCACAAGTACCCATCTCAGTGGCTACGCGGTGTTCTGTTGGTGATCACGAGGTCACGGGTACGACTTCCGCACGCGGCGGCCGCATATTGATGTGGGTGACATGCGAAAACCGCCCACGTACTTAGATTTAGGCGGACGTTAAAGGGCCCTTCACCAGGTCTGGCCATATTGAGCTGACAAGCGCGGAGCATACATTGCGCGATAACGATCGCGTCTGCAAAGTATTACATCGCTATGCGCCGCGGAAAGATCTTTAAGGGGCCATGAACCACTTTTTATCGAATTGGAGAAAGACATTTGAAGTGAAGATAGGCTATTTCAGAACCACTTTGCCGCAAAAAGTACTTCAATGCGTTCAGCCGAAGCGGAGTTATCGGCAATCAAACACGGCCTCAGCTGTGCTACCCTTCCTCCTCCAATGCCTTGCACTGCGAAGGCTACGGCGGAGACGTCACATTGGCGCACAGTTCAAATTTCCTATTTGGTGCCTATGCCGCGTTAAACGTAAGCGAAACGCGGCTGTCCTCAGAGAGCCGCAGTGCGCTTAGCCACTGGACTCGTGGCGGCACCTCGCGGCGACCGTGGTGTAGCCGAGCGCAGCGACCAATAGCAGCCGCGTATTGGAGTGTGCTTTATAACGAAATAAAGCACACAGAAAAGAGCAGGGATCACGGGCACGGAGGAAGGAAACTAAGGAGAGGCCACGGAGGAAGGAAACTACGGAGAGGCCCTATCCCCTCCGCGCGCTAGGAGAAAAGTGTGGCGGAAATGACGGAGTAGGTTCTCATTTTTTTGCTGCTTTTTTATTTTTTCTGTTGTATGGCCACGCCTTTTGGGCCACAATGGCGGCGTTGTTATGGTTTTGAGCGCTCACACGTGTTGCTCTGGTAGGTTTTGGGCCGTGGCAAAGGCGCTGAGTGGGCGGGTTTGCGTTAGTCACCGTGTCTTGTTGCGCTGTGTTACCTGCACCGTGTTCTGCCAGATGTTGCGCGCGCGCGCTCCGCGCGCGACACCACGCGCAGCGCGGCGTGGTTTCGCGAAAGATGTAAACAAGAGAGGAGGGTGGCCCAAAAGGCGGAGCATCGCCATGAGCAACGCCAAATTCCGGCTTCACTTTTGCTTCACAAAGAGTGACGTCAGGGCCTCTCCTTAGTTTCCTTCCTCCGTGATCACGGGGTTTTTGAAACGAGAGCGTTAGAGAAAAAGGTGACTTCGCGCTCCGCTTGCGAGCTCCACAGACCGCGTACGACAGCAGAACTTGGCTGAGATGTTCACAACAGCGTATGCTACCCGCGGACTATGTTATTTCACCAAGCCCGAGGGGTGGTTCAGGGCCCCTTTAAATTTCAAATCGAACGCCGTTTTCCCTTCTCCTCGCAGCCGCCGCGCTCCATGCTGGAGGATAACGTGCACGTGCTAGTGCGCCTACGTACACGTGTTCGCACTGTGACGTCCCTCGTGGTGACACGTGACCTCGAGAATTATTCAAGGCAAAGTCTCGAGAGTCACGCAGGTAACGTGACTCTCGAGGTGTACGAGAACTTAAGAGAAGCTAGCGGGTAGATAATCCGATAAATCTTTCGCCAAGTGTCAACAGACATCGTTTTATATATATCAAAAAGGTTTACCGTGTCCGGTATTCGGGTAAACGCAGGCGGATGGTGCGTTGGGGCGGGGGAGTAAACGGGAGCGGCTTGCATGGTGCATCCACCTGGTGGTGCAAAGCTCAAACGGACAAAAACAACTAATATTGCTGTAACCAAGTCTATTCTACTTAGCTGCTGGTGTAAATTTTCGGCACTGGCGTAATCGTGTTGCTGCCAAAAATTTACACCCGCAGCAGAGTAAAATACACTTGGTTACTGCAATATTAGCTGTTTTTGTCTGTTTGAGCTTTGCACCACCAGGTGGCTGCACCATGCAGGCCGCTCCCGTTTACGGCTCCGCGCCAACGCCCCAACCTGCTCCGCCTGCGTTTACCCGAATACCGAACATGCTAAACCTCTCCATCAACTGCTTTTAATAAGAATAGTTTTATGTGCTTAACTTCATATGCTTGATTTCATGTTTTAAATAATGATAACGCAGCAAAGATCAGACATTGATGGCGCTGCGAGCGCATGCGACCTCACTGCGGCTTGCGTTAGGGGCCGCTAACCTATAGCGTGTTTCTGCTTGCGTACGCAAACGCAAACGCACCCAAGCGCTAGGGGCCCCAACGCCTTGCGTCCTCTAAACTAAATCTCTCTAATCACAACAGCTCCCGCGCGACGCCGTCAGCGCAAGTGCGACGCGCCGCAAAAAGAGCGAGGAGGATAAAAAAATGCAGGCGGGGCCCGTGACGTAAACATCACGCGATCCTCGAGGTCCGGTATGGCAGAACGCAGGGAAAAAAATTCGCTTGCGGAGGCTAGCAACGCCACCTAGAGGAAATTCTTCCAGTCCAGTCAGTCTATGTGGTGTTGAGGCTAGACCGGGCGAGTGGAGAGAATGTCTCGCTTGGCAGTGGGGCTCGCACCCTCAAATCAGGGGCTCGCGCCACTGAAATATTTCTATCTCGACTATTAATAAGGCTATTTGAAAAATTTGTTGCGACAGAACGCTCCTTAGAGGACATGTAACAACTTCCAGTGTATAACCAAAATTTGCTATGGGGCCTGGTGAGGGGCCCCTTAAGGGACACTAAAGGAAAATATCAAGTCAAGCCAGATCGATAGATTATTCGTCTAGAAATCTGTCGTCGGTTTGTGTGCGCCAGAATGTCGCTTTGTTGCGCGCATACTTGCCGCCGAAGGCCGCCCCGCTGCTGCCCGCAGTTTGAACCGATCGTGCTAAAGCGGGAGAGTTGACGTAATCTCCACGTGACATCCATACTACAGACACTACTGAGACACTACTGACGTCACACGAGAGGTAGTATAGTCTACAACAGGTGGCGCGCCACTCCGATTTCCAATATCTGTCATTTTCTAACTTGCAAAGTTCTGTTCGCGCGTCGAATGACGAATTTGCTATTACAGAAGCCTAATCTATCAATCTGATATTCGACCTAATATTTTAATTCGTTTAGTGTGCCTTCAAGTAACCCAGCGGTCAAAATTCATCCGGAGCCTTGCACGACACGGTGCTTCTCATAACCACGATGTTGCTTTGCGAACAAACCAAGTATGTATACGATTTGAAGGTATAAAGTTGCCAGCCTGTTTTTCCCATTTACTCGTCAGGTCGCTTTTGTTTAGTGCCTTGTCCGCAAGTCGGCACGCGATTTAAGAGCATTCTTTGACATGCCATAGCACGTACTGATTACGCACCTTTAACACTCCCAATGGTCGTTAGCACGATCTTCCTACGGCAGTTCAGAGCAGATGGAATTTAGTGGGCACATAGCCTCTATGGTAGCCACAGTGTCTGTCATATAATGACTGCGCGCTATAGGACGCAAGGCACAGAGGCGAAGTAGCAGATACGAACACTTGCAGCATGCGTTAATGGAAACACACACAAGAACTCTAGAAAAGCACGAAGAAGAGAGACGAGAGCGCTAGTGACAAGCAACGTTTCTTAAAGCGCAAAATGAATTGCAAGATTGGAAAGTCGGTGTGCATTTGTCTAGTGTGTACTCTATAAAAGTAACTGCTATAGCTCCACACTTCATTCCTCTAAATTTTACGAAGTTCTCGAACCTCGTAAATCATGGAGGAATACACCTCCTTGTCCTCAATAAAAAAAAGCGAACGTATATTCAACAGGGAGTAGCTCTCAGAAATCAAGACAAACACGGGACTTTTTCGATATGGGAGTGGCCAACACACCCTTTGTGCGAGGAGTGTAAATTAGTAAAAATGAATGTTTGATTGTATACTAAGACGGCGACAGTAGCCTTGTCACGGACATATGAAAAGAGACACAGTACACACGATTGTGTCCTGTGCACACTGTGTCCTGTGCACCTTTTCGCGTGTCTGTTCAGCGCTAAAAAAGTTCGCCATAAATAACCAACTCGTCCATGATTATCACCCTGAATAAAAGGACTGATGGATATCCCGTAGTTTTGCCGTGACGACTATTCACAAGAGACCAGACAGGCAAGACATTTTCGCAGACTGTCGGAGTAGCCATCCCATCCCAACTGTCCCAATAAGCTTGGCGTTCCTATACGATGCGAAAGAAACAAAAGCACAAAGCACGCTGGACCTGCTGCAGTAAACACGTGGGCAGCGACATATTTAAGCATCCTGCTAGTAACAGCGCAAAATGTAGACAAGGGACGAGACAAGAAGACACCACAAGCGCTGCTGTTTCACTTGATGTGTGATCACGTGACTGCGACACGTGAGGGCAATGTTTATAAGAAGCCGTGTTTCTTTTGGAATAAAAACAGCGCTTGTGGTGTCTTCTTGTCTCGTCCCTTGTCTACATTTTGCGCTGTTACTAGCAGGATGGAAAACCAACAAGCCCAAGCTGCTATTCTAGCGAAATATTTAAGCATTTCTGTGTCATTTCTCTCTCTCTCTCTCTCCTTTTTTTTCTTTTCTAAAATAAGGTACGCGTGTACACAACCTTCATAACGCGTTTGTCTTACCAGGTGTCGCCACAAGTACTGTTGCTACAAACTAAACTGCTATTTCCGTATGCATGTACGCTAGTGAGGTTACACGCTAAAACTCTAAATACTTAGCAGCTATATAACGCTGCTGAAGCTACGCAAGAAGTGTGGCCATACAAAAGTCCCACCGCCCATTTCGCAGTGTTGTTATTGATCTGCGACGCCTTTTATACGAAATATCTACTTCATACATTACAACTACAGCTTACGGACGTAAGGTTACGTCAACTCACGCGTAATTCGTGTGCACCTATGTGCCTCCAGTGTGCGATGCGTTTTGGTCACGAGTGTCAGTATATAGTGCGCTGCGGCTGCAGCCCGCAGACTCATGTCATTCCGCTCGTTCTGTGGTAAGGGTTGCAGATCTGTGACGCCTTTCATGTAAATATATAATATTTTGGAAGATAAGCGAATAAGGCTTAGAGATAGATCGAATTGCATGGCGCATATACTTAAACCTTCCTTCTATATTTGAGGCTCTATTCTTTTGGTCGCGCATTGCGAGCAGCGAGAAGTATCTCTATAGTCTTCGTATAGCCTTGATAGACTGACCTCTATAGAAGTACGCTCCAGAGTTACCTTCTACGTATCGTATTTGATGCAACACTAATGTTAACAAACAGACCTTAACTCTGAAAGAACATACTTCCGATATTTCGTCACGCGCCCAGTGCACTCAACACCGTTTCCTGGTGAATCAAATTCGGCAACATTTATGAGTTATTACAGCATAGGATGCGTAATTTGCCTTAAGCCTGCACGGTGGAAATAAAATATTTTTTCCTATGCCGCCGAGTCAGACTTACGCTACACTTACCTCCAATGGAACAGTCTATCTCAAAAGCGTCTTCTGTAACGAGTTAACAGAAACAACCACGTAAAAGCAAGTGCATTAGAACAAGCCGCATAAATATTTATAGTTAGTACGATCACAAATCACGATATGTGCGTTGCATTCGGCCAGCATTTAGACAGTTATACGACGCAAATGATTGCGGCCAACGCCCGAGAAAATTCGGATCCCGTGGCTTATACTGCTAACATCTACGCGCACGATCTCCGCGTGTGAGCCAGGGAAAACATTCGATTCGCGCAGAAAGCGATGAAAGTATGGTTCTACTGTTTAATAATTACACTCGCGAAACTTAGGAAGAAATCAGGATTCATGTGCGGCGTAGACTCGATCGTGCACACCACGCTAAATAAGCGAGCTTAATTCTTTGCTAAAAGAGGCATCTACGGCAGTTTATATGCATGCCACGGAGGCCATTTGTTTTCGAGTTGTGCTACCGGCCGCGGGGCTAATGAGAGAAGGATATGATGGCAGAACATGACAGCATCTACAAAACGTTTTTGTCAAAGGGCGCTATATTGACATAGAAAGTGTCACAGGTGGGAAACAGGGCGGCAGGTATAATATGGAAAGAAAAAAAGAAGAAAACGGCTTCTGCGTCCCGACTGTCTCGAAATATGTGGCTCTTTTTATAACGTACGCTCTATGCACGAAAAAAAAATATTAGGTGTTGTTCTCGACCAGTGTTTTACGTTTGAACGCAAATAAATTATGACACCTACCCGTGAGTATGCAAATGAGGGATTGGATCCATGCAGGTGACCATTGAAACAATAAGACATTTGAAGAAGATTAAAGCTTAGCCGCTCCCTTCGTTTGTACATAGTCACATATGCCAGGGCCCGTCATCCATGCTAAAAGCAGTCAATCTTAACCTTTAGCAGAAAGAAGAATGGCGGAGAGACTAAATACGCCTCATTCCATCTATTTTCATTGATTGTAATGTATGCTAATAGCGCAAAAAGGGACGATGACCTGAAAGACGACACTGCGAGAGCTTTCTTGTCTTCGTCTCTTTTTTGCGCTCTTAACATTCATTATGAACGGAAACCAACTCACCCAACTTGATGCAGTACTTCATCGCAAACACATTTACGCCATCAAGCCCATTGTTGCGCGCCCTCGCACGTATTCTTTTTTTTCCCCGACATGTGTGTCTGACTGGAATTCATTTGCAGAAAATTCTGCGCTTCCCTTCTAGGTGTGTGAAGTGCACGTAAAACGTTGAAACTATACTGACACGCTGTATTACTGTGCTTCTGGATCTTATTTTCTTGTTGTGTTGGACATGTGTTCACAGTTTTTGATGTTACTGTATTGCTTATGTGTATTGTATGTATTCCCATCCGGTAACGTGTTGTCATTTCCTGCTCGGACCTGTACTGGTCTGCAGTACTGTATAAACAAACGCTGAGCGAGAAAAATTCGCAGGTGTATGTGACAATCTGGGCACCTGATACATCGAAGACAGCGAAAACTGAACGAGTTCTCGCACCCTCCGTCGGAAGCAGCATAAGGGGTCTGTTTTCGGTACAATCTATAGCGATGATTCATCACCCACTCCCTGGTCACGCACCACCCGCAGGCAGTTTGCGTTGCTGGACTACGCGGTGCTCATCACTGCCGCAGCCGTACGAATTGCCAGCATGGGCTCCAATGTGGAGCCGGCAAAATACGACGTAAAAAAGAAAAAAAAATGCAGATTACTGCTTAAGAAAAAAAAAAAAAAGAAGCGCAAGGACGTTGCCTATTCGAGTGAGTTAAATGCAAGGTGACTTATTTTATAATCATTGATAATTACGTTTTAAAGCAAGAATTCCGGGACTCCTGCACAGGTTGCGTTTCTAGCTGTTCTGTGACTAGTATTTGATTCTGAGCGTGCCGCCATCGGTTTTCATCGTCGCCGCACGATAGTGGTCGTGGAAGTCCCTCTAACAGCTTCGCTGTAAAATAAGTGAAAGTCTACTTTTCCTGAGCCTTACGGCCGAGAGCTACAATGCTTTACCTTGCGCGTGAAGCTACGCCGGAAGTATGCTCCTATACAGAACGCTGGATGCCTCCCAGATGTCGAGAAAGTCGCCGCCCACGTGACGACTGTTGCATGCACGGCTTCGAATCTACGTCATCTGCCTCCCTCCATGCATGTGCACCACGGCGCGCTATTTGTCTCAGTCCTTCGCCTTCGGTCGCTTCTTTGTCCAATGTTCTCGCGACGCGACATCGGATGTGACGGAATTGAACACTTTCGTGTACTTCCGTGTTCCGAGCAGTTTCTCTTGGCAGAAGTACTTCTTCCCCGTGAAAATTGTTATTTCGATTGACATTTCGTTGTCTGCGATGATCCGAGCCTAACCGCAAATTATCTTATATAAGGAACAAAGGAACACACACACACACACACACACGTCTTTGTACCCGTAACGTAGTTTTCCTCTTTATGTTCTTCTTTCTTGCGACATATAAAATAAAGTGTCAAATTTAGGATATCTTTCCTTTTTCATTGTTCCTATAGTGGCGATCCAGATAAGAACACGAGCGTTAGTTCTATTTCATCAGTATGCGAGTGTAATAGCATGTTGCTTTATTTTAAACATGACCTGCTTCCCTTCCACAGCAAAAGCGATTAATGTAAAGTTCACGCATCCACTTCTAAGAAGGAAAAATTGTGAGGATTTTCTCTCTATGCTATGTTCAGTGTCGCTTATTGCGTGGGGCAATTTCTCTATACTTGATCGAAGTGGTGATATTTGAATTGTTTGAATTATCCGATTTGTAACATCTATTCGCCAGAGTTCACAAATGCTCAACTCAGTGGCGCCACCAGCTAAGAGTGAATATTTCTATAGTACGCTCTAGTATGACGCTTGAATCGAAAGGTTTTATCATTCAAAGGTGCGATGCACACCCGTGAGCAAAAGTATATACGGACCACAGGGTCTCAGAAAAAAACTAAATTTATTTGCAATTAGCATGCATAAACTGAAATTGACGAGTGGACAGGAAAGTTCCCGATGCCAAGTTTAGACTGCAGTCCTCAGTTTCAAGTTGCATTCACAGGCTGAGGAAAAAATCGGCTTTGTCGCTCAATCCTTGGTCCGTATTCTTTTGCTCACGGGTGCACGTACACCGTGTTCAAGGGGCAGTGCCGTACTTATGCTAGATCACTTACACAAGAAAATTTTCACGTGAAGACGATTCAAGCATAAGGGGTGAAAATAGTGCAGAAACTATTGAGAATATTCAGATAGAATGTCGCAATATCCGTCTAGCGATAAATTCGGACGGAGTTAGCCGGCCCGAGGTAACCGATACCTTTGGTTTTAAAGACATTAGAACAAACACTAACGGATCTGCTGTTAATAAGAGACGGCTAGATGATTGCTGGCGCTGAGCAATGGATAACGTGCAAGGAAGCGAATTTTCTATTTTTAATAATGCAGCTTGGTGTTAAGATACACCAAAGGTAAAACGAACAAACTGAGCGGCATGTGCCACCATACCCTTTCATGGGGGGATACTGGCATCGTCATCAGCAGCAGCTTATGCATTCTCTGCTGCTCCTGCTTACCATTTTACTCGGCATATTGAATTGTGTGGACTCGGGTTTCATCTTTTTTAATGCGTTTTCATGGTGGTTGACGTTAGTTTGAGCCGCTCTTACAAAGATCAAGGCGGCCTGGATACACGGCTTTTTCCGGTACACTTCCAGCAGCGCTATGGAGCTGCGCGTCCGTGACGTCACACTTGTTCCGGTGCGCTCATACGAAGAAGCGAAACTACATCTATGGAAGCTACCTCAAATTTCGCCACAAACCACCAATGCGCGCGATGGACGCGTTCAGTTCCGTAAACACAAGAAATGCGGCTTAATGAATCACGCTGGGGCTGACGTTAACCAGGGGCTCGATCACTTCCTTTTCCGCTACGGCAATAATTTGTTTTAGAGCGTTGTAGTCAGCATTTTCCGCGTTTCAGTCCATGAGTGCGCAGGCCGTTCGCTTCCAAGTATATATGACAGTTATTTGCACGCTGCAGTTTTCCCCCCGACAGAGTGTGAAGGCCGCTCTGAGAGCTGTGTCTAACTGTATTCCAGCACACAAGACACCAGGAGTCAGCGTTATCAATATGAAACAAATTTCCCCGCGCGTTCACGCCACCCGTAGGGATAGTGGCAATGAAGTCCTGCGGCTGAGCATGAGGTATCGAGTTCGATGCCCGTTCGCGGCGGCCGCATTCACCCCCTCCCTCCGAATGTGGACGGAACTAAAAAAAAGACTTTTGGCGTGTCCGCCAATTGGCTCTGTGTTTAAGTGGTTGAGCTTTGCACCACCAGCTGGCGCCACCAATCTGGCCGCTCACGTTTACGCCCCCGCCCATCCCGCAAACCGCCCGCGCTTGTCGGAATACCGGACGCACAAACATTCTCTATTAGTGCACTGTGCCTTGGGTGCTCGATAAAGAACCCTGTTAGGTCGAAATTAATCCCGAGCCCCGACCTACGAAATATACCATGGTCAGCGTGGTACTTCGAGAACACTCCTGATTTGGCTTTAAAAAAAAGGAAAGGCAAGAAAACGCATTGCGTGGTTTCCCACACAAAGTGAACTACGGTGCCGATGAGTCTAGATTTTTTACCATTCGTGACCGAGCATTCATAATACGTCTATAATTGCCCTACTGACTTCAAACAGACTTCGCAGAATAACAAAGCATATCTTTATTCCAATTTCACACGACTTCGTTGAATTATGTTTTGCTTTTCAACTGTGCAATGAAGAAACTGATTTCGACGCATACTGTCAGCAAATCTCTTTACCCGACTGAGACATATGCGCGGTTAATTCTCAACTCTCGCGCATAGACGTACTGGTGTAGAATAAGGCACGGTGGCATAAGGTGGCTGGCTTGGAAGGTCGTTAGAGGAGCTGTCTGCTTGATCGCCGTTAATCAAGTTGCGTGCAGGCACCGCGGTACTGGGGCACAGACGAGACCCGGATGTGACCGCTCGATCGGTGCTCCCCATATTTCTTTTGAGTAGCGGCTACTAGAAGCCTTATCGTGGCGCACTTCATCGAGCATGACGCTGATATGAAGGCGATGACGTACGTCACCTTTCCGACCAAAGTGACCACTATATACTCATTTTCATACATAGTAGGCAACGCTTTGAAAGCTCTGCAAGTAGTGCGGTCATAGAAGTATCAGTCCGCGTGTTTTTGCAGCGCAGCAGTATGCAGCAACACTGGACATTCGAGGTGCGTTTGCGCCGTCGGCGCGCTGTCCCAGCATCGACGGCGCATGCGCGGCTCGGGCCTGGAGGCGTCGTGCGCCATCAAGGTGCGATGCCTGGAACGCCGCTGCCGGCGTTCCTCATTCGCCAGCGTTTTGACATACCGAGTACAGCTAAATGCTTCCAGTGTGCGACTTACTGCTATCTCGTACTCTAGTACTGCTTTGGTTACGAGCGCAAGTGCTGCGATGTGGGCACTGGTCGCAAAAACGTGTCATACCGCTCGTTCGGTGGCAAATAGGTTCAGCAGATCTGCGATGCCTTCTATATAATAAATACGCCCTATTTTGCGACATAAAAGTACTTATTTGCACATCGCATTACATCACGCATCCCTCACCTGTGACGCACTATTTCTGGTCGCTAATGCGAGCAGTGAGAAGTCTATCTAGCGTTCGTAGCATTGCCTGCTATGTATGAAACGGAGCTTAATTACAGCGGCTGTTGACTGATGCCGTGAACGTTCACAAATACAACTTTATAAGCTCATCGCTAACCGCTGACGGTGTTAAAATTCCAAGGTCGGTGAACAGCAGGGTAATGTACGCAGGTGGCGTGTAGTCAATCATGGGGTGCTCCTTTGAAAGATCAGTCTTGCCGTTGCGCTTGTCCGACGGGTACTTCTGCTCATCTGGCAGATCCTTCTGGTTCAAAGGATACTTTCTGGCAAACTTGAAGCTCTCGGCGAGTACGTAAATGGGAATGTTCTTTTCCTTGGCACACATGGCCATCGTGTAGGTGCCAATTTTGTTGATTATACCACCGCTTTCAACAACGCCCTCTGCTCCCAGAAGGACCATGTCCACCTTTTCCAGAATGTAGCCGATCGCAGAATCGACTATCAGCGTAACACTGATGCCTCTCTCCTCAAGTGCATCGTATAACTGCCGGCCACTGTAGTCGGGCGCCGATTCGGTCACGTACACAGTGAAGTGCTTGTGGTCCCCTGCCGCAGCGAACAGCGTGTCACGCACGACACGTGAGAAGGAATGCGTCAGGATCGTCGAGCGGTCCTGGACAAAGGGGGCCGCAAGCGCCGCAATTTTGGAGCGTGCCGCGCGCATCTTCTCCAAGAAAGTTCGGCCTCGAGTAGACATATTTTTCTTGCATTCGTCAATGGAGCCATCGAGCGCGGTGAGCGTAGCAAAACGCACAAATAATTCGCACGCAGACCTGACGCACGTGATCGAACACTTCGCAGTACAAATGTCACTGATAACATGCTGGAGGTTTTCTTCCATGCCTTGGATGGTCGTGTAGTCGTCCTTCTCGATGAACTCGAGCAGCAGCTGCAACGAAGCCACTGCAGGTGACAGATCGGAGTTCTCACGCAGCATGGCCTCCAAATCAGTGTTGATAGAATCAGCGTTCACACCTTCCATTTGGCCTACCCACAAGCAACACACACAGGAAAGAAACGTGCCACCTACACTGTAGTGTCACCAAAAGCAGCCCAGAAGAGTACGCCAGCACGCGAACACGCTGCAACAACCGGAACCGACCAAACACCGGCAACCCGCTATCGGAAGTGCGCGACTGAGATGCAGAAACAGGACTACAGAGGGCAGCACGACTTGTAGTTGATAGTATTGACTGCAGGTGGCACCACATTCTCGTGTTGATGCTGAAGCGAGAGGGCTTTCGCATGGCTTTCGCACTGATCTCCACTTGGTGGTTTTTCGTCAAATTTTCTTTTTCATTAACGTGACAAGTTATATGGAGTATACAATAATATTTAACATTAAAAAAATGTCAAACGCGCTGTTACATTAACTCACTTTTTTTCTCTGTCGTTTCCCCCCTGCATCAGGTTCTCTTCTGCTCCCGATTGCACGTGAGCGCATGTTTTCTTGTATCAAATTTAAAAGCCAATCTTTTGCTGCAATTACGCAGTAGACAAAACAAATGTGCGCAATACGAGGTGGGTTTAAAAAAGTCGACGAAAGAGCCACAAATACTGTACGCCTCGATGAAACAGGCGAAGCGTTCTGTAGAGCATGCAGAAACATTTTATTCTGCAAATAACGCGAACACATTTATTACTTGTGCATACACAACTATATATATATATATATATATATATATATATATATATATATATATATATATATATATATATATATATATATATATATATATCAGAGGTCATTGTAATTAAAGATGGGACCACACGCTTGAAATATCAAATGAATTAATGCAACACGCCGTCAGAGAAAGGACTTCGATCGTCCGTACGCAGAATCATATGCCCTAGGTAATGCCCGTGCAGTTTCAGAGACAAGTAGGACATCTCCCGGACTTTCAAATTCGGATATCCTACCACAGACGTTCGTAAAACATGTCGCATATGGAGCTATTATAAACATATTAGTTGTCTACCTAAGAGGTCTTATCTTTGAGTTTACTCGTAACCGAATCATGTTTTCTCGTATGTATCATGTCTGCGGCCCACGTGTTCGTCGTACTTTGTGAATTAATTTTCTGAAGCAATTTACTTTGAAAACTTCAGTTATAGTTCCATGTATGCCAAATGTGCCTATAGTGGAAGCTATAAGCATACAGCTATGATAATTGTGTACTGCATTCATTTTAGCGCGCGTGCGTGCGTGAGCGGGCGCTCTGCCCATTGCATCCATCACACAGCGTGTGCTGCGAATTACGTAATTTACAAAAGTCCGTGACATGCTCGTGAAAACGCGCAGCATATGTCCCCATGATGTCCCCCGCGGACTGCAAGGAATGTTCGTAGGACACGGAACGTGCAGCCAAACGATCGTGTGAGTGACGTCCGCGGGACATCCACTTAGGGTCATTGCAGTCACTGGCCGCACCGAGCTAAAAACACATTACCACATTTTGGCATCTCTATAGACGTACAGTGCCAGCAGGCGTCGCGAGTTTTGCTGTGTCACCGCGTACGCCGGCCCTTCAACACGTACGTACCATTCGATACAGTCGTCAAAGCGGCTGGCAGAAACTAAGTAATGCGTCTCCACATGCAAGGTTAGCTTGATTCGTAATTAAACGATGCGTTGAATAAGCGCTATATTCGGCGCACGGGGACTTACCCATTCCCATAGCCCTTCGTCTGTGCTCCTTGTTAATTCGATGGCCCAGCGCGAGGCTTGAACCAGCGCCCCAACCCAGCGTATCATGCGCACAAGAGCCAGCAGTGCGCCACCTAAGATACCAGCGGCTGTATAAATGAAAAGGAATATGTTATTGTTGTTCCCCAGTGAAATGGTGTAATTAACCCACTGCATGCATGGGCAGCAGCTACTCCGGTGAATCGCGCCGTAGATCGGGCGGTACGGAAGTTCACGAAAATAAAAAAAAAATGAGGGAAATCAATTGGAAAGAGAATTTCATTTTAGTATTCGTTTAGTATTCGATAAGATATAACATTACTTAATTCTTATAAGAAAATGGAGCGGCAGGCCGATGCGAATGAAACATAATTGTTTACATCTTCTCACTTAAAAAAATGAGAGTGGGCAGAGGTAAATTCACGTGCTCGCTTATGAAACATAGCCTTCTCTTGCACAGGCTAACGAAATGTTGGTGACGTTCGAGATGATGCAAAAGTCATTTTGCGTTGTAGTAGGTTTAAATTACGCGCCTTCGCACATTGCATGTTTGGAGCGCGTTCGATAAGCAAAGCAAAAGCGAAGATGCCTCGTGCAAAACTCTGAAACTACTTCACAAAAACAGTAAATTACAGTTTTAAGTTCAGTGTTTATTATTAAACACACTTTGTAAAATGTGTAACGTTCAAGGTGTTTAGTGTCTAGTTTTGAGTACGTAACAATGTTATTGATGACGTCAACAAGACAGAAACACATTGCCTTCAGACAAAGCGAACACGCAGAGAAGCGCAGACGACGCTTTTTTTATCGGCAAAACTTTTGAAACGGCCTGATCAACGACGGTAGCATGGAAGCGGGCACGACGCACCGGAGTGGTTTCCCTGTGTCCAGGGTGCGTATGATCATGAGGAGTTCACCGGAGGTGTCGTGCATCGGTCAGGACGCCGTGCAGATCACCACAAAAGCAGCGGTGAGTGCCCGAGAACCGCGCGGTCACTGTGCGATCCACGACGCGGTGCAACGCTTACGACCACACTGTTTCCTCCGCTCGCAGGAAAAATTTGTGGTGTTCTTGGCACGAGAGGCCCTCAAGCACAGCAAGGATCACAGGACGATTGAGTACTCTGACTTGGCGGCCGTCATAGATGCTCAAGAGCGTCTAGATTTTCTGAATGGTGAGGGAATTGCTCGAAACACCTGTTCATTGCACAAGCGAGCACTCGTTGCGAAACTTGCGAGCCTTACGAAGCCTTTCAGAAAACACGTCCTCACGTAGTAAGCTTGGTGTGACCAGTTTTCGATTGTTTCGAAGCATAAGCTCGCGTTTTTTCCTTTCTTTTTCTTCACGTATTGCAGTGTTAACCTGCTGGCCTTGAAAGCGGTCCATTCGTGCACATCGACTGTTGGAATAGTCGATCGGCACGGATGGTTAATGGTGCAGGATTAGAATTAAGTGGCAAGTGTACTTGATATGTCAGCGGTGCACTTTAGGTCCGCTCATGCTTATCTGAGCAAGCAGGTCGAATATGCAAAGTTACAGCATTCGTGAAGCACGAGTGCGTTGTTTTGAGAATGTCCGCCGTTAAGTATCAGCCATCTGCATGTCGCGCTCGGTGTAAATCATGCTACTGCAAACGTGAACTAACACTCAATCATTGTATATCATACGCATCCGTACAAATTTTCACTTCCGTTTTGCATGCGGTGAACGTACGATAATGACCAAAAGAAAGAAAGAAAGAAAAGAATTGCAATTTCTAAGGACGTCATTGTCTTTCTTGAGATGGCACATGGTGCGCGGATTTCATTTCATGTTTAAAATAGCAAGCCTACCGTCAGGAGTACTATAGCTCACCTTTAGTATAATGTACTACCTTTACAACATGCAAAGCCAATTGTACCGTCAGTGTTTTTTTTTATGTTGTTGCTCAACTATTGATATCTACTACACAATTAAAAGGTGAAGAAAGGGGGTTAACCGAGGGGCCTGACTTTTATTCGACATCATAAGAAGCCAACAAACACTGACACCAAGGACAACATAGGGGAAATTACTTGTGCTTAATGAATGAAATAAAGAAACGATAAATTAATGGAAATGAAAGTGGATGAAAAAACAACTTGCCGCAGGTGGGGAACGATCCCATAACGTTCGCATGCGTTTCTTTATTTCATTTATTAAGCACGAGTGATTTCCCCTATGTTGTCCTTGGTGTCAGTGTTTGTTGGCTTCTTATGATATGACTAATGAAAATCGAGCCCCTCGGTTAACCCCCTTTCTTCTCGTTTATTACGCAATGAGGGTCTCGCATCCGGCAACATTGATTGCTTCTGGTAGGATTTGTGGGTTTATTGACCGGTTGCCTTCAACCAAAAAGATCATGTTCTCGTAATGCCTGCAGCAGAAAGGATGTTCCACATCAGCCGCCAAGGTTTGCGAGTGGTGGCTCTGGCTAACACTTCCAGGGTTCTACTAGGAAACATAAATACCTAAGAAAGTGGATGGGGAAACGGCACTGTAATTAAAAGGTGGTATACATCTACTTTAACAATCACTGTTTCATCTAAAGAATACAACATCGTACTAGCTGACGCATTACAAAGGGGAAAATGTGCTAAGAAGGGGTAACTAATGCGAGTGGGTGATAACTGCTTAGCCTTGACACACTGTGCCACAGCAAAACACCACAATCAATTCATACTTTTGTACTTTCAACAGCATTGTGCCACATCTATCAACACCAACGTAGCAGATTAGATGGAAAAGTGCTGACAAGTGAAGCACTGTCTATCTGATTTGACATAAACTGCATAAACTAGGCCACCTATATGCATAAACCAGGCCAACTGTGTTCCACTTGTCTTTTATGGCTTAAAATGCAATGTGTTCCTCGTGAATTCTACAAGTGCTACCATGAATTGTTGCACCAATGCTTCATGGTACGCAAGTGAGTGAATACAAGATTAATTGGAATACACAAAGCATTAGTGCACTCTGCCAATGTGGAAAATCCTCGTAATTTCTTCGAAGTTATTCCTCCATATAGCCTTCTTACACTGTCAAATGTATATATATATATATATATATATATATATATATATATATATATATATATATATATATATATATATATATACATATATATAGTTATGGCTGAGGAAGTCATGCTGGCCCCGGTAGTAAAATGAAGAAAAAGAGTATGACGTATGTTGAATAAGCACAGTATATTTGACTGACGTTTCGGCTGGTGGACCAGCCTTTCACAAAGGCTGGTCCGAGAAAGATTCATGAAAGGGAAAATTGTAATCTACCTGTTTGTAGCATGAAGCTGCAAAGAAAACCCACACGTGTTTCTCAGAAAGAAAGCTTTGCAGTAGAAGAATAATTTGTTGTAGTCTGGGAATGATCCCAGGACCGTTGCCTTCCCAAGGTGGTCGCTCTAGAATCCGAGCTAACCAGGAGGCTAGTGGATCACTGTGAGGGCGATTTAATCGAAAAGTCAAAGCTTCATGCTACCGACAGATGGATGACAATTTTCCCTTTAAAGTAACTGTTTTACACATCAGTCCAGTGCAATCGTGTGCGAGGTTGTAAAAGTGCAACACACCAGCATGCTACATGTCATTGCCGCTGTGCTTTTCTGTATCAGACAATTTTTGCTATACTGATGAGCAACTTAAAAAGTGAAAATTTTGTTCAGAAAATTCACTGGCATTGCACACCTGTACTTCAATTCCTATTCTTCTCTTCTTGCACATTGCGCTAATCTTCGAAGTCACAATTATTATTTAACCGTGCACATGCCTGGAAAGTGTGTAATTACCGCTTAACAGCTATTTGCTCGGAGAAAGTGTTGTGGCACGAGGTGCAGAAAACTTGCCAGTGCTGCATTTACACAGGCACCAATCAGCCACCATTGTTACCTGTCACTAAGAGACATTGTGTATATGTACACACGATCATGTATAAAGACCAGAGGTTCAGTGGTACACATAAAAAAAAAAAAAAAACCCTACTGGCAACCTGAAATAGATGAATGCACTCCGATGTTTGCATGGCCAAGTCTAACTGCACTTTCAGCTTGAAGGAACCCTAATCTGCGTGCGGAACCGCTGCTTCTCATAGTTTTGGTCGTGAGTGTACTCGGTCATGCTGGTTCACATGCAAATAAGCAAATTGATAATTTGTTGATTTTGAGAGTACTGTTCATTATTTTCCCCCTTTATCCCTCTGTAAACATGTCTGGTCTAAAATGTACAGGTTTTTGCTCTACGCTTTATTCGTGCTCATTGTTTCTATGTTATGCCTAGAGAGAGAGAGAGAGTGAACTTTAATGAGCACCAGCAGTTTAGTCTGCTGGGCCTAGGCCTCCCACGATGGGACATCGAGGTCTTGCCTCTTCGCCGCTTCGTAGGCCTGCTGGGTCGCCCAGAGTTGGTCGTCGAGATGGGAGCTGCGCAGGGCGGCGTGCCATCTAGACGAGAGCGTCACGGGATTAAGGTCTGGGCATTGATGTTTGCACTCCCATAACATGTGGGGGAGTGTTGCTGATTGCGTTTTACAGATCTTGCACGTCTGGCTCAGGTAAATGTCGGGGTACATGGTGCAATAGCGTGCGAGGGAGGGTATTGTATTGTAGTATTGGTCTGCAACAGGCGAAGGGTGGTTGCCTGTGCTCTGTTTAACTTGCGGTGAGGGATGGGGAAACTTATGTTATGCCTAGTACAAAAAATATTTATGAAAGGAATATTTTAGAAATATTTTACAAAAGGTGTGGAATGTGTCTGGCAACTTTTTGCCTTGTATGAATGGACTTACCTTCAACTAAATGCTTCCATTGCTGCACTATCACTAAGTTCCTTTCTTGCTATTCAAATTGCACTCCAAGCTGTCCTGCCGAGCCCAAATAGAACAGTGTCTGCCATGTGCCACCCATCATTGCATCAAGAATTTGCATTGTTGAGCAACTTAGTAGATTTGTTCATAACATTCAAAAACATAGCAGGGCTTCATTAAGGCATAAAGGTTCATATGCTCTATATTAAATCAACTACACTTAGGGTGCTCGAATAGTGAAATTTCTTAATTGGATCGAACAACAAATATTTTCTCATTTCTAAACAAACTGAAATGTAAGAATTGTGCGGAATCCACTCAGAAAAAAAGAAAAGAAAAGAAGATGTAGGCATATTTGCATTTGATACATGTAGTACCATTCATAACCGGACTTAGTCCCTTGAACTGAGAAGCTCGTAAATAAGAAGCAACTGAAATGTTATTATACATGGCTCTCCATAATGGCAGTGGTGAAGCACAGCAACAACACGTCACCATATTTTGAAGGAGCAAAGTGCAACTCTGCAGCTCCGCACATAAGTTTAAAGGGATGTAAACAAAGTGGGATTGTCCAAATAATAAATTGCTTAGCCTAAACCAAGAAACAAAATTTGTAGGCCGCCTAAAGGTGAAGCGTCCTTATTGAATGACTGGAATTTACCTGCTCTGCATGTTCGCCTGACAACTAGTTCCATTGTAGCAACTGCGGCTTCCCTGCAGTAGAATCACTCGTATTCACCACTTTGCTCTGGCTTTTTCCTTGTAGACTTCAATAGGTGGTGTCATTCATTACACCCAAAACAAAACAAATATTTGACAACCTCGACTAGTGAATTCTCATATTAAATATGAATGTCGGTGCACTCCTAGTATGCAATTTAACAGCGTAGCTTCTTGGGCTTGTTTTGGGAGGACGAGACAGAGAAAATTCAGACACACCCAAACAGTATGTTTAAATATATATATATAAACGATACTGCCATAAGTTCACTTCTTCAGCAAGTGAACAACTATGAAAAGTGCATACTAGGATAGCAATGAATAGTGCGCAGAGGACGAGACAAAAAATTCAGACACGCACAAACAGTACGAACGCTAATTAGAAAATTTTTTTTCACATACATCACCTTTATATGCCCAAAGAAAAACATATTGCTTATACAACCACTGCCAGCGTCTCAGAAACGCTAGCTACTTATCACAGAGGAAAATAGAAGGCGTGCTCACACATGTGCGTCCTGCTCTGTGCATCTTTTCAGCTTCAGTGATTTCTCCAGTTACCCTGTCTTTGCTCCTTTCTATGACAACTCATTTATCAAGGAACAGCTTGCACGTCTTTTACTAGCAGGAGAGGATGTGATCAGCAAGTGTTCCCCCTCGCCCATACCTGATATTGCAAGCATGTTCCTTAAGGCGCTTGTTCAAGGACCTATCGGTTTGTCCGATATAGTGGTTCCCGCATGACAAGGGAATTTGGTACCTGACACCTTCATCGCAAATGACGTAAGGTTTCTGATGCCTTACCATGCTTGCATGAACGTTGACAACAACAAAGTGCGAGGATGCATAGTCAGGCATCAGAAACCTTGCTATTGCTATCCTAGTATGCACTTTTCATTGTTGTTCACTTGCTGAAAAAGTGAACTTATGGCAATATTGTTTCTCTCTCTCTCTCTCTGTATATATATATATATATATATATTAAAGTGATTAAGCTCAAGAAAGGAAACAGAAAAATATGTGGCTCAGAGTAACGCTCTCTGCTACAAACCATTATTGTCCACAGATATTGTCCCACAGAAGATCAAGTACAAGGACTACCTGCGGCTTGTAAAAGAAGCAGAGTCCAAAGAACTGCTGAAGGAGAAGCAAGCCGAGGTGTAACCGGTGGAAAGCAGCAGCACCTCTGCAGTCGTGTACACATCATGTCACATCACTGTAATATACAAGCTGGATCAGCCGTCTTTTATTTTATTTTCTTGCTAACAGAGAACATCTATTTCTGCTATTTATGCCTGACAAATAAAATGTTTTCTTGTCCACTTTCTTCGTCCAGCTTCACATCATGTCCAGCTGAAAGAGAGGGGGAAAAAAACCATACATTTATTCCAGGTGGCATCAACTGCTGCGCGCCTGTCACAGCGCCAGAAATACATATAACCACTGCTACGCCTCAAGCCATCTCACTCCTGAAGAAGGAGCCGGTCGGGCTCTGAAATGTCGAGTTTTTTACAAATAAACTTTGGTTGGAGTTTTACTTCTTTTTAACTAAGAAACTGCAGACTGTAGGTTCAAAATTAAAATGAATAAATTTTCAATATTAGTTAGGTCGCTATCCTTTGCGACCTTTCCATACAAAGCCTGGCTATGTAAAAAAAAAAATAGAATGTGGAATTTTACGAAGCCAAAACCACGACCTGATTAATTTTGACCACGTGTACCCCAATGGCAGGTACACGGGCATTCTTACATTCGTTGCCATTGAAATGTAGCCGCTTCAGCCGGGATTTGATCCTATGCCCTCGGGCTCAGCAGCGCAACACCATAGCCGCTAAGCCACTGCAGTGCATAGACTGGGTCAATGCATGACGCTCACCAGATCATCCTCATCCCTGGCAGGCTGCTCTTCCTTTTCTGCATTTTGCTTCTCAGCAGCGTAGAAACGCTCCACCTCATCATCTAGCCAGGTGCTTTGCTCACATTCCTTCTTCCCAATAGGTGGCACCGCTTCTACACGCGAGAAACGGGCACACATGTAAAGCACAAGTCAACTGAATGACTGGTGATAGGAGGGAAAAGGAAACACATATAGAAGAGAACATAACACTTTATACTAAATCAGCTTACTGTATAAAATTTCTTAGAGATTCAATGGTCTGTTAGTGAATCTCGAGGGTTAAATCTCAGCAGCAATAGAGGTAAAAGAACAACCTTGGTAGTCGTAATAGTTCTGCAGAAACCCGCAAGGTGGAGAGAAGTAATAAATAAACGGCAAATGAGATGTCCACCCTATCGTAACAATTGCTACAAAGGAAACCCATACAGGTTCCTCGAAAGAACCTTGGTAGTGCTTGCCATCACCACATTTCAAAGAGGGTTCTCATTTCATCTACCTGACCACAAACAGCAATGCATGTTGAAGTGAATACGCAGGCCTCTGAATGGTTCCTGTCACATTAAAGTGGCCCAAATAATATAAAAACGAAAAAAAAATTTCATTATTTAAAGTGGGTAATACCAAAAAGAAATGTGGTCATGAGTGAAGCAGGTGGTTTGCTTGACATTCACATTGTGCAGACAGAACATTACTACTACCCACAAGCAGCACATGGGCAGAGAAATACGGGGTCCATTCAAATCACCAGCACTTTCTGAACTAATTCAGGAGGTCCAGTTCAACATTGCAACAAATTCACACTGCCATCCGTTTGACATAGTGCAAACTTAATGCAGCACAATTTCACAGCATTCCCTGTACTAGTCTGAGAGGTAGCGCAGAGCTCGTGCCGGTGGTGACATGCCAGTTCTGCACAAGAGAGGACTGGCAGGACCTAGTTTACAAAGTGCAGGGCAAATCAATTGTACCTATGACAAGGCTGACAGCAGCAAATGTCTGATTAAACCAACAAAAAATTCCGATGAGAAATATATAATCACTACAAAATACTGCCACATACCATTTCAACATGCAAGATTGCATCACATCAATATTACATGCAGGGCTACTAGAAGCTTAGTAGATACTACCCGTCCACACCCCAACAATGAACCTTGTTGCTAAAGAATCCTCCCAACAGACCTTAAATTTGCCATTGTCGAAAGAATTGTGCAACACCTCAACCACTGCTTCACTGCAAACCATGTTTACTGAGATATATGTCCGCTCACCTTTCGTCAACAGATTCCAAACATCGTCCTGGTCTCTGCAGTGCACTTCCTTCAGTTTCTTCAGAAAGGTGTTAAACATGTCAGGATTGGCTTTCTACAAAACCATGACATTGAATTATAGTTAATTGTTGAAGCTGCACGTTCAAAAGTCCTAATGTTAATGGCTCTGGTTTAATTCTGGTCATCTTGACTTCTTTTCATGTGTACCTCAATTGAAATACAAGGTTCTGCCCTTCTGCCCTCATCGTAATCTGGCTGTAGTGATTAGGATTTCATCTCATGAACACATAATCACAAAATCAGTATGGTTAGGGTTTATTGTCCCAAAGTAATAGAGGGGCTAAAGGAGGTGCCTTAGAAGAGGGCTATGTATTAATTTTGACCATATGGAGTTTCTTAATGTGCACCCAAATCTCGGTATACAATCATTATTGTGTTCAATCCCCATCAGAACACACCGAAAGTGAATGTGAATCAAACCGAGGACCTCGTACACAACTGTAAAATGAAATAGCCACTAAGCCACTATCGCAGGTGCCTGATCCCCTAGATAGCACAATGATGTTGGTTGAAAAATATAGATTGCCTTAGTGAGTGAAGTGGTGGCGCTGCCTGTCAGTGTTACGATAAAGCAAGCAGTCTTTTGCTGTAGCAGTGGCAGATGGAGTCACTGATCTATCGCTGAAAAATTAAAACAAGAACTTTTTCCAACACTGCCACCAGTTTTGATTTACTTTCAACAAAACAGACAAGTACTGCATTCAAGTGTGATATTAAACAAAATATACCATGAAATACCACTTCTATCAGTAATTGTGCTCAATTGAGCCAGAATAGCCATTTATATACGGCACACCCTTATTTTCTCAACATAGCTTCAACATTAGAAAGCCTGGGCCTTCACAACTTATATCAGAGGACACACCTCAAGTGCAGATTCCCGGTAGGCTCGAAGGCAGTGCACTGCTTTGCCATGGGCTGCTCGCCCGAGGGCATCCTTGAACAACTTCAGAATGACTTCTTCCAGCTGCTGACAGACTGTCGGGAGGACAACACGGCACAGCAGTTACGTGCAGCAAGCTACTGCCTACAGCAGTGATTTCTATTGCAGCTGAATGCCTCCACAACAAAATAACCTGTAGAACGAAGAATTGTGTATGTCCCAGATGAGCTTCTATCTTTCATGTGAATTGTAGATAGCTCGGCAGTGAAGATTATTACAATAAATTAGCCAGTACAATGAAGAAATTTAGGCATCCCCAATAGCGTGACCTATTGCTTTAGAACGAACACAAGTTACTACACATTACTACAGCCCTCCGCAGATGCCACTGATCTGCGGCACACATAGGGAGTGCAGACCAACACGATAACAAAGACTGTGTGGTAGGATCTGGACTCCCCAGTAACTATAGCAAGCTTCCCAGCATTTGCCTTTTCTCTGCTGTGAGCAGGCCTGTGCATTGTATGTGTGCATATGTTAATGTAACAGCTGGCCATGTTAAGTACAAGTGGTTCATAGCCATTTTCTTTTCGTTCTTCAGTGTGTTTGGAGCAGAGTTTGTTGTAATGTCTCGGGATCACCTCAAAGAGTGTGAGCAGTGCAGGAAAAATGAAGCGTTGACAGCTTTCCATTAATGAAATGTTGCCAACTTTTGGTGCTGTTGCGAGTGGCTGCAGTTGCACATTCCGTCTGATGAAGTAGAAAACTGGGAAATTCTCTCATTACATATTTATTGAATTCATTTTAAATAGAGGTATTATTTCACTGAGGTGGTTAGCCTGCTCTGTTGTGAGAGGTACAGTGCACTATCTAAACAACAAAGTGTCCTGTATAAGTAAAGGAGTACTGACACAAAAAATTTCAATCTGGTTTTTTCTTCTTTGATAAGTAACTAGTGACCCAGTAATCACGGCACAAAACCTCATTTACTTCAGAGCGTGACAGGTAATTATTTCAAGTCTTGTCTGTAGCGACTAGTCCAAGTCTCGGTTTCAGAGAGCAACAAAATGGGCCAGAGAAAGAATGTAAACACAGCTGGGCATGTGATCGGAAAAACCTCTGATGCAGGCTCTGACGCACACGCTGGTGCGCAAGCTTCGTGTTGCTAGTTGATCTGTTATGCCTGCACGTGCTTTGTGATGTCCTCGCCACCGTCAACATCCTTTTGTTCGTTCAGCAGCGACGATTTTCTGCAGGCGGGAGTCACTACAGTATTATACCTGGCCGATCACTTTCAATTCGACCCACTAGAAAGCAGCAACTCAGATATTGCAGTCGGCGACAGCGAAGGTGAACCTCAAGACCCTCGCATTGGCCACGCTCAATGGTCAGTGCAGTATAGTCAAGCTGATAGTGCAGAAAATCTGCAGACACGACAAAAACTGCTGCTTAATTCTGCAGTTGCAGCAACACGGAGAACGCCCCACTGCAAGAAACAACTGAGAAAAAGAGCAAACGCAAGCTGCGTGGCAGCCAACGAAAATTCGTGGCATAGCGTTTTCTCGGTTGTTTACAATCCTTCCTTGATGTTGATTTCGCGAGGTGCTGCATTTTGCGGTTGGCTGCGCACACATACTTTACATTGATTTTAAATATGTTCTAAGCTATATTCGCCGTTTATATTTTCCAGGTGATGCGTGTGTGCCCACATAAATCGATCTCGCGTGTTATCTCCACTTCAACATTTTCTGTCGGTACCAAGAGGTTCCAACCACTTCGTTATGAAGGCATTTGGCTGTATTACGAGGACCAGAAAACAAATGAAGGTACCAAAGACAGTCTGGCAACTACCTCTGCAAGGAGCACAATTCATGCCTGTACCACGGGTAAAAGTATAGGAAGGGTAAAGAAATGAAAGCAGAAAACTTGCAAGCTGTAAGCACCATCAGAATCAAGGGGAGAGAATCAAAAGAGAAGGGACAGAAGAAAGGAGGACACCAAGCAGTCCAATGGCTAATGCTATTCCAATGGCAGTATATACATATAGTATTACCAACAGGCTGCAATACGAAAAATACAACAGAAAGAACGTACGCACAGATGTAGCAAACAGCTTTTGTATCAGCAAATCAGCAGGACTCCTGCCATCAAGAGACAAGCCACACCGTTTCTGACTCTTACTCTCACTAGTGATGGTTACTGGCAGTCGCGTGGGAAGCCAATCGATTTTCATGCACGCACGACCTCACTTTTTTATGAGTTCCTTATGGTGTCAGACATCAAGCAGAACATTATAAGCAGAGGACGGACAACCATGTCGCGATGAATCTGTGTATGACACTACACTGAATCTGTACCAACTATAGTCCAAACTTCAGTTCTTCCCCAAGTCATGACATGAAGGGAGGTGCAAGGAAGTGCTGTTTGTCTCAACCAGTTTGAAAAGCTGCTTCAGGGTAGCCTGTGAAGCTTTTGTCATGCTTCTGAGGCAGTGTTGCTTACCTTCTGGGTAAGAATAATCTTTGCCAGAGACTAGTTTCTTGAAGTCCTCTACAGGGTTCACCACGTCCACCTTGAAGAAGAAGGTTATATATAGTTAAACTACATACCTCCAATCAGTGAAGCATGTCAAATGCTCCCCATGATTGCTTTGTTCGAGACATGGTGAAAGAGCAGAGCGCATGCTTAGCACTGTTGCTGCATCAGAGATACACCTTAAATCTACCAGTCAGGTTATGACTGTCCACTATTTGATGTTTCGTAATGAACTCTATCGCCTCAGGCAAAAGATTTTGGTTGGTGAAAACGAATTCCTGGCTCAGTTTTATGAACTACTATATCTGCCTCTCAATTAACTCCATTCAATTATCACTGGAATCACTTGTTCTGGCATCACCTTCATAATGTATATTCCTATAAAGCATAGAATGTTTACTCTTTCCTTAAGTCATATCTACACACGTGGCAATGTTAGTTTTCTTTACCTTTGTTGTTGCTGTGGCAACCAAGTCTGCCATGCTGACATCGGCACGTGCCCTCTTGGAGGCAGGCTCGTCCGAGCTTGTGGCATCATCTTTGTTTCTGGAGTCAAAAGCAAGATTGTTGGTACATATATTTTTGTCATTCTTTTCGTGCATCAGTTACACCACAAAGTCATGATACCCTGATCAAATTTGGGCCCTTATCCTCAATCAGACTATAGCACAATTAAATGTCAGTGGTATCACTGAAGGAAATACCTGGTGTTTCATTGCTATGTTTTTCAAATAAGGCCAAACAGCTGGAAAACTAGCAGCATTTAAACGTCTACTTGAACACAGCATACAATAAATCGCCAGCTCAAGCAGACATGTATAACCAACTAGCCCACCAGTTTGTCCTGAACAAGCATTTAAATGATCCATGGAAGCTGCAACGTTTCTCATTTTGCTCCAACTCTGCTGCTAGCCTTAAAGGTAAGAGTGAAACCGCAACAGCTCTTCTCAACAGCTAGTTACAAGCGGAATAAATTTTTTAAAAATTACTCAGTAGTAGTGCTAACTGTCCTGTATAGGCACGAAAAGTCATTAAAGGTGTGTGTGTGGGGGGGGGGGACAAGCATGAAAAATTGAAATTTTGGGGGGATGAAAACATTTCATATTCTTGCAGCGTCAAGTTTCCCTAACATCCAAAAGGTGCCACCAAAATTTCACTGACGACTATGCTGTGCGAAAGTTACAATTTACATTTGTGCACGTGCCGGTGGCATTTCAGAAAAGGAAGAATGCCCACAGCGATCACTGTCAAAGTGCATTCGTAGCATAAGGAAAGGGCCTAGTGTGGCACTGCTACCGCAACAGAAAAAGGTCGTTCCCTGCTAATTTTTTTTATAACCTTCAGTATTGGCATCTAGAGCATCAAGGAATGTGCTAAAAAGGCTGATGAAATGAAGCCAAAAGCAGAAAATTTCAGGCACTGGTTACAGTGGAAGCAAAACTCAAGGGGGTATTGATGCAGATGTAAAGTGAACACATTTCCTGTAACGTGTGGCATTTGGCAACAGACTGTGCTTTCAATCAACACTGGCTATGTTGGTCGCACTCTATGGTTTCTTTGCCATTTCCAGCACTTAAAAGATAAATAGAGGAAGGAGTGCGTGCCCAAGGAGCGAGTAGATAAATACAGCAGACAGCTGGAAAGTGCCCAAAGAACATTCATATGTAAGAACACAGGGTACAAGAAAATTAAATGGCAAGGTTTAATGTTACAAAGCAACGAATGGCCTAGGAAAGCTGCTGCAGCGAAAGGTTCCAAATTAATTCTGATTACATAAAGTTCTTTAGGTGGTCAGTGATAGAAGGAAGATGTTGCGCTGCACGGCTGAGTAAAAGAAGAGCAGATTGAAGAACTGGGCATGATGTATAATATGCCTGACTCCCTGCGCTATTTTCTCTACACCCCCTCGATCATCTTGTAAATACACCCATCTCATCCGTAACAATATGCACAATCTGGCACTCTGGTACTCTTGGTATACTAAAATGGCACTCTTCTGACTTTTACAAACTGCTACCATGCGAGGCAAGGCAGGTCACAGTTCTCAGAGGCCATGCACACGGTTGAGTGTAGTTGCCAGGGGAAGGACCAGATGGCATGAGTGCGGAGGCGAGAGAGGAAGGAAGATGCGGGTGGTACGGAGTGTGTGCGGTGTGGTGTACGAGAATGGACAGATGTGGACAGTGTGGACACTGTGGAGGAAGACTCACGGAGTGTGGTAAGAAAGTGAACGTGTCGGCCTGTCATCATTCATAGCAACCATTTAAAATTTTTTTGCAATTTTGAAGATCACAAAATCTATCGTTTCCACAATTGCATCAAACAAACCTAATTTCTCGAGATGTCTTTTTCTCTTTCTTTCTTTCTTTTTTTTTAAAGGTTAAATTTCATTCAGGATGCAGCTAACAACTCACATTTTCAATTACGTCATTTGTTCATGCTGAAAAGCTAAATTTTCAGGTTTGTGGCGCAAGGGCAAACCAAGTAGTGTATACTTAGTCCGATGTGTATAAACCTTTTTCTAGTGAAAAACTTAAATATAAGGGAATGGCACCACCAGTGAAAAGCCTGGCTTTTCCTCAGGCAAGATATTGCAGAAAAAGGTTAAATACCATTTACAAAAATAGACTTGCAACAACAGCTTTTGTTAGTAACTGAGGCGGCTTACAGATTGTAACAGTCATATAAGTCCTCTGAATATTAAACAAGCATTTCTAACACGCCGTATACAATTTGTAAATGCTAATGAAGTTAATTCAACTCTAACACCCGTCAAATCTGGTGTTCTACAAGGGTCTGTACTTGGGCTGCTGTTATTTTTTATCTATGTTAACGATATATCTGGTAGCATTTCGTCTAAAATTTGTCTTTTTGCAGATGACTGTGTATTATATCACAAAATTACAAATGATGCTCATATTTCCTATCTTCAGGACGATTTAAACACACTTCATAACTGGACTAAATAAATGGCACATGCAACTTAATGTCAAGAAATGTAAATTGAGGCGAATATCCCGTACTAATGAAGCTTGTAGTGCCTATTTACGTGATAACATTCCTTTAGAGAGCGTAAGAAACTACAGATATCTCGGCGTCCATATAACCTATAACTTATCTTGGAAGTACCATATCGACTACATAATGAACAAAGATAATCGCACACTTGGATATCTTTGCAGAAACTTTTCGCTCGCACCGTTATCACTCAAACAATTGTTATACATGACATATGTTCATCCACAGTTGGAATACGCATCATCAGTATGGGACCCACATCATGCCATCTCAATTTAGTGCCTTGAAAGTGTCCAGAATCGCTCCGCTCGGTTTATACTAACTAGGTAATTACGATCGTACGGCAAGCATGGCACAAATGAAGACTACACTGAACCTACCTTCGCTGTTAACCCGCAGCAAAAAATCACGCCTATGCTTATTTCATAAGATTTACTACCAGAACACAGCGCTTCGGTCAGCATAGATTAATCCAGCACCATTCATCTCCTCATGTAGAGATCATTTGCATAAGGCACATGTGCCTCGCTCTAACACACTAACACATTTGCAGTAAGTTTTGCCAAAAACATGCAATGAATGGAATGGTCTGCCAGCATCTACTTTTAGTATAAGTAATCCTGTTCAATTTAGATATGCTTTAGTTAACTACATCTAAATCATGAAACTTATGGTTACTATATCATGTGAATTTTTGCAGTATAAATACGATATTTACAACTTAACTATGTATGTATTGAGCTATCATTCCTAACTTGTGTATTGAAAAGTGTATCATCAAATTTCTATGGTGAGCTACTACTATAATTTTTTTATGTAATTAGTGAGCTATCATAATTTTTCATTGTTACTTATACTGTGCCTTTTCTTTATAATCTAATTTTTAACCTCCTTTATCTAGCCTCTCCCCTCTATAATGGATGCTTACTCTGAGGGTACTGTAAATAAATAAATAAATTAATTAATTAAATCAGCTATCTGACTTCCTTGGGTATTGTCTAGCCTTAAAGGTTTTATGTGTTCAGAAACATAAAACGAATATACAGCAAAAAAAGAAAAAAAAAAAGAAACACATCTGCACTGACTGGTCGCAGGGTCCAACTCCGTTGTCTTGAGGCACTTTTACTGGGGTGACGTCCTCCAGGGGAAATGCAGATGAAATTTTCTTTAGAATGGGCTCTGCAAGCTCTGAAACCTGTTGGAGTAAAAACCACCATCACACTTCATAGTACAATACGAATAAGCTCTAAACCTAACACTACGTATGCAAAAATGCATATACGTATGCAGAACACCCGAAATACTCTCGTCAGGAAATCACTGAACATATTAAACTGAAAGTTGTTGTATTTAAATGAAAAAGTCGAATTCTAGTAACTGCAGGAAGCATACATTATTTAGACTGCAAAATTTTCATACAAATTGATGAAAATCACACAATATTAAAGTTGAACAATACGTTTACAACTGCCACGCTGCAATGAAAATGCATATGATTTCTTTCCAAACAGCATTTATTGCAGTGTGCCCAAAGTGAACATTTGAGCAGGTGCTTCATCAATTCATTCAAGGTTTTCATAGGCCAAAACACAATGAATAGCAGCAGTGGCCAATTGGTTACACAATACTTATTGGTATGAAATCTGGCATTATACATTAGTTAGCAATAATAGTGACAAGTACCTTAAGTGTTGTTAGGCTACAATGAATGAGCTATTGTGTAACGCACATCTGACGCCTGCAATGCAGTAGTACATTAGCACAGTATAGTAACATGTGAGCAGGTGCTTGTTTACAACATAATATCTGTTCTTGTAGCAATGATACAAAGTTGTAAGCAAGATGTTTTCCCTTCCTTTCATTCCAAAATTTTTATCAACTTTTGCAAAAATAGCCAAGATCTTAAATGAAGCAATTCACTTGAAAAAGTCACCACTACAATTTTACTTTCATGCAGAATAAGGTTCATTCAGCGCAGTTAAGCAATTCGTCTGTGACAAGAGCCCCGTGTCCATGTCAACGGGTGACTCAGGAAACATCTAATGACGTATCTTTCTTCGAAGAAGGCATTTGCTTCTGATACTGAAAGTGAAATGAAGAAAGGGATGCCCACCAGCTGTGCTCTCTAATACAGGAGATAACATATGTGATGGTGTCCTTGCTCGAGAATGGCATGACTAATTTTGTTATCAGGCCCTGTGATGCCCTCTGTTTGTGCTACAGAGCCTCCAGACGAAACTCAAAGCACCAAGCTAGTCTCCACATCTCAGCGCCATCCCGACCTCAACTCTCCTTTCTTAGTTGCAAACTTGCATGGTAGAACCACGTAGTACATTTCTTGCAGGACCGTGGGAAGAACAAAAAGTATTAGCACTATGAAGCATTATATAAAAAAAGTTATGCAGATCCAACATATATGTTGGATGAGTCTATGCTATGAGTCTATGCTATAAAGCTAATGACAATATGTACAATTGTTTATTTTCATCCTATGCAAAGTGTAATTTCACGCAATGTTCATGTTTATGTGCCACAAAAGTTCCAACTTTAATCTCATCAGTGAGTAAACAAAGGATGTTCCAGGAGAGCCATTGCTTCGAAAACTGGACAACTCTTATATTGTTGTCCTGATGAAGACGCTCGTTGAAACACTAGCTTCAGAGATGTCCCTTGTTTGCCAAATGTTGACCACTTAATCGTGCTATTATGTACTATACAGTATAGTAACATGCATGTAAATATGTATGTACTTTTAGGAAAAGCTGCCTTCGGTGATGCAGCAACTGAGAAATGTACTGAGAGACTGAATCCTTCTCTCCTGCTATATAACTTCAGAGAAACAATAATTTGGTCTAACATTGAAATTACAAATAAAGCTTCCATTCCATGAATTGTGTAAAGTAAAAAAATTTAATTCTGGGGTCTTATGTGCCAAAACTGCTATTTCATTACGACACATGGCACAGTGCGGGGCTCCGGATTAATTTTGACCACTTGGGCTTCTTTAACGTGCACCCAATGAGTGGTACACACACACATAATAGCAACACACTGTATGAACGGATCAACACTACAGTAGACTCTCGTTAATTCAAACTCGAAGGGACCCCAGGATTTTGTTTGAATTATCAGGAAGTTTGAATTATCGGAAGTTCTCGCATATATGACTCTGAGCAAGATTACAGCGCACGTTACAATTAATTATCCACTTAAATCATATTTTAAACATTTCACTCTTTAATTACACAGTAAAAACAGAGCAGAGGTGAAGGATCCAGAACAAGTTTAATGGAAATCTATGGCTGACTAGACCGTTTGAAGAAATCATGAATTGTTGATTGTTTTTTCTTTACATGTGCATTAAGAACAAAGTTCTCTATTCCATTAAGAGCAGCCAGTTGTTCTTGAGAATTTTCTTCTACAGTCAGAAATTTGCGGACCTTGGCAAGGTAGTGGAAGGCCTGTGCTGCTGTCACAGAGGATTGCTCTTCTGATTCCTCTTCACTTTCGCTGCTGTACTGTGCTGGCAGCACCTCAGCCACCAAGTCGTCCAGGGTGTCTTCCCTGCACACGCAGAGGTTATCATCGGCAGCCGCAAATTCACTGAGGTCAGCAGCTATGTTGTGTGCTTGGAGTGCAGAAAGCACTAGCCTTGCTTCATCGCTCTCCATTTGGAGGCAGTCTTCACCTTCATTTCGAGCGCAGTCAGGCAAGGTATCACTGGTGTGGCCTGGTATGCGGAAGGCATGCTGGAAGCAGTTCCGTATCGTTGCCGATGTTACTGCACTCCATGCGTCAGCTAGCATTCCCACAGACGACAGCAGTGTTACGCTGTACGACATGGAATTATCCATGCATATTAGCATCCTCTTAAGGAGTAGCTTTCTGTAGTTTATCTTCAGACATTTGATTACCCCCTGATCCAGAGGCTGGAGGACAGCTGTTGTGTTTGGAGGGAGGAATTCAAGACGAATTGCCTCCAGCCCCTCCACGTCACCGTGAGCGGGACAATTATCCACTATCATCAGCACTTTTCTTTTATCGCGCTTAAACCGCACGTCAAGTTTCCGCAGCCAATCCTCAAACAAAGATTGCGTCATCCATGCACGTGCATTTGCTGCATAAGAAACGGGAAGAGTTCGGACGCCTTTAAAGCATCTCGGACGCTTCGATTTGCCAACAACGAAAAGTTCGGGCTTGTGACTACCATCCATATTGGCACAAACCATGACTGTGAGCCGCTCCTTGCTCAGCTTTCCGCCGGTGCAACGTTCCCCCTTGCGACACAATGTTTGCTGAGGAAGGCACTTGAAGAACAGTCCCATTTCGTCAGCATTACAAATGTCAGCCGGGGAGTATTCAAGCAGTAGGCTCTGAAGACGCGTCTGCTGCCAGTCGGTAGTAACCGCCTCATCGACCGCTGCCGCTTCTCCACTTACTGTTTTGAAAGTGAGGCCATGTCCCTCCTTGAATCGCGACACCCATCCATCACTAGACTTGAAGTCTTCAATTCCAAAGCGCAAAGACAGTTGTTCGGCCTTCTCTCGCAGGATTGGTCCACTTACTGGTAGACTGCAGCTCCGAGCGCGCTTCAGCCAAAGAAAAACTGCCTTCTCAAGCTCCGGATGCGCCACCTCCCTAAGCCTTTTTCTGTCGGGAGCGAAATGGCCTGCGTTGTTTCGCAGCTTGTCTTTCGCTTTCACAATCGTTGTCAGCGTACTTTTTGTGATTCCATACTTCAATGCCACAGAAGTCTTCTTCGCTCCAGCCTCAACTTCTTCTATGGCTGCCAATTTTTCTTTCACAGAAAGGGTTCGGTACTTCCCCCGCGGAGACATGATGCTACCAATGCGGGCGACTGACCAGGGAAAGAAAAGCGCGAGCGGTCCCGTGATTCGGAATCGGCCGATGCTACTCGCGTCACTTCCGCACCTTTTTTTTTTTTTCCTTTTCTCGTGCTCTTTGTTTTTACGTCAGGTCTTACGTCAGTTTTGAGCGTTTTGACAAACGCAGGTGGACAGTCGTCATTTCCACAAGTTTTGAGGGTTATGTGTTTTAATTTCGAACTTCCTGCTTTGAACTGGCTAGCAAGCATGCTAGCAAGCCACGGAAAGTTGAGCAACAATGTGCCCTTCGGGAGGCTTTTGTTTCGAACGTTTGTTTGTTAGGCTCTTGTTCGCTTTCTTTTATTTTTTTAGGCCATAGTGCGCTTATTTTAACATTTTCCGCTGTTGTGGTGATATAAGAAGTCAGATTTTTCACCAGTGGTGGCAACGATAGCCGATAATTTTCCGGTATGGACAAACAAAAAGTACGAATTAACCGAATTGCGGTGTTTGAATTAAGCGGCCTTAAAATACATTGAAAACATGGCGAACCAACCAAAAATTTCATTTTTGTTTGAATTAACCGAAAGTACGAATTATCAGAGTTTGAATTATCGCGAGTCTACTGTATATACAATATATACAGCCTTGCAGTGGAGGTCTGTAGGGCGTCAATTTATGCGATCCTCCTCATTTATCCTCCATTTGTATGCGGTCTTTGGGGCCGTTCCGCTGGAGCACAGACGCGCAACACCCAAACCACTGCGTTACCCAGAAGAGTAGTAGGCATATCTTATTTCCACCCCCACCAGATTGCGGCCGCCACAACCGGGATCCAACTCCCGACCTGGAGCTCAGCAGCTCAATACCATAGCTAGTGAGCTACCATGGCAGTAATCCTACAAAGTGACCATTCCATGTGAACACGAGGCATTTTCACCCACTTGTAGCTTCAATGTAGTGTTCCGATTTGTCTGTTATTGCTTTACTCAAAATATAGATAAAACTTAGACCATTCTTAGTCAGCAATTCCTTCCCAATTTCGGTTATTCCTCCCTGTAAGATAACAGGGATAGGATTCTGACTTGTGTGCAATAACAGTGGCAAAGCATAAGGACAATGAAGGACTTCTCATGTGACAACTCACTCACCGCCTTGGGCGTCTTGATGGCATCTGCAATATGTTGAGGAATAGGAGGCAATGGGTCTTTTGGATGCATTGCTCTGTGTTGAATACACTGTGGACAATGAAATTAATACTTCATCAGGCAAATAAAAATGCAAAACTAGCAAAGGTTGAAGGATATGAAATAATCTATTGCTAAACAAACGAGTCCAATATTATGGGGAAATTACAAGAATACCAATCTGCACCAACATTTTAAAATGCACGAGGTTTCAACCTCTGAAGAGTTTGAAAATAAGAACAATGACAGTACAGTACGACTGCTTTCTGAAACTTGTATTATTGCAATGCCATCTGGAGTGTGGGAAATACAAATGTGCTTTTTTCAACGTGCATTTTTCAGGAAACACCTTCTCAAATGAGTGTCAAACCTATGCATCTTAGTGTAGGGAATCTGGGCTAAAATGTTTGGAAACAAGCAAGCAAAGCATAAAATTATCTAAAGTGTCCTTTAACCTGCCCACTGATGGGTCAGCTTTTCCACACAGCCTAGTCAACTAGCAGTCATGCAGACTGCATATTGAAAAGTGCAATTGAGGGAGGAAAAAGGCTGCATAGTACTCAAAGCATGGTTCAATATATTGCAGAATGCTTTCCAGGACGGGAAATAATAATAATAATAACAACAACAACAAAAACAACAACAACAACAATAATAATAATAAAGAAAGGCTCGCATTTATATTTGTGTAAGTATGGTACTTGTCCCTTGTATAGACATTCTCTTTAGGGAGAGGGAGAGAGAGAGAACCTCCACTCTGGACTGTTGCACATGGGTACAAAGGCATGGGCAGCCGCTTCTGCAGAGCTTTCAAGGGGGGCTCATGTGTCTTTACAACAGTACAGAGGGCTTCATGATGATGTCCAGGGAGCTCTCGTTGCAAAAGTCTATAGCAAGCATATGCAAAAACCTCACAACAATACAGTATTTTTATGAAAATGGTGAATACATATCACTCTGTTCAACATCGAAATGACATCAACTGTAGTCCTCCCGAGTGCTGTGCTGTTGACAAGGGGTTGATGAAATGTGAAGTGCAGTATATCACATGCAATGCCTCTATATCACAAGTGCCTGCTGATAATTTTATACAACTGATTATCTTTCTCTGCGCACCAGTAACATGGCTTAAAATTCAACTAAAAGCAGTGTCAACATCCACATAGCCAGCATGCACAATAGGGTAGGACTTGCTCACCTGATACAGCCGCTGCAAGTATGGATTTGAGGTTTGACTAGACTTGAACAGCTCTTCTGGTTCTCCATTTCTGTCAACAGGAACAAATACTATGTACGCACAAGTGTCCTATAAAAGCACTGCTTGATACCTGGCTGCAACTTGTCATGTAGACAGACAGTGCAGCAAAGATAGTGGGGAAATAATAATAATGGCCAATGCCAGCAATCACAGATTTCTTTTTCACATAATTTCTAAGGAAGAACAAGCATATGATTAAGTCCTCAAGATGGCCACCTAGAGTATTTATATGCCTGACTCAGTACAGAGCTGTCTTGGCAACTCCACTATGATCGATATACAACTTCCAGAAGCTGCAGTCACAACTGTCATACAATGCTCCGCAGGTAAATCTCACAGGCAACAGTAACGTTACAACAAGATTGCTGAAGAAAACCTGATAATCTTATTTGCTTACCATTCCTTACTGTACAGGTAAATAAAGTATAGACTGCAAAGCGTTGGCTGGAAATGCTCAGTCAAGTGCAAACATAAGCATGCACATTTGACATCAGCATAGCTCACTCCCAAGCTGAAAAATATATGTTGGCCAGGCAGGAGGTCAATGACTAAATGTGTGGCCAATCAAGAATGAGATGTACAGTCACCCAATACTTTAACAGCACCGCATAAGCGGCGACTAGCCCGGTTGGTGAGCGCCTTCTAATGGTGTGAAGCAACCAGATCAGCGGGAACTTGTTGATCTCTTGCTGAGAGCATCGCTTCGCGCCATTAAAAAGTGTTCACCGGCCGGCTATTTGACGCTCGCACATTTCTGTTAAAGAATCGGGCGACTGTACTTTAAGAGTTTTTCCTAGCAACTTCTGCATTTCAGTGTGCGTCGGCATGAACATGAGCTTCCTAGCAGCTGCATGCTGCTTAAGTTAAAAGCAATCTGCAACAGTAAATGGTCAAAAGTTCGCCTTTCTTGATGATAATGTTGCCTTTCAACTTGTCTGTGAGATTCAGCAGGTATGAATCAAGCCTGAAGAATATGTAGGAGTGATGGAAAGTATTCTTTCAAGCTGCTTCTGTGCACATATGTACAGATCCTGTGTCACTTACTGCCAAAAAAAATTTGACAGTCGCAAGAGCCAGTACTTTGTGGTCTTTCATTGCTTTTTCCCATGCAAGATGTCATTCAGCTGGTCGACACAAGAATGAGAGGTTTGCTGCAATTTGCTCATTTGTTGAGCAGCAATAGTTATATACTACAGTGCCACTGTACAAATAATGTTTCCCAACAGTTCGACTGTTTATTTAAGGGCTAATCTTTCACAGAAGGTAGTCCACAGAGAATGCCATCTTACATATCCACAGCTGTAAGGTCCATCGCCGCTATGAGATCATCAAACAGGGACAGCTGCATGTCTGCAAAGACAAATTCAACTCATTTGCATTCTGTTATATAAAGAAGAGCCTGAGTATCACTTTGGTCCCATACACGATGTGGGGTATCATACGCGATCTTGGGACAAAGGAACAACAACACAGTAGAGTAAACAATCACAAGGGCATCTACTGTACCTTTCATACACTAATGCCAGATAGCCGAGTTGCCATCCACAGAGCATGCCAATGGGTGCACGACAAATCGAGGAAGTCCAACTTGCACGACTGGATGGCGAGCGAATATGTTCGCCCCCATGCTGGAAACCAACGCCTGGTTGTTCGCATGCACAGTCATGCGAATGGTGTTGCATTGGAACGATCGTGTTCGTCCATCCTGGTGTACTGCTCTGAAGCCTTTCTCGGGAAAGTCACGCGAAGCGTCAGCCAGCGTGCGAGACGACCACGCATGCCGCCGACTCCAAGCCAAAGGGGAACAGCCTACTCCCTTTTGTGCCTGAGTAACCCTGCCATTCGGTGGCATCAGCAGTGCAACACTTGTGCCACCTCTCATGCTAATCTGCAATGCCCACCACCGGCGCTCGGCTGTGCAGAGAATCTGGATTATAGGAGGCAAGAGCTAGGAGGGGAAAACATCAGGGGATGCGTCACAGTCGAGCGTCCCCATGACGGCTATACTTCATTTCATACATTGCACGCAATGTTGTGGAGGCTAGCTTGACCTTTTGCCGTGGCTGCGTTAGCAGCAAAAAATAATTTGGTGTCTTTACCCAGAAATTATTAGAAACAGTTTATTTCAGCTCAGCAAGTTTTAATCCTTTAAAATGAACATGCTGTGTTACGCAGCACTCACTAGGTTGTTTTAAATCATTTTGCTTTTAGTCTTTAACCCTATCATGTTTTTTCATTTCCAGCCTGTTGTGGCAGTCTCATATGCATGCTCGCGTAAGCATATGCTGTTGGCATGCAGCAACGCACAGGCTGACTGATAGCTGGACTTGTTTCGTGGCGTTGCGCAGTCTGAGAAATCTGGTGTGACACTCAAATACATAACTAAGATCTCCCCCCTGCCAAGATTAATCTTTTGAAAAAAAAAAAAAATCTGTGGACATCATTTGATGAACATGCTAAACAAAGCCAACAGGTAGACCTGGATCTATTTTTTGTGCCATTCATAATTCCCCCCTTAAAGGGTAATGTTAATGTGCTCTTCATCATAATGAAAAGCAGCACATTTGAATGAAAACAGCAGCACAAGTGCTGCTTGTCAAGAAGGCCATGATTAGTAGAGACAAAAAATTGCTTACCAGTTGGAATATTGTCTTTGTTGGTGTCCAGGGGCAGAAACGTGAATCTTCGCAAGTCTTCCATGTAAGGCAATTGAATGAACACGAGGCACTGTGAAGCGAATGAAATTATTAAGACAACACAGGTACTGCCCCAGCCCTTCTGGGTAGGATTAGTGACAGCTACCTGTGCAACAAAGCCGCAAAAGGCAACAACCTCAAACATGAAAGCTTGATGTAAAATAGAAGACGAATTTGGCTATGGACCTAAATAAGTCGCTGCCATGAAAGTCTGCCCGAAGCAAAGAAAGTAAGCACGCTTGGACACCAAGTAGTGATGACAAAGAAAGGAGGGCATGGTGTCAGGTGAAACGTGAAGTAGAAAGAAAAAATAAAGCAAAAGCATTCAGCAAGCAGTATTGACATGGCCTTGAACTAAGCAAGAAGACAACAGTTTTGTTCTGTTCGAGGAAAGCGGGCAAGTTTGGAAGCAAGGTCCCAAGCTAAAGACTTATCACTGACACTGCACATGTGCAAACAGCCTCTTCTTTTCTGGAGGCTTGTTGAGACTCTTTCTGCCGTCACCTTTCCAAATAATACCATCTAATAAGATGCTCAAGATGCATAATATGCAGCAAAAACTGGTGATCTACTGACTAGGCTTAAAGTTCATATGTGCCAGCATGCATTCAGACGTACAGCCAATTTCAGTTAATTCAACATCAAATAATTAAACCCGTCTTGTAATTCAGTCCTGTCCAGAAATCTTGAAAGGTGCCCATTTTCGTTAAATGTTTACTTTAACTTTGATAGATGAATAATGTGAATCAATTTCATGGCTCTGCCATGGCTGAACTTATAAATTTAACAGACTGCAAAAAGAGGACAATTGCACTCCAGTAACGAATTTTGAATGCTAACACCCCGGTCAAGTGTCGTGGTGGCCTGCCCACCTAGTGGACATGTGAGCACTCTATGATAATTACCACGTCCCGTGCAACAGTAACCATCTGAATACTTGAACACATGGCAGTACTATAGTGTCAATGTAAGGGTCAGTTTGGGCTCAACGTGAAGATCGCCTGGTGTACTCTCTCGCACTCCATATTTCAGTGCGCTCTTTTAACATTTATTGTGCACTACTCTAGCTGGCAGTATCTGTAATATATCTAATGCAATCACGGCAGTGCACACTATAACACTGGCAATACAGAATCCTTGAAGAACAAATAAAAACAAATTTCTTGAGAAGAACTCAGCCCTGCCAACCATACAAGATGAATAAGAAATATAACTTCTACAATAGTGTACAGTCAACAAATGATTTTCTGAACAACAAAAATATGGACATGTTCGATTATTCAAACATCACAGTGGCACCACGACTCATCTCTGAGATGCAATTTGGAATGATGACAGAAATTTCTGGTGCCTTGCAGTACACAGCATGATTTTTCCTATTCTTCTTGCAAATTCAGCAGCTGTGGCGAGCAAGAACTCCCATTCTTGTTCCTATATGTTTCCAGCTCCTTATTGAAACAGAGTAGAGAAAGGATGATCTGCCAGATGCTGGATCGTATGTTTTGACCTTGCCAATCCAAGAGTAACTGACTGCTAGCTGCAAAGAAAAACAAACTACAGTAGACTCTCTTTAAGACGAACTCGAAGGGACCATGAAAATTTATTTGTCTTATCAGAAGCATAACTGGCAACATGACCAGGTGCATCCAAATATCTTACTTCAAAATGGTAAACGAAGTAGACTGGAAATGCGGGAAAAATGACATAAAAAGCTTTTATTTACTGAGCTTCATAGAAAACTGTTTTCGAATGGTACTCTTCCTTGGTTTCATCGAGTCCGTGATGAATGTTTGGCACTTTTGTGCAAATTGGCAAGCAGCCACAAATGATGTCATCTCACCTAATGACCTTAAAAATCCTTCTGTGCCTTCATGCTGCTGAAAAAAGTTTGCTAGGGAGTTAAAGCAGGCATCTGCCACCTCACAGGTCATCGGCGCAGGCTCCAAGCTAGCGAAAGCATGAAGGAGCACGCTGAGCATGCAGCAAAGCAACGCAACCTAGAGGAAAGTCTAGGTGATGCAGAGCAAAGTGGGGAAGGAGAAACGAGGCGAAGCGTTGCTGAGGAGGAAGGTAGGCGGAGGCACACTGGGTTGACCTCCTCTGGCAGTTGCTACAGGTTTCGTCTGCGATATGGACATACTGGGTTCGTCTAGTGATAACACCGTCCTCGCATGCCGTATGCTGTGTGTGCAAGTGAAAGCATGCAATGGTGAGCCGACGATGGTGGCTCAATCTCGTGTGTGCAGAGGAGGAGGGGCCATTGTACTACGGTGGCACGAAGTTGCATAGGCTATATCTTGAATGCGATCTGCTTTGGAGGCACAGTCTAGGGGGCCAATGGCTCGTAGTTTTGCACATGCTGTGTTCTCGCTGCTTAGTTTGCATTGAAGCGATAGACAGCGCAAAGGTCATTTCACTCGCTGCTACTGCCACGATTCCTCACGCTAGTGTTTTGACAGCGAGCATACATGGTCATCGAGTGTTATGTGTTCATGTCTGCCTGTGTGTGCTGACATCATGCTTGTTAATTTAATTAGTAAGTGAATGTTTACAAGGGGGCGTTCTACTCCGGTAGCTGCTGCGTATGGCACGGCCACATGAGTCCTGTCTTAAAATCGATCTGCGATGCAGACAGTCTAGGCGCACCGAGGGCCGATAGCTTCGTATGCGCGACAGCACCCATACGCTTGCTAGTAACCTGCGTTCATGAAGTGAAACATCACTGTCGCTTTTTGTTTCCTCCTCCTCCTGTTTTCGCCTCTGTCCACGGGCAATGTGCGCCAATGTATGCGCCCCCGGGCGCGGCCCATTGAGGCACCCTAGCCTCCAGGATTGGTAGTGATGGCAGCCGCTCCGAATGTTAGTCTTAACCGAAGAGCATGTCTGAGGTGGTTCGTATTAAGCAGATCTTTTTTGCATCGATCTATGGAAAACCAAAGAAAATTTCCCATGGTCATTAAATGCGAGAATTCACCTTAACTGGGTTCATATTAATGAGAGTTCACTGTATACAATAGGCCAAGCCAAGCTGCCAAACTTGCTCAGGTAATGTACAAGGTTGGTTTCGTTTGCGTTTATTGTTTGCTGCATGTGTCCAGTTATTTTTGTTTATAGTGTGAGACATTCTTGTGTCAAACTTCAAGTATTCTTTGCAGTGATAAAGTTTTGTTGCTCAGTCAACAAGGAGACTGGTGGCAAAGTGCTCGAGCAGGAGCATGCAAACTAGAACGAAGACGTGCTGCCGAAAACACAGCCATTAAATGCAAATTTAATGCAGGCACAAAGGGTACTTTTGTCTTGACATCCAAAATACTGGCCAACTTGTCATGAAAAAGCATAGGTGTGTACAGCAATGCATTGGTGACTTTTCCCAGTCACTCGCAGAATGAAAGCATTTGCTTTTTTTGGTGAATCTGCTTTTCTGAAATATGATTACTCAGATTTTTTGTCAATTTACTGCCAAGTTTATATGGCTTGTTGGTGATTAGTATACATGATTTTCCAAGGAGCAGAGTACAAGCTCTCCCACCTTATAGCGTTCCTTGATCCGTGGGCTTAGAAAGCCCATTCGAGGTGCACTCTTGTCGGAGAAGGCGTACCGGACGATAGCCACCATCTTGGACTTCTTGAGGGCTTGGATCAGTGCAGATAGGGCAGCACCAGCAGACTGCACATTTAAACTCCTACTGTCTATGCGAATATGCAAAATGAACAGTGCGGGTGGCTCAAACATTAGTGACATGCAAAGCAATAAAAATAATCTTAAACACTTTTTTATTTGAAGCCTCTTTTTTTTAGCTGGCACAACTTATCATATGGCATGATAGTTCGAAGTCCCACAGTCTTATGTTGAGCCACTCTTGGCCACAAACAAGGCTGTGTTCAGTGTGTAGTAGAATGCACAAGCAGCTTCAACATACTGAAACCATTAAAGAAACCAGTGTTTTAAAATTTGGTTTAAATAATTGACTATACAACATATTTAGGTCTGAATGATTATGTACCTACTGTGTTATGTGCCACACCAAGCCACACGCTACAATGAATGGCTGTATGTGCCAAACGATTAGTATATGATGAGTACAATTACTTATTTAACAATTACTGTTATGCGAATATTTAGAAAAAACATTTTCTTAACTGCATGGTTAAGAATCAAAGCAATTTTTGCAGATTATTGAGAGCAAGCTTATATTATTTCATTCAAGGGCATGCCTAGACCAATTGAATTTCAACTTACACTTTTTGGAACTGGAAGCACTAAGAATTGAGTGCCAAACTTTCCAGACATTCTGACCCCTTGTGTCCTAAACATGCCAGTGCTAAAATATGCATTACTTAATGTCTAGGTAATTTCGCGCAAGAAGTTTCTTTGCTAGCATTTTCCTACAGTATCTTCTAGAGACATTTAAACTTCAGAATTTTCTGATACCATGCATAATGTATTGCCTCATTAAGAATGATCAGCAAAAGTATAACGCACCTCATCTCCTTTTCTGGCAACCACATAAGAAGTCTTGTCACCCATGTAGTAGTGTCTCTTGATCTGATAACAGAAAAGTGAACAAGCTGTCGCATCATACCTATTCAACATTGCCTTCTTACTCACATAGTATAACTCTCACAACTCTTAACTGCATTGTAAACCAGGTGTTTCAGCAAAGACTCAGAAACAGTGCAGCACAAACAAGGTTGTTTTTTTTGCTATGGGTATACGAATCATAATTTTTGAGACCAAACTGAATACAAATCAAATAGTGCAAGAAAAGAATCAAATAAAGTATTGAATAATTTCTTTAATAATGAGAAGCAGTTTCATGAATCGATCTTCACATCCTAGTATATCCACAACCTAAGCATGCTTGTCATTACGTTGCACATTACGAAACACTGTTAAATAAAAACACAAAGGAAGCATTAGGAACAAAGTAGTAAGCAGTTTGTTTGCACACTGTGGGGATGCGCATCTCTCAAGCGTCCCCTGATGTTCTTTTCCCCCCGCATGACTCCCGTCTCCTGCAATCCGGCTTCACTGCATGGCTTTGTGGAGGCAGTCGGCGTGGCTGCAGAGTAACACGAGAGATGGCGCGAGTATTGCACTGCTAACGCCATCTAATGGCAGGATTACCTAGGTACAAAAGGGGAAGGCTGTTTCTCTTTGGCTTGGGATTGGCAAGCGCCGCAGACATTCCGCACGTGCACCGATCCATGCTTCTGCGAGACTGTCTCACAAGACCTTGTTCAAATGCGCCACCATTTGCATGACTGTACACGCGGACAAACAGGCATTGGTTTCCAGCTTGGGGCAAACATATTCGCTCGAAATTCAATCGCAGTGAGTTGGACTTCCTAGATTTGTCGCGTGACCATTGGCATGTTCTGCTGATAGCAATTCGGCTAGCAGGCATGAGTGTATGAAAGGTGCAATAAATGCCCTTGTTATTGTTTGTACTACTCTGTTGCCGTTTTTTTGTCCCAAGAGCACGTTTGAGACCCCCATAACAATCAGGACTCTTGAGTGAGCGTAAATGACATCATTTTAACTGGAAATGTCTGGGTCCCTCAGCGACATATAGCAAGTTCCACAATGCAACTTCTCATGTTTTACGTCTACTAGGGTAGTTGGGATGAAATTTATCTTACTTTTGCTATAGTTTTATGTTTCATTGCATACAGTTGGCAATTTCAGATATTCGAAATCCACTAGAGAAATATTTGTATTTACAAATGTTTTAAGAGGACGGGGAGAAGGTGTGGGCACATGATCGCTGTGCCCCCACCTTGCTACGCCCTTGATTAAAAAAAAAAACTCACATTGGCTTCATCGGTGAATCCAAGTACCTGGAGGCCCCGCCCAGAGCTTGCCTTGCTTCCCTCCATGGCCTCCCGGTTTTCATCAGTGAAAGGTACCAGAGTGGAGCCGTACCGGTATGCTTGTATGGTGCCATCTCTCTCCACCTCCGTTTCTTTTTCATCATTGCGGTAGTAGACAGTGTCACAGCGCACAGGAACTGCAGTGCGCCTGGCAGTACACTGTTTCCACGGCTTGGGCTTGACCTCCACTACCTGTGCCATGACAAATGATGTGGACTGACGAAGATGACAATCGCTGATAGTTGCGCGCACGGGCTCCATCTTGTATGCCTGTCCTCTGCCCATTGTATATATCTTGTAAATATATTGTCAAGTGTCTTCTCTCCCCGTAAGAATATTACTGCCTATTCTCATCAAAAAAATATTGCTAGTGAGATTTATACTTACTCTATATGATCAGATTCTGTGCGTGATCCAAATAGGTTCGTGCATTATGGAGCGTACTGCTATGCTGGAATAAATAACGAGTCATATTGAAGAGCCAACCGCACTCCACCCTCAGTACCGATTTCGACGTGCGACAATAATTTTGCTTCAAGTGTTACTTCTTTTTCTGGGCACATGTTTGACAAGAGAGACAGTTTATTTTGTGCTTTGAAAATACATGACACAGCGGGTGGGAGAAAAAGCTGGTTGTTAACAAGATTGTCAAACACTCAAGTTCTTTAGTCATAGATATGGTACTGCCTTGTTCTTCACTTTCACTAGTAAAAGTAGTAATGTAATTAGACAATATGCCCAATTACAAAATTCTGAGAAGCATTGTATAGAACTGAGAAGCATCGTACAGTAATCTCGATGCTTTGCCATGGGGCAACAAAACGAATGTCCATCCAAATTGCACTAAACAGCACACCAACATGACACATCCAACACTGGCGTGGCAGTGGCCCCTGAGGCACAGGCAGAGGCTCACAAAAGCAGTAGTGTGGCAGGCGGTAGTGCAGCTGTGAAGTTGGCTTTCCCTCAAAAGGATGCTGCTTTTCGCATATGTGACCGGATTTGGCTAATAGGGGCGCGAGTGGCGTGTTCAATCAGATGCACAGCTCTGCTCCCCAATATATAGTAAATCTAGGTGAGAGGAGCCCTGAAGTAAAGTGCATTGATCAGACTTTAGCATGAAGGAAAAATGGAACTTAGTCTATTATAAAAGCAGCAGCAAAATGAAAATTATTCATAAACGAAAGAACACTGATTTTGCACAGGGATTCCACACCTTGGTTTTAGGGATGGTTTTCTTTAGACTCTACAAGTACTCTTATTTTACCATTTTTAAAATGCAAACCAACAATAACTAATCACTACAAGTGCACTATTCTTTGACAGATTGGTGTACAAGTTGTTTCCTTAAACATTCCTAAAAACAGGCATTGTAAATTCAAGCCCAGACAAAAAAATATGCTTTGTCTACAGACAAGTAGACAAGGCAGCTGATTCCTCAAATTTCGGCTGATTTGCACAGTAGTTTTCCTTAAAGGAAAATGGGCACACCTCTTGAAGTGAAATTAGTGCTCTTTTAATCCTTGATTTATTTTTAAAGGGACCCTGAAACCACTTCTAAAAAATGTGCAGAATATGCCTGATAGTAAAAGGCACCGTGCCACTAACCTTTCTGAACACGTTTATGAACGTTTCTTGAATGAAAAAGGCTATCAGCAACTAATGTTGTCTCAGCCATGCCTTTGCAGCTTCACCTTCCATTTTGTAATCCTTATTGGGCTGGAAGCTGTGTTGAGACAAAGCAATACCACTGATGCTTCGACTGACTACCTGTCGGTCAGCTCTGCTTTGGTACCAGCACGCTGGTATCATCCCCAATGGTGGCTCCACCACATCAGTTATGAAATTTCATGATTTTGTTTTGCGATTTCTTACTAACAACACATTTTCACCCATTTTGACTAAAGCACAAAATCGTTGTTAGACGCTGTAGTCAACACAAACCATTCTCAACTTCATAGCTGTATTTCACTCAACAATGAGGGTGCCACCTCCAGCATCAATGTCTGTGCATATGAGGATGGCGATTAAGTGAGGAAAATTACTAACAATGACTGTTGTAAAGAAACACACGATCATTCGGCTATCGCAGCATGTCGACTTCTATTATGTTATCAAGGGATGGAGATTTCGTTGTATGCATTGACTGTACTTTCGTCTGTAACGACAGCATGACAATGGTCAGAATATGGACTGACCAGGTCATAGGCAAGTGTATGTGTGCTTGGTTGATGCACTCACCCAAGCCTTCCAATATAGATGGTACATACAGCTTTTACCATGCATGCATTCTGGGTGCTAATGGGCTAAAATGTTCTGCAAAAGTAACCATGACAAGCTTTTTTTTTTTTGGCCCACTTGCGAAATAAAGTTTTCTGACAAATCCGATTCTTTGGACTCCAAAATTATTCAGAATTTTTGGCGGTTGCCATCGAGTCTTCATTATCGGGCAGTGCAGGTGTAGCGCAACAATTAACTGACCGCCCTGACAAAGTCCCCTTTTCAAAACTTGGGCTCCAGAAACATCCCTTGCTTGCACACCTTTAATCAAAGTTAGGGTGCATGCATGATATGTGCTGGTTTACCTTGATGTACGACGAGATTGGTATGGAGATGTCAGGCCCGATTTCAAGGTTGGCATTCCAAGGTGTAGGGCGGGTGCGCTTCTTCTCATATGACATGAGGGCTGGCATAGCCTGGCTAGGATCCAGAAAAAATAAAGGTAAAGTGGATAGAAAAATAACTTTTCTAGTCGGCAATTCAAATCAGTAACCTAACACATATCTATAATATACCATGCAAGTAACACTCTTTATTTAACTGCATGTCCACCATGGACATGGCTTGAAGGTAGTTCTATATAGGTGCTTGTTTCTGGGTTGAACTTTGGCATTGGCATAACCGCGTGAACGTGCGCATGCCACTGCTCGCATGTTCCATCTTCTTCCACAGCTGGCTCCAATGCCGCTCATCATGCCAGTGTTCCCACACTGCCCCTCCCTCTGCGAAGGCGCTGACAGCGCTGGTCCACTGCCACAGTCAATGCGATGACTTCGGTCTCAATTTCTCTGCCTCAGTATATCGTGAAATGAAAAGACATATAAAGTTGCGTTCAAATTTCGCATTAGGGAGTATTGTAATCGTCGGACATTTTTCTGTGAAATTTCGAGAAGTTGACTTCCCAAAGTGAACTTTTTTTTTGGCTAAGATTTATATTTTGTTTACATAAAGGTTTCAGATTACCACTGCCCTCATCTCGCCATAGTGCACTTTCGTTTGCCTAGTCCAGTTGGAGCAGCCATGCCAGTGACAGGAGAAGTGAACAGGGATGATTGGGAAGCCCTTGCTAGACATTTAAGGTAGGTGACTGGCTGTGGTATTAGGCTTTGAGGTTGTTTTGTGCTGTGTTCCAGCACAAGGCAGTAGTCCTCAATCTCTATAAGACAGACTTCTTAAGGCATACCTAAATGTGTACGAGTCGCCGTTGACTGCTTCCAGGATTTTGCCAACATATTTAACTGCTTGCTGCTGGCTTGAAGACAACTTCTCCAAATCATCTTCAACATTCTGAACATCAAATGGGCAGCTGAAAAGTGAATGGTGAGAACAATACAGTTACCGCGAGCATCTAGTAGCAAAACTAATGGCATTCATATGTCAACAGATTTTTTGTGTGTAAAGTTATTTACAACAGTCGTATATCCCCTCGGTACTTCAGTCAACTAGTTTCAATTACAATAAACAGCCAGTAGAACTAACAAACAAACAGCAGAAAAAATGCTACCGGTAAGAAAGTACCTATGCTAGAAGAAAAATGCTTGTCATTTTACTGCTAACTTTTTCGTAGTCAGTAACCAAGGCACAGGCTAATGAACCATTCCCTGCACCAAATGGTTTGATGACAACACAAAATATTGCATCATGCCTTGGCCTGCAACATTGTACCCTGATAACAATGTAAGAAGTGCTTGGTTCCTTACTGCAGGCGTCCTATAACATAGGGGCATGCGAATAAAATAAATTCAGCAATCAAACTTTCAATTCTGCTATGTACACAAAATGCTCATAACAGCTGACTTACACGATGGTCAGAGACAAATCAGAGTTCTTCATTCCTTCAGCAATGATATTTTGCTGGCTGTCATTGAAGGTCCCACCGAGGTTTGACAAAAGCACCACTCGCCGGCTGCTGAACTTGAGGTTCTTTGTCTTGTCCACAATTACATCGAGAGCGACTACGATGGCATCAACAACTTGGGACACACGAAGTCAAGGAAACTACAGTCAAATCTATGTCAGGATACAGCCTTTGCAAATGAACATAATGTGCCAGCATGTGACCATGCAATACTTCTTCATTAAAGTGACAACAGCAGCCTTCTAATCACTGCATACCACAGTTGCTTCTTACTGACTTGCATACTTCAACTGAATGGTAAGTATGTACTGGTAAGTACCCAAGCCTTCCAAAATAGATGTTACAGCTTTTACCATGCATGCATTCTGGGTGCTAATGAGCTAAAATTCTTTGCAAGGCTAACCATTGACATCTTTAGTGAGAAGGTAAATGCAACATAAGAAAAATTAGGGCTACACATCACTAATGGTGGCAGTGCTTGCCATGCTATTCCCTTTTCTTCCACAATATCTGTGGGTTTTTCATGCTCCACATGATTATGCATAAGCTTTATAAACCTGCCCACATACTGTGAAACTAATTCTGCAGCCCCAATTGTTGGCAAATCGGACATGTTGGGCATATTTGCAGCTACTAAACTTTGTGATTTTGGGCGTGTGCTATATGGCTCAGTTGGGCCGCAAGCTTTTCGTTTTTTTTTTAAAAACCATTCTCATGTGATCGTGACGCAGCTGAAACAAGGCTAAGATGACAAAATGCCTCTAACAGCCTCACCGCTGAAGCAACTGAACGCACCTTGGATCATTGAAGTGTGGCATTCCCTCTTAACAAGACTGGAGATTACCCATACAGCATTCGACAGAACTGTCATCGCACAAGCTTGCGGAGCCAATTAAATCAAGTGCACTATATTTTAGGAAGTACAGCCAGCAGAACTAGCTGGGAAATTAAATTTCAATTTTTAACATAGTTCTCACCATACTATGTCACTTTCAAGCCTGAGATAAAATTAAGCAGAAGAAAATAGAATGTACCAGAAGAGAAAGACTGGATAAAGGGCTAATTTCAACTCTGTCTGCTGCTTGTCTGTTGTATTTTCTTGCGCTTAAGTTTGTCTAAACCTTCAAAAATGCACCAACTAGCCCAACAAACTTCAATAACTATGTTACTTTCCGAATGAAACTTTTGCCAAGGATACAGTCACAAACATGCTGCGTGGCCTTAACCTCGGCAAGCTTGTCCAGCATGTCAAAGCTGACTGGCTGCAGGCCACACAAGACGTCAATATTCTGGTACTCGTCGTCGCTCGACAGGCTGTTGTTTGTGCGCTGGCTACCGCAGATTACCACGGCAACCTCGTCCTTGGACTCCGAGAAGATCTGTGCATCAACATGAAATCACTTGACGAAATCACTGTGACTTGATGCAATTATTCTTTGTGACAATATTGGTCCAATTGGTAATGTAGATTTTAACCTCTTACCACAACAATTATACCTTCACCAAGCTTTTTAGGAAGTGTGTCTAGCTCATCAATGTTTACCATGCCCTGATGAGGTTTGTTGCTCACCCACAGCTCTGCACTTGACGCAATAATTCTGCAGAAACCCGCAAGGTGGGGAGAAGTAATTAATAAAGGGAAAATGAGACAGGGAAATCTCCTCAAACTCTTAATTGCCTTTGCTTCCGAGTTGTTGATAAATTCGACTTCGCCTGCCACCTGCTAGTCGCCTGGTTAGATCAGATGGTAGAGTGGCTACTCAGGAAAGGCAATGGTCCTAGGTTCGAGTCCTAGACTAGGAAGAATTTTTCTTCAACTGTGAAGCTTTTCTTTCGAGGAATCCATATGGGTTTCCTTTGTAGCACTTAGGCACATTTGGGTGGATGTATCATTTTCCCTTTATTAAGCTCCGCACTTGTTGCAACTGCCACTATAGTTGGTGAGATCCAAATAATGCAGTGGCAAATACACTGTTGTCTAACTCATGGAATTTGTCTAGATGCACAAGCAAATTACGTTCACTCATTGCCGTGACGTCATGGAGGAGACAAACTACTTTCAATGTCGGCATCTCTCAGGAAGTATCTTTGGAGTGTTGAGGCAGAAAAGGCAGGTGCAGTGCAGCTTTTTGGGCTGACCTTTTACTGAATTTTTACACTGTCACCGAGTACTGCACTGTGGTTCCTGTATACTATGATGGCACTGCGATTAGTTCATCTTGCCACTGCACGTCATCGCCTCCAATTTCACTTCACCCTTTACACATTTCACAATTCAACTGGCCGATAAAATGATCTGATGAAGAATTCAATACCTCATTTTTGGAACCTTCTTCACAGCACAAATCAATGATATCAGTTAAATTGTAGTGAATTTTAAGCTATGAAACGGGACCTGCCATGCTGTCTAAAAGGTAAGCAAGATCATTTCCTTACCCTGCGCTGTATCATAAGTTCGGCGCAGGTTTTAGCCTCCTGAAGGTCTGTCGGGCCATCAGGAGGGCCTTGGTTCATGTGGGGGCCAACATCCAAGACGATGGCGACAGCTTCCTAGAAAATGTCGGGCAGCACAGTTATCAATGGAATTGTGCAGTGAACAGTGATAATTGACCACAACTTTTTATTATTATTTCCAACCCTTGGCAGCCGGAGGCGATCGCGTAAAAGACGGTACAATCCGTCGAAAGATGTAACTGAAGTGCACTTTAATCGCACAGGTCAAGAACTACTGCACCGTGATTTACATAGTCGTGGCAGCCAATCTAGACAGCATAATTCGAGCAATATTATAATCGTGACAAAAATGTAACTGCAGCAAAAACTAAAGGTTTGACAGCAACTTCCGTGGTCAATCACCTGTCTGATCACCAGGCATTGTTAACCCGACTGAAAGGCATAATCTGCCAACTCACTCATTTGCGGCGCCCATTCCGACTGCCTTCGCCAAGTCACACATTCGTTCTGATGAGTTCTTAGTGTAGCGTTTCTACAACTGCTGGGAGCATACTTTTTGTTGCCGTGTGCATGCCTTGAGCTGCCATTTTTAAAGGCAAGCATGGCGTGTTTGTCAACAAGAGCGCGTAGTGAGCGCGCGCCGGTCACTTTCACGAGGTAGAGAACAAAAAGAAAAATATAACAGTAGCTATATGTCATATATTTGAGCTACGTTCTTGCGAATGAAAACCATGTTGTGCTGTTTAACATAATATCAGAAACGCAACAGCATGCCTAATGAAACAATTGACAAGCTCATTCCGATAGCCCACCTTATTTGCCGCCATTGCGCCAGTCTATGTAAGAAATGGAGCGATGACTAAATTCACCGCCCTTCTATGACAACCTCTCTTCTGGCTTCTTTTTTTGTGACGTAGAAAGTCATAAGACGACAATTTAAAATTTAAAAAATAAATGTTGTCTACAGTCGCAAAATTAAATAAAGTGAGAATGAACTAAATAATTGAGCTGGTATTTAATAACAACCAAACTTTCACTAAGAAATATAGGTGGCAGCAGCCACTGTACTTCATCAGGCCCACAAATTCTAGCTTTCAGTTCCAGTTCCAGCGCAAGCGAAACAAACGGAACCATGCTACTTAATTACTTAAAACAACACTCTATGGCATGGTCAGCATGGCGAAGAGCTGTAGCGACCAGCAGGTGCCTTAAGCGACATAATTAGACTATTTGATTGTTGCGAGCGCAAGTCTGTCCATAGGTTACGTTGCGTGCCGTGTGCAATCAACCGGTATGGGCGGTATGGTAAGCGAGCGATGCGGTGGGCGGTGTCAGTGCACTCTGTGCTCTTTGCTCCTTAAGCATCACCGGCGTCGCTTCGCTGCCCGTCTTGGTAAGCACCAAGCAGACTGTTACGCTGCGTTCTTGCTGGGCACGTTATGCTTGTTTCTATAAGTATTCCGTATGCCTTTCGTGCTTTTGTCCAAGCAGAAAGACGCATCGGTTACTCCTTTCGCGGCCTGACATGTCTATATACTACAGAGCACTACGGCGACCGCATATATTGCACAGGCATAATTCGTACTTTAATTTTTTTTATACAGTTATATAATTGTCGCCAGTGTTTTCTGCGCCTGTAAATTATTTTGAGGTTTGAGTTTTTCCACAACATTTCTATAACAGAATTAAAACAGTGCAAGCATGCATATACAAGTGGCCTCATTTCTGTACTTTGGTAGCTTAATGACCTTATTGTGCCGCGAACCGTAAAACCAGAAACTGAAGCTTTTGCTTAAACTAACGGAACAATATGACAGATCGTTGAATTAGAACTCATAAAGATGCAGTATATCTCGCTCTGAACGGAGCGCGTTTTGGAGAGCGCGCACTTGCGTCGCGCTTAGCGAAGCACCCGACTCGTTTATTGCCGCAATTGTGTCTTGCACCTAGCGCTTGGAGTCGTGTTTCACAACGACCGCGGTCATTTGCTTAGGCGCGTGCAATCTCGACCTGCGCATACGTGGCATGCTTTGTCGTTTCCGTGTGGTGAATGAATTTAATCACTATACCGCATCGTGAGATAAGCGCGCATGGACAGCTTTGGTTGCCGCTTTCTTAATGAAGCGCCTATTACGAACATAAAGATTCTGCAGGAGCTACAGAATGGGCACCCGACGTTACATTAAGTACTGGATAGTTTTATATAACTTAATTCACTTGAATGACATCCAGGGGTCCTTATATGAATTTCAATTAAGTGTCAGCTCGATAAAGCTAATGTGTGTTCAAGTGAAGCATATATATGCTATACCAATACACACACACACACATTAAGGAGCTCGCTATATTTGTGCTTACATGTTCCCTGTTTGCGTTCTGTGTAGTTCGATCAAGTGATGCATTTCACCCGATATTGAACACATAAAGTGCAAAAAATTGCTAAAATAATTAAATGTCCTCTGTCTTCATCAAGCTTAAACCATTTTCTTAATACCCATTTTGCCTGCACTGGCCTATATAATATTTCAGCCTATATAATAATTGGGGAGCTATATAATAGCGCCTGAGCATATCCTGAATGAGTTACGTGTGGGTATGATCAACTCCACATCAGATTGGGTATCCACGAGCCGTGTCCATTGGAACCATGCAGTAGACATGAGAGAGGACATATGAATAAAAATTTAAGGCATGTTGTCAGCTTTCAGAAAAACACTTCAGATCACAATATTATTTTATGCATCTTCTAAAGGGCACTTTCACAGGCTCTTGAAATGTTCTAAACAATGAAAGACTTGTTTACCCAGATATAAGTGTTATGCGACAGTCGTAACTGTCAACTGGATTGCAGGAATGAGAAACAGTTTGGTGCTAACAGTCAAATAAACAAATTGTTGTAGCTGGAAAACAACAAAAGATCTGCCATGTTAGATTAATTGAACTGTAATAAAATTAAACATTGTTTTAGATAATCAGAGTTCATTGTTTATTCTATAATGTGTAAGTCAGTAGTGTAGAAAGCTTCATGAAAAAAAAAAATTCTGTAGTTTTATGTGCCAAAACTACAATCTGATTGTGGGCACGCCATAGTGGGGGGCTCCAGATTAATTTTTACCAATTGAGGTTCTTTAACGTGCACCCAATGCACGGTATACAAGCATCTTTGCATTCTACAGTCATAGGAATGAGCCACCATGGGCAGGATAGAACCTGCGATTTTGAGCTCAGCCACTCAACACCATAGCCGCTGGGCTACGGTGGTGAATATTAAAAATTTTTCCCTCATAGTTACCAGCATTCGTATAGCAAGAAATTTTAGAAAATTTGTTTTGAGAAAGTTAAGAGGGAAAAGGTTTTTAGACACCAAACAGATGCACTTGCCAATAGTTAGAATAGCATTAACTTTGTAACACAGCTCCTGCTGCATATAGCACACTTTCAACTGTGTGGAGGTGCTTCAAATTGAAAAAAAAAAAGAAAATATTAATTCCTAAAAAATTTTTTTTTTAGAATATAGTCATATATCTTAACGGACATGCCAATCAAATTTTAAATGTGAAGCAACTGGATTGTATAGTAAATGTTCTAAGCCTAGCATGTACTCCGGTTGGCATTGAATGCACATCATATACTACGCCTTGGGAGACCAGGTTTTTCCATTGCCTAATTCTCAGACATGCACGCGCCTACATTATTTTGCCACTAAGTATTTGTCAGTGCAGAGAGTAAGCTTCTCCCCTCCGACAACACAAATACACACATAAAAATCTAGCTGCATTGGATCTTTGGGGACTTTTTCTGGCTATGTTAACCTATCGTCATCGTTCACAACATTGCCTTCAAACTACTTTTAGCAGGGCCTCAGACACAGAAGCCAGCTGAAACAAGGGGGGAAACCTGCAAGTAAAAACTCTCCTGTGTGACATGACAGCAAGATTTCACAAATGCATATTTCAAACATTTAGAAGCAGGTGCTGTTCTTGCCATTTTACAATTGACAGAGCCAAGGGGCAAGAAATTGTTTACAGCACACTGGGATGGCACATCTAACAGAGAGAGGGTTGTCAGGAACATACAAATGTGAACAACGGTAATCTTCCCTCAACGGGGTTCTTGTATGCATGGTAAATTAAGACTTTTCCTGTGTTTAAAAACATTTAGATTGTCAGATACACTGTAGTAAAACAACACAGTAGCTTCTTTCCATAAAGCAATTAAAACTATAATTGACATACCTAAAGGTGTAAAGATACAGAATCTGCCATTATCTAAGAAATTACTTCTATGTTGATGCTGGTAAAAACAATATTACTCTGTACTGGCACTATACTTTATCTGATACAAATACTGTACTTCTGCATGAACAACTAATTCCTAAACGATACAGCAATTGCACCCAGGTAGAATCCTAAAAAAGCTAACGAAAACTTTCTAGTGTAATACCAGCAACTTTTCGGTATGAGTAACTGTAACCACCTCGTGTAGGAAAGTGCAGCCTCTGGAAGCTTTGTGAGGTACAGAATAGACTTCCTCCTCATATATAAAATATAGATGGCCAACAATTATTCTGGAGCAAGGTTACTACAGCAAAATATTTTGTAAGAAAGGGTCATTCAGTTCCGATAAATTCAGCTGCTTCAAAATGGACTGACTGTGCAGACATGACAGTAACTGCTAAGTAATTTCCAAAAATAACTTCTTACCTAAGAAGGGCTTTTGGCTTGGGAGCCCGTACAAAAAAAAAAAAAAAGGAAATAAAACAGTGAGGGGCTGTAGCCTGTGCAATCGGTTACACCCTTAGTGAGGTTAGACAAACCAAGTTCTTTACATAGAGAAACCACCTTAGATATTTCCGTAAGCACAGGTTGGCTGTGCACCCAGGCAGATTGCAATTGCACCCAGGTAGAATCCTAAAAAAGCTAAAGAAATCTTTCTAGTGTAATACCAGCAACTTTTCGGTATGAGTAACTGTAACCACCTCATGTAGGAAAGTGCAGCCTCTGGAAGCTGCAATTATTCTGGAGCAAAGTTACTACAGCAAAATATTTTGTAAGAAAGGGTCATTCAGTTCCGATAAATTCAGCTGCTTCAAAATGGACTGACTGTGCAGACATGACAGTAACTGCTAAGTAATTTCCAAAAATAACTTTTTACCTAAGAAGGGCTTTTGGCTTGGGAGCCCGTACAAAAAAAAAAAAAAGGAAATAAAACGGTGAGGGGCTGTAGCCTGTGGAATTGGTTACACCCTTAGTGAGGTTAGACAAACCAACTTCTTTACATAGAGAAACCACCTTAGATATTTCCGTAAGCACAGGTTGGCTGTTATGACTGAAGTCCTGCTCATGAGCTTGAGCTGTCTTTTCATAAAAGGCACCCAACGTCATCGCAAAACCGCATTTATCAGCCGCCAAGCAAAGGCCACTATATGCTTTAAGGAAGTTGCCACAACTTCAATAGGCTTTCTTTCCTTGTGAGCAGCTCTCTGTTACCCCATGAGGCTGTGCACTCTCTCCAGCAGGCATCTTTATTGGTCCTCTGGCTCAGCCATGCTGGATGCACTTCATTTGAAACAAGTGAAACATGTTTGCAGCAATCCTTGGTGGTGTCCTAAACTTTGGCCCTTTGTTTGATGACCTCTGCTACATTCTGCAGAACCCGGACGTCAATGAAAATCATCCCCAAGCACTTAGCTATGTTAGCAGTAGTCATTGCCACTGGAATTCCATGCACTGTGTAGTCAATTTTTTCAGGGAATTAAATTTTGCCTCAACTGGGATTTGGGTTAGGCAAAACATTTTAACCAGCTGTGCAGTAATGGCAGTTGTCGACAACAACTTCGAACGAAAAATCCTGGAGCATATAGAGCAATCTATGGGTGGTTTTACACTTCAGATCAACATGAATACATCATAAGGCACAAGGCCATTCTTCAAGAAATAAGCAGGTAGCTTTGCCTTTCTGTATGTAAAATAAATATAGCTGAACATTGAAGTTGGGTATAAAGAAACACACATAAAAGGATCCACTGTATTTGAAAAATAACCTAATACTAGAACATGTTTATGCCCTAGATCATGTGGTTTTATATTTGAAAGATGTGGTGTAAGCAAACTAGAGTGATGAGATACAGCATCGGCAATGTGTTGAGTAACTTCGGAAGCGATCACAATCGAGACACTACACAAGTATCTCAAGTAATCACTTCAATCCACACATCGCTATAATCCTGTAACATTAAAAGTGCATGCTATCAGTGCTTGCTATAGAGTAACATTTATTTTTGATTAAAGAAGAAACATTTGTTTGACTTACTGCAACAGATTCCAAAAAAGCAACATGAATCCAAAAAGACTATCGTTGATGAGCATTAGAGCCATATCTGTGCTTCAAGGAACTTCACTTGCTTGCAAGGTTGACAACAATGCACTCGTACCTCTGCAGTTTGAGAGAATGGGGCTATTTGTGCATCAGCAGTACGTGCGTTGGCTCCTCACTCACTTGTTTATAGCACTGCTGCTGTAAATAAACAGCATTCTTACTGCTCCCTTTTACGACGCCTGCCCCCCAGCCAGCTTATCATGGCGTTCAGGTTTTGTGGGTGTACAGTCTGGTATGGTCGCCTTCTCAAGTGGCCTTGGAGCCCTGGAGGCATCTGCAGTCATTGGCACCAAGTGTGAAGCGCTGCCAATGTTGGAGTTGGAGTTGGAGTTTATTTCACCACAGTGTTTCAATGTTTACATATTCATACATGAGGCAAAGATACAACGTGTGGTGTGGAACGCGGGAAAAAAGCTGAGACATAAATGCAGCTTGACTGGCCCCACATCCCAGCAATACAAGGCAGAAAAGTGACAAGTTGGTCAGGCTCTCAGGCCGGTTTTAGCTTGATAATGATGACTCTAGTTCCAAGCATCGTCGCAGGGTTTTTTGTCACTTTCACTTGTCTATTTGTTCTGCTTGCGCTGCAAACTCTTCATTGCCCACCTGTGACCCTGTGCATTTCTGCATACAATAGCAGCAGTTCTTGCTTGTACCCTTGGCGCTCCTATGACGCAAGCACACATTGAGCTTTATTGTATTTGTTGAATATTATGCTCCGAAAAAGATGAGAAGCCGAAGTTAGAAGCCAGCGTGGAGCTGAGCGGGCGCCCGCATTCTCTACTTCGGTTCCGCTTTCTGGTTTTCAACAGTATTGTTTTGCATATTCAGGGGCACTTTCTTGGAACGTTCTCTCCTGTGATAATGGAAAGCATTCTTATAAATACATTTCTATTCCATATATTGTCATAGTTGCTCTAGAGCAATGCCATTTCATTTTTTCTTGTCTATTATGTTCTATATCTGTTCATTGTAAAAGATTAAAAAAGAACTCAAAAGAAAACCTCCAGCTTGAAAGGGAAGAGAAGCACATATGCTGCGAAGAACCTCTCTTGCAAGCAAGATAACGTTGTTCCATGGACTTACGCGCTATTCTTTATTAGCTGTGAAGGATGGGAAATAAGCCTAGTGGGCAGCTGAAGCGACCAGCTATGTGCCACGTACCGTTTCCAACTGTGACTGGTGCTGCCCACAGTGCGACAGACAAACGTCAAGTTCCAGGGTTCGCTAGCAGCCTTGCACCAAATGAGAATTATAGCCAAAGGTAAACACGATCCAGATAAAACCGCTGCTCCATCGTGCTGTTTCTCCTTGCAACCTTTGATTTGCTTTTGTTTACCCTTATTTTTTTATTTTGTACATGAGGGTCCGTACTGCGTTTATTTCATGCCTCAAGGACGTGTTTGTTAGTTTCTCCATCTGTACTTGAACAGGCTCCTCATTTTCCGGCATTGGTGTGCAGATGACAAATATTTTCATTGAGTGTCTTGTTCCTTCCTTTTTGTCTCGCAGTGAGACTTGTCTCTCTGTAAAGGTTTCTCAGGCAGCTCTGTGATTTGAAGAAGCGTGGCTATTTGTGTATTTGTGCATACTAAGCAACGACAAATTTCACCATGTCACCGATAACCCAAACCGCCACTTAGGATGACTTTGACTGCCTATAGCAGCACAAAGTGAATTACTGAGCAGTGTGCAGTGGTCTGAGTCTTTCTTTTTTTCTTTGTGGAACTGTTTGTTGTAACACAGTTACATAATTACAGTTAAAACCCATTATAATGAAGTGGTGCATAACGAAATAATGAATATAGTAGTGTTAGTGAAGTTCCTCTTGAAGTCCTCACAGATTCATAGTGCAGTACATGCAGCAATGAATGTAACGAAGTAATTCTGGCTACCCCTTAAACTTTGTTATAACGAGGTTTTACTGTATTCTAGAAGAGTAGTCTACCCATATAGCTTCCCTCATTTATTACCATTTCATTTCCCTTCAATTTCTTGCTTAACAACTACTGAAGCTCTAAAGTGATGCCATGTTGTTGTGTCCTAGCAATTATTTTTCTGATGAGGTCACAGTGCCTTTGCTACAGAGATTATAAGGAATCACAATTATTTCTATACGAGACCCATAAGTGGCATGCTGTTTATAGGGACAGGGAGGAAAAAATTGTGGTAAAGAAGCCCTCCACATTGGCGTCTCTCGTGGAGCAGCGTGTGGCGTTAAGCAAGAACAAGAATTGAGGGGCTCAATTTTTATGTTGTTGGTTACAGCCACATAAACTCACTGTGGTGGCGTAGTGGCTACGGCGTTGAACTGCTAAGTCTGATGGTGCAGAACTTAATCCCAGTCACCGCAGCTGTATTTCAATGAGGACCAAATGCAAAATGCCAGTGTCCCGTGCATTGGAGCACATTAAAGAACCCCAGGTGATCAAAATTAATCCAGAGTCCCTTACTGTGGTGTGCCTCAAAATCAAATCATGGTTCTGGTTTGTAAAACTCCAGAATTTAAAGCCAACAGACAATGAGAGGTGCAGCGTAGAGGTGCAGATCAGTCTGACATATTCTCTTGAATCTAAACATGCCTGTCCTTTTCACCTTAAACTTGGGCTACTGCTGCTGCTGCTCAGGCCTATGTTGTAGTCTTTCAAGAAGGCAGCTTCACAGGCAGGTTCACTAGAACAAAGGGCAATTTGTTATCATATACAGACAGTAGCAAAAACCGCTTGTGCAGTAGCACGTAACTTCATGTCAAATGACAGCACAAATGTGTGGCTGGTAAATGAATGGCAAAAAAATAAATGGCCGCATGACTGTATTTTCTCTTAGTATTAACTTTATCTATAAATGTATTTCTCGCTTGTACTTTGCTATAAAATGTCCTATTTTCTTTCAATCTAAGTCCTTTTCCACTTTGACCACCACAGGGGCACGAGAAAAAATGAGCATGCTTAGATGGCATGTTTGCCTTCATGTGGCTTGGATTACAGTTAAAAAGTGGCAGTGCTATGGTTTTCCAGTGTTGCACAATTGTAATTGGTGGGTGGCTGTAGGCATAGCTGACTTCTTGACAATGGCCATTTCGAAAATTGCGTCCTTCTGGTTGGCGATTTCTTATCGGTCTGACGTGGGGCTTTGAAATGCTTCTTTTTATCTTGAATTCTTGGTGCTTGTTTGTCTTCTGGCTATGTATCTGCTTAGAGATAATGACTGCAAAAGTATTGCTCAGTGACAGCTGAGCATTTACAAAGAAGAAAGAGCCTTTGTTCTCTAGGACATTTAGCTTTTACTTCGAAAATCTGTTTAAGCTTGCTGTATCCTTAAGTGTAGTCATTGTTTATACTTTCTGATAGTGCAGTGTTGTAGTTCCTTGTTCTCCAGGACAAGTAACCTTTACTTCAATAATCTCTTGTTTAAGCTTTGTATCACTGTTGTCACTGTTTACACTTGTGACAGTGTGGTGCTGACAAATTCCTTTGCTTTTCTTTGGCTTGCTCATGAGAATTTGTCGCAATATGTGTGCCTGATGTCCATTTGACTGTCACAGTGCTTCTTATTTGAGCCATTTTGCCACATTTTTCATAGCACTAATAGCACAGGTGCCTCTTTTATTAATATAGGGCCTGTCTGCTAGGTAAAGAAGGCTCCTTACAATCTTTCTTTTTTCCACGTTCATTGAGCATTCATTGAGTAAAAGAAAATCCATCTAAGCCATCTACGCTCTTCGTAGCAACATTTTTTTCCCTGGTTTGAGTAAGTTAATAGGCCTGAAAGTTCTGCAGCCACAAAAGAAATAAAGAAAAAAGAACTTGTACTCAGATCCCTGACTTTTCCCATTTGTGATCAAAAGCAATAGAAAAGGTCATTTGGCCTCCATAAGCCACTTAATAGTTTCAATTTCTTTAGCTTTGAACCGCTTCTCAATGTTTTGAAGATGACTGTGGTGAGGGAAACTCTTGGTTGCAACGTTGCTCTGGAGGATAAGTCCTTGGAAGTGCAATTTATGGAAGACTTTGCAGAAAAGGGTAAAGAGAGGTATAGCAGCAGAATAAGACACATTGACAGTGCCAGCATGCGTTTCCACGAACACTCTATATTTGTAGCAGGAATACATTCTGTGGACATGGTTTGTTGTGGATGCAGACCTTTGCAGGGCAGTCAACTTGGAGAACTGTAAGAAATGTTCCTTTCATAGGTGCAATAATTGACAAAGTTTACAGTCATATAGGGTCACCTGTGGCTGGTCCTTGCCATTGCCAATATTGCACAGAACAGGCCATCCTAATTTTGAAGAAAGGGAAAATTGTTGCATGCCAATACAAGGAAGTTTCACACCTTGCAGTAGAGCTCGTCAGTAAGGCGCAAGTGGGCTCTGGGTAGGTTGCTATTATTGCTGTAATTAGGAAATTTTTCTTTCAGCTTTGTCTTTCCAGTGCAACACAGAGTAGCTCAAAGGAATTGTGCCAAGATGTCTCAGCGAAATGTCCCTGAAGTCCTAAAGAATGTGTTTGGGTGAGCATTTACTATGCAGAGTAGTACATTTTTGTAAAAATACTTCTTGTAGCTTTTCAAAAGCGCACACATAATTTGCAGCCATGCAAAACAGTCTGCGTGAAAACGTAGCTTTTTCGAATAAATGAAAAGGTGGGCTTAGGACTTGAAACCATCACAGAAATTGTGACCTGTGCAAATAGCATGTTTGTGCATTGCATTGTGGCTGTAATAAAAGCAAATGACATTAGTTATTACATGTGGCAGAACATTGTTGTAGGATTAATGACTGCTGAATTTCTTTACTCCTGGCGAATCTATACAGCGCATCCTGACACTACACCTCATACTTTTCATATTTTGCACATAGTATTCATTGTACAATTTTTAAGGCCAAGTCAGTTGCTGCCACCTTGAGCATTTAATCTCATGTAACATTGCTGTTGCTAGCAATAGTACGTGGCTAGCAACAGTTAAAAAAAGAAAAGCTCATTACATTTCAGAGTAGTGGAACCTCAATATTTCTTCTAGTGTAATGGACAAAAATGGTCACCTAATCTGTCAAAGATTAATTGCAGGCCTTCATATCGAATTTGAGGTGCTACTAATGCTAGGATCCAAATGAGGCATTTGCCCAAACAGTTTGACCCTGTAGCGCATGGCTAAGCCATTTACATTGTGATTTTTTGAAAACTGAAACAATCTGTGTTATACTTCTGTAGAATTATGAATCACCATAATCCTTGAAAGATCTGAATATGAGGACACCAATCCCCAAGACATGTTCACCAGTGTCACTCACATTCTCTTTTCTGTCTTCCCCAGCATTGTGGACAAAAGGAAGAGGGAGCTGATTGACATTTTGCGTGAGGCAGTGGCCATCAAAAGTGTCTCGGGCTGGCCTGATGCACGAAATGAGGTTGTCCGGATGATCAACTGGATGAAACAGGTGCGAGTGCCATAGTCTGGTTTATATGCGGTACCTGTTTTTTTGTAGACGAAAGCCTTCATACCATAGTGCTTGGGGATTCTGAAATCATGCATTGTAAAGGTCACTTCATCGTAAAAATTTCGCTCCGCACAACTCTCAATGGAACCGGGACAAAATTAATTCTTTATACAGGTCATTTTGTTGTAGAGGCGCTCGACTGTATTGAGACTTGGTAGACCCTAATCTCTTTATTACATAGCTCACATTTAATCTCAAGCCTGTGCTTAAATTCTTTTTCTTAGCTTTACTATTCCTTTGCAGGCCACCCTTCTGCTTTTGTGCAGTGGCCAACCTGCATTCACAGCATTGAAAATATTATCCTGTGGTTGCTTTAGAAAACTGCTTCACGGCCTGTTGTGACATCTTGGTCCTTGATATGCACTGAAGCGCTGTTTAGGTATTCTGTTATCCAATGCATGAGAAGGGAGCTAACCGAGGGGCCCGATTTTTATTAATCATATCAAAAGAAGCCAACAAAGACACCAAGAACAACACAGGGAAATTACTTGTACTTACTAATTGAAATAAAGAAATTATAAGTTAATGTAATTGAAAGTGGATGAAGAAAATTTGCCGCAGGTGGGGGAAACAATCCCATGTCTTCGCATTATTCGTGCGACGCTCTGCCAATTGAGCTGCCACGGCGCCGTCTTCCCATCCACTTTCCAGGGTATTTGTGTTACTACTAGAACTAACCCTGAGAGTGTTAGCCAGCGCCACCACTCAAACCTTGGTGTCGGATGTAGAACATCCTTTCTGCCACAGGCGGCACAAGTATGTGATCTTTTAGGTGAAGGGGTCAATAAACCCACACTTGCTACCTGAAGGCATCGATGTGCATCGCACACGTAATGCGAAGACGTGGGATCGTTCCCCACCTGCAGCAAGTTGCTTTTTATCTACTTTCAATTACATTAATTTATAATTTCTTTATTTCAATTATTAAATACAAGTAACTTCCCCTGTGTTGTCCTTGGTGTCTTTGTTTGTTGGCTTCTTATGATGTTATCCAATGCAGCGATTCTAAAATACGAATGTGTTAGCGCACCCTTTGTGCTTCACCGAAAGTGATGAAGCAAGTGCAGGAAAATAAACTTAAGTGTGATTTCTGCATCCTATTTAGGCATTGTCCACTTCATCTAGCATTAGTATATGTGTACTGCTGGGGTGCACCATAAAGGTTGGTTGATGAAAGAATTGCCAGATTCCAGTATTTCTCTTATTTTCGATTCAACACTTGCGAAAGTCAATTATATAGGCTCTTGACTGCTGGGTATGGTTAACGACTCCCATGTGATCTTGAGAGGAACCTGTGGCACTCCTAGAAGCCTGCAGCTTGTATGCTGAAGCAATTGTGTGATATGCGCAGCATCGATTTGCAAGCAGTACATATGAGACATGCCCAGTTACCGGCTGCACCATAAGGTGTCTTTTATTGAGTACCATCCAATTCTTTACCACTCCTTCATAATGTGTGTGCACCACTCTTGGAGGAAAATCGATCCAAATCGCAGCATCTTGGTCAACGTAAAGTTCTTTTCTGCACAGCTGGATGCTCTTGGTAGTTGTCTTATCACCTGCTGACGATGGCATCAGAGAAGTCAACTGGCAAACAAAGGAAATGTGAATGCACGTGAAGCATGGCAAGCGGAAATGTAGATGCAGGTAGAGAGTGGAACACACTCATTTTAATATCACTGCGGGGAATATATATAAGGAGCTAGGTGCTGTAACGTATACTTCCACATATGGACACTTGGGGGCACCCACATAAAACCAAAACCCACTGTAATGGAACCCCTGTAGCAGTGTCTGTTTCAGCTTTGCATAGTCCGTATAGTCTTCAGCAGACATGCATCCTACCACTGTTAACGCTTCTCCCGTGAGGCAAACTTAGTGACAATCTCACTATCACTATCTCACGGTCACTATATATCTATTTCAAGGCTCCCCTCCCGCTGTCAGCCACTTTTGCCTCCGTCACGCCCACATGTTTGTGAAACAATGGCTTTTGTTTTAGCAAACATTCGTAGTTATCTTCCGAAGAGAGAGTCAGTGGAAGCTTTTCTTGATGATAACGGCACCGATATCGCTATATTTACAGAATCGTGGCTCTCCGAAAATATCCTAGACAAGGAACTGCTTGACAACAATAAATTGTTTTCAATCTACAAACGTGACAGGGTTTCACACAGGGGTGGGGGTGTTTTAGCCTTTATTAAAACCAGCCTTAATTCTTCTCTTCTTACGACTCATTCCTGCCATGAAATTCTTTGCGTCAGAATTACCCTTTCCACAAGCACATGCATAGTTATTGCATGTTATCACCCTCCTGACAGTGACAGTTCCTTTACTACTGATATTTACTCGGTTCTGCTTGATCTTAATGCTAGTTTTCCTAAAGCCAATTACATCCTCTGCGGTGACTTTAATTTTCCTGACATTGACTGGGGAAACTTGTGCGCATTTTCTCGTCAATCGAAAGATTTCCTTGACGTTGTCATGACATTCAACCTCAGCCAAACAGTAAACTTTCCTACACGTGACAGTAACACCCTTGATTTAGCCTTTACATCCAGCCCTGAACTCATCCAATCCATATCGAGCACTGACGGTTTCAGTGACCACAAAACAGTTATTTTCAACCTATCACTTCCGTTTTCCCAACGGCAGCGCTCTGTTAAGTTCGTTCGTGATTATAAGAAGGGAGACTTCGCCCGTATCAACTCAGAGCTTGAGAACTTTTTTTTTTCATTTCAGGCAATCTACATCTAATAGGTCTGTCGAAGAAAACTGGCTAGCTTTCAAAAATAAACTTTCAGAACTGGTCGAAACCTATGTTCCGCTGATATGCATTCACGGCGACTCCAACAAGCCCTGGTATTCTAACTCCTTAAGGAATTATAAATGGAAGAAATATTTTGCGTGCCTACAGGATTACACACGTCTCCTTAGGTGCACAAAAAGTTTTTCCACAATGATCTGTATGGCATTCTACAAACAAACCCAAAGAAATTCTGCCGCTTGTTATCACTCAAATCAAGCAACACTCATTGCATTACCCTTATATATCCGGATGGTTCACAGATGCCTCCAGAACTTCGATCTGACGTCATGAACTTTTATTTTACATCAGTCTTCACACATGAGCCTGCCTGGAATACACCACACCAAAAATTTTTTAACTTTCCTGTGATGGCCCCTATCAACATCACTACTGCTGGCATTTGGGCTCTGATAGACAAACTAAACTTGTCCAGTGCTGCCGGGCCAGACAACATCACTGCGAAGATATTAAAACATACAAAAAATGTATCTTCTCATTTTCTAAAAATAATCTTTGATCAATCTCTTGCAAACAGTTCTATACCTAGTGACTGGGAAATTAACAAAGTTGTTCCTGTGTTCAAGGCTGGCAGCCGGAGCGACCCGTTGAATTATCGTCCTATTTCATTAACATGCATACCATGTAAATTTCGTGAGCATATTATATACTCGCATATTGCATACCACCTGAATTACAACTCCTTCTTCAAAAATCAGCATGGATTTTGTCATGGCTATTCATGTGAGTCAGTTATTTGAGTTTACCATAGACCTTCATTTAAACCTTGATTCTTTGTTCCAAACCGACGTCATCTATCTTGATTTTTCCAAAGCATTCGACCGTGTCCCACATCAACGTCCTGTGTCCAAACTTTCAGGTCTTCACCTTCACCCACTTGTTTTAGACTGGATTCACAACTTTCTCACAGCTCGCGCTCAGTTCACTGTAATAGGTGGACTTCCTCCAAATTCTACTTGCGTCACCTCCGGAGTACCACGGGGGTCTGTGTTGGGTCCGCTTCTCTTCTTAATTTTTATAAACGACCTCCCACTCAACATCTCATCCACCATCTGCCTTTTCACAGATGATTGCATTAACTACCGGCGTATAAATACTAAAGACGATCAAGCTGCCCTCCAGAACGATCTGAAGCTTATTGAAAATTGGTGCACATTGTGGATGATGGAACTAAACACTAGGAAGTGCAGTTTTATGCAAATTTCTCGAAAGCACTCTATTTTAACTTATCCTTACTCTTTATTTTCTGAGGACCTATTGCAGGTAGAATCTTATCGTTACCTTGGCATCACAATCAATAGCAAGTTAACTTGGGTTGATCACATCACAAAAATCACGGCCGACGCTTCACGTACACTTGGTTTTATCAGAAAATCACTTTCCACTTCCCCCGCTAACATACAAAAACTGGCATATGAAACTTTTGTCCGCAGTAGGCTTGAATATGCATCCGCAATCTGGAGTCCTCATCAGTCCTACCTAATCAACATGCTTGAATCCGTCCAGAACCGTGCAGCACGCTTCATATCGTTGACATAAGACTTTCATTCCAACGTAAGCTCCATTAAACTATCACTTGGCCTCACTTCCTTATCTCTCAGACGAAAAGTTACACGCCTGTGTTTATTCCATAAGTTATATTTCAATTTTCCCTATCTGCGTGGTTCCCTTATATCTCCTCCCATTCGTACATTGCGCCGCCTATTCAATTCAAATAACGTCTGACTTCATGGCTCCACTAATGCTTTTAACAAGTCCTTCTTCCCAACTGCAATTGAAAAATGGAACTTGCTGCCCGATTCACTAACTAATGAGCACGATGCAACAAGGTTTAAGGCAATGTTGTTAAATCATCGGGGTTGACATGACAATCCCCATGACCTTTATTTTTATTATCTACCTTGTATATGCTCCCCCCTAATGTAATACCTTGACAGGGGCCTTTAAGGGACAATAAATTATGATGATGATGAAGGCCCACTTGTCTGTTGGCCAACCTTGGCTTTTGGTCGCTCTCTCAAATCTTTGTATGTATGCATCCAGTTCATCTCTATCCTCACTATAGCGCGGAATCATCTTGTGTGGGCTGCAAAAACTCTGACCACCACTTGTGCCATCTATAGAACTCATATTTGGATGCTGTGCCTCTGCAGCTCAAACTCATTCCTGAAGGAGGGCTCCTTCAGCCTCCATGCAAGTTAGCTCCTGCTAATGATCTGCCTGTAATGCTGTGCGTGTGTCCTCTCATTCTTTCGCTCTTTGGTCCCGCATTTCCTTCTGCTCAGTGCTCACCCATGCCTGCAACGCCTCTCCACTCAGCCCCATCACCTTTCCTAGCTCCACTAGCATTCTCTTCTCGTCCATTCTCATCTACTGCACACAAACAATGGAGGCTCTAAGATGGAAACAGAGCTTCGTCCTGTCACGGACGCCAGAAATTGTGATGATTATGGACGTTCGTCACTAGTTTGTGTGTCTTAGGACGAGAAAAGATGTGCAAGAAACACTAGTAGGCAAAGACAAATGCTTATCTTTCACACAAACAATGGGCAAAAGAAAGGAAAGGAAAAGAAAACACAACAGCATCACAGATCAAGCTTCAGGTGCAGACAGATGTACGCGATGCTCAATCCAGGGAAAAACAGGTAGTTAAGACAACCAGGCTTACACCAACGTTCAGTGCATCAAGAGTTCAAAAGATCATCTCACAGTTTGGGTCGTGACAGCTCGCTTGTTGTTGCACGGTACGGTCGCTGAGGCGAGTTGAGGCAGAGGTGGCATGGTTGCTGCGGCTGGAACCGTTGGTGGCACACAGCTGTGCTACCGTATGCGGGGCCTGCCTACGTTGAGGACACCACTGCGATGCCCGGCCGCAACTCATGAGGACCTCGACCCAGGGTCGACCCATGTGGGCAGCACCTTGGTAGGCCTTGACCAAGAATGGCCCTCGGCAGCAACTGCGCCCTGGCAGGAGCCGCTCAGCAGGCCTCGTCCTTGGTCCCGGAACAGGCCTCCACATCTGGCTCTTGCTCACTCAGCCGCAGCAGGAAAAACGGCAGGAATTCTTTCTGAGCGTCGCACTCGATCTGCTACCACTGTGGCTTCGTCGCTCCAGCTCTTCCACACGTTTTTCCCCTAGCACTTTTTTTTCTTTTCGTTCTTTTTTCTTCCCGCTCCCGTGCCGCCTGCCTTCAGCTCACTTTTTTCACTTTGGTGTCCGATTTCTTCAAACTTGCAATTCTTTTGAGTCCATAAGTCGCAGCATACACGTGAAAAAAAAAATATAAAGAGGAATATTGTGTCCTTTCCCCACACCCACGATAAAAAGATTCATGAGGCCACAAATTTCATTTCGCATACCTTTTTGATTGTGCGGTTCCTGAGCCAAAGTGTGATGAACACACACAATTGGCCCGTTTTCTAGCTCATAAATGTTATTAGCAAAAAAAAAAAAAATCTGAGGACTTATGAAGTCCTGAGAAATTTTGAGTCCCCCTTTACTGTCCCCCTCCCACACATGCATGCACACACAAGCACCCACACACATACTTATCACATGGTTCATTGATTTGCTACTCTTTTATAGAAAGTACCACCAATGATATAACAATGCATTTTCCACCCCTTCTATGAAAAGTGCTTCATAAGTTTTCCGATGGCTCTGGCTGGGATTCCCTGATGTAGGAGATGAGACCATCCTAGGCAATGAAGCCAGTACTATTTGAGTTTTAAGTACACACATTTTTACCACCACCACTAGCCTGCTGACTGCTTAACTCAATCCAGAGAGTTTGAACGAGTAATGTGTATACTGTGTTCTGAGCAGTGACCATCTTCTTTGCAGAAACTAGAGAAAGAGGGTGCCAAATGTGAGCTTAAGGAGCTTGGCGAGCAGACATTGGCCGATGGAACCAAGCTCAAGCTACCTCCGGTCCTGCTTGGCCACCTGGGTGCCGATCCTGCCAAGAAGACTCTCCTTGTATACGGGCATCTTGATGTTCAACCTGCATTACTGGTACATCCATTCTTCTCCTTTGCTCTCATCTTTAGGTGTGATTCAGAAGGAAAGATTGACATACTATGAGGGCCAACCTGCACAGTGCCTGTAAACCAGTTATTAGCACTGACTTTGCCATAAACATGTGTTGCAAGTTTACTGAGAGCATAATAGCCAACAAACGAAAGCACCAATGAAAACACAGAGGGAGTCACTTGTACTTACTAATTGAATTAAAGAAATGATAAATGGAAGTGTATGAAAAAACAACTTGCTGCAGGTGAGGAACGATCCCACGTCTTCGCATTACGCGTGCAATGCTCTGCCACGCACGCGTTGGAATCTCCTTCCTCAATCTGTCGTGAAATATCGAATAAACCTAAGTTCAAAGCTGCTTTAACTAACCTGCTTTTGTCATAAACACAAAAGATTGTAGCATTGTCATCCTTTCTATTTTTGCTCAGCCTTTTTTTTTTTATCCCGACAATCTGTTTTGTAGGCATATATTACTGTTCTGAGTGTCATTTCTTTTTTCTTTCTTTGTTTATAAGATCTCTCTATGCTTTGTATTTTCAGAATTTTTTTTCTCCATGTGCTGTGTGCTATTTATTGTTAATTTCCTTTATTGTGTTGATGTAACCTTTTCTTTTTAGTTTTATACAAATTTACTGCACTTTTTACCAACTCCCCTCTGTAATGCCCTCTGGCCCTGAGGGTAATGAAATAAATAAATAAATAAATAAATAAATAAATAAATAAATAAATAAATAAATAAATAAATTGCTATCACAATAAAAAAATTTAGTATGTCATCCTGCACCCTATTAATATTAATAGTAATAAGCTTTCATTATGTACCAACACTGTGCCTGGCTGCATGCAATTTGTGCAGGAGGATGGCTGGGACTCTGATCCTTTCGTGCTGACGGAAAAAAATGGCAAGCTCTATGGACGTGGTGCTTCAGATGACAAGGGTCCAGTGCTGGGCTGGTTGCATGCCATTTGTGCATACAAGGAAGCTGGCGTTGATATTCCGGTCAACCTAAAGGTGTGCGCTTAATTTGCATAGTATGTTACTGCTCAAGAATTTGTGGCAGCATGGTTGAAAAAAATAGGTAGTAGAGACACCTGGGACACCCTGCTGCGCAGCTCGTACTCTGAGCTCCAGCTCCGGCTCGTCCAACTAGCTGAAGAGGCTGCTGGGACCCAAGACCTCCCAGCCTGCATCTGAGGCGGCGGCACTCGCCCCCTGACCTGCGTGTCGGGGGGTGGATAGACCACCTTATCCGTTGGAAAATAAAGTTTATTCTATCTATCCATTAACGGGGAATATGATTTAATAGATATTGTAAATATTTTTTCTCAGCCTGGTATTGTGGAGTTAATCGTACTTGTCTGAAACAGTTTGTCAGCCTAAAGCAATGCCTGTATGCAGAGGACATATTTTTTTAAAAATCTTCATTTACAGTTTTAAAACACTGCTTTGTTGAGATGAGTCATTGAAGACAACGCTGTTTTGATGAGTGCATAACAGGCCCTGTCCTGTGAATTATTCTGCTCTGATGAGCTCTGTCCTATTGGGACAGTATGACTTATACCCTGCTTTGTATTTCTACGTTTTTTTCTTGATGTGGATGGTTTGCAGTTTGTTTTTGAGGGCATGGAGGAGTCTGGCTCAATTGGGTTGGATCAGCTACTGTACAGCCTCAAGGACACTGAATTCTTCAAGAAGGTGGACTATGTCTGTATTTCTGACAACTACTGGCTCGGAAAGGACAAACCGTGCCTCACTTATGGACTCAGGTAAATTGCACAGAAAGGGTCACATAGGGCCCTTTGGGGTTATGTGATCACATTCTTTGTTTTGCGAGTACTGTGTGTGTTTATTTCTATTGCACAGCTTTAACTGAACCGATTGGAACAATTTTAGTTGACTGTGTGCCAAAGATTATTTATAGTTTGGGCAAAAAAGTGAATGCAGTGAAATGTTCAGAGTAGAATGTATTATCTGGGAAGACTACCCTTTTATCATTTTTGTGATAGCCTGTTATGGTGGAACGGCATTGAATGAGGGAGCAAGGAATTTGATTCCAGGTAAACAATGTCTGAGCATGACAAACATGGGGTTGTCTAGTTGGTTTTGCATGTTAACTTGAAGAGCACAGAAATGGTTTACAGGAGGAGTCAGCACATATCATTGACAAACAACTAATTTGAGTGATAAATAATGAAATGTACACCACAATTAAAATGGCACCTGTGTCCAGTATATGTAATATGCTTGCTCATTTCAAGAATAATATTGGTTGTTTGTAAGCACTGTGTGCCATTTCTTTCTTCATTCTGGCCTCTCCTTGCATGCTTCCAGTCAAAGTGCCAAACCAGTTGTGAATTTTTTGCCCTTGTGAAGTATGCCACGACTTACTCCAGGTTGTGTTGCATGCATATTTTTGTTTTATTCCATTTCAGGGGTCTGTGCTACTTTGCTGTTGAAGTTGAGTGTGCCAGCAAGGACCTCCATTCAGGTGTCTTTGGAGGCTCTGTGTAAGTGTCTTACTTGAGGCAGTATTTAACTGATTTTTTTGGGGCTGTTATAAAGTAGCAGAACTTGTCGGCCAGCAGTTGGTGCAAATGTCTTAGCAGCCCTTTGACGTAAAATGCAGCAATTATGTGAAAAATATTGCTCTCATTTGCTGCCGATAAGCGGCCATGACATAACCGGTCCAGATGTTAAAGAACATGTTTTAATTACATCAGCAACCTGCTTCTACTGAAAAGATTTTGATGCGTTAGACACGGCTGAGTTGCAGTGTCGGAATATGTGGTGTGATACTATACTACCTTGCTGTTGCTTGTGATGGTTAGTTTTACCGACCTCATTAACTTTTTAAAAACATGCTCAATCAAGTCTTAAAGCCTTGTCAAGTTGTCCATGAGTTACACCTTACTGACTATTGAGGAGCCCCAGGATATTCCTTAGGCATAATTTTACAGGGGAAGGTGTTAAGGGCTAGCTCCCCCAGTATTGCCCATATGTTAACACAAAACTATCATCAGGAATGTTTCCAGCATCTTCTTCCACAGCGGCTCGTTGGCGCCCCTCAGCGCTACCGTGCAAATGCACTCATGCCACTGCTCCTGCGTTTGTAGTAATTAATTCAACAATTAAATAATTGAGTAATTAAGAAACACAGACTTAACCAACTTTACAGCGAATTACGGCGAAGCTGTTAAGGGCTAGTTCCCTCAGGATCGTGTCCGTGAGTAGATGCAAAACTCCCCATACGTGGACCAATCCAGAGGATAGTGCAATGCCGGGCCAACTCGCGGCATAGGTGAAGCAGGCGTTAAGCACTCCCCATATGTGCGCTGATTCCGAAGATAGTGCAATACCGAGCCGACCCGCAGCGGAGGTGAAGCAGGTGGTAAGCATTTCCCATACGTGGGCCGATACCCATATAGTGCAGTACCGGGCTGACCCACAGCTGAGGTGAAGCAGGCATTAAGCACTCCCCATACATGGGCCGATCCCAAAGATAGTGCAATGCCAGGCCGACCCGCGTCAGTGGTGCAGTTCACCATTAAGGGGCCCATGTACACAGCTTCGCTGGTCATCCTTCTTCAGAGTGGAAGGGCACCGAGTTTTTTTTTGTTATTCTATGACCCTGATTTTGTTTGTACATAATATAAAAGAAAATTCTAAAGAGTCGGGCAAGCATGGAATTCAGTTGAGTGCAGACTGTCAACTGGTTTTACAATATAAAATTATCGACATAACCATTGAAATGTGCAGTTGTATATATTAATTGTAATGTGTGTACACTGGGTGCAGAAGGTATTTGACATCGCAGATTTAGATTGCTGTAGACAATGAGATTTTATTTAAGGAAAGGAAGTTAGGTTTACCTGAGCTGGTGCACTATTGTCTGCTATTCTGCACTGGGAAAGAGTAAAGGGGAGTGAAAATATTGAGATGGATGATGATGAGGAGGAGTGAATTCTCATGTACAGGAAAACCCCATTAACTAGAAGTTATAAAATGAAACAATTTTGAGATAATGGAATTTCGAGATACGTGAAATCACGAAAATAGAAGCCTGCTGGTGACAGACTCCGCGGAGTGTCATCGGGAAGGTAATCATAAGTGACAGCCCTCAAATGTGAATTTCAATAGCCACTCCCCCTCCAGGGTGTCATCTGTGTGGCAGCACTAGCACTCATCCTCTGTAACACAATGTAATTCTCGGCAACGATGCCACTATGTATCGGTGATGCCCTTGAGAAGGAGACTAACAAACAGACTGAGAATCTTCTGACAGTGGCCAACAACATAGTGCACCATTTGATTTGAGCATGCAGCTGTTTTCAAAGCCAAATTCAAAATAATTCTTGGGGCTGAAGATTATTTTATTAAACAACCTGAAGACACCAAAGAAACAATGTAACAAAATTTGGCATGAATGTACATCTAATTTATCCGAAAGATAATTGCTCTTGCTGAAGTCATCATTACACTCTTAAATACTTTGCACGTGTTGTACACAGTGTTATGTAACAGTGTATATTTATGCTGCCTTTAGTGATGTTTGTTCCTTTCATCAGAGAATCGGCGTATATTTACAACAGATCATAAAATATAAAGGCAGAGCAGCTGCACATTGTACTTGGCCAGGATACTGCATCTGCTTTTGAAGCTCTGCCCGTAATCAGTACTGTTTAATGTTTTCCAGACATGCCAGAATGGCACGAAACAAAAATTGTTCAGAGCCTTGCACAAGCTAAAATAAATAGCCTCTATTATATTCTTGTGTGGCACTGCAAACGTCTGTGTGCGAGAGTTGGCAACTGCACAGCTGTGCTTTCTGTGTTAGACCTCCTTTGAAACAATTCTTACTGTGGGGAGCTAAACAGAAGCATCATAAACATTTTAAAACGTAAGGTGAGAGCAAATAAATATTCTATAACTGCATGTTTAAATTCTCGAACAAAGCTTAGTGTATGAAGAAAGTTGAGTAGTAGAATATATTATGAGCAGTTTTCTTATAATAGTTATAGAAATAGAACTGGGCTTTTTGATCATGCTGTATACAGTGTCATGTCACATTATGATAATAATATTGCATCCTTTGTATTTCCCAGACTTAAAAAATGTCTACCTTCATCATTTTATTTGTAGTTATTTCATATAGGGAATATGAAAATTCAATGCATATTGTATAATCTACATGTAGTGTAGTGCATTCCAGTGTGTTCAGTGTGGGAAACTAATTATGAGGCTATCTGCGTTAACCACATGACAAATGTGACTTGCATTCCATTAGTTCCCTGTGCTAGGTAACTAGTCATATTGGGCGAACTTCGCCTGTACAGTTGTTTTACAAGTCTTCGTAGCAGTGTTACAACTCGTATCCAAAAACGCAGGAGAAACCGAAAAGGGATAGAACAGAGTGCCGACTTTCAACCGAAAAAGTTGAAAATCCACACTCTGCCCTGTCCGTTCTTGGTTTTTCCTACATTTATGTGTGCTGTAACATTGCTACAGAGAATGCATCACCAACTAGCCAGCCATTAAACATTATTGTCTCGCTTCCCTAGACATGAAGCCATGGCTGACCTGACACACCTGATGAGCAAACTGGCTGACCGCACTGGCAAGATTCTGATCCCAGGAATTATGGACGATGTGGCGCCTCTCACTGACAAGGAGCGTGATCTCTACAAGAGCATCGACTTTGACATGGTGGGAATAGTGGACGATGAAAAATATGTTTTATCTCCAACTTCGTTTTTACCTTTAAAACCTTTCACGGTTGCCCACAGCATGGTGCGTGGGGGTAGTACCTGTTGTCCAGTTTCATTGAATGTGGCATTGCTCACCCTAGCATGGTGAACTGGCTTTACCAGTTTACATATGTGCTTCATCATACCCAGCCAGTTATCTTTTTATCCACTTCATGTTAGCGCTTCTGGTGGTGCTCTTGGATTACTAAATGCATAATTAATACAAGGCAGACCACGTCACCTGCAGGGCTCACTTTAGCACACATGTATCAGCTGTTACCATGCTTTGCATTGGCTGAAGTTCAAGACCTTTTATTTTGGGATTGCATGCTATAGCTGTTATTTGTTACTTATGGTATCCTCTCATCGTTACTTAGCCTATGGTACTTGCCCACAGTATCCTCAAACCTCTTATTGTCAAATGTCCTTGTTCAGGATGAATACTGCAAGGACTTAGGTGCTTGTGGACTCCTACACTCAACAAAGGAGGCAGTTCTAATGCATCGCTGGAGATTCCCATCACTTTCGCTTCATGGTGTGTACAGGCTTATTTTTTACGATGTAAAATGCTTTTATGCTATGCTTAGCAAAAGCCAGGCTTATTTGCCTTCAAATTAATCATGCTGCTGCTTTTCTGGTGCACTTGAACCTCGATTTGACAAATTTCAGCATAACCTTTTAGGTTTAAGGAAATGCATTGATCGATTAGTAGCGTGCTTATAGAAGACCACACACTATTTCGTTCATAGCAAAATACTTTTACGGTACATTTTTTTGTTTGTAATTTTTTGAATACTGCACAAGAACCTTGTCAGCCTTTACAGTTGATGACCAGAATAACACTAACTGCAGGGGAACTGTAAAGACAGTGTATGCCATGCAGTGCAGTTTAGCTTGATCCTGGCGTTCGCTAGACCAGCCTTGGTTATACTGTGTCCCGACAGATTTGGTGATCCCAAACTTTAAACTCTCACCTTGCATCCAGCCTCACCACTCGCCACCTGTCATGATGTCCATTTTTTACTTGAGAGGTTAGGCGTAGAAAAGATAGGCGTGAGAAAAACAAGGAGGACAACACAAATATAAACTGTGTGTTGGAAGTTCGCACTGTGGCAGAGACTAAGAAAGACACAAAAACTAACTCTGCACGCTCAGTGTAAGACGGCACAAACCTATCAATCGTGGACATGTGTGCCCTGTCGACAGATAGGATAGAGAGTTGGGCAAGTTGGTACGGTAACACAATTTTGTTACAGCAACAGCACTCATCTTGTTTATCTCGTCTACGTCTTTGTCCTTTCATGCTGCAACAAAATTGTGCTCCTGACAGATATTATTTTAGGCACAACAATTCCATGTCCACCGTTGATGTCAGCACTACTCCTCTTCACCCACGAGGCCTCGGTGTCAGATTGTACTTGCCCAGCAGTTGTGGGATGCCAGAATGTTTCACTGTTGCTGTATTGAACCATGAACCTTTGCAGCTGGTTCACCCAACTTGAGGTCCACTTTAAAATCTAGTGCATCGCCATTGAAAAAAGTTTTGTCACACTGTTCCTTTTCCTTGCTGCCTGAGAGTGCAGGCATATTTTGTGGACATTGCCGATGGTACGCACAGTGAAACCTAATCATCTGAAGGCAGTGATAACGAGCTACAAGGCCAAATTGGAGCACCTGCAGGTGCAGTCTTTCTTTGGGATAGAACTCTGTGATTAGAGAAGGTGTGAATTAGTACTTCACAGCATGTGGCAGCTGCTCGAAAGCCAGTCCACTGGCACAAATGACCAAATTCTGTGACAGCTGGTCCTATGTCTCCTACAAGGCATAGTCCTGGTTCTGGCTGCTGTAGGCATAGCCCTTCCTGACAAGCTTGTCAAATCCTATTCTAAGTCCCCACACATTCAAGTCTCCCCACAGTGCTGATGGGCTGCCTTACTGCACCCAAAACTTGAAGATTGCTCTGCCTTGAGGAGCATATTACCACATTTGGCAGTCAGATAGCTGCTATGGCACACCTTCATCAACCACATCACTGCTGCTTGTAATCAGTCACACTCCTCCCATGAGCACCATGCTCCTCAAACCTCCGAGGTTGCTGCACCTGATTGTTGCTGGTATTATTGTGCCCTTGCCAACAATGCCTGGTTGTGCACCCACCCTGCTCTTGGACATGAAAATAGCATACCAGGCACTCGCAGCAAGAAGTGGCTCTGGCCAACCCAACAGCTGCCTTCTTTACATCGCCAACAGGATTGCAGGCTGTAGAGAGAGAGAGAGAGAGAGAGAGAGAGAGAGAGAGAGAATGAAGAGGAAAGGCAGGGAGGGTTAACCAGATATGAGTCTCCGGTTTGCTACCCTACACTGGGGATGGGGGATAGGGGTTAGAAAGATGACAGAGAGGAAAGCGCTAAAAAAACAAAAAAAAACGCGCACATGGAGATACACACAAAAGGCGTTCCACTTAAAGTCGTTCACACAGGCCGGTAGATTGCAAAAAGCGCAATAGCACTTGCACGGCCTTCTTTTGTGACGGTAGGTCCCTTCGATGTTGAATTCTTTTTTTGGATAGCGGTTGGTCGTCCAGTTGGTCAAGTTCGTGGCGAAGGCATGCCCTCTGTGGACTGTACTGCGGGCAGGCACACAAAATATGGCCAATTGATTCTTCATGGCCACAGTGGTCACAGGTTGGGCTGTCAGTCATCCTTATGCGGAATGCATAGGCTTTGGTAAAGGCAACGCCCAACCAAAGTCGATATAAAAGCGTGGCGTCTCTGCGGCGAAGCTGTGATGGCGCTCAAAGACTTAGTGTGGGATCAAGTGAGTACAGTCGTGTATTTCTTAAATGTGGCTCATTCCATTGCGACGCGGTGTGCTGCCAAGCAAGTAGGCGGAGCTTCCGTGCAGCATCAGTTCTAGGAAGAGGAATTGGAATGTGGCGCTCCTCAGTATGGGCTGAGCGGGCAGCGTGATCCGCTCGTTCATTGCTGATAATCCCGCAGTGACTTGGAAGCCACTGAAAGGCTATTTCATGGCCTGCATCACTTATATGGTGTAACGTCTCTGTATTATGGAATACTAGTTGTTCGTGCGGTCCGCGTCGTAAAGGTGACAGTAGAGACTGCAGTGCTGCCTTCGAATCGCAGAATATTGTCCACTTGTGTGGTGGTTCATCACCAATGTGATGAAGGGCGAGCTCTGCTGCCGTCGATGTTGTCGTGTGGGTCGTCTTAAATTTGATTGTTGTAGCTTTCGCTGGTATGACTATTGCCGCCACGGAGTCATGTGGGGTCATGTGGAGCGTTCGGTGCATCATCCTTAAAGTCGACGAGCTCTTGTTGATGACTTCGGAATTTGACTCCTCCATACTCTTGTCATGCGTCATTCAAGCCGCATGACGTACCTGGGCCACAGTGTTCAGCAATGCTCAGAGTTGCTGTCTTCTGCTTCAGAGCATGATACTTGCAAGAAGGAAATTGCAAAATGACCTGCCTGCTCCAGGCCATCTGCAAAATCCAGATTTTGGCTTATGGGCAGTGCTCATTGGCAGTCTCATTTGGACTGTGCTGTAGCTTCTATTGGCTCTTCTCAACATCTTTATGGTGACCAGAGCAGCAGCGTGACTATCCAAGCTCGGAACACACACGCCACTAATAAATTTTGTTATCTCAGAGCAGCAAAGTCTAATCAGTTACACAGAATCTCGACAGGCCCACATGGAAACAGAGTATGCATTGCTGTACACTTTGTTCCCTGACACTCCAATCCTAGACAATGCAGTGTGCAGTGTGATTGGTTGCCAATGGATCACTGTGGCTCTCACTCTGCTGATCCAGCTGCGAGTACTGCAGTGCGGTAATTAGTATGACAGTGCAAGCACTTATGTAGGGAGTCAGTTCTTTGGTGTTTAAGAATCATCCTGCATGCTGGAAGTATGACAGTTTTAACCTGTAGAGTAAATCCTTAGCATAATTTAGACGTACTAGCTGTTACCTTCATACAGTTCTTGTTCCTTGACTTCCCATTTGTTCCGTCCTGCAGGTGTGGAGGGCGCCTTTTATGGCTCAGGCGAAAAGACTGTTATACCTCGCAGGGTAGTCGGCAAGTTTTCAATTCGCATTGTGCCCAATCAAGAGCCAGCCAAGGTGGAGGTCCTGGTCAAAAAGTACATTGAGGAGCTGTGGAAGCAGCATGGAAGCCCCAATAAGATCAAGCAAGTTTTCACTGAAATTGTTTTCGCGTATATATGCTGCTGCAAATTAAAGTCCTCAGGGCACATGTGACAGGTGCTTGTTTCTAGAAGCAGGACCATCTGCTGTCTTTCCTGTTTTACTGTATGTCTTTTCCAGTGTCACAAGAGACGTGAAAATGCAGCTACCCACTGTTTATTGAAAGCAAGGCATAGGAGCAGCACATATATTCTCTATACATGTACAAAACACAGAAAATTCTGTCCGTCGTGGTCTTTCTATATCTTTCATCCTTGTAGGTTTTTGAAATATGAAAATAAAGGGTAAAAGGATGAATGATGGCAGGTGACTGTGATTGAGTTCTCTGCTTATGAATGTATGCACAAATATGCTCTGTTCCTACACTTTCCTTTCATAAGTTATTTTACAGTGGTACTTGTGCCTGTTTCGTTTTTCCTGTCTTGCCTGCTTCAGACTGTTAGAAGGAATGTACAGCAATTAAACCGCATCATCTCATCTAACAGTAGGCATCTTTAGAATCTATTGCATGATTTCATGACTGGACAAGTGTGCTTGATTGTTCTACTGTGTACGTTGATGTATTCTCTCCATGACTATCCTTCACAAGGGTGGGGATAGAACTGCTGTTTCCTGTGCACAACTCTATAAGCACTATTGCATGTATCCATGATGCCTGGTACAAAGTGCTATCCCTGGTTGTTGCTTCCGTAGCATATCTGTCATCATAGTGGCAACCAAAGCAAAATATTTTGCCTTATTACAATACAAGCGCTGTACGACAAAGTAGTGCAATTAATGAGAAGACAGAGGTTCACAGGAGCATGGACACTCGGAAGGGATCGACAAAAGCCTCAGCCTGGCACCAATGTTTTCACAGAGGAACTTGTCTTGCCCAGTTATTACCTCAATGAAGGCTTGTCGATATGTTGGCTCCAGGATAAGGCTTCTCTTGTTTGGCCACTGTTTAGTGCCTGTGGGTGCATGCCTGACAGCTCACTAAGACACAACACACATTCTTTGATGTTTTCAAAACCAAAGAAACCATTAGCAGATGGTGTATCTTGTGTGTTCAGAGAACTTCTGTTATTCCACTAAACTGCTTTTCTTGATGGTATATTAGGGAACTTTAGCTCGGCCCTGTATGTAATTACCATTCACAGAATTCTGGGTCACCAGGGCATAACTGCGAGCAGCCAGGTTGGGGGCGCCATCTTGTGGCACAGGGCTTAACCAGACAGGACACAGACCTATTATTGCAATTACCCAACCATATTCTGTTTATCTGCTGGTGTGATGCACCAGCAATGACGCAATGAACAACATGCGATCCCCTTAATTTTATATTACTTGCAAAATGGGGGATTGCAGAAATGGTTATGTAGTTATTTTGGGGCACAATAAGGAACCCCTAGGCTGTCACCCTTAATCTGTAGCCATCCACTACAGCTTCTCTTACAGATTAAATGTAACTTTTGTACATAAAAAAATATGCTTATTATTGCTTATTGTGATGGTCTTCCATGCAGTGTCCACATGGCTAGTGGCGGCCGGTGGTGGATCAGTGACCCTTTCTCTCCAAACTTTGAGGCCGGCAAGGCTGCCACCAAGCATGGTGAGCGGCTTATGTTCAGCCAACTTTTGGCTCCTTGCCACCTGTGTGTCCTGTCATGTTGCCTCCCATTCAGCACAGTGTCAGCTTTTGTAGTCAAAGCTAGCATTGCTTCATATTGTGACTATTTGGCCTTGTGGAGTATAACTGCTTTCTCCACTTGTAATCTCGATCATACCCGGGCATTGAACACTTCCAGGCGTACTTTGAACATGCTACAGTAAACACGTTATGCTGACATGTAACATGTTCTTGTGTTTTAGAAGTGTCCTCTGCTAGACAGTCAAACATATTTTACTTGTGTTATTTGTAGCTTTCATTTACTCTGTCGTAGAATTGGCCCATAAAAGTAAACAAAGGTTTAGCCTTTCCTTTTCCACTCTTTGACTGTTTATTATGAAGTGATGAACCAGACAGTTAAAAGCTATTTTTATATGGCATGCTAAGGAGTGGACACAAGATGGCCAGGCTATGTAATTGCTTGAAATTTGTGATTTCAGCAGCTGCGCATTTGATTATTCAATTTCTCTCCGGTGACCAGGTATACTTGCTGTACCTCAGTGGTGAAAGTTTTTTTCCTTATTTTCTTGGTTTTTCCCTATTGTTGGGGGACTCGCTGCTAGTGAATTGTAGTGTTTTATAACCGCACCTCGCCAATGCCGTAACTTTTTCTTCATGTAAAAATTGTAAATACTTGGCTGATGGGCAATGCTTGTCCTGTCTTCCACTTTGTCTTGCTTCTATTCCTTTGAACACAGTGCATAATGAATGTTTGCCACACCTGTCTTTTTCCGCAAGATGCAATAAAGGTTGATCTTGTGTACCTCATGGAACACAAGACAGAAATGGCTGAGCACCCCTCATATGTTCATGTGGAGTTCCTTGCAGGACATGTAGTGTAGTGTTGTGGCTTTCACAGGCAGGCCTTCTGCTCGTATTGGTACTGATTATATTGATCTGCACATGCATTTTAGATCACAGGCATTGGCTATAGGGCATGTATAGCATGCAACGATCAGCATACAATCTGGTTACATTGATTAAATGTTGATCAAACATAGTGCATAAAGGTACTTAATTAACTAATAGTGACAACAATGTAAAGCTATTACATTTCATCCCGGATATATCAAATTATTGTCTATATCGAACAGTCTTAAAATCCCCTTCAAAAATACGATGCAAAAGTATAGCAATGTACTATATGTGTATTGAACGCTGCGGCATGCCATACTCCTGCAAATGTGCTCCTCCTAACAGGCCCGATCACTTCGATCGCAATGTGGGAAATATTTAATGCCAACAAATTTGAAACTGCACTGTTTTGGCAGATGATGTCAAACAAGAGATTGAATCTGAATGGCAGTCTGTGCCTCGGGCGAAAAATTATCAGCGTGCTGTTCTACTCGCTGCGCATAAGGATGGCTCATGCACACTGCAGTTCGTTGTTGACAGGAGCAGATTGCCACTCTGCTTCAAGAACATGAAAGGACTGCTGGTCCGATACTTGTTCCACACGAAAGTGTGGATAATACTATCTTTTCACTGAGTGGCGCTGGGCATGGGATGCCAGACTGGGGATACTGTGCTGCCAGGTTCTTTGTCTTCTATAGACAAGGGCTTTCTGTGAACGGCACTTCAGGATTCTGCGAGAGGCCAAAAGGATCCGACCTCAATCTCCACTTGGACGGATATTTACATTACTTTGAATTTAACAAACCCACCAGATGCCACATCCCCACTTCACAGAAACACCATTGCGGCAGCTGCATGCAGGACTCATCGCTGTGCGATTCACTGGTCTGCGCTGAACGCATTTCATTCATGCTTGCACAGGTACACTTGAGTGGGAATGGACTCTGATATTCTGCAAGCTAAAAGCCACTTTCAAAACTAACAGCGTGTTTGTAGTGTCGGGAGTCACCAATAGCAGGAGCCGGAGGGGAAGAACCAAGAACGAGGGAACGCACAGATTTTTAGGGTAGTAGAGAAGGGAGAACAACTGGTTCCAACAGGAAGTTGGTTCCAAAACCTCTCCCACCCATCCACCTGGCTCGTTGCCCCCATATGACAATAAGCCATTTAAACTGTATATTGTTGCATATTGTATAAACATGCGGCCAGGCACATACACGCGCAATTCGCAGCACAAGTGCGCTGATGGTGGCACGGCGTGTATCTGTACAGGCTAGTTTGCTTCTGTGGTGTGTCCATTTCTTCCTTATCTTAAATAAAAACGTGCAACAAGCACTTCGTACTTTGATGCGCGCGATGTGCACCACAGTCTCACGTCCGCGTGATGCGTGTAGGCTTTTAGGGATGGCATTTGTCAATATATCTGACCACTCCAGAGCTTGAGCGGCTTGTAATGTTCATGAGCAAAAATATAGGTAAACTTTGGGGCATTGGACATAGCCTTGGAGAAACAAATTGGTAAGTTCCCACTTTTCATGATGTTGGGAAACTGTCAGAGATCTCGGATAAGCTTCAGGTAGGCATATATTTCGAATTATCAATATATCTGCACTATTTCACAATAACCTTCATGTTCGACATATCTGGGATCAATTTTAGTATGTATTTTGATGCGATTCCCTTGTGGAAACATTGCAGTGTTAATCTGGTAAAAATTCGTGCACTTGTCACGTGGAGTCATGGCTGTTCCTCGATGCAGTGTATGGTGTGGAGCCCGACATGACAAGGGAAGGCGGCAGCATCCCAGTGACGCTGACACTGCAGGAGGTGACCAACAAGAGCGTCATCCTACTTCCTATGGGAGCCAGTGATGATGGAGCCCACTCGCAGAATGAAAAGATCGACGAGCGAAACTACATTGAGGGGGTGAGTCGTCTGCCATGCCTTCATTGTCATGACCCCATAAAGTACATCCATCCAAAAAGGGTTTTTATACCAAAGCTCTGAATTATCCCTGTCCTCTACTAGCTGAATGAACTCCCTTCCATGTATCCTTTCACTTTGTTTGGTCCCCTGTTGTCCTTTGACATTCTCTTGCTTTAGCAGATCACTGGTCATCCCGTATGTGCTCTACATTTCCTACCCACATTCACCTCTTACTTTGTCTTGGAATACTTCTACTTTTTTGCTTTCTACACTAGAAAACCCAAATGTACTAAGTTGGCGAAGCGTATTGTGAACATGCTGACCACACTCTTAGTGTGGCAGTGTCTTCAACAATCCTTTATTTGAGAAAAATGTGTAAAAGAGGTATGTATTTGTCAGGTTCTACTGTGCTGATTTGTTATAGAATACTGCTGTTCATTTCTGTTAATTTGACTTCTGTTAATTGGCCTATTTATCCAGTGGGTTGAAATAAAATTAAAGGCAAGAAGACCTGAATTAGTCATCACACTGTCTGCCTAATAAATTTGCTGTTATCAATTGCTATGCTGAAAATTGTGTGTGCAAGTACATCATTCAGCATACCATTGTGCTTACCCTTTGTCTGTTGTATCTTTAGTCTGACTGCTCCTCAAGTCCTTGCCGTGTTCTTTTCCTTTTCTTCTTCTCTCTCCCTCACTCTTGCATGTTGGTTTAGTGGATATTTCATGCTGCATAGAACCTGATCTGATTAGTGGAATCTCGCTAATACAATCTCCAAGGGAGCCGGAAAATGTATAATCTGAAAATCGTGTTATGCATCTGGAAATACATTGCTCCTGTGGGACGTTGGCCGGCAAAATAATGTCTTATCCCAAAAACGTATTATGTTGAATCATATCAATGAGATTCTGCTGTATTCATCGTTGCGTTCTCCCAATTGAGAATTGAAAAACAGTTCATAAATTTCTTTCATGGTAACATGGACACGACTTTCGTTTGATAGTTGGTATTTGTGTTGTCATTCTCATTCTTTCTTGAGTCCATGTTTTGCACGCCTGCATTTTCATACCATGAGCCCCTACCAACCTATTCAGCTTTCTGTTGTTCATAAATTCCTTCGTCTGTCAAAGTGTAGACAGACCTGCCACACTGGCTTGCCATGGCTGTCCTTCCTGCCAAAACAGTGCTGTGTTCCAAATGTCTCAGTGCGACACAGCAATGTGTCAGTAGCACAGTGTCGTTGCGCCATGTTCCTTTTTTATTACAAATTGCTTTGGTAGAGCTGTGGAGTGCACTGAAAACACAATTATACTTGCGAGAAGCACAGGTGGTGCGAGAGTGGGTCCTCAACAAACACACACACGCATACAAACGCATGTGCACACATGCACACAAACAAAACGAAAACGGCGCACTGACAGGATAAGAAGGAAGTTGAAAAACAATGCTCTTGTTTTTCACTCCCTTCGTCTTGTTATTGCACTGAGTGCCTGCTCAAGTCGTGAACTAACCAGTCGAAATGTAGTACATACGCTGCTACAGCTGTGGATTTTTGCTTTACAGCATCCATAAGCGCAGTGCATGTAATACGATACATCTGTTATAACAATTCCTAGCTCCTTTGTTTTAAGTAAAGTGATCATGTCGAATGTAATACATTTTTGAGGTGCACAAAATTTATTGCATCATTGTGTTTCGTGTTATTGATATAATTGATTGTTATGGATATAACAAACTGCTACATTCACCTCCGAAACCCAAAAATACCCCACATTGCATGCAGAGTACATTGCTTTCTGCGACGTTTGGCACTTGTTTGCTGCGGCAGTTCAAAACTCCTGCGTTGCCACGTCGAATGCACTATCCAGCAACACTGTTCTTTCTCACCGCTGCCCGTAGATGCGCGCAAGCAACAGCTGCTGCGCGCCTACGTGTGACGGTGCGAAAGGTTAGTGCATTCGCTTCTGTTACACACCTGCCTGCACGGCTGCATGGCATGCCACATAGGCAGGCGCTGCTGGGCGTGGCCTTGGAGATCTCCTCGGCGCAATTTCGGGCGTCATGTGCAAGCCTGCGCGAGTCAGGCCATGCTGTACAGTGGTGCAAAAGATTTATAGTGCATTCACTTCTACTCGGCGCCCTCTGAGATCTCACCGGCGTAATCTCGGGGGTCAAGTTCAAATCTGCACAAATCTCAGCATGCTGCGCAGCGGTGCGAAAGAATATTAGTGCATTCAAGGCTGTCACGTCACGTGCTAAGTCGTGTGTTCCACACACTGAAGATTTTGTTGTTTTATTCATATTTCATAACCTGCGTGGTCCTGTAACGGTTCTACTGGCTGCAAATCCATATTATTTCCATGTTTAAAATTGTGCACCCAATTGGGCTTATAGTGCAGTAAATGGTAATAATAGATATAACAAAGTAATTTTGGCTCTTCCAACTTCGTTATAACAAGGTTGAAGTGTATATCGTTGTCTGTCCACCTCTCTTCCCACTGGACCTCTTTGATTTTTGGAGTTCTGGCAGCCCGTTGGGAGCCAGACGGCAGCCAGCTAGTTCCGGTCCTGATAAGAAGTCACTTGGGCTGGGGTCCCAAGAGAACCCGAAGCTGCCCAAAGTTTGCAAAATCGAACGCCGGGTAGATGGCCACGGGATAAATGTAAACCTGCTCCTAGCATGGCAGTGCCTGGCGGGGCCAGCACACACCTGGCGTAGTTGGCCCATTTATGTGTTGCCAGCTTGAAAATATATAGTTGCATTCAGGGATACGATCATTTTCGTGAAATTTCCCGCGACTCGGCACAGGACGCACACTGGGCCAACCGCACTTTGCACAGCCCAACAGATGGCCTTTGATGCATCTGATCGCAAGCCCTGAAATTGCGCGTAAGTGATTGTATCTCTCAAAACGATCGCTCAAGGATGCCTGCCTGCAGTGATCACTTCTCCCACCGGCGACATTGATGAGTTGGCATTGTGTCATCACTTGACAAGACATGAAAAGGAAGGATATCGTGTACATCTTATACACATAAAATTTCGTTCTGCCCTGCTAGGGCTTCAATTTCTGAAAGTTCGTTTCAATTGATGGGGCTTCTCTTATGACGCTAAGGAGCTGGGGATGCGGCTGGTGCATGAAAATGCACACCGCCTATGAACAGCAAAAAGTTTCACATGGAAAACAATGTTGGTCGCAATCATGAGTGCACATATGCCTATTACTCAACCATTGAATTCTTAACGTCAATGGCCTGCAGTTAGAACACACATCGGTTTCGAGCTGTCGCCCAAGCATATGATGGAAAAGATGGAGCAAACACGGGCTAGCTGCGGTGCCTTCGCTAACTACAGAAAAAGGAGATATTGCCGCATATATACGCGAGATATGTGAAAAGGAACACCAGCAGAGAAAGATCAACCGAAAATTCACCGCAATGTGTGTGAATGAGCATCTACAACTTGCGCGGTACATTATGCAGATTACATGCACACATGAGAGTGCAGCGCGCTGTTCACAGAGTAGTACTACCGGGAGGCCTTCATGACATGCACACACATACACAAAAGTTTCAAATGTTTCACCGCTGCTTGTATCACACTGCCTCGCAATGCGGAACAGTGCATTGGAACCTAAGAAAATAACACTAGAAGTAATGAAATTCGAAGATGACCGTAGCCAGTTGGCTGAGCGAGGTAAAGTCCTCAAGCGCCCACGTTGGAATCTGTCAAGTCCTCACAAAGATGGCGGTGAGCGCTCATCTGCTAGACAGAGAACTTCCAATGAGCAGCCAGACCAAAATTGTCCTGGCTGGCTCTGGCAACTCGCGGGTAGCCAGAAGTGGAAAATTGAAGAGGCCCACTGCTGGCCTGCGGCAGCCCCTGCATCTCCATAATACTGCATGCCAATCCATAACGTTGTGCTTAGGCACAGCATGAAACTTTCACCGAAGTTGTGCCTTCTCTTGCACTCTACATCATTTTACAATAATGTACTTACGTTTATTTACGTTAGTTCACGTTGGAGTGGAAAGTAAGCAGCAGGTTTCAGTGATTTTCATACTGTGGCAACAGACAAGTTTATACAGTGTTTTAATGCGAAAGCACTATATGTCCATTCAGCAAAAATTCATTGTAGTCAGCGTGACCGAAAGATGGTACCAAAAATGGCCAACGGTGCAAAGAGTAAAGCCACGTCAAAAATTCTGTCAATTTTAATGTCAATCTAAATGCTTGGATTCACATCAAATTTTTTGGGGATGTTCATGTAGACAAAGTAAATTAATGGCTCTGAAAAGAAATCTGGTATATGGAAATCTGGGAAATTTGGAAATCGAACCTGGGCCTCAGGAGTTCAAGATGATCATGCTTCCCCGATGCCATGGTGGCTCCACGGTTCTCGCTGACTAAAGGTGTGCCTAACGCATGCGTCATTGCACGTCACGTCGTAGCCATTTGGTTGACTAAACATGGGGCCTAGTGCGTGTGTCATTGGGCACATGATTATACAGTCAATGGGGAGGAGGTTGTGCCATGTCACGAGTGCATAAGATGAGCGTGTACATGATGTTCCAAGGTCTAAAAATGGTGTAATGCTTTCCTATTCCCACACATTAGCAGTCTTAAGTGTGTCTGCCAAATTTTTGTATGTTTATGCAGTGTTTTACCTTATCTACAAATCTTTCTCTTTTTCCAGTCCAAGCTACTGGCTGCCTACCTCTATGAAATTGCTCAGTTGAAGTGAAGCATACCCTTGCCTGCCCTTTCTGCTGTGACTGCTTCATGAAGCGAAGTCTCTACAGGCATATTTTGCTTAATCATGTATTTGCAGCTGTTTACCATAGAATGTATATTAGCACTTCAGGCCTGTTGAGAAGTTGAGCTTCTTAGTCTCAAAAATACTTTATTTGCAAGATCTGCATGTGGAATAAATAGGTGGATGTTTTCTATGACTAACTTTAATACTCGAGGCTAATTTGTTTTATTATTTTACCCATTTGAGATTTCAGATGCACGCGCATATTTTTATCCTAGACGATGACATTGAGGTGTACCTGCTGAAATAAATATTTTTTTATACAGTTCTCCCGAGTTTTCATTTATTTGTGGGACACAACTGTCAACCTCTTTAATTCTGTTAGTCCTTTCATTCTACTTGAATCAGAGGACTTACTGTCTTATACTGGAACCGGTGTTTGACAAGTTAAATGCATCTGCAATAGCTCATAATATTCTAAAATTTTGTTGTTTATCTTTTGAACTAGGTTTGTCACTGCCTGTAGACGTGAAGATATGGTATTTCCTTGAATGTGAAAGTAATAAGTTTACTGGTGTGGTTGAACAGTCCGTTTGGAAACCTAGGACAAAGCACTTAGTTGCTGGTTATAGCTGAACTGTGTGTGTGTACATGTACACACATTCTGCATGCATATGTTGCACGATTTTTGTCCACATAAGTGAGTTGCAGGGCACAGATTGATTGAAAGATCTCCAGATATGCTCCTAGCACCAGGATTCTTGATGTGGGAGTTCCACAGAAAATTGCCACCGCGGTTCGCAGAACTGACAGAAAAACGCTACAAGCACCGTGGAAAAATGCCGCCGTCTGTTACTAATTCCAAGAGCCCATATGGTCAGCCTATGGTCAGCCCATATCTATCCAGCCAAACATGGTCGCAGTGCCGATATATACAGTTATGCCAGCGTTCTGTGTTAACCAGTACCTAGCATCCTCCCACAATCTTGACCTTGAGTACCGGAGCACCAAAGAAGTTTCATCAAAGAAATTCGCAGTAGAATAGTGATTGTGTATGGCAGTGAATGTCCCCCATTTGCTACATTAATTAGTTCATTCAACGAGTTATGACGTGGCTGTGTGGATGTGCAAGACTCCCGAAGGTCGGAACAAGCCACCACTTCTTATTTGGATCATTCAGCGCGAACTGATAACCTCATCGTAAACAAAAATCGAATTTTGGTGTCCGATTGTGCTTTGAAATTCATTGTTTCATATAACAGCTTGTGCAGATTCATTCAAACTGCCACAAAGCAGTGGTTTGACAAGCAAGATGGAAGTATTTATTGCAAGTTATCGAAGGCTTTCCAGGCAAGTGAAAGAAATGCATTAGTCTGAGGTCTGTTAAACATTTTATGGCTGTAGTATATATATGAACCGTTCATGCGAAGTTTTGCCGTTGCTGTGAGGTTCTAATAAGGTTCAAGTGCGATAAGGTCCTATGGCATCCTGTATGCTGTGGGTGTGAGCCAAGAAGGCTGGTGGCTTAATGCATGCTGTCTTGTCATGTGTGCAAGAGAGAGGGGTGCACGCGCTACCCTGATCCAGTGTGCATCTCCACCTCTAGCCCAGCCGCGCGCCACCATGCCCTATCTAATTAGATTTAATCTATATGGTGGGGCCAAAGAATCCTTAAGCTGGGATGGCAGGTGGCTGCATGTGCGTTGTCTTCACGTGCACCCAGCGCTGGAGGTTGCGTAATCTGAAGTTTCGGAAATGAGTGGAAGGGAGATACAGCAGAAGCATTTGCTCCCCTCTGTTTGCACTCATCATTGCGACAGTGTGTGCTTGCAGTCATCGAGTGAGATGCCTGCGTGTGCCTGACACCATGCTTGTCAATTTAATTAGTAAGCGAATGCTTACTGCAATTATACTGCCAATAAAACCAACGCTTACATTTTTATAAACGGTTTTGTTTGCACAGTTAAAATTTGTTTGCGGGGCTAGAAACATATTGCTCGGTTTCCTTTGAATCTATATAAGACACTGCTTCCCCTTTTATTCCCTTTGGTTACCTAGGGTGTGGATATTGCACTAACATTGCACACTGCATCCCCAATATTTTGCTTGCACCCTATGAAGAACGCCCACCCGCCCTGCTCTCGCAGGCAGCTCTGGTGTTCGCTTACTGTAAAGGATGCATCGCTGCATGTCTGCAAGTAGTGCGGGAGTGCACATTGTTTGCGGCTCTTTCACGCAGGAACAAATTGGTTAAAGTTCTGGCATGCCACTTTAGCGAAACAGCAAATGTGTTGCAGAACAAGCTGAGTCAGCACCGGCGCTGAACCTACGGCAAAGGACGTCTTCTCACGAATCTCGTGGAACAAAAATTTTTCGAATACTTCACTATACGTGGAGTTATCACACCCGTATTTCTTGCTCCTTTTGTCTCCACTAGCGCGCTCGAAGCTACGTAGCAGAGAAACCATGAGGGCAAAGCCTTGGCTAAAGGTTTAGTGTCGCGACACCCTATGGTGGCCGCGGTAAACTACACTACGCAGCACACCGCTGCTGTCTCAGAGGCTATGCGCTGTAGGCGCAGCTATGCCCAGTGCAATGATCAAATTCTTTTCCTGTCTTTTCAGATCGCAGGCATATATATTTTTCATTTATTTAACTCAAAATCAGCAGTTATGTACTACTGAGAACGCGGTCTAGCGATAACAAAATCAGCGCGTTGGTGGACCAGCTGCTTTTGATGACTCTGCATAACATCGTGGAAGCAAGAGCAAGTGATTTTCCACCGTGTTTGACAGCAGATTGATTCCCTGCTGCATGCAGTGCTATATTATTTGGCTCGTATGTTCACGGCAGCGTCTACGACAGATCACGAACGTTTCCTACGTTCAAAACGTTTCAGGGCCCTTTTAAGAGGGAGAGGTTGGGTATGGGGAGCAGGGGGGAGAGGGCGTATCTTAGCCACTGTGCTACAGTAACAAAGGTGCAAGAGGAGGCCTCACTTCAGAGCCAACTCCGATTTTCCTTTCCAAATACATGTGAAAAAAAAAAATAAAAGAAGCAGTAATGCTTTCATTATACAACCGCCGAACGAATTAGGATAAAATTTACAGTAGAGAAGCAGAATTTCAATATAGGGCCCAATTTCTTTTACAAATATATTGCCAGAAATCATCAATGATTTGAAGCACATCTAGTTCATGAATCTGTAACTCTGCACCAAAAACAGATATCCCAGTTCTGTAGACTGCACCTGTTAGAGAATCTTGAGCTGGACAAATTTGACATACAAGAGTTCTGTAAAAATCCTACTTGCAAACTTGTATGTAGTGGGGTGCATTATGTTTCATCCACTTTAGAATTGCAAATTTTTTTATTGCTGAATTGTAAGCTTAATGCTTCATCAGTTTTCTAAAGTTTTGCAGTTTTCAATGATTCTTGTAAAAATGCTGCCCCGGGGAAAAAATCTGCTCCTATTGTCCATAGACTAACAAATTTAAATGTGACAAACCTGATAAAAACGGGAAATGTTTTTTCCAATCCTATGTAGTATTTAGATAGGAGCTTCCGTGGTAAAACTGCCAAAGTTTTAATCGCATGGAATGGCCACAAAGCAATGGTTTCTGTGTGGCCCCCTGTGTGGCACAAAAGTTCAAAAGGGTAGGCTTCGAAGTGGTTACAGTTAGGCTAAAAAACAGCTTATTTTTGTAAGCAAGCAGGAAGAATTCACCAGTTTAGCTGAACCATGAATGAAATACAAAGGTAAGTCACTACAGGGCAGCATGAAGGAATGGGTAATACGACTCCGCCAATATCTGGATAATTCTGTTCTTGTCACTTCAGACTGAGCAATTTAGATTTAGCGGAAATTCAATTTTGTAATCCAAAAATACTTATCACTTACCGACAAGCATCAGCAATGCCGTAGATGCTAAAAGAGGCCCCTGTGCAACAGGTGAAGTGAGCACAGTAAGACAAGGCAAAAAAAATTAAAAATCTAATTTTATTTCAAAGCGAGTACAGATGCTGCTGGAAGTGACGGCACATGTCAGCACAAACAGCACAGTTCTCGCCATTTTGCACCCACTCTGACTAGTAACACGACATGATAAAGCTGTGACCAAACCTTCGACATGCGCCTCTGAATTACACGTGTGCACAAATCGGCGAAGTGCAGCATCTTTTATTACGCAGATGAGTGTTGCAAATGGACGCCGTGCTATGGCACACAAACATACGTACACAGTCAACCAATATGAAAAGGAACAATTGATTTTGTTCTCAGTCTTTCTCTTGAGGTAAAATGAAGTGCCAGACATCTCATTTAACAGAACTTAGATTGCATCAACAAGTCACATTTGCCACAACTTGCACTTCTGCAGTACTCATTTGAATATTGACAAGATATTCCCTTTCATAGGCCTATTGTGCGCAACATCCCCCCGGTGAGATACTCCTCTGTCACTTTTCATGCTATGTGCAGATGAGCTTCGCTCGCACATATTTGATACAGTTGCATGCATAGGTCCGCACTATCTGCAGCTGTAAGCAGCTGTAAGTTGCAAGAGCCTGCAACCTTCATGCCACTCTCGTCATTCACCACTGTCAGCATGTCCACAAGCGGATATGGAACGAATTCTCCAGACTGCACCAGTTCCGAGATATTAATTTTCAAAATGTCCGACGAAATGCATTAGCAGTTAATTCTTAAAAAAAAACGCTTTTTTATGCACTGAGGCACAAAAGTAACTGGGACACCAATACATTTTGTTGGACAACTCGAAATTTAATGTCTCGAAACTGGTGCAATCCTGAGAATTAGTTCGAAGTGAATACGCCTTGCAAACTCACCGGCTACATTTCGTAGATTGAAATAGTGGCCGTAATGTTAATATTTAACACGCTAACATAGTTATGCTAATTATTTAAGTATTTTGATTTCCCATAGAAGTAATGGCCGTCTGATTGAGTAATTTAGATCAAGGATTAGGATTGTGCTATCTGCAATAAGTAATTTTCAAAAATTTGGCGCAGCTAGAGAAAAGCATTCTGTATAGCAGAAACCCTCTACAATGCTTTTATAAGACTGCACGAATAGGATGTATTAGCCAAGGAATGCATTGAGAAAACAAGCTGCTAGTGTCACAGAGGGACTAGGCTTCATCAGTGTTATGAAACAGAGAAATGTGTTGGTGAGGAATGTGTCAGTAAGGTTCTGTGGTACTCTCATGCATATGCATTTGCAGCGTCCTTATTTCATGCAAGTATTATATGGGCCTTATGACATGCTTGTACAAGATGGCTATGCTAGGGCTGTGCTTTTGCTAGGGGTGTGTGAATAGTACAAGGGTTATTATTTTTTTATTTTTTTCAAAGTCCGATCGATCGTGAAATGATAACCACGGTGAAAATCCGATGACCCTGTGCTCAGACGTGTTGCGCAGTGTCTCTAGTATGCACGTCGATTTCATGAGGCTGCAGTCGTCAATTCTGAGTGCGCAGTGAGCATGAAAACATGCCTCGGACAATAGAGTGTCCCACTAAGTATGAAGTGTGTGCGGTCATTCGATTTCTGCGTGCTGAGGGGTGTAATGAAGCCGAAATTTATAGCATGAGTAATGTGTATGGTACAACTTTCATGAGTGACAGCAAAGTGTGGCAATGGTGCAGGAACTTTGAAGCAGGACGCACAGACATTAATGATGCAGGCGGGTGGGGAAGGAAGCGAGTGTCAACTGATGATCCTGTTCAGCGAGTGGATCAGGCAATTCGAGAAAATCATTGGTTCTCAATTTCTGTGCTGAGTGATTAGTTTCCAAAAATTTCATGGTCAGCTCTCTCTACCATCGTGGATGAGAAACTCCAGTACCGCGAACTCTGGTGGGTTCCCAAGATGCTGACCGACCATCACAAGACGCAGCGAATGGGCACAGCCTTAACTTTTCTCAAGTGCTAACAGGATGAAGAATATTTTTTCAACAAAATCGTCACAAGGGACAAGACATGGGTCCGTTTCAAAACTGAAGGAACAAATGAGCAATCCAAACAGTGGGTGCATTCTGATTCTGCGAAAGCAAAGAAGTTCAAGCGAACCTTTTCAAGCAGGAAGTGCATGGCTACTGTGTTTTGGGACAGCAATGGTGTTCTCTTGGTGTTATACATGGAATGTGGCCCAACCATCACTGCAGCCTCGTACAGCATTACTCTTGAACGTTTACTAAAGGCAATTAAGAACAAGCGAAGAGGAACGTTGTCATCAGGCATTGTCCTTCTTCATGACAGTGTGCGGCTGCACCGTGCAGCTGCAACAAAGAAGCTCCTGCAGCATTTTCGATGGGAAGTGCTTGATCACCCACCGTACAGCCCGGACTTGGCTCCTTCCGATTACCATCTCTTTGCTCACATGAAATGCTGGCTAGGAGGACAGGAGTTTGACTCAGACAACGAGCTGCAGACCAGCATACAGAATTGGCCGAAAGCACAGCCAGTTGCCTTCTATGACGAGGGTATAGGATACTCGGTACCATGCTATGACGAATGTCTCAAGTGGAGCGGCGACTATGCAGAGAAGTAGCTGGAAAGTGTATCTAAATGTTCCAAATAAAGTAGTTTTGATTTTCACTATGGTTTTCATTTTGCAACTGATCGGACCCTTAAAAAAATAGCCCTGGTAATATTTCAAACTGAATTAAACATGAATTTACTCGTGCAAGAAGAGAATCAAATATACAGTACTTTTAGAATAGTTCTCAAGTAGTGAACAGCTGTTTATATAAAACAATATTCACATCCTAGTGTTAATAATGTTAGGAAGTTCCTATCATTACATTGTACATTGTGGAGTCTTGCTTATTAAAAGCAATAATAGGGCATTCGGAACAAATATGTAGTTTGCCAGCATACCCAGGACATTTTGGAGAGTGTGAATGAACATGGTTTAGCTGTTAAAGTCTGGCTTCCTGAGCAACGTCGCTTGGTCCCCTATGTAACTTCTCACGCATTACGCCTATTGTATCTGTGGGGACAATACTTATCATACTTTTACTCCTATTTTATGCTTGACTGAGCACAATTGACGATTCTGAAAAATAAAAAAGTTATTACAAAAATATCCATACTTCAGGATAGTGACTACTTAAAACAAATCGAATAGGACAATATTTCATTTGTTACTTGTAAGTTTTGAGTATTCATAGGCTCTTATTTATTGCTGCTGTGGGCAGATGCAGTGGTGAATGAATGACTAGCACGATGGCTAAAGACTTTCACATTGCTGAGGATGCAGAATTACACATACAGGACAACACTACAGTGGCACACACCATTTGACCAGTAGTCATTGAACACCGGAACCAAGGAATACTGGGCCACATAACTGTTGACCACCCTGTACAACAACGAGAATAACTGTGGCAACCCAAATAGTGTTTCAGAAATTTTGTCAATAAATGTCCAAGTTAGGCAGCACTTTTAGAAGCAAAATCTAGACGCACAGTTCAGAAAAATTGCTGAAAAAGACAAGAAAGCAATTTGTGTGCACTAAAACAACTGTGTGGCTAACAAATTGCTGTGACACAATGCTTGGGTAACACAGCACACATTGCACAATTCGGCTTTCACGCATATAGTACACATTGCATCATCCAGCTTTCATGCAGATAGAGCAGGTTGCATGATTTGGCTTCCCGCTCATGTCGGAAATATCACTTGATTCATCTGTCAAGTACACATGGTTCAGTTTTCATGTTACTCTGAGGATTCAACTTTCATGCATACTCTGACGCTGTATGTTTACAGCAAGAGCGGCTTTCACAGGAACAATTACATCAAAAACTTAACTCAAATGTGTTAAAGAGGTTCAACTCAAACCTGTACATGCAATTTCCACAACAAACTACGGTAGTAAACCACAAACACCTAAAATACACTGCTACAACAAGTCTGCAATTAGCATACTGGCTGCCTGCACAAGGTTGTTTCAGCAGCCATACAGCAGTTCTGCATCTTGGATTTGGACAGAAGTGAACTGTGCAAAGTGGAACCGGTGCACAAGATGCCTTGGACTACGCATGTCAACTCTGTGCAGGCACTCAGGCCCTCACATTCTCTCCACATACACTCTACAGGTCACATAAACAAACATGCAGGGGCAAATAAATAATGAAACGTGGAGTTCTCTGAAGTGTTCCAATGTGTCAACAAGTATTTTTATTGTTTCTACTGTTCAACCCATCTAACTAAAGGTGCTTAAAGGTGCTTGGAACCCTGTTCAGGGCACACTTTCAATCAAATATGTTTACAAAGGCGAGTCCTGTGCTAGCAACCAAAAATGGTCAGTATCTGCCTGGTGCATGCTTTGCCCTTAAAGCACTCCAGATGACTGCAGTGGCTACACACCACTGCCATGCCCCACATTGCTGGGGCAGTGGGAGATTTATCCTGAATAGATGATATGCAAAACTGTGCAAGCAGCTTTTTAAACATAACTTGAATTCATAACATGATTCTCTAGTTGTGCACTCACGCTACTTTTATGCACAAATAAGCTTGGAAGAGGCAGACAGGGATATGAGGACAGTACTTAAATAATAAAGCGTGACCAAAAACTGTTGATGATACACAGGTTTTATTGGCGCAAGGGCCAGGGATGGCGAAAGAGTGCCGAGAATACCAAAATCTATTACACCTCTTTGTATTTATAGAGTAGAAATAATTGCTTTGCGGCTTGATGTCCATGAAAAAAGTGTACACAAAGCATGAAACCCGTCTGCGAATGATACTCCCCTGTTCTCATTCCCAGCTTGTAAGTCCTCCCTTCCTTCAAGTGCAAAGTCGACAACCTTCTTAGCAGCGGCATTTCAGCCATGTGGAAAAGTCAGCGTGCAGAATTTTAAAATGCACAAGGTCTGGTGGTCGGTATAGTGTGAAGATATTAAGATGTGCCCGATTTGCACACATGAAGCCAACCCAATTTCAGCATTTGGTAGAGCATGTAACAAGACTAACTGACCACATTGTGCTTACTTCTCACTGAATTTGGGTAAAACACCATATGATGCCCTCGACAATACAAGCATCAAATTTGTATCACCTTCAATCTACTGATCGAAACACTTGAAAGGAGGTAACGAAATCTGCCAGTCATGGCTATTTACCAGGATACGAGTGGAATGAGCAAACTTATTTGAAATAGCATGAGTAGGTTGGTAAGTTAGTTGTGCATTCCCTGGGCTGCAGTGCAGAACAGAAAAGGACACAAACACGGAGGAACACGTACGGAGGCATTGCAGTGTGTGTTTCTGTGTTCTTATGTCCTCATCTGTTCATCCCAGATGACAGCTGGCAATGACCTATTATTGTTCATGCATGGCAGCCATTTCTATTAATAATCAATGACATCAATGATGAACTGCAACAATGACATCATTGACTACCAAGCTCATGAAGCTCAGCAAAGATGTCTTTAGTCCTGAAGCCAACAACACAATTACTACTGTGATGACATGTTGCACATCAATTAGATTGAACCGGGATGTTAAACCATTTCCTTGTGTAAGGTGACTGCAAGGGCCACTTAACCACTGGTGCCTTTAACATGTATGCATATATAATTCATTTCGTTGCATGACTGCAGGATAGCACCAAAACTTGCATCAAACCTTTGCTTACAACACATTTGGCAATCAGTGACATGCTTGCCAAATGTCGAACATACTAACTCGACTTTTTGCTCCGTCTCATTTATGGGCAAGGCAAGCATGATCCTGACATGACTTGAGACTTAAAATGAACAACACTGTCGTTTCATCAAGCCCTGATGCATCTCATATTGCAATAGCAATGAATGTGTGGGCGGCAACTTATAAACACACTACATCTCAGGAGTTCTATACCTCAAAGCACAGGACGTGCACGGCCCATCTCAGCAGGAAAACAAATGTATTAGAATCATTCTATTAAAGGCTGTCACAAATAAGACTACCGAAATCAGCAAATGTACAATGTACAAACATGCAGAATTCTCATAGATGGTCAATAATGTTTACGCCAATTGCTTTTTCTCTAGCCAGTCGGCCAGTCAACACATGTGATGATGTCTCGCAGTTTTCAGGCAAAACAAGAAAAGAGAAGCACTTATAATGTGACTGTTGTGGTGATCACAATCGCAATGAGAATGACTTTGTAGCTCACAAAACTTGCAGAACTACACCAGACCTATGTGACTGCACTTTGTGCAGTGCCATATGAATATTCTGTTGTTCGTGCTAGTTGCAAACAGCTCATACGATGTGGTCAGCTGTTGAAGTGGTTTACTGGTCTGAGTTCATATTCCATAAAAAAAAGAAATGGCTTTATGATTAAAGCCCCATGTAAAAACTCACAGTGTGCTGCCTCTTAAGTGAGCCCCATTAACAACAAAAATAGTTCTTTTTTTTTCTGTCAGAAGTCAAACACTACAAAGAAGAGCAATAACATGTTGCACAGTGCACCGCACCCCTATTGCTATCAATATAGGCTATCCAGGCCCAAGAACACGGCATATCACAATGGTCCCATTCTTTCATATCTTTCAGCGTAACAACCATCTTGTAACTTCCCATTAATACAGTTAACACATCAAGGATAGGCTAGCCTTACAGCGATGAACTTATTTCTAAACTGACTGCTTGGCTATGGTGCTCTTACTACTTTTTTGAGTTACCAGCACTTTTGTAGTATCATACAAATGCTAATACAACATTTGCCTCACATACCATCCATTTTCGAGTGAAACACGATGTCAATATTTGCTGACAAGCCTGTTCATGCTGCATCAGTGGAGCTACACGAAGACTACTGACGGAGCAGCTTTCAAAACTTGGACTTCTGCAGTAATGGACATGTGCTAGACAGCACCAGGAAGCAGCAATTCAGAGATTACCACACTTGCAGGACTTCTTGGCAGTAGGGGCTTGCATGGTATTTACAACTATGGTTCACTGCTAGGCAGATGCAACAGAAACACAAACAGCAATATATTGCAAAGATAAGAAACGGTTGAATAAAATGAGTCTGCACTACATTTGTTCTAGGTAGGTGACGACACATATGAAACTTGTTTGCAGCCCTGAAAGAATGAAAGGCAATTTGCAAATTCTTTTTTGTTCTTTTTTTAACTTGCAGGCTAGATATTGCTAAAAGAAAGAAAAGAACCTGTGAACTGATTCTTCTTTTTTTTTTTTTACTGACTCGTTGAAAGTGAAAATTGTTGCGAAATTGCAAGACATTACCAAGCACACTTTATCAGACTGATATTCAAATAAGGATCCCAATTCTTAATTTATCAAAATCTGTTTTCGTGAACAAAGAGCTCACTTAATTTGACAACATCTGGCATAATGTAAAATGCCAATTCAAAACTCCAAGGCAACATTATGCTGGGCTGATTTTTAGAGGTCATCCTTACCACTGATGAATGACTAGTAGCACAAAACATGCTGCACATTGTGCAGGCACACGATGAAACATTGATGTTAGACAATAGTACTAAGTAAACAACCAAGCAGGTTGCTTCCCTACTGCCAAATATGAGGAAATGAGTGAGAAGCTTGCTTCCAGTGCTACCGACGTCAGTGTTTTAGCTGCTGCAGAGGTGCCTGCATTCAGTTAGGTTTCACTACTGCTCTCTCTGAACACATGAACACAGTGCAAGACGCCAAGCCACACATTTGATGGGCATGCTTGGACGTTTCCAAGGCGTCAGGAAAGAGTGAAAGAAAGCTCAGTGTCACTGTCTCTGTGTACTACACAGCAACAAGCTGTTATGGGAGCAGAAAGCGAAGATGACGGCATGACATCAATGGTGATGGGCGGCAGGGCACCTGGAGTGGAGAAGATGACCACCTGGGAAGGAGCAGACAGCCACCTCCCAGTGACTGGGAAGAGGTCGTGTGCAGAAAGAGCGGTGGAATAGGAAGAAGCCGGTGGCAACTAGGCCCCTGTGGTCCAAGCGAAGTGGTGGCTATCACAGAAATATGGTGCCGACAGCACGGTGGCAGCTCTTGCGAAGGAGAAGGCTCCACGCCATCGGCCGGTGTCACTTAACTGGCCGATAGTGAAGCACAAGGTCTGCGCCGCTTTTCCATATAAAGTGGCGAACCGTTCGCAGATCCATAGATGGATCGAGAACCTGCACATGGGAAAATAATGACCAAATTGTTGATTTTTACGTTCCAAATATACACCATGACTGCAAAGATCACTGCATCGGAGGAGTGCATAGCAGTCGAGACCAGCCAGAGTGCTTTAATATGCTTCAAAACATGAACACACAGATGTTCTTGCATTGTTGCACCCTACCTATGATTACTGGTACTATCAGCTATCACATCAACCATGTTTAAATCCTGACTACAGGAACAATACTGAACAAAAACAGGCAACCGTGTGAGATGTGCCCACAATACTATGTCATTCCACAGCCCAAATATCAGCTCATCTGTAAGAAGTGCTCTTCCTGAAACCTACTGGTCAGAGGAGCATAATACCGTAAAAATACCATAAAGTCCCCCCCCCCCTGCCCCCCTCGTACAAGTGCCCCTCTTCCTTTTCCCACAAATCTTGCATTTCCATACACTACCAATTAACCCTTTCGCTGTGGGACCTTTCTGGCCGTGACGCACCCCCAGTGTCGGCTTGGTTTCAGGGAACGAGCATAACAGGGAATGAACATAGCAGTTTATTTCTGATTATGATTGGTATACAAATAACATAGTCAATGGAATATGCACATTTCAGTGTTCTGCAGCTGTTGTTAGTAAACATCATCATCATCATCAGCTTGACTATAACATCCGTTCAACATCCAAATCTGATGATGCGGGACTCATCTCTTCCTTGCATGAGACGCTGTCCGAGTCCAAATCCGAGCTCGGCTCGTATTCTGAATCGGAAGAGCCACCGCTCCAATGAGCAGACGAAGGTCCCGCGCGCTCAGCCATCCGAAAGTAACCGTGCACAAGGAGGATGCGCTTTCAGTCGCCCGCACAACGGAGAAAAATGGGACGTTGTGTGATCAAGAAGACAGAGGGAGATGGAAAAAGGCTAAAATAAAGTTCGAGGGGCTTCACGTTTACTGCTGCAAGCCGGAAGCGAGGGTGCGGCGAGAGAGCAAAAGCAGCAATCGAGTCATGTGTCTGTCTCTTTTCGGAGAGGCAACGCGTGCCCCTGAACTTGACGCGCCGTAGCAGACACACCAACAGAAGAAAAACAAAAACCTTCAAACCAGCGGAGATAGCAGAACAACCCTTGAACACATAACCACACGCAGCGACGCATGATCCAGCGAACACGGAGCGACCGCGCCACTCAGCAAAGAGAAAGGGGGGAGTGGCAGTCGCACCGTACTATTCAATACATGTACCAACACAGTGCGGGGCGAAAATACGAACTTGTAGAAAGATTCAACAGATGGTGTGGCCAGTCCAGGAGCGCCAGCTTTGCGCTCAGGCACGAAATTTTGAACGCTCGATAGAGAACGTACTGGTACGTCAGTGACACTGTGAGGGGGAAGCGCGAAGACGTACCAGTACGTCTGTGACAGCGAAAGGGTTAAAGGGACACTAAAGGCAAATATTAAGTCAAACTAAAGTGATAGATTAGTGCTAGAGAATCTCAAAGGTGTCAATATTATCACAAACAGTGCCTTAATAATCGAGAAACTGAGGTAAATGCAGGACATGATTAGAGACTCCCCCGGGACATTCAAGCACATGCCTGATGACGAAAGCACTCCTCACTTAAATTCTGTCACTAGTACTCAACCACTCGTTGCAAAAAATATTGTATTGTACTAAAACACGAAATAAAATGCTACTTATCCAGTTCTATATCATTTTTAGAAAAAGGAACTCACTGAAATTACCCTTGACAACGACGCGGGCGGTCGAAAGGTTTCGTTTTCGCTTGACTCTGCGCAGCCCATGCTTTCGCGTTTCACTAGCTTCGTTATCGCGTAGTGCTGCACTGGTTTTGCTGGCCCGCGAAACTCGCAATAACTGCAAGTAGCAGAGATTTCAACTTCCAGGTTATTTCCCGGGATGCCCAAACCAGTCTACGCCACTTCACAAAAAAAGCAGCTGCAGTGGCGAATCTACCGCTCTGTCTTGGCTCGATGCCGCTGTCTGTCGGGCACCGTTTTACTCACCGGCGGCAGCAACGGGTGGTGATGGCGTATACAACATCACCACTTTCTCGGTTGGGTGACGGGAGAATTGAATTTCGAAAAAGGTATTTGGACCATTTAGATGCAATTTTCTTGTAAACTAAGTCTTTTCTTGGCACGAAACAAGTGTTGTGAGGTTTCTGGAATGGTATTTAAATAGTCCACGTAGACTATTTGCCTTTAGTGTTTCTTTAAGCACCCTTCTTTTTCCTGCTGCCAGTACCCCCCTCCAAAGTTTGTTTCTGGAATTTTTGTTTTTGAATGTAGCCAGAATTTCAAGCCAATCTAAGCCAATCCAAGCCAACAGGGATACATTGTTTTCGCCGACTTTGTCCATTGTTCGACAGCGTTGAGGACAGTCACATTTTGCATGCAGTATCACTCATACACCACACAAGAAATAGAGGTCGTCCAGTGGCACAGGCTGAACAGCAAGAACATGCACGAATGTCTCGCCAATTTAAGTTGGATTGCAAGAGAAGCTGAAATTCGTGACCATGACGCACTGGGGGCTGAATGCGTTGAACACATTTTTTTTTGTTCGAAGCAAGAGGAATCCTTGGATATTTCTGACAGTGAATAAAAAGATAAAGATAGCAGGAAATCAGTATTCAGAAATAGGACTTGCTAAAACAGTGCAGATTGGATTCCATACTCTTAGTGGTCGCCATTATCTTTAGCTGCCATCTTGAATATTGATGGGGAAAAAAGGAAGCCCCCCCCCCCCCCCCCCGCCATATTTTGGTTATCTCTGGAGTAGGACGGGGGGGGGGGGAGCAGGGGGAGGGTGGCTTGCTCTGCTTTTATGGCAAGTGAATCACACCCACCTGGTCTTGGCACAACAGTTCAACCTTCTCCTCAGCAATAGAAGCTCGCTCATCGTCCGTGGCGGCGCCAGTAGTGCCGTTGGAGTCACCACTCCTGTCTTGAGTCTGTGAACTTGAGTCCGAGCCCGCTCCCATGATTTTCTCGTAGACATGCTCAATCACCTTTCGCACCTGTATCATGTCACTCGCTGACAGGCGCTCCCTGCACAATGGGCAAGAGGCCAACACACAAGACATCATCCTTCTGCTCTTGCACTGTCTCCACACATCCAATGGTGCAACAAGCAGTGAAAACAGCATGAGCATTGTAAGCATGCACGTTCTGAGGTCATGAGACTAGGGCTACTGCTGCTATAACGCTGGCGTCACACATGCGCTCCCAGTGGTCGTTCAGTGCTATCGTTGCTGTACTTATCAAGTCTGATTTGAGTATAACAATGTTCGCAGCTGTGTCAAGATGCAAAGATATAACTGTCACTGCATTGTTCCCAGAGCAAGTTACTCACTTTTTTCAGCTGTGTTGGCTTTTCATCTCCATCAGGCAGCTCGAAAAGTTCAATAAAGACAGCTTTCAATGACCATTTGAGCACATGTGCGACACAAGTTGCAACTCAGATGACAAAACGCCAAACAAAACTTGTTTACAGGCCTTATGGTTCATAACAAAAATAATGAGAGTGCAAAATAGCAAAGCATCAATTGAGTGTGCTGTGGAATATTAGCTCCCTGGCAGTATACTACCTCCTTTTTATTCTATCCTGCTTGCTATGCACTGTTGTAAGCCTCATTCATACAGCTGCTTTTTGCTTTATTCCACCACTGCCATGAGGCCAATTTCAGTTATGCGAGAGGCTTTTTTTGTGTGGTTTCTCCTCAAAACGAACCACAGGTGACAGGCCACTATGCTTCTATCACTGTGCTCTTGAGAGCACAGTCCTTTTAGAAAACAACGAATCAGAAAACTTTGTAGCATTGCCAGCTGTCACGGCAGAAACACGTCTCGATTTCTCAACCTTCAGAATGTTATATTTATAGTAGCTAATACACACAGTTATTTGCCTATGGAAACATAAGCATTGGTTACAGAAAGACAATGTTTATGTTCTTTGCTAAAGATACAAGCAGAGCAATTTGGTTTTAACTGAGCCGAGGTTCAATTGGTCAACAATTTAGCAAAATATGTGGGGCCACTACTGCACTGGCATGTCTTCACATTTTCTATTTTTCTTTTCTGCATGTTTTTTTCTGATGATGGCAATCTGATGAGGCAATTGACAGCTGCAAGAATAAGGCCCTGCTATTTTAATGCATGAGGCCACCACTTGAAAAATAACAATACTGAACTGGGCATGAACAGATGTAGCATGTGGTTTAGTGCAATATGCGCAGAACATTTTACATTTGGGCAGTCTACACAGGCACGCAAAGCTGTTTATTCTTTGCTGTTTGGTTTACTGGTGAGATACGAACGTGTGCATGAAACTGTGAAGCATGTGCAGGTGGTCATAGGGGTATTCAGCAGATGGAGTCAAGAAAAATTCGAATTTCCTTTCAGCCTAAGCATGCAGCAGGCAATGCAAAGGAGGCACACAGAGCACTTTGTATAATGTAAACAGTGTACTTCTCAGTTTCTGGCTTATAACCAAGTGGAAGAGAAATTTCTACTTTGCTATGGCTCAGCTGTTTCAAAACCTTTGAGGCTCCACACAACTGCAACACACTGCATTTTTTACATGCTGCTTGCCACTAAGTGCTGTTTAATGTTTTTGTCTCTAGCACATTGGCTGCTAAACACAGTTAACAGGAAAATTTGGGCTAGTTAGTGCATTTTGTGAGGGCTGAGACGTCATAATCGGTGCAAGAAAAGATAGACGTATAGAGGACATGCAGGATGCGATGCTTAATAAGAACTAAGGAAATAAAAGGAGAAACACATAGAAAAGAACACCAAGGACATGTAGATGAAAAAATGCACAGGGCATGATGCACTGTGTGCCACACTTTGCCTCTTGTGTGTTCTTTGTGTTGCACTCGTGACAATGTTAACAGGTGCTATGTAACCATGCATGACATTCCATGCATGGTTCTCTCTGTCCCAAAACTTATCTCTTTATGTGCGTATGTCTATTTACTCCATTTTTCATGGCAACGTCCTCCAGTTCCCATTATGGGAGGCTATGGGAACGAGGTTGGAATGCTGCCAGCCATACATGGCTCCTCCATCCCTTCCCGAAATCTAGTCAGTGGGAGCACATGTTCCACAACGCAAACTGTGTGTGCCCCTCCACACATCGCAACCACTGGCTTCTTTCTTTGCAGCCTGCTGCAAGGCCAAACATTATTGTGCCACACATGGAAACCACTACCTCCGTCTTAACTTCGCATGTACACACATGTACAGGCTGTTGCCTGCAACACGTCTATGAGTACACGAGTGTATGAATGCTTAGAAATGCTTTAGAGTGTGTCAACTCTTTCCTTACTGCAGCAGATACATTCATTTTTGAGAAGCTCTGTAGCTTAATGTTTTTTTTAAACATTATAGTTGCAGCATCTGCTGAAATATATCAAATTAATTGTTGACCAATTGTAAGAAATGGACAATAATCAACTGATGCTTATTTGTGAAATTTTGAGGTTTTGAATAGAGAACAAAACATGTCCAATTTTATCGAAGGTTGTTGCGTAACAAAAGTCTGATAATAATATCTGCCATGCCCGTAGCTTCAACTTCTTTAACCAAGAATATAACAAAATTACTATAGCAATTTTCACTGGAAAATGAAGTCAAGCATCCTGGTTCCTATGCTATGCAAAGAAGCAGGTGTACTATAAAGGTGAAGAGGAGGTGTGGATCACTAATCCATACCTGCCAACCTGCCAACGTTAAAGTTTGTAATAATTAATCCTAGGGTTACGAGCAGGGGCGAGTACTGGTAAGACACTGGTAAGACACAGCGGGGGGGGGGGGGGGGGGGGGCTGATAGAGTGTTTGTGTTTAAGCTTGCCCTAAGCATAAACTCTTGTGGTATAATGTTGCAGTTTATTAATGATGATTTGCCTTTAGACACAATACACAGGCAGCAGCCAACTTGCAGCACCAGAGGCTGGCAAGGAACACATTGTTTTAGATCAGAGTGACTTTTTTTAGCAATGCTGCTGCTGTCGATTTCATCTGCCTTAGGAACAAGGGTGTATAAACTTACTCAAATCAAGTACCCCACTAGCGTCCTTTCACCACGAGAAGACTTCCAAGGGTACAGGGTCGGAAATTGATGCGCTAAACTTTTTTTGCAAACAGAATTTATTTTTTTGTAAGACTCGACAACACTAGCAAAATTGTAGAACGAGCCCAAAGTCATACACATTACTAAAAATTCGGGAGAGTTGGCAGCTATGCTAACTGCACAGAAAATGTTTGTCGGGACTTTGATTTCACCTGCCCAAAATGCAGCTTCTGTTCATTCTGTTCTGCTTATCTTATTAAAGGCTTTTGCAATGATGATGATGACAGAGAGACTCTGACAAAAACAATTACTAAACAAAAATCAATTGATGAGATAGCATACACAGCCTTTTCCATGGTTCAATGCTTGATTGATCACCTTTTCCCTGAAAGTAACCTGGTCTAGCTTGGCATTTCTGTCTAGTTCGATAGCTTCCATTAAATAAGCCCGGTTGATTTGATAAGCACAACATATCTCAAACAACTCACACAGCCGATGTCATGCAGTAAAAGTAACACTGTTATTCTTGTTGTTTTTTTCTAAGTAAAAAGGTTTTGTTATTGTTTTGTTTCTGGGTTTTTATGTGCCAGAACCACGAGGCAAGCTGTAGTGGGGAACTCTGGATTAATTTGGACCACCTGGGATTCTTTAGGTGGGCGGTACCACGGGCATTTTTTGCATTTCTCTGCCACTGAAATGTGGCAGTGTTGGCCAGTATTTGATCCCTCGTTCTTGGGAAAACGTAAAAAAAAACGTAAAAAGTGACACTGCTATGCGAACAGCTGCAGAAGGTCTGGGTGAAATCAGCAGAGTGCCTTTGTCCTGCTGAAAGCTAGCATGAAGGGTAGCACTCGCCGTTACATCTTCTACACGTGTCCGTGATTTTGTAGTAGACAAAAGTAAACCATAGGGACACATATAAAATTGCTCTCAGTATCACTGACAAATAAAAACGAAAACAACGCTCACCTCCGAGCATGTTGCGAAGTTTGAGGCCTCGGTAATGACGCATAGCAGTCGGAGCTGAAAAACAGGTCACCTGACACAATCTGCCACGACTCTGCTTCTGCTGTCACTCAAAAATACAGTAGTTGAAGTGTAAATTTTGCTCCACACATTTTAATGCAGCGCATGCTAGAGGCCAGGTCAGACAACACTGCTGGTAGATATCTTACTTTTCAAGTCTCTGCTGAACTGCCAGCAATTAACAGATGTGACTGACGCTAGATGTGGCTTTGCTTATGGAAGAACACTGCAATGTTCAGTGTTCATTGAAAAACCATTAAACAATCTGATCACTTTTTTATGGTGCATTAAGGAAAGAGTTAACAAACCATTGATTTGATGTAAAATATGTGGTGGTCCTATCTTTTTATACAGAATGAGTAAGCACCTTGAATTATCTACTGCACCAAGCTAAAATACCTATAACAGCATTCATAATGAAAACCTCACTAGTCGCGAGTTCTTACCTGCACAAGTTCAACAAGCGTAGAGTACCATATTAGTTCACAGGTGACAAAGCATGTTACTTATTTAAAAAGCTCTAGGACAGGTTATTGTGTATGCACATTGTCATTAATGTTTTTGTTACACAGACATTGTCTGTGTTTAAATGGAAGCTGCTGCCTTGTAAAAGATTTGCTAATTAGGTGACCAAGAGATTGATGAAAGTGAAGTTAAGCATCCAGGCAGATATAAACATTGTGGCTGCTCAGAGAAAAACACAGGGGTATATATTACATTTGAAAGTAGTGTAGTCTATTCCAGAAGACATTCACAGCACTGTGAAAGCTACCGTTTACTTAGCCATACGTTCCATTATGCAGGTGTTAACCATGTCTTTCTGCAAAGTTGGTCAGGTAGAATGCCTCAAATTCATAGGCCGCACACTTGAACCAGGCTTCTCACGAGTGCTCATTTCTTTTTCTTTCTTTTTTATTTTACAATGAGCAATAAAAACGAGACTTGGGTAGAACCGAAAAAGCATTCATGCACTTGCATTGATTATTTTTCTCATTCACACTTCTGATAATGTGGTGCATACATCATCTAGTTCTGGCTATCTATATCAAGGGAAAACAACTTCAAAAGAAAATTCAAATGGGCATACTGGAAGATTAATGTGGTTGAACTTGATAATGAATGTTATAAAATGTCATGGGTATGAAAGTGTTCTTGTCCTTCGTTCATATGCACGGTATAGCATAAATAATCATAATGAAGCTTGTTTCAAGGAATGCATCCAATGTTTTGTTTGACAGAATGTAGAGTGCAGTTGGCTCCCTATTTTCATAGTGCCCTAACATAGCCTCCCTGAAAAATATGCTCAGAAGTGCGAAACCTGCTGGTGATGCCCTAGCCAAAGCATGCTCTTTGTGAATGGTTGGTTGACACGATGACAGGGAAAGTGAGGAATGCCAAGTGTAAGCTTTGAAACAAGCAGCAAGTGATGAGAGTTGCTGAGCAGAGAAACCTGAGCCCTAGCATCGAAGGCTGCACAATATGACAATAGTGCTGAAAGTCACCAGGCTGAGACAACAGGCTGATAGCATGAAAAATCCACCATCCATCACAACTGAAAGCCAAATGCGAGGAGGATGTCAAGCTTCTGTGTGTGAAAGGTTATTCAACAGAAGAAGCGAAACACATAGACATGAACACTTGGCTATGTTCGTAAAGTGTTCAGCTCTTTCATAGTGCCATTAATATATATCTCCTCAACGCAATGTTGAATTTTTTTGCTTTTTGTATTTCACTGACGGTTCTGTTTGCATTATTTGTTTGAAGGGTAACATACTACATCAAAGCAGCTTTGTTTTCATTGTCTAGTTCAATAATAATTTTTTAAAAATCTAGTGCTACTGATATTATGAGCTTTCAATTAGGATACAAATAGACTTAACAATGAAAGCTATGCAGCTTTCATTGTTACTCGCATGGTGCTACCAAAGGACACGGAAAACAATTTTTTATTTGCAAGGAAACGTACTGAAACATACAGAGCCTCATATGCTAACTGCTGTCTGCTTTCGAATAAATATATTATAAGAATGACAAAAGTTTTTAAATTAAACCTAAAGTAAATTCAATTATCGATGCATGTTGTAAATCATGTTGTATAGGTCACTAATGTGCCATTCTGCTAGGGTACAGAGCTTAAATTTATTTATAAAATTCAGAAAGAGAGGAGAAGGCATTAACTGCTCTGAGCCACAATTTAATAACTTGCAAGTGGTTAGGTGATACTACAGATAAGTTCATATTGTTGTTAAAGTGCTAAAATTCAATGAATTTGTGTTTCATTCCATTTTCACAGGAATTTTATGTATTCCAGTTTTGTATCTGGGCCTTAGACTCTGTTTCAACTCTGTGCCAATGTAGACAGTGATAAGAAAAACGGGGTTAAATATAACATTAGTGATGCAGAAATGGCATATTGGACATACATTATGGAGAAGAAGCCAGTGATGGAGCTATATCAAACAGCGAAGAATGAAATCACACTATAAAAGTTTGATAATTCGAAAGGCAGTGCTCTACTGTTCGAAGCTAGATCAGGATGTGTGAGAACGTGGTGCTGTAGAAGAAATCTTGCTGATGGCTATTATACATGGGTAGCATGTGGAAATAGCGCGCAGAAACCATGGGGCATATTTTGTCAGCATGTCATAGCTTCCATATAAAAGTCAAAAGATAAATGTGGATGTACGAATATTTACTCTCAGAGTGTCTACCAAGTTGACATTTCCAAATTCCCTCAGTTTTCCAGGTTTTCCCTGAGTGCCTTTGCAAAATTCCCTGAGTGATGAAGAACTATGTTTTATGTCAAGACGGGATGAAACCATATCGCCCGATGCCGTCACTCTCTAGTAAGCATATGAAAAAAATTTAAGAAAGACGACCCAATCCAATTCGAATACTAAGGAGTAGTGTTTATGTTATTAAAAAAGAGAATAGAAGGGGGGGGGGGGGGGGGTTAGTAAAATGCACAGCAAATAAAATGTCTTATAACAAAATTGCAAATGGAGTCGGACATTCTCAAACACGAATAAAAAGGAGATGCATACAGAAGTAAATATTTTCAAATATGAACTATTTCTATCAACTGATAGTAAGCTCAGTGGTATGAGGCCCGAACTTTGTCACAATTCAGATTCTCTCTCAACAGCTCGTAAGTCAACCTCAACTGTCCTGACATATATGTCAGGACAGTTGAAGTATACTCTCAGCCTGCGCAGAACACCTCAGTGTTGGGTTTCACTGCTTTAAAGAGCTTATTTTTGTTCAGATGAGGGACACCTGCATCTCGGCATCAGCCAACACTTTGTTTTTTGAGCTCAAGCTCCTTCAAAACGGCGGCAGCCCACTTCCTTTCCCATTCATTCCTGAATGCGTAGGTCCTTTCTGTTCCTGTCCTCCTTCCGCCGCTCGTTCGCTCCACTGACCATTTAGGGCATCTTTTTGGTCAGTTGCACAGCCCACGGCAGATTTTTCAAACTCCCTAGGGGTCCCAAAAACGTTTGAAAAATCGGCCAGTTGGAAAAAATAAATGCATGTCATTTACTGCCCTTAGGGGCTCAAACCACCACAGGCACATTCGAAAATGCTCTGAAGGCCTGTCGGTACACGTATTAGGCATATCAGTGCTCGTACTGTGACAGGCAATGCCGGATGCATGCGTGTATAATTAAAGAATACATACTGTGTCCCATGGTAATAGCTCCTTCCCATGCGTGTTATGCTTCACTGCAATACTTTTGCGTATGCTTCACCAAGTAATATTTCTGTACAAAGGCAAAGCTGACTTTTGGGAACCGGAATTATGCAACGCATTGTGCTTTCCAAGCTTCTAAGTCAATCGCGAGGACCACAAAGGCGGAGTCTGTGCCATTGCTGACAGCAGCGAATTCTTTCAATAAAAAAACACGGCAACCAACGGCAAGGAGCTTCATAGCGAACGTCGAAGCAGCTAGGCCTAGCGTTGCCGCAGTGGTGGCTACGGCTGCCAGCGGATCTACGTGCTAGAGCACCGGTTTGAGGCGGCGAGGTAATAAAAATGACAGCGGTGGTGGCTTGATTAATGTCATTTCGGTCCTGCGGTCACAGCAAAACGTCCGGAAAATTGGACGGCAAAGAGTTCTTGCGTACGAAATTTCAGACGTTCTGATACATTGACTCTATGGGGTACGTGGTGGTGCCGCGAAGCCGTCCAAATTATCGGGAATCCGGGAAGTTGGTCGTTTACTCTACACTGGCAACTCCTCCAGCCGGCGACTGGGCGTCAAAGACGATTCATTACGATTCCTGTCTGTTACTCGAGCCAGCATTACCGCGACTTTTGACCCTTTCAATAAAATTACAGCTAATTTTCCCTGATAGAGGCACAAATTCCCTGCGTTTTCCTTGAATTTTTCCAGATTACTCAAAATCCCTGAGAATGGCCGGTTTTCCCAGCTTGTAGACACCCTGACTGTTTGAAACCTCGAGCTTCAATGATAATAGAGAAATGGTTACTGAACCTACGGTGGGCAATAGCGAAACACAGCTCTGGTTCTGGTGGCGTAAATAAAGGCAGGAAATGCACAAATGAAGAGACACTATATTTTATGGCAATTAATTTCTCAAGTTCGATGGTTTGTTAACGTGAATCATGGGTCTTAAGGGCTGACAATAAACACATGAGAAAGGCAAAAATAATAAGCTTGGTAGCATCAGCCACCACCCTGTCTCAAAGGGGATGCTCATAATATCCACCCATTGGTAAGATTTCAAAGCAGTGTGTCAAGCTACAGCGTAGAGAGATGTGCACGGACACCTGCATTCATCACATGCACTACACTGAAACTGCTTGTGCCATGCAGAAACGAGACTTCATTTCCAATGCTGGCCTTCTGTGTCAACTCAGGAAAGACGAAGCTTTGCTCAAGAAAAGAGGCACTTGCTAAGTGCTTTTGTACACATGCCTCTCCTTGTTCATCTCCTTTTTGGGTGATGCTAGCAAAACCAGCTGATACAATGAAATCGACAAAGGCGAAGATAGTGCACAGCTCCGACAGCACCTGGAGCAAATAGAGACTTTTAGTGTGTCCGGTATTCTGGTAAATGCAAGCTCACTGGGCCTTTTACCAGAGGGCTGGAGCCATAAATGTGAGCAGCAGGAGCGGTGCAGAGCCCAACCAGACAAATGCAGAGCTAATATTGCAGTAAGCCAGTGTAATTAGTGTAATAATCAGTGTAAGGCAGCAGCGTAATAGTATTAACGCAGAAAATTTACACCAGCACTGAACTAGAATGCACTTGTTAACTGCAATAATAGCTCTCTGTCTGGTTGAGCATTGTGCCACCAGGTAGCACCACCTCGCCAGCCACTCATGTTTATGCTGCCACTCATCCAGTAGTCTGCCCAAACCGCCCACACTTGCCAGAATATTAGACATGCTCAATCTCTCTTATGTCACCAGCTATGTTGTGAGTGTTATGTTTTTCTGGGAAAAATTAATTATTGATATTTAGAAAGCTTTGGGTTGTATAGTTGGGTGTCACTAGCTTTTTTTTTTTTCAATATCATCCTACATGTGCATTCTTGTTAGCAGGAAACAAATGATACGTAGTTCATTGCTATTGCCATAGCTCCATTTTCCAACCTATTTCATGGCATTCACTGTTCCTTATACTATTATTGAGTTTGTGTGCTAGTGTGTTTTGTGTGTATGTGAGTACGCGGGGTGCCTTTTTCTTACTCTCTTTCGTCCCTCATCTATTACACCTGAAGTCTCATGTCAAACCCATTGCTAAACTAACCTCTCCAGTTATTATTAAATGGACACTAAAGCAAAATATTAAGCTGAGTTAGATCGACACATTATTAATAGGAAAGCGTTAGGGGCCCCGTGTCGCAAAAAATCCGGTGTCAACGTAGGGCGTTCGATGTTTTGGCAAAAAAAATTTCGAGCCATGCATACCCAACCATGCAGGCCCTCCTTGTAGTGCAAGGAAGCTAGTGAAATAATTGAATTTCTCAAGGTAAAATACGCAAGAAAAATTGTAAAGTACAACTTACACACTATCTACAGACATGATAGCATCAGGATGTAATTTGAATGTAAGAGAAAATATAATTCTGCTATGTGGAAACTAAAAAAAAAAACGCAAGCCCCTTTTCCATCGTTTTTACCATCCATAGAGCGGCCATGGTCTCCAAGATTTGTGCGCACCGGCACGCACAAATCTCAAAGGCCATAAAGCAGCACGCCCGGTTCCTTGCAACACCTCCAGATGGCGCTTGCCTCCACCACATCGTGGCCACATTTCTACCAGAAAGCTCACCTTTGTGCATAGCGTTCACCACCAGCGTTTCCCGTAAACATTACTGTTACATAAGTTGCAGTTACTGGGAAGCGTGAGAAGCAGTCAGGAATCTTTGAATGCTATCATGTTCCATTCAAGACGAAGCTTAAGCGTCCTACAAATTTTTTATCTAGAAGACTATAAATTTTCTGTGTACCAATATATATTACTTTGTTGCAGAGAAAATTTCCACCAAAGGTCCCGCTGCTGCTTTAAATTTGAATTGCCCATGCCAACACAGATGAGTTGACGTAATCCTTACATGACCTGTCTCTCTCCCACTCTGTGAATCAACCAGCGCTGACGTCACATGAGAGGCGTCTTAGTCCAAGATAGTTGGTGTCACTCCGAATTTCCATTTCCATAATTCTCTTGCTTACAAAAGCTCTGTTCTCACTATAAACAAGGAATTCGTTATTACAGAAGCCTAATATTTCAATCTAGCTTGATTCAATATTTTCCTTTACCTTAGGTTCTTTCTAAACTTTCTGTCTTGTACGCATTTTGTGTCATGCTGGTTTATGTATATGGTTTCCTTGCGATTCATTCTCAGAATACGCAAGTTCTGTAGACGGTGGGTAGGCTATGTACTGTGAATAAAGTGGTGGTAAATGTTCCAGACGGTATGGTTTGAGACTGGCAATTTTTGATGATGCAGCACCAGGTTCCTGGCCAGCCAAGCGCTAAAGGCCGAAAATGCAAAATATATCTTTCTGTTCCACACAGTATAATATTCTATACAATGTCATCAGGAGTGCAGGAAGTACAAACAAGCTTTTCATTTTTTTTCCCTTCAAACCACATTTTCCAAGGAACATGCAATCCTATAAGCAGAAAATCTACAAAGCATTCCATAAGGAATCTAGATAAAAATTTTTGGAAGCAAACAAACTATAATATCATCCTTTATGTACCTTTAGTATGTGTGTAAGAGCCCATATTGCAGCAATAATTCCATCACGGAGCTGCTACAAGCAGTTATTATATTGTGTCTCATAATAATGTCATCTGTATGCCTTCTATGGCTTAGGCAGTGCTGCGAGTGCCTTCTGTGATACTGAAATGCGTATACTGTTTCTTTTTCCAGAGACAGTTCTTCCCCTGCTAACCACTGTTTCAATGTTGTCACTTGGCGCAAGACGTGCCTTCACAAATCAAAACTTTCTCAAATGTAGTTGTCAATTCAATAGCAAAAGAAACCTGTTTAATCAGATTCATCACACGAAGTGACTAGTAGTGTGCATTTTGGAATGTACATGAGCACCAACGACTACGCTTAAATGTATGATGAGTCATGCATAAATCGCCGACATGCCCTTGACCCGTGGATCAGATTCTGACGACTGATGACTGCGAATTCCACTGTCACTGTGCTTGAGTGTTAGTATACTTCTTTTTCAGCACACAAGTTCACTCAATAGAGAGTTAGCTTTGTGACTTGAAGCAGCACCGCTGTCTGGTCCTTGTGACAATGCAATATAGTCATTAGAAGTACAGTGGTGTCTGTGGGCATGAACAAAGAAGCTCAATAAGTTTGGCTTCTGAAAGCCATGTGTTGGCACAGTTCTTCCAGTCATTCAGTGAATCTGAGTTATTCCTTCTTTCTGGTAACTCTATTTAAGAAAGGGGCCAAAGAGTGTGAAAGAGGACAAAGCAAGGGACAATGTCATAACTAATGACATCTCTTACTTACAATGACACATTTAGCTCTCCAAAACGACTGCTCTAAGCTTCTTTTTCCCCCCGGGAACCATTACAGAATGAAATAGCCCTTCTGGTGATGCTGTGACTAGAGGATCATGTTGTCATTTGAAAAATTACTTTTAATAACTTCTTTTCTCATGTTCATTTGCATTGTTAAGATGATACAAGAGTGCTTGGGAGGCACAAATCTTTAGATGAGAATAAAATAAGCATATCGTGCAGCATATGCTGGCCACTCAAGTTTGTTGCTGCAGCTAGAGTTCAGTGTTTACAGTTCTTATTTTATATTAGTATGACCTAATCTAAAAAAAATGCTTGCAGTGATATACATCTTCTTTATTGCTTTCTTTGGGGAAGGCGAATTTCTACAGCATTTCTAGTTTGGGTGATAGGTAATGGCCTGTCTGTGGATTTCTCGATTGGTGTAAGATTACCGAAGGGCCAAATGATGCAAAGATACTGGGGTTCAGCTGCTGCTGTCATGTGATGAGTGCCACTATGGTACATACTATTGGCCATGCAGCTCAGTAAACGCTCTCAAAATCTGATAGCAAGTGTCGCTAAGCAGTAGTGCATATATGGAGCATGCTGAATGATAAGAAGTTCGGATGTAAGTTCACATCATCATGCTTTCCCATTACTATGCTCATCCTACACCAAACCACGCATTACAGACTTGACCAAACCACTTTGCGCCCGAACTTGCTTTGGCCTTTTCGGAAATGACTCCCCAGGCACATGTACTGTGCAATAAATATGGTATGTTTCCCTATTATTTTATCAAAAAGATCTCTTTAGAAAAGCTACTGTGAAATTAATTTCTTTAATATCTAGATCCTTGCCGGAAATTTGGAATCAAATCATACCAGCAGCTTTGTCATAGGTAGCGGTCCGTTATAAGTAGAATTGGCGTGCAGTTAGAATATCCATTGCACAATGTGAATAACTGTGGCCCTCTTAGACACTCAAGGCAAACATTAAGCCATGCTAAAATAAGAGATTAGTGCTTCAAAATGTACAAACTGTTACTTTTAAAAGAACAGGGCTTATGCAAGTGAGAAAAATGACAAACTTATAGAGACAGAATTGCTGCACCACAGTGACAGCATAGTACCAGCTTCTGATGATATCTTGCTCCTCGTGAGTAGTAACTAGTATTCAACCACTGATAGTAAAGACATATGAAATGAACTAAATACATATAACATATAAATAGGAAAGAAAATTTAGTGTGGCCTATTCCACTGGAATTTTTTTTTTTTTTTCAGTTGTGCTTCTAGATATACTTTTTCCACACCGCTCTGTGAGCACAAATCGGCGGTACTGTGGCACTCTCTGTGCTGCTTCTCGATTCACAAAGGGAGGCAGCACACTGCAGAGCATGGCCTCTAAGACCACTGGCATGCTTGACATACATGTTTACATATTACCACTACTTTTCTCTGGCGACCTGCTCTTTCCAGGATTCATTCGAGCTTCTGTTACGATTTTCTTACAGACTATCAGTCATCTCTTGGATCAGAACAAATACTGAGAGATGTTTAGGATCTTAATCTCTTACTCCAGCTGGACCTAACGTTTGCCTTCGATGCCCCAATTTTGCTGTATTAACATGCAAATAACTTTGTAATTATCTTGACAAAACTGGCAGCTTTCAAACACAGGTGACAGTGAGCAGGTAAATAAAACAAAAATATGTGCTTCACCACTAAAGACTCAGTAAAAACAAAAGGTTCAATGAACAGATTCCATAAAACTGCTAGGCTTTTGAATGTGGAGTTAAGTTTGTTCTTTTCTTACAAACCAGAACATCAACCGCTTTATTTGTTCTCAGTCAGGAACACTGTTCCTAGCAAAGCAGCCTTTGGAGCCAATTTACACGTCATGCCTACAACTCACAAACTACACTGGCATACAGTTGAACCTTGTTTTAACGAAACAAAAGATAACGAAACAATAAATATAAATGAACAAAACAAAACTTGTCTTGCAAGCCTCATAAAGATACATGTACTCATTTCAACATAATAAAATGGCCCTATCAGTGGTAATGCTTCAGCACTTTCGGTTTTCGTATTAAGAAAATCAGGCATAATTAAATGAGTTTTTATCTGGTGACCTAGCTTTTTGTTTTTGTTAAAGAGGCTATTTTGTTGACGTGAAGGCTTACTGGCATTTTATTAGTCATTATTTTGTTTGCGTGAGTGGATAACAGTATCAAAAGTAAACATTCAGCAGATATTTGTCTGGTTGGAGACAACTGGATTAAAGAGAAGGAAACTCCAACCGAAATATATTTTCAGAACCTTGCTTTTCGGAGTCCGACCGGCTCCTTTTTCAGGGGTAAAATAGTGTGAGGCTTAACAGTGCTTATATCTATTTTTGTTGCTTTGACAGGCGCACAGATATATTTTGTAGACCTTGAACATAAATGGCAGTTAAGTGTTCCTGATAAATGATTGATGTTACCCGGCATCTTTTGGATTTGCCAGGATTCCAAAAAGAGCAGCTGCTGGAGGTTTTTTTCTCTCTCCCAGACGACAGCGCCGTCGGGGCTAATCCGGTGATCAAAAAGCTTGCAGTGCTCTGCCAAAGCACTGCATTCTCTGTGTAGGTGGCAAAGGTAATTCTTGTGTTGGCGAATTTTTTCTAGGAAGGTTTTAGTGTCACCAATATACAATGCAGCGCACTCGGTGCAGGTAACGTTGTATGCAATGCTCCGCACCTTTTTGACAGGGACATTGTCTTTTGGACGAGGGAGGAGGCTACTGACTGCAGAGAGAGGCCTGTCAGCGACGCCAACACTTGCCCCTTGCAGCACAAGGGCTAATGACTTGATGCCTTATGATATCATATGGTATTGAGACATGGCACCATTGTCTGGGTGGTATGGCAGCCACCATCTACTTTTCATTCTCGTTTCGTCGGCAGAGGGTGTCGTGAATAAATGCCTTTGTGTAACCATTCAACCCAAGGTCACGAATTACTGTGTCCTTTTCTTTTTTCTGAAAGGTGCAGAGACGAGCAAATTCTTTCGGCTCCCTATGGAAAGCTTGTGGCAGGTGGGGTGATTAGATTAAAGCGAATATATCGTCCTTGGAGAGAGAAAACAGCCACCGGCGGTGGCTCCTTTTGGAATCTTGGCCCATCCAGAAGACACCGAGTAACATCAATAAATCGTAAGGAACACTTCCCGCCGTATACACTCAAGGTATGCGAAAAGTGTCTGCGCACCTGTCAAAGCGCCTGTAAAAGCACCTGTAGAAGTACCAAAAACAAATATAAGCACTGCTACGTGTCAAGCCATCTCACCCCTGTAGAAGGAGCTGGTCGGGCTTTGAAATATTGGGTTTTCAAAAAATATTTTTAGTAGTGTTTTTTGTGTTCAGCGTTGAAGAACCGTGAGTGTCTGAAGAAATGTATTTTCTTAGTTCCACCGCTCGAAGGCTGAGATTTTGAGAGAGTTCTGCACAACTCCGTCGACTGTTGACTTAACAGCTCTTGAAAGTGTCTCAGCGCCTACTTAGCCATTTAGCCAAAAAACGATTAGTTTGAAAGTGTTGAAAATGTCCTTGTGACACCTGTTTAAATTAAGGTACCTCACTGCCTTGCCTGTGCTTAAATGAGAATTTACTAAATACCCAAGTGTACTTGCTTGTAGCACATTTTTTAGGATGCCATATCAATCTTGAAGAATGAATTTTTTTTTGGTTAAATGCAAATTTCAGAGCATACATTCAGCTGCAATTTTGGCTAGTTTTTCACTTTGATGCAGAAACTTAGGCACATCCCCTCCCCCCCCCCCCCCAAAAAAAAAGAAAATAATAATTTTGTTCAAGGTAAACAACACCACGCCATCCCCGCACTACATTCATTCCAAACAACGCTGGATGCTGATAAGCTCTCATTCTATGTGCTATCTCAAAGCTTCCACTTATTACCTACAATGTTAGTTGGTATGTTGCATTTTGTGTCTCGCGCTACTCCTCACCAAAGTCACATGGACTTCCTTCCCACTCACTACACATACAATGCACAGCCTACATTGGAGTCTGTATGCCGGTGGTTCTGGCCTCTTTGTCCGAGTGCCAAGCCTAATAAATGGATCCCCACTGTTCCTATTAAAAAGCAGGATGGATAATATTGCGGGCATGTTGATGACAATGAAGAATGGGCAGTGAACTTGTGTGCAGTATTGCCAAGTTGCTTCAGATACGTGACAATGAAAAAATGCAGTGAGACGCTGCATACTTGCACATCTGGCATATCAATGAAATCGAAGGCACTGGATGCTGTAGGCCAGCTGCAGTGCTTCTTTGGTTCACATAAAAATGGTGATGATGGCCATGGCCATGCACACGTACAGCGACAGTGGCAGGGCATTTTGTTTGCAGAAAGAGTCGTTGCGAAATCCTCGCCAATTTTTTTTGTGTGTGTGACTGCTGTTGTGAAGAATAACAGATGTGCTGTGAATTCAGTGATTACTCCAGCTCTTACACTCCAACATGCATGTTCATGTTTCACTATCTGTACCATATATGTCTGCCAGGTTTTCAAAAATGGCACTGGCTTACCTGTTGTGAGCTACAGTTCTCGCAACAGCCGTGGTTGTGTGTAGGTATTACAAGGTAGTGGTTGTAACAACAAAATCTGGGTGCCTGATTATCTTCGTTACAACGAGGTTCAACTGTACACCCTTCATTAAAAATCAATGCACTTGTTGATTGATTTGATATAGACAATTGATAACACTTTGTTGCCATTAGTTATTGCTGAAAGCAAAGGGTACCTTTCCATTCCATCATCCCAGCCTTGCAGCTTATAAATGGCTCTACCACATAGTAAAGCTTTAAGATGCCATTTACCAGTAGCTAACACTACTACAGTCAAACCCACTTATGATAAACTGCAGGATGCATGCAAATTAGTTGGATATATCCAGCATTTAAGTATACTCATACTCATGCAAACCGAATTCTTGTTGACTGTGAAGAAGGAATTCCTTATACGTGAATTTGTAACAAAACAACAGTTAATCGAAAATTCCCAAGTGGCTAAAGAAGACAAACATACTCATTGTAGCAGTATCGTTGCTGGCTAAGGTGACTCCTGTATTATTCTTGTCATATAGCACCCTGCTTCTGCTCTTTTTTTATTTAAAAGACAGATGGCACCACACCTTAATATAACTTCTTGATATTGATAGTAGAGTTATGAAAACACTTAATGCTGCTATCAGTAGACAGGTGGTACAACTTCGCAACAAATCGAATTATACTGTCTGATGTTGCCCACTTTGTTTCCTTGTCCACTTACACTGCTCCAGTCATGAATAGATCTTACTGCTACAAAACCACGACTGAACAAGAAATGTGCCTTCAACTTGCACTCAAATATTTTTGGTATGGGTTATATGCATGAAAATACGGCATATTACACTGACAATACACTCGAAGAGTTCCGGTGGTTAGATGTACAACACAGTTTGCTATATACAAGCTCATTATAACAGGTTTTCACTGTTGGACTCAAGTCGGCATGACGAGCACATCACCGGTATGCCGCATACCATACGTTATCTTCATTTCAGCACTGCGTCGCATTGGGCCCACTGTTAAAAGCTACCAAATGGGGTGTGCGTCCATGCACTCATTCTAGCACAAAATCAGAAAAAAAAAAGCAGGAACAAGGCACACACCTTCGAAGTGGTTTCACACCCGACGTAATGTGTGGAAGCAGCGAAAATGGGATCTTGGGAAACCGGGGCACGTTTTTCTGGAAATGGTCAACGTGTTAAAGTAAACATTCTGTCAAACAAGTCAACAAGTGGTGGCCTGCATACTTTCGATCTTTCAGAACTTTTTTTTTTTTCCTTTTTGCAGTCTCTTTTTCAAGTAGCCCCATTACTTGTTTCAATGATAACAAAACTGTTTAATATAAGCAGTGGATAGGAGAACGATATTGCCAAACAAATGGAGTTAAAACACCTGAAGCGTTAATTGCCATCCTCTGGTATAAGCACTTTACAGCTTTCTCGGCAATTTATTACCATACAAAATCTAAACAATACTACCGAGACACGAAGTTCAAAGATGTCAACAAAAGAACAGTGCTTCAGCCACTGCTACCACAGTACATTGCAATGAGTAAATTCACTTTTAAAATGTGCACCTACAGAGGACGCCTTCAGTTTGATTAGGTTCCAGCACCTAGGAATGGGTGCAGTGCCATAGGGCAGTACTCTTCTGTTCTTCCATGTGCGCAAAAATCAAAGTGGTAAATTATGAGGCGGGACTCACAGACACCACAACATCATGCACCCATGATGGAATGGTCTCATTAATCAGCAGCTCCTCCGCGTCACGTCCGGCATCCCCCACTAGGAACCTGAGCAGCGTTCGGCCTCCAACCTCACTGCAAGAGAAAATGCACGGTGATTCAAGCTATCCTTCCTTAAAAAGAGCTTCCAGAACAGGCTTGAATATATTCATTGAGAAAATGCACTGGGGTTGAGCATCTTGTCACTAGCGTCTAAGATCAAATGTCTATTGCTCACGAGGAGCTTGAAAATGAAGCATAAATGCTAATAAGCCCATTCTCATAGGTGGCAGCAACAAACAACTTGGTCAGTGCCTGGTGACAATACTGATGAGCCTGTTGATATCTACAGCAGTGGTGCGTTGTGGTTCATTGAAGGAACCTGTCAAGTCTGGTGAAGGCAATGTAGAAAAGGCTAGTCCATCAAGATGTCTTCAGAAGACTACCAACAGCCAAGGTGCTAAACACACTAAAACTACATGGGCACTGGGTCTCATAGGTAATGATGGGAGAGATCTGGCAAACTGTTTCCCTCCACTCACTGTAACATTCGCTACAAAGTAAAACAGCAATGCCCAATACACTTTGATGCAAAATTTGTTGCTGACTCAACTGGTTGAAAACACTGACCTGAAAGTCACTGGTGTATGATCTGGCATGCTGAAATACATGTTGCCAGGTTTCTGCCTGTCGCCACCATTCATGGTAGGGGCAACAACAGTGCCTGCACAATGATAGCAGCTCAGTTACTGGGCAAACAAATATGTTAAAAACGTACCTTTAAAAACATGGCTATCAATACACATATACAACAGAATCTCAATGATATGAAGCTCTAAGAACTGTGGAAAAATTCATATAACCTGAAATTCGTATCATCCAAGAACTAAAAAAAGTAGCAGCAAAATAAAGGGGGGACATGGCAATGAAATGGTTGACTTACTCAAAATGTCAGATTAAAAAATTTTTTTCCCCGCAATCCCAAGACCTTCCTTTATCTTATGGCAAAATATCTGAAAGGAATACACTGCAGAATATGAGAAAATCGCACTTCTTTAGTGTTCTGTCTTCGAAATGGGGACGAAAATTGGGCTTCGAGAGGTGCTATCGCATCGCTGATCACACATGCGCAGCTTTCCGCTGCACAAAGATTCACATAGCTGCAGCACTTTATTTCTCCATAGAGAAATAAAATTAACAAAAGTGAGTGTGAAAAGGCAAAACTATGCTGCAATTAGCTATGGCAGTCATGTGGCACACAGGGAGAATTCTTTTTGGCAAATGTGAGTTTGAATCACTGATACGTTTGTTTCACATACACTTTGACAGCAGCGAGCTGTGCACATTGCATTTTCCGAGGCCAAAATTTGATGATCTGCCCAATTATCTCAAGTTTGTTTTGTTGCTGCGTCCTAGCTGTTGCCTGATGGTGATAAGGACTTGATGTGTGCAAGATAAGAGAATCTGTTTTCCTTGTGGCAGCGAAGCTACTTCACATCCTGTGATATTACGGTTGCAAAGGTAGAAAAGTTTTGAATTGTCTTTGGGTGAGGAAGACAACGAAAGGCATGGAATACAGGGATAAGGCTGCCCATGAAAGCGAATGCCGCCTATCTTGCTGATGTGGCAAGACTGGGTCGCATGTAATTGCCAGCTCTTGATAAAGTTGCAGGATACTGCACAAAGTAAAAGATTTTTTTTTCTTTTGAGAAGTGGGAGGAGCAGAGGAGTCATGCACCAGTCAAGTCAAGGTGAAGTGACGTATGTTATCCTGGCAAAAGGAATGCAACTTGCAACACCCAGTGCCTGGCGCTACCAGCCCTGGGGCCTCCTTGCCAGCTCTGCCAGGTATCGCAGATCGCCTCATTTGTTTGCATCATCCGTCACGGCACGAAAAGTGGTTCTTAACATTGAAAATTTTGTATGTTGCAAGGTAATGGGCCACTTTGGAAAATTCGTATCATCCCAAAATTCATATGAGGCATTATCGTATCAACGAGATTCTACTGTGTAGATATGCATGTCACAGTCTACCATGCACACGTGTCATGCAGCGTTACTCTGTAGCTTATCTCTGTAAAAATACGCAACTATTTCAATATAAATATTCTCCCATTTTAGCTAGGCTTGAACCGCCACAATATACCTATGCCTAGAAAGTATAGACTCTGGTTGATACCATATTTGATAACAGAGTGCCAAAGGTGCAGTTGGGCTACTGGGTTGCAATGGTGCTTGTTTTATGGAAGACAGAGGTTGCCAAACATGGCATTTGCTGGCCTGAACCTACGCATTTTCATGCTATTAGCACACGAGCAACTAATACCCCGTAGTTTGAGAGTATTGTACTATGCATGTTGCTGTAGCAAGTTATAGCCAACGAATGAAAATTCAAAAATTCCGGCCTTGTTGCCGCAGGCAGCAAATATGAGTACCCTCACTGGCTTCACTTGATCAACGTTTTCAGAGCTGTAATCACTTGCACTTGAGGCCAATAACTGTCTCAAGTGCAATAATGACCTCAGTAATGGCTGAACCAGTGAAAGAGACATACCATTCTCAGGTCGTTCTGGAGGCAGGTAAGATGGTGGCCAGTGTTCAAGCAACGCCTGAAGTACTAGAGCTCCAAGGTTGACTGGTTCCAAGCATTAGTGTTGGGAAAAGCGGAAAAGCAGTACATAAGAAAAATACAAGACATCAACCAGTTGCAAATTCTTGCAAGCACATAACTCAGATACATCTTTACAATTTCCAAAGCTTACAGTATATAAAAAACAAAATGAAAAAGGATGGACAGTTGGGTGAGTTGGTACGGTAACATATTCTTGGTTTATAGTGCGAAGAGACACAGACTAGAAGCAGACAGGAAGAGCACTAACTCTCAACTAAATCTTTATTGAAAAGATCAACATATATAAGTGATTGCACTCATATCACTTGCTCTTAGCGCTCATCCTGTCTGCTTCTAGTCTTCCTCTGTGTCCTTTCACACTATAAACCAAGAATATAAAAAACAAGGACTGGCAGTGATGTGATAAGCAATGAAACCTCGTCAAAGAGACATTAACTAATATAACACATATATTTCCTGGAGTATAAGTAGGGCCCTTCGTTTTGGGGTTTTATTTTTTGAAATTCGGCGGGTAAAATTGGGTGCTATTTCTTAAGAGGGAAACCGGGGAGAAATTGGGGGTTCTGTTGTCTGACTGCCGAGAGTTCAAGGTTTTTCTAACTTTTACTAACAAATAACACAAACAATGGTCTCCTTCTGGGCACAAGCATTCTATTTAAACAAGTGAACTTATTCACCAGAACATGTAATTACAGAGAGACCAGCTCATACACCATGTGATGGCAGGGTGTCTACCAAGTTGACATTTCCGAATTCCCTGAGTTTTCCAGTTTTTCCCTGAGTGCCATTGAAAATTTCCCTGAGTGATGCAGAACTATGTTTTATGTCAAGACGGGCTGAAACCATATCACCCGATGCTGTCACTCTCTAGTAATCTATAGAAAAAAATTAAAAAGAAAACGACTTAATCTAATTTGAATACTAAGGAGTAGCGTTCATGTTGTTCAAAAAGAGATCTAATAGAAGGGGGGTTAGTAAAATGCCAGCAAATAAAATGTCTTCAACAAAGATTGCAAATGGAGTCGGACATTCTCAAATACGAATAAAAAGAGATGGATATAGAAGCAAATATTTTTGAATATGAGCTATTTCTATCAACTGATAGCAAGCTCAGTGGTATTAGGCCCGAACTCTGTCACAATTGAGATTCTCTCTCAACAGCTCGTAAGTCAACCTCAACTGTCCTGACATACTCTCAGCCCGCGCATGACTCCTGAGTGTTGTGTTTCACTGCTTTAACGAGTTTATTTTGGTTTGGATGAGAGACACTTGCAGCTCGGCATTAGCCAAAACTTAATTTTTTGAGCGCTGGCTTCTTCAAAACGGCGGCAGCAAGCTTCCTTTCCTGTTTATTCCTCAATGCGTAGGTCATTTCTGTTCTTGTTTTCCTTCCGCCACTCGTTCGCCCCAAAGACCATTTGAAGTATCTTGGTCAGTTGTACAGTCTACGGCCGATTTTTCGAACTCCCAGGGGCCGCGAAAACGTCTGAAAAATCGGCCAGTTGGAAAAAAAATAAATGCGTGTCATTTAGTGCCTTTAGGGGCTCAAACCGCCACAGGCACGTTTGAAAACGCCCTGAAGGCCTGTCGGTACACATATTAGGCATCTCGGTGCTCGTACTGTGACAGGAAATACCGGGTGCACGCCTGTATAATTAAGGAATGCATGCTGTGTTCCGTGGCAATAGCCCCTTCCCACGCTTGTTATGCTTCACTGCAATACTTTTGCGTAAGGTTCACCAAGTAACATTTCTGTACAGAGGCGAAGCTGAGTTTCAGGAACCGGCATTATGCAACGCACCATGTTTTCCAAGTTTCTAAGCCAATCGCGAGGACCACAAAGGCGGAGTCCGTGCCATTGCTGACAGCAGCTAATTCTTTCAATAAAAAACTCGGCATCCAACGGCAAGAAGCTCCATAGCGAACATAGAAGTAGCTAGGCCTAACGTTGACGCAGTGGCGGCAACGGCTGCCAGCGGATCTGCGTGCGAGAGTGCCGGTTCTAGGTGGCGAAGTAATCAAAATGGCAGCGGTGGTGCCTTTGATTATTGCCGTTTCGGACCTGCGGTCACGGCAAAACGTCCGGAAAATCGGACGGCGAAGAGTTCTTGCGTCGGAAATGTCACACGTTCTGATACGTTGACTCTATGGGGTACGTGGCAGTGCCGCGAAGCCGTCCAAATTATCGGGAATCCGGAAAGTCGGTCGTTTACTGTACACTGGCAACTCCTCCAGCTGACGACAGAGCGTCAAAGACGATTCATTACGATTCCTGTCTGTTACTCGAGCCAGCATTACCGCGACTTTCGACCCTTTCAATGAAATTGCCGCTAATTTTCCCTGATAGAGGCCCAAATTCCCTGAGTTTTCCCTGACTTTTTCCAGACTACTCAAAATCCCTGAGAATTCCCGGTTTTCCCGGTTTTCCCGGTTGGTAGACACCCTGGATGGATGCATTTCCAGAAATCCTCGTTATCAGGAATTATTCATACATTTGAAAGAAACCATAATACTGGCAAAAACAACAAATAAAGACGGACTTGGTGATTCTTCTTTTTGTTCTCTGCACTTTCTTTTTAACAAAGAAAAAATAAGTACAAATAGTACAGGAGATATGATGTTTTTCCTCATCTTACAAGCCTTTAATTGATGTAGGTTATCATATGCATTGGGAGTATTTCTATATCCTTTCTAGACCTTTCGGGCCAGCAGTCCTTGTCTGTGATTGTCCTGTTTTACTGGTTCCAAATATATGACCTTGCAACAAAATTGATGGACTCCCAATTAGATGAAATTGAGAGGTTGTCTGCCCAACTAAGTAACATTCAAAGGATGTTCTTTGAATGTGATGTAGTTGGGCAAACGTCCTCTCAATGTCACAGTCACTGTTTGCAATGCAGAGCAACGTCAGCACTGTGTCAATTCACTTCCCAGTGCATTGCCACCATTTACATGTATGCGATGTACAGGAAATCAACGGCGCTACCAGAAAAAGCAACAAGCTTTCATTCAATGATGACAGGCACTGCATATACCGTACTATACATTTATATGTGCGTGTTATCGATGGTGTGTGAAGCAAAAATGAGGCATAAACCATATTCATATATCAATAATATTAATATTATAGCCCTTGCTCACAAAAAGTGGGCGGTGTTCATCGTTTTGCAACACCTGTATTTCTTATTATCCTGTGTGAATGAGAAACTTCAGCTAGAAATGGGGTTTGAACCAAGATTCATAAACTTTGTTCTGGGTGCAAAAATCGGGAATTGCCGGATTTTAGCAAAAAACAAAGAACCCTATGCATAAGTTACATAAAAAATTAATAATAATAATAATAATAAAAACTTGTCAGTTTCTTACAGCTGTGATGTGACTTAAGGGCTGTATTTTCTTTTTGCTTTTCTCAAATAGCTTCCAAAACACTGTACGACAGTACTGAGCCTCCATGGAAGTCAATGCCATCATACATAGCTCTAGGCTCAACGTGCAAGCAATGCGCAATGCGGTGGTGGCGGTAGCGTTAATGGCTGTCTGAATGGCCTTCGATATTGTGGGCACAATAAAAATATTTTGAAGCCCATGTGCAGTTACCAAAAAAGAAAAAAAAAGAAGCAAAGAAAAAAAGTGTGATGACATCAGTGACACTCATCATCTGTACGCTGTGCCAACTGTGATCATTCTTTCGATTACCGAATGCACCAGTGTTTATCTGGTGCATGGGTGATCTAGTGTGCAGTGCAGTGTGCTGCAATGTGCGCCCTGCAAAGACCCACAAAGTTTTTACAGCAAAAGTGAAGCTGTCCCCTGCTGGGCATGCAGCCAAAAATGCGAACTGAGCTGCAACACTTCTACATACAAAAAGCAGAAGATGAAACAGACTAGCAGTGCTGCCCCATAATGTCAAGCTTTTGCACAATACACCAGGGGACAATGCCTATGGCTTAGATTAAAAGACAAAATTTATCACCTGTGCTCATGCAGAGTGCTCTTTCTTGTTTATGACATTGCACTGGTGCATGTAATGAAAGAGTTTCGCATGATACAGTCGTGCCCCTCTACAACAACCACATCTACAACGAAATGACCTGTATAATGAAGGAATAATTCTGTCCTGGTTTTATTGCGAGCAGTGCTGTGTGTGACCTTTACAACGAAGTGACCAGTATAGAGAATTATTTTGGACACCGCAGGCACTTCGTTATAAATAAGAGTGTAAGATTGTGCTTGCTGGCTTAAACATGCTTTAAAGTTTGATTAACAGTGCAAGGACACCAGAGGAAACAGAAGAGAGAACAGAGCGTTGCGCTCTGTTCTTTCTTCTGTCCCCTCTGGTGTCCTTGTGCTGTTAACCATTATAACAGCATTTGACTGTACACACTGACAAGTATAGATGTGCACAGGGCTTTACATTAGGGCAGGCTAAACTGTAATATATTTTTACAGGTATAATAATGAAGTTTACAATAAAATTTTACAATCCCAGACCTGCAAGTCACACACGGTCAGCCTGGTTGCTAAATGACAAAGAAGCTAAGCAGACGCACCACCGCGCTCTGCTCAATAGGCCTAGTAGTGGAGCAGAAGTGACATTCTACTTCCCTATGCTGGCAGAAGTGTTATGCACACATGCACCAGCATTCTCACTGAAACGCCAGCTGTATGCAAATTGTGCGAATGCACCGGTCTAAGTCGAACAGGCTGTAAATGCACAGCTAGAACTCCCCATTAACAGTAGCCCAATTATTTCATGAAAATACAGTCAAGCATTAATTACCAGAGAGGCACCATGCCAGAAAGGTGCTCATTCCAGAACTTAGAGTTCTACCACAGGCTTTTGTCACCCAACACTCACTTTTGGGGTCAGGACCTTCAGGAGGGCCCAAGCCGGCTTCCTTCGTGGAAACCCAAGCGGTAAAGCAGTCTGGGTCATCCAAGTGGAGGCACAACATCTGGTGAGAGAACAAACAAAATTAAGTTCTACATGAATGTTTTGCCAATAAATCCAGTGAAATGTTGGCGGTTATTTTTTAGCAGTGGTGCCTGTGCATACAGGTATTCACAATGCAGAATCTAAAGAAAAATGAGGCCAAACAAAACCCCTTTCCATTTCAGACAGAGAAGAAGCGGGCATACATAATACAACACAGTGTACTCACCCCCATTTTGAGGTCAACAGAAAACCAGTTGGGAACGAAGACCATCTTGAACCGCTTCTTCACCTCCGACTCGAAGTCAGCCATACCAAGATCTTCTACTTTACAGGCCTGTTGAGAGCAGCAATAACGTAAATAAAAGAAATTCAACTTTTAAATGAGAACAGTGGCAACTAAACTTGATCTGTCTGTCATGAACATTATAAAAAGCATCAGCATCGAAAAAATGACCCTAATTGTGGTAAATGCTCATAATAACTGCACGCTCAGCATTTCACGGTTATCCTTCAGTTGTTTGCATTGCTATTGACTATTTGTGCACTTCACGTGGCCTGCGTGATGCGCGGCTGACATCTGTTACACGACTCTGCTGATGAGGGACTGGCTGTTCAAACAAAAAACATACTGCTGGCTTTCCCTAAAATCTTCCAGCTGTTTTCACAGGCTACATCGGTGTAGTTACTGTATTACATTGCGGACAATGTCACCCACATGTTCTAAGCACCATGCATTGTCCAAACGTGGTGTGGGCCTCTTTAAGCAACATCACAATGATGCTGAAAGACACCAGCTCAAATGTCCCGGTGGATCATCAGAAAAACGCTAAACAGAGCATAGATGGGATTCTGCTGCTGTAATCATGACAGCAAAGTCCATTTCCCTATGTGTGTGTGTGTATGTATATATATATATATATATATATATATATATATATATATATATATATATAAAATGCCAAAATGATGAACAGGACACAGGGTAATCTTGCTAACATATTAAAACCACAATCGTGCTATTTAATGCACAAGTAATTGGACCCTTGTGTCTTCTGAACAAGAAACTAATCCACAGCAACCCAGAAACATTGCTCAAGCAAGTTGCTCATATTATTTTCAGCCATTCGCTACCCTTTCCTGACAAGTTTTTGTCGGGCGTCAGACTATGATGTTTATAACATTGTTGTCCATGGGCCTCAGTGTCATGCAGGACAGTGACTACTTCGTCACATGCTATCGACAAGGAGCAGCTATCATAAGGAAGCTCAGCAAGGAAGCTGCAATGACTTATCTGAGTGTAATTGTTCTTAACAGTGATCCAATTAAAATACAAAACACTAAAGAGAGACCGGACTGGACTAAATTTGACAGCAGCCTTACTCCCAAGAGTACACCAATCATACAATGCAAATAACATCTACTTGCCATCACAAACCTAAAATAGAATATAACATTAAAGCTTTTTTTCAAGTTGGAAGTGTAGATTTATTAGCCCTTTAAATGTCGATGATGAGTTGACTTGTCATGACAAGGCTGCACTACCTTTTACTTTTGACAGAAATGACTAATACAAAATGTATTTTACTAAGTTTTTTTTCAACAAGAGCAGTAGAAGTGCTATAGGCATTTTCTTATTTAAAGAAATATGGCAATATAAATGCAGGTTAAAAAATAAATTTTTCATAAATTGTCTGAAACATTTAATGGCAGTTAATGGGTTAAAACGTGTCCCTTCATGGAAGGTCTGTGACAGCTAAAGGCTTGAGAACCACTGCTGCAAACACAACAAAAAAAAGTGCACTTTTGAAATTTCTGTCAGATTCATAACAAGCAGGTAGCTTCTGCAGAACTTACATGGAGGACATCCCACACAGCTACGTTGCCAGCTGTGTCTTTGGTGATGACATAGCGCTTGTCATTGAGGACTGCATAATGCCTGATGCTGGGATTGCCTGTGTGGGAGGCAGAGTGTGATCACCTGCGCACTCTGTGGCTGACAGATCTTCACTATCACGTGCAAGCTTTGTTTGACCTTATACAGCAGTACTGCTTTATGTCTATGCATTCAAAGAAAACATTGACAAAAAGAGAAAGAATAAATAATACTTTGTACTGTAACAGTGCAGAACAATGATTTGCAGGTGTACCACATATTTCAAGAGAAACTTTGAAATGAAGACCCCCAAATGTGAAGACCCCCTATGTATGTGAATAAAGAAAGACTCCCACGAATTCAAACTCCAAAATCCATGCCACGGTTATTTCAAACAAAATTTCTCACTTCAATAGACCACTTTTCAAACAAACCCGTGTCAAAGACGAAGGTTAGATGTCTTGCTAGCTACGGTTGCGTGCCCAAGAATGACACTCGGGAGGTCCGTCAAAACTGAATTGGAGCAAGCAGAGTGGTGAGGGTCCTCCTTTCCCATACGACTTAAAAGCAGCAGGAATGCTCACATTACCTCGCACTCCCCCCCCCTCCCCCAAAAGTGAACTTATCTGTCCAGATTCACCATGTCTGGGCATGAACATAGTAGTGTTGTACCCATGAACTCCAACAAAGAATTTTCTATTGTTCAGTGGCACACCACAGGATGCCACTAGCTGTTCTGACTTCCCAATTTTCCGTCATGAAATTATGATGTAAAATTAGACATACTAAGTTTTCTAAATGTCTTTTTGGTTTCTTCATTATTCCCTCCCTTTCCCCCAGCCAATACATATTGAGACTCTGCAATATTAAATTAACTCGTTATATTCAATTAGCTAACTAAATTATTGATTCACAACAGTTTTCTAAACACTTCCAAATTATAGATCTTAATTGCTGCTACCATACAATTGCAGTGTGTTCTTAACTAGTGGACAGAGCTACATAACACTTCACTCTTGCCTTTAATGCTGGTCTGTGGTTTCTGGCTGAGAGGCACCAGTATGTCGGTGTCGTAGTCGTCCAGCTGGGAGCACCGGTTGTTCACAGGCTGCGTTCGACACCCAAGGTGGTGGTAGGAAATGAAAAACATGCACATGCATGAAGGGTGCAAAATTAGTTTTTTTATTCTAAACACACCTTTTTCTTCATAACATTATGAAAACATTCTGGTGATAGCTATTACAGGTTGAACAAAGCTGATTATTGCTATATTGCAAATTTACAATGACAAGCTGACATCACGAAGGTTAATACAAAAGATGTTTAAAAGCCATAAAAACAAAGTTTAAAGATATCCACCCAGTGACCATCCCATGCTGGCAGCGCACAAAGGCAAAATAGCCACTAGACTTCTCTCAAATAATCTTAGTGAAACTGTAAAGCAGAGCAGGAGGCCTTACAAAAGCACCCGGAACAACATTTCACAAGGACCCAGCCAGCAATAGGCCTATTTAAGTATCTATACACAACTATAGGAATATGACAAGAGGCTACCAGATGCGAGACACACTTCATTGTGCACCAGTAAAGTGCATTTTGTGGAAGAAAGCCTACACTAGCCAATTAAAAAGAACATATATTGACGTTTTGGCACCTGTACAGCTGCTGAAATGTCAAATATATGGTTATTTTGAATTGGCGAGTGTATGCGTTCTTCTACTATAACCTTCCCTAGCCAGACGAGTTTTCATCAAACCCTTGACTATAAAGTACACTTTACTTCAGTACTTACACTACACTGGCACTGCCCAGCTTCATTATGATCCCTTCTTGCTAACAGAGATCTAAGGCTGACCTTTTATGATGATATTCACGGATGTGTCACATGCCCAGATGTTTCAATTAATGGTCAAGCAGACGACAACAATGTCGTAAGTAGGGTGTCCACTACCCATTGAACCAATTCTCCTGTGTTACCATCGCATTTTGTCCAATTTTTGGAACACCTCAATGCATGCCAACATTCCTATGTGGCTCACACACCTATGTAGCTTATCTGTCTAGAACCAGCTCGGCAATGAGAAATTACACACTATTTTCTCACTCAACCCAAACATAATGAACACTGACATTTTTAGCATAAAATGGTAGCTTTTGTCACTGCTAAACAATGCAGCTGTATTTTTTGATAGCCATCTTCATCAGCAGAGAATGGTGGTAGCCACAGGTATACGACATATATAACGACGTGTTGTGCGGAGATGGGGTTAGCGCAAAAAAAGCTTGCACATACCCAGTTTCTGACGGTAGAGTCAGTAGTGGCAACCCACAAGGATGAAGTGTCACTGGAGAGCGTCATCTGTTGAGTGAAGCCGCAGAGAAGAACAGTGTCTAACGGTTTTTTACCAACAAGAGAACCAACTTTCATAAACAAGCCAAATGGAATTGAAGGAAGTCAATTCTTTACAAAGAAACCAGAGGCCACCACAGTCATTGCACAGTTAGTTCGTACTTGAGATGACAAACTAGTGCAGCACCAAATATCTCCGTATGAAGACGATGAAACATTCTTTTAATGAAATCATTAATATAGTGAAATAATTTAGATTCTCCTTGAAATTTCCATAGAAATACACAAGTAGCACTTACAATCCTGTTTTAGCAGACTAATATCCTCCTACAAATACCTTTAAACCTTGATATAACGAAGCACCTAACTTTTTATAACTTCTTGTCCATAGAACACCATGTATGTTTTTTGAACCTCAATATAACGAAGAGTGTTTATACACCATCTCAATATAATGAAATTTAACTGCTGCCATGAAGGAATACAGAAACAATAAATGAAAACTTCCAAAGATGCAGATAACCAAATGGCTGAATTAGAAGTGGCTGCTTCCAAATGCACCGCTAAAATTGTGCACATGACCGGAGCAGTGTCATGTTCCGTATAAAGTCCAAGCGCGATAAGATCCTATCGTGCCCAGCACACTGTATGCTTTAGGTGCGAGCGAAAGTGTGTGAGGGTGAGCCAAGAAGGGTGGTGGCTTGATGAGCGCTGTCTTCCCGCACGAGTAAAGGGAAAGGGAGCGAGCTCACGGTAACACGATCAAGTGTGAGCGAGGGCGGAAGGAGACGTGATGGTGAAGGGAGTGGGAGGCAAATTGGCGCACGCCTCTTTTTCTAGCGTGGCCGTGGCTGTCAGCGTGGCTCAGCACGTACGCAACCCAGGCATCCTTTTTTAGAGGTAATCTACCATGTGTGCAAATACTGGGCGACCTGAGATGACGTGGTATCAAAGCACTGTCTTCTCACACAATTAGTGCTGAAGGTTACGTAATCTTGAGTTTCGGGAACATGTTCAAGTGAGAGGCAGACGAAGCATTCACTGCCCATTGCCAGCGCTTTCATGATAGTGTCATCCCAGTGCAGGTGACATTCAGCCGCGGGGGTGGAGAGGACACAAAAGTGTGGCTGTCTTTGCTTTGTTCCGCTGATGTGAAGATGTCGTCGACGACATGGCATGAAACCGTATCTTTTGTCGCCAACTCTGAAATTCAACAAAATGATTTTTTTCTCATTCAATTTTGCTTTTACTGATTGCCTGATAATTCGGAAAATCTTGTGGCCTTTCCGTGTAACAAAAATAGATTGGTGACAAATTTAGGTATAGAAAAGCAAATTGACGATTTTACTAACTTTGTTATATTAATGTTTATCTGTAGCATACATGCCAACATTGGGACCTATAAATTCAGGAGATTCGCCAAGCAGGCCGGGGGGGGGGGGAGTATGGTATAAACTGATGAACAAACCGGTAATTATGCTTCGCATATTAGACCTGTTTGAATCTTGCACACTCCTCAACGCATGTTTCAATCTGCAGTGAACTGCGTTAGGACTACACTGCCTACCCACAAATGGCTAGGATTTCAATCTGACTTCAGCAAACTACCAAGCTCAGAATTGCAGTTACGATGAGGATGTTATGAAGATTCTTTTTTCTTTTTTCATGGTGGTGCTGGAGCAGTTTTCAGGAGATGGCCGTGCCTATACATCAGGATTGGTCAGAATTTGGGAGTCTCCCGGACAAATTGGGAGAGTTGGTAGGTATGCTGTATATATATATTAAAAAATATATATTTTTTAGCTCAGAATAAAATTGATAGATCATTTTCTGCAGTTTCGGGCAAAATATTCGTGTGCACTTGTACTATTAAGAGAAACAACCAGTTTCAACTGGTTCACAAATCTGTTTTGCCTTTTCTTTAAAAACCTTTACCTATGTTAATACTGTGCTACTTATGCAATTCCTAATGTGCGCTGTGCAAGCTTGGCACATACAGTCAGCTTCTGTTAATTCTACCTTGATGGAACCGATGAAATTGATAGAACTATCTGGCAGGCTGAATTAACAAGATGCAGAAAAAAACGTCGAAACACACCGCTGATTCATTTGGCAGTACTTGCCTGATTCTAAAAGAATCTCGAATCTAATGCACGCCTGCTTTTTATGTGCCCGCAGCAGAAAAATAATGTAGAAATGATTTTAAAGCTTCTAAACAAAGTAGAAATCTAATGCGCACCCAATTTTTTAGCAATTTAAATAGGCATGTCTGCTATGTGTTTTGCAATGGTGGCCAATTTTCTAACGTCAGGCTTAGGCACACAGGTTTTTGAAGGGCACATAACCCGATTTGGCTGATAAAAAAAAAAAAAAAAAAAGGAAACCAAGAGTAGCATATACATGATGCACTGACAATCGTGTCTGCAAGGTATTGTGAAGCGGCGAGCAGCGGCAATAACTGAAATTTCAAACCAAAGGCCGTGCGCCCTTTTCTCTTTATGAAGCCTGCTCCCAGCAAGAAAGTCATGGTCAAAAGCACAAATGCCTCTTCACAGTGCATGTTTTGTCACTCACCATGACTAATCATGCAATGCATAAGGCACAACACTGGAAGAAAAAAAAGGAAGAGGAGAAAGAAAAGGAGGCGGGGCCTGATGCTGCGGTATGTCCTTTGGTTCTGTTGGCAGTGATGCTCGCCTCCTGGCGGCATGGTAACAGGACAGTTAAAATTTCTTCTATCTCCTTCAATAACAAACCATTTGAAAAATTATTTCAGTAGAACTCTCCTTAGACGGTGTTTTACAGCTTCCAATGCAAACAAAAATTTGCAATGAGGCCCAGTGAAGGGTACATTAAAGTCAGCATCGCCGCAATAAAGCCACATGATGTGGAAAAGCATACAAATGCAGTGAATGTGGTTTTGGTTTTTTTTATCCGATTCCATTGCACAGGCAATCCTCGGCCCAATTTTATTGCAAAAAAGATGCTGTTTCGCTCGAAAGGCAAAGGATCGATTGCGATAGCAAATTGGTAAACAGTTATACGAAGTAAGGATAGTAGCTTTATCGGCCCTACAAACTCGGAATACATTCGCTTACTAACTGAATTAACGAGCTCAGTGTCAGCGCGCACAGGCAAACATGAACACATCACACTCTATGACCGCGGACACTCGCTGTCCAAATGCTGGCGTGAGCAAGTGCAGCAGAAGCAGTAAGCGAAGTTACCTTCATGCTGTCTATCGCTTCAACGCAAACAGCAACGAGAAAACAGCACGAACAAGGAAGGGTATGAGCCATCTGCAGATCCCTTGCAGGATACGGCGCACGCGACCGCACACTGCCCCGCAAAGTAGGTATTGCTGGTGAAGTAAAAGCCCCCTGTCTCTCTCTCTCTCTCTCCCTCCCTCCCTCCCTCCCTCCCATGCTGTCCCCCCACTTTCCTCCCTTTTGCCCACGAGATTGAGCCACGATCATCAGTTCTTCTTACGCCCGGTCGCGAAACATGCAGTTGCTGCCGAAGCCCAACGCCACCCTTCCACCCATTCCCCCACGGCCTTTCATGCGGCAGAAGACTGCATGTTTGCTCTTCGCCTTCCTCCCTCACGTGCGCCAGATTGAGCCGCCGATAGTTGGCTCCTCTCACATGCTTTCACTCGCCCATACAGCATACGGCGCGTGGTCATGGTATTATCACCCTTGGACTTTAAATGGAATAACATGCCAATGGCAGAAATGCGCCTGGAGTGTCCATATAATTTTTATCGCAATAAAAGCACAAAGACGTGCATTATTGTCAAGTAAATGCTGTAATTGGACACTTCAAGCTACCGTTATTGCTTGAAAATCTTCCTAGGGTAGGCTGAAAATAAGCGCTTTCAACTGGAGATGATGTGTGTTCACTGTCCTCTGAAGCTTCCAAGACATTCTGCCACTAAAAGGGTCACTACTGGGGTCACCAATAGGAGTGAGGCACATGTAAGCTGACTGGTCAAGTTTGAATTATCTGGCAAATGGCAATTTTAGGATTGAAATAACAAACGTTTTGGCCCGTAGAAATGCATGGGCACTGGCCAGAACCTTTGGTCAGGATCAAATTAAAAAAAAAAAAGACTTAACCAGAGTCAAATTAATGGAAGTCTACTGTAATCAATGCTTCTATTTAGTGTTCCATGCATTCCCACTTCATCAATTACCTTGAGGACTGGTGCAGTCTCCTCACAGACAAGCGCACGATTGTCGGGGTTCCTCAGGTCAGTCATAAATATTTTGCGATCCCGGCCACCAGAGAACACTGTCGTGAAGCTTTCATTCACCTGTCAAAGAAAGTACAGCAACCATGTTGGTATCTAAAATATTAGCACAGAAAACACACAAATCTGCCTGCAGAAAAGGTTCTGTTGGAGAAAGGAAATGTCAAGATGGTAAATTACGCTAAACAGAATTCATCAGAGAAAACATCAGTTAAGAACAGAATTAGTGAAAGATTAAAAATGGAAATAAAAAGTAGAACTTATACTGGTTAATTCGTAATGCATGTGAAAAACTATATTGTAAGCGCTTTCATTTCGGCTATTTCTTTAAGCCAGTAACTAAGGAAGTAAAACTCTCAAAAAGTGATGCTGCACTTCTCTGAATGTGCTGACTGTAGCATAGGCTGCAGCTTTCTGTCGCAAAACTTTCTTTTCTCACTGTCAGCTTCATGAAGTAGTACAAGTACAAATTTGATCTAGAAGGTTTTGAGGAAATGGATAAGTCAAGTTGCCCAGTACACCTGGACAAGGTAATAATACCAAGAACATTCAGAAATGACGAAACAAAATGACCAAAGCTTCTTATGATAAGGCAGCAGCCACGCTATGCTCACAAGAATATGCTAATCGCCCAAAAACATTACAAACAGCAGCAACTCACCTGCAGTGCCCAGACACCTTCGTCGTGAACTCGTATTGTGGCCACACACCGCTGCTGTCCCAGCGACCATAGCCGAATCGTCCCATCTGAGCTACCAGAAAGACACTGCAAAGTATACCAAGTTCGGTATATATAGGTGGTGTATAAAAAACAGAAAATTTGTCATTTATCACAAAACCTTAAATGCAAACTAGACATTTTGCTGTTAAATGAGTCATACTAACAAAAAACACATGTTTAATTTGGCATCAAAGAAGCTTAGAAATAAAAGAAAGAGGTCAGCCTATTAGCAAGGCTTGAACAGTGAAACTGCAGGTAAATAAAATTCAAGTCAAGTAGCTAAGACAGCAGGCAATTTTTTAGACTAGGGACAATCAAGCTTAGGACGTCCATAACACAAACTGTCTGGCACAGCAAGAACGCAGCTGTAAGTGTGGGATTTCGAGATTCCTGCCATTATCAATTCAAACAACCTGCTTTATAGTCAAAGCAATCCAGTACATTTTCTGCAGAGACTGGCACCTCTCTTGCTGGCTATCCAAACGTCAAAACCAGCGAGTTAATTCTTGTCCGACTTGTTTACACATTGTAGTTCTTAGTGACCACCTTAAGGGAGCAATAGATAGAAAAAGAATTTGACCTGCATAGTAAATTTGAAATTACCCTTCCAGATACCAGAAAAGCCACTCTTACTATGAGAAGCAGCCTGATAAGCCATAAAGAGGCACAAACGAAAGACGTGTGGCAAAGCTGCCTTGACGTTTTTGCACCAACTTGCCACGATGTCATGAATTTTGATGGTGTCTGCTAGTGCCTCATTAACTGTTTATCTGTAAGAATGGACTACATTGTATTCTGAGTCAATGCCCAAACTTAACAAGTTTCAGAAACTTATTCTGAAGCGCAACTGCTCAAATATTGAAAAGAAGAAAGAAAGGAAAAATAAATATTTTATTCATCACATGACAGTGATATACCGATGCTGAGCTTATGGCACAGAAACTTGAGAAGTGGAAGTTAGCTTTTATTTTCTTCTCTTGTAATCTACTTCCCAACCAATTTATAGTTTTTAAAGAAAACTTATTGTGTGTTTGTCTTTAGTGTTCCTTTAACCCTTTCAGGGTCGATTTTTTTCGCCTTATGCGACCGCCCAGGGTAGATTTTTTTTACTGCAGATTTCAAGTATTCTGAGGGACCTATTAAAAAAAATTTACCGTAATTTTTCTAGGGTGACCGTAAAGTGAGAAAAAATATTTTGCGTAGGTATATATGTACTCTTTATTCATGAATAACAACAACAGAAAAAGAAAATAAACTTATAAGAATGAAAAATTTGATGCATTGTTTAGTTCAAGGCTTAGAATGTGCACAAACGAGAATATTTTGCAAGTCTTAAATGTTCCTGCTCTTACACTAATATTTACATCCATAGCCTGATCCAACTGCGTAGGTGAGTGCACCCAAGACAACTATGTGGTTGTGTGCCCGTCAAAAAAGCAAAACTTGTGACAAACTTCCGCTAATCTTCATCTTTCGCCACTCAAAGGCAATTAGATATCGCGAGTCTTCCCAAAAAAAGAAAAGAAAAGGAAACACATGCACGGCGGCATCCTTCCTATGCTCACCCCTGTGAGCACTAAACGAGTGAGAAACAGGTGGCCTCCCTTTCAGCGATTAGTAACGAGATAGCCATCAGTTTTGCAAGTGCAAGATGCTGAAACCGCCCGGGGAATGAAACCCAAACCATTGCCCGCGCGCGCGCCCATGTGTGAGCGGTAGTATATAGACAGGCCGGAGCAAACTAGCTCTAAAACAAACCATGCAACGAAAACCGAGAGAGGGAGGCGCGAGAAAAAGAATTCCCTTTATTCCCACATAGTGGCAGCACATGCCAGGAAAGAAAAAATTAGGAAATTGGTGCGCTTTTCAAACGTACAGACAGCGCCGTAAATATACAGGATCGACCATTTTGGACTTGTTCGCGGCACTGTATATTTACATCATTGACCCTGAAAGGGTTAATGTCCCATTTGGCTTATAAATGCTATAAGTAGGGTTTGTTTTGGAAATGGTGACTAGATAAGGATCCCACATTTTGGTGGAGGTGAAATGAGACAAGTAGTAGTAGTAAAAGCTTTATTGCTAGCTTGAGGTAGTCCAGGAGAAATGGTCGGGCCCTCAGTTAAAGGTGCCGCTAATCTCCGATGTCCGCCTGACCTGGTGTATATGGGCCAATGGACCCTCCAGGTCCGAGCTAGACAGGAGCGTGTCCCACTGCTCTGTTGGTGTGGTGTGTGTTGCAAGTTCTCGTGTGGGGCGTAATTCTGGCTGGAGTTTAGTGCATCCCAATGTAATGTGGATGAGTGTAAAGCTCTGTCCACAGCAGGGCCATCCCGACCGTGGGTACCTGGCTAGAAACATGGCACTCATTCTACGCAGGTGTGAAAACACTCCTGTTTGAACCTTTCTTTCTCCATTCATGTGCGTCTCCTTGTGAGATCTTTGTGAGAGGGCACATAGGTTTGTTACACAATTCATTGGTGAGCAAGGATCTCAAGTAGTTGTCCTATAGACCTTTTCATCGGGCGAGGAGGATAGGGCATGCGGAGAGCCTTTCCTCCTCTCTGGCTTGGGCGATCCGGCGCGGCGCTGCTTGAAAGTATTGCTGTCGCGTGCTGCAGAACGACTTCGAGATGTTTTAGATGGTACTTTGTGAAATTTAAGCCATGTCCATTCATATAAGGTTGTCAGGGAAGCTTTTTGGTGCATCGGTAACTACAGTAGGCGGTAATATCTCTTGGGGGCGTAAAAATGTGACGCGCTTTATCAGCCGCGGTGTACGCACATTATCAGTCGTGGTGTGTGTATGTGTTGTGAACTATTTTGCTTATATCGGTTTTAATTTAACAAAGAAAACCGGTGTCTCTGCATTAGCAGCATGAAATGGTAAATCTGCTCACTATCTGATCCCTCGGCGTAGGGAGTAAAACATAAAGCACAAGAGCGCATGCTCGTGCACGGCCAACCTAAGGCAACCACGAAACATCTAAGCGGCAGGCGCTATCAAATATTTGTGATGCACTGACATTGTTCTCACACATTTCAAGTCTAGTAGGCTTCAAATTACCATATGTTCCTGCATGAGGCTGATGGCGCTGCTCAACACAGCGATCAATGCGGTTGGTGAACCAGCACAATACATAAGTAAGCTGTGTGCTTCGGCATTGTCTTTTTGGCCTGTATACAGCCATAATATATGAGAGGAGTTGCATAAAAAGAATGCGATGCCTATTTTTGAGGACAAAATTTCCCTAAAACGTGTGAGTGCATCGTAGAGAATGGAACGAACACAACCGAAAAAAAAAATTTGGTTATCATCCTCTTTCTCGAAAAAAGCAAGAGAAAATGGGCTAACGCCGCAATACGACCTCGCATAGTCACGCCGCACAACATTTATAAATACATAACCGCTGACGCCGTAGGCTTGGACCATGCAGTATATAGAACAAATATATCTGTAATCCAGCACCTACCACTGCTTACGACGCTCGCGCAGTTCGTAAACAGTCCCTTTGCTGGGCAAGCTTAATTCAGACTGTAAGGTATGCTGCTATTACTTGCCAAAAACTATTTTATTCAGGGGCGGAAACCTCATCCATCGAACCAAGTAGTCACGCAATGTAACCTGCAGCGAACAGTTTGAACGCTTGTCAAAGTATAACATCACAGTTTCTATTGTAGCAGAACGGTACCCACGCTGTTACGATCGTCACGTATGTTTCATGGCTCCTCAACCGCAGCTTAGAAATAGAGGATAATACTGCAATAAGGTCACATTAGTGATTGGAACATCCAGAAATACACAATTGATCTCCAAGGCTGATTGTAGGCTCAAATATGCGTGCACACTCGTGCTGCGTGTTCCGTCCACCTCAATGCCAGCAGAAATTCCGGCCATGACGCCTTAAACTACTTCAGCACGTCTCGCAGAACCGATTACCACGTAGAAGACGCACGTCACTCTAAACAGACCGCACGACCGCGAAAACAAACGCCAGAACCTACCGCCGAGCATATACCTGCCATGCAAAACACCGCTTTCACCCAAGCCAGTATGGCGCTGCTCATAGGTGGCGCCACTGTGTTCACAATATGGCGGCGCTTACAAAAAAACGGTCTATAATGACTTGCGGTTGGACCTCCGAAGGCACTGTGTGAGTCCGATGCATCGCCTGGTTAGTAAGAACTTGGGAGATGGAGTTCGTTCTCCCGTTACCCTCCAAGCTCTCGTGACCTGGGCATTACACAATCCAGTGGTGGTGCGTGAATGCACTCCCTATGAGCCATTGGCTCATGGCGGTTATTCTACCCTTTAGATATAGGCTGCATGCCTCTCTCAAATCTGAGATGATCACCATGTTTTTCTGTGAAATCCACCTGCAGCATTTATTTAAGATCAGCGTATCTCACAATGTGAATGAAGTGGCTGGATCTATAAGCTCAGGGGGAAAAGTCAAATTCCTCAATGTTCAACAACCTTGACCTAATTAAGTTCAAGGTTAGTGAGAAGAGATTGAGGTAAACACTATACGCACTCCCAGTATGAGTAATCGTATTACTATAACAACACTCCATGCAATAAATAAATAAATAAATAAATAAATAAATAAATAAATAAATAAGTAAATAAATAAATAACTTAGAAGAATGTTTTTAGAACATTTTAATGCTACCACAGATTGCAGATAAGGTTGCAGCGAAAACAAAAAGAGAGAGAGAGAGACAACAGCTCCCATACCTGAGTGCCCTCCCGGTTGAGAACAAGCGCTTTGACATTGTCTGTATGACCCTTGAGCTTCGGCATCTTCTGGCATGTCCTGGGGTCCCAAACACGGATCACTTTCTCGGTGGATCCCGAAACAATCACCGTGCCTGGTGGATTCATTGCCAGGCTGTAGATGCTGTCCTTATTGTCTGTCAGTGAAGATGCTGCACCAATGAAGCAGAAGATGCAACAGGCAAAGACAAGATCAGAGGCCAGCCACAAATAGAACAAACGACAGACATGAGGGCAATGACACAAGTGACAAGCACAAGTGACGAAGGGCAATGTTCTCGTACAACAACTCTCAAGGACATCACTTTTATTGCATTGTAGCTGACTAAGAAAATACGAGTGGATGTGAGCTTCCACTGGCATTCCTTTATTGTTACATAGATTTCAAAGGCATCAAGCGAATGCCTGTCATCTAGAGAGGTGTCACGCAGAATGTTGCATTGTGCAAAAGTGGATGCCCAAAGCTGATAGATAGATGACATGGCCCAAGATGGCTTTGAACAGGGCTGCGTGGCTTTGCATTAATGATGCAGTAACATTGCAGTTGCAAAAGGATTGAAATATGAAACTAGACACTTTATGCGCAAGTGGACACGCACTGCACACCACAGATTCATTTCTTAATTTAAAATTAAACTCTAGGATTTTACGGGCAGAAACCTCTATCCGATTATGAGGCATGTCGTAGTGGCGGACTCGGGATTCATTTTGGCTATCTCTGGTTATTTAACATGCACTTAAATTTAAGTACACAGGTGTTCTTGTATTCTGTCCCCATCCAAATGTGGCCACCGCCACGGAGACTGAACCTGCAACCTAGAGCCGAGTGGTGCGATGCCATGGCCACTGAGCTACTGCAACAGGTCCTGTTCTGCTTTCTGCAGTTCCAAGCCTTTCATGAACACAACCCAAAGGTGTCACTTGATTATGCATTGCGTCTTACGACAGACAGTTGTGCATCACACACTGACCTTCAGTCCCATGCAAGCAAACGCTACTTCAAAGAAGTACAAACACTGTGACATGCCTCCTGAATTTGATTTTGCAAAATTTAATTTTTCTGATCAGCTGTAATCCAGCTGCCCTCTGCAATGTGGAGGACTGCTCTACTACCAATTTGGTAGGCTACTATTGTCCACACACAGGCACTTGCACAGCCTCTTGAATCTGCGCATCATCTTTCTCTTAAAAATGCGCAATCCAATAAAACATCTTCACAAGTCTCTCAGAGTCATGTTTTAGTGAAAGTCGTGCAAAAATGCAATGCACAAAAAGAGCTGTGATTGCTTGGGTAAAAAAAAAAGGAAAAAAAGAAAAGGACTTCACAGGCAAGCAGCAAACATTACATATACAGTGAAGATTAAGGCAGCAATTAACTGCCTAACTTAAGGATGCAGTAACATAAAGCCGAAAAGTGAAGTCCTCGGTGGTTCTCACCCAAAGTGAGGCAGTGGAGTCAGCGTAGTGGGGAGGGGGCCAGTATCCAGGGCAAGGCAGGGAAAGAGAGATACCACAATGAAATGAAATAAAGAAAAATGCGCAACCCGAGATAAGAAAATAATGAGGGAGGAGGTGATAAGGAAAGGGAACAAGACCCAAATGATAAAAGCGCAAACCCCTTCAAGGACCAGAGAGACAAGGCAGTCCCTGAAGATGAATGAGATGCAGTATCAGGTGTTTCAGATACAAAGTCAGCAAAGTTGGACCACAATCAGCTCCTCAGCAAATATGATAACCACTTCACAAGCAGTAAATTTGAGCAACCCAAGTGAGGAGTTTCCAGTACGGCAGAACAATATAGAGGCATCGCACCAGCAAGACAGAGATCTAGACATAAGGCAAGCAAGAACCACAGTGATAAAAGCAGATAAGAGCTCCACAAAAAACCTTGGTGAAACACGGCAACCAAGTATATGTCGAAGATTCAGCGTGGCAGCGAAGATGTAAGAGGACACGATAACAGGTTCTGCAGTCACTGATGTCAGGAACAGCAGGGTTAGCAAAGAGAATACTGGGTATGCAGTACGCAGGTATCTGAGAACATAATGATAATTTTGGACAAACCAATGATGTTTCACAGAAAATGAATATACTGTATATACTATTTACACCAAATGTTGTAGACTGTTGTACACTAAAAGCACTAAAGTAGCTGACTGAATGGCAGCTTCGAAAGTGACTGCGTGCACCAATCAGGTGGGGCAAGTTAATGTTATTTATTCTGCTACAGCAGCATTTGAGGAGTTTTTCATATTGCGTGGCTGTTTGCTAGTACATACCCCTATCAGTGATGCTCCAAACTGGGTTGCCTACTGGGTAACTGGTAAATGGGAGGCCATGAAGGGTGTAATGTGGCCATAGAATTTGACAGCTAGCCACTCTAGGGTTGCGCAGGCAGTATGGGAGGATGCAAGTTCATCCCGTAAGGCTAGTATCTGATGTCCACATGCACAGAAAGCCTATTTATTGATACCATCACCTGGAGCTTCTTGGCAATAGCCAACACTAACTTTCTAGGTTTGTTACTAACAATGGCTTGCACCTCCTGGACAAACTCAACCACCCGGATGATGTCTGATCGTTGGAAATGCTTTTTGTTTTTGCCACAGCATTGCTACATCACCATTAGAAGTCATGAGCTCTTTTTTAACCTTGAAAATAAAGGATCTTGTCAAATTCAGGAAGGCGGTGATCTTCCAGTCATTGTGACCAGTAGGTAAGGCTACTAGGAGAGTATGCATTTTCATCGGTATGAAAATAGAAGCTGGCACGATTAAACAAACATGCTATACAGGTGAGAGTGGAGCGAATATGAAGTTAAGCAACTAGACAGGAGCTTAACCATGTAATGAGCATGTTCATTTCTAGGCTGCTTGAAAGCCATGCTCTCAATTACCTCATGCATCCGGTATTAGAACACAAAACAGAACTATTTCAATAAGAAATCAAAATAAGAAGGATACTGAAAAAGCTAGAAGTATTCATATAGAAATTCAACGTGGATGCACGAAGCTGAAACAGGTTGTGTTTCAGAGTGCTTGAAAATTGGACTGCAAGCAGGCTAAGTTCCTAACTATCTAGCAGTTACCAATGCAAGATATGTGCCTCAGTAAGGTAAGAACACCAAGACAGAAGAACAAAACGAAGAGAGAAGTAGGAGAATGAGATGCACTGTTGTAGTCCAATCTTATGTCCTATAAAAGAAACAAATGGCAAGAGTGATAATAGCAGTAGTAGTTCCCAGACATGGGGTTAAGGGAACTGCAGGAACAATGATCATTTATGCCACGAAAGACGGCCTCAATAAATGTGGAGCACTTATTCTTGAAAAAGACATCATTAAGCAAAAGGATGAATGTAGAAAAACTCAGACAAAATCAGAAAGTAATAAAAATTATTGGGTTCGAACAGGATGTGGAAGATGATGTGATGACACCAAGGATCATCAAGCAGAACAACATCCACTGAACAGAAGAGATGTATATAAAACATGGCGCTATCGGCTTCATGTTACAAAAATTATAGGGTGCAGATATGTCAACCTTTCCTTGATTGAGGGTCATTTCCATGACAATACTTACATTCTTTGAAGTACAAGGTGTGCCAAATATGTACACTTGGAAAGGAGGTGTCCCAAAACTGAATCATTATGTGCACTGTGGGATACCATCATCGTGAGAAATGCAAAAGTCGTAAGCTCAGATGCGTCAACTGTTATGAGCATGAGGAAAGTGGGCACACACTGCCAATTATAGCTGGTGATCAGTGCTGATGATCAGTGCCCATTATACCCGATGTCAATGGAGCTGGAGAGGCAACAAACGCTGCAGACTCGAGATAAATACACAGCTACATATGCCCACACGTTCGACAGTTTTTACCTAGAAATTATTGTCCCTGATTTTTTACAGTTCCTTTTTCACAGCTGCAGCTACAAGTACAAACTTTTGAAAATCCATGACCTGTGTATCTGATCTGCTCTATGTGCTACCAAGAACATTTAACAACCACTTAAGATCTCTTGTTATGGCATTAAAATACTTTCACCTCAACAAGATCACATGTGCAAGAAAAACATATGACAGTATCTCCACTCCTCCATTTTAATATACTCATCTGAACTGTCCAGTCACTCAGTTACAAAGTAACTTGTGTGTGAAATAGTGAGCCTGTTCTTCGGAACAAGGCTGGGCCATCAATTTCAGTTAAAGAAACTTAAAAGTGACATCTTGTTCTAGGTGTTATCAGCTTCATGATGAATATATTGTGCAGTTTCTGCCGTGTTTGAAAATATCTGATGCTTTTGCAATTGCCATCTTGTTCAGCTTCATTTGTGGTGGTGACCTGAACAATACTGCAACAAAAAATTATTTTTATAAACTTAAAGCTAATAGTTTTAAGAACAAATGGTTGGTGGAATAAAGTCGATGTTGCTACAAAAGTGACAGATGCATACTTTACCAACAGCATTCCTTACAAATGTAAGCTTAAAAAAAGAAAAACTAGGGATTCCTGCATAAAGCTTAGGTTACCATTTGCCAATATTTATATATTTAACAAAAAAATTACAATTTGATTCAAAATGCTTTTCGTTGGTTACCATACAAAACAGTTGCTTTAACGTACTCTTCCGCTTTGAAATGTAGCAAATCTTCAATTTTCCACACTACACTTCGAAACATGCAAAAAACTAACCCTAAAAGCTTTTGGAATGTGGTATACAAAAACTAAACTACAGTGACCACAAGTAAGCTTGATCCTATCCACCCGGTGATCTGGTGTCAACAAATCTCTGTGCCTCTGTATTGAATGGCGCTTTTGTTCAGTAAGTTTCAACTGCAACACTTTATGACATACCTAAGCTTCCACAGTTCAACGACTTTCCCATGGATCTGATAGTTTTTGATTTGGTTGGAATCGCAACACTAATAGACAAACTAAAACAAAGTTCCACTTGTGGGGTTGATAATATTAACACGAAGTTCCTAAAAAACACAAAGGAGTGCTGCTTAATTATTTTAGTGTGTATATATTTATGCTCGTATGACTCGGGTTCTTTACCCAAAGCAAAATTGTGCCGGTTTTCAAATCAGGACAAAGAAGTAAGCCATTAAACTTCTGACCTATGTATTTCCCTTACGTCAGTTCCGTGCAATATTTTTCAGCATGCTATTTTTACACCTTTCGTCAATTTTTCAGAGGATAGCAGTTCTTTCTAGACATCCCAACATGGCTTCTGCAAGTTTTTCTTGCGTAATAATCAACTTATAACTTTCCCAAATGATCTAAATGTGTATATTGACTCTGGCTTTATTGTGGATTGTATTTTGTAAGATTTTTTTTCAAAGGCTATTGATAAAGTTAATCCCTCTTTGTTGTTACATAAACTGAACGCGTTAAATGTTGACCAACAAGGACTTGATTGGATCAGTATATTGCTTTCCTGCCATGTCTAGTATGTTACAGCTAACTCCGACTCTCCTCCAGCTCCAGTCAGCTCTGGCGTACCTCAAGGATCCATCCTTGGCTTCCTTTTATTTCTACTTGCCTAATAACATTTCTCCATGACTTTGTTTGTTCGTAGATTAGTGTTATTAACTGGAAAATAAGTAACGATTTGGACATGATATTACTTCAGAATGATCTAGATAACAAAACTGAGTGTTGCCGCATATGGCACATGGCACTAAATACTAATAAATACAAAACAATGCACGTAACTAGTTGGTATGTTATCTCTCGTCCGATTTCATAATATTGATCACTTAGTAGGCAAAGCGAACCAAACCTTAGGCTACTTGAAAATAAATTTCTGCCTTGCCCCACTGTCACTAAAATTGTTACTTTATACTACCTACATTCGGTCTGAGCTAGAATACGCCTCGCCTGTATGGGACTCTCATAACATTACACTAATACAAGCTATTGAGGCAGTACAAAATCATTCCACTTGTTTCATTTCAGCTTACTACCATTGCAGTGCTAGAATCACAGAAATGAAGACTACTCTGAACCTTCCCTCCCAAGCTAGTCGTAGAAAACAGTCACACGTCTTTTTCATAAAGTGCATTTCCACAACCCTGCTCTTTTTTACTTACACTTCCAACACAATTTCGCTCAAAACAGCTTGATCATCCCCATAAGGTTAGCATATCATATTTTTCAATGACTGCATGCTCACAATAATTTGTTCCCAGAACAGCAAGGGACTGGAATCACTTACCCATCTCCATAACAAGCATAACTGATCCAAGTGCTTTTAAAAATGTGCTATCAAGCCTGCTGTAAACATACTCTAGAAATAATTATTTCTTGTGTCCTTCTTATTTGAAATGTGTAACCTGCTCTATATTACTCTTTTTTTCTTTCTGCAATTTCTTTTCCTGTTTCGTTTTACTATGTATGGCCCTCCCCTCTGTAGTGTAAATATACCCCGAGGGCCCTGCAAGTAAATAAATAAATATATAAATAAAAAATCATGAGCCATTCCACTCTGTGAAAGTGGTCGACCAGCGAAGCTGTTTAGCACACGACACGGAGGTGACACATAATTTTGAACAAAGCTACGAACTCATTGTCTTGATGAGTGGTAATAGTGATAAAAGGTATGCACACTCATTTATTGCCTTGATCGGTGGTCATTATTTCACTTGCAACTGCAATCACATTCTTCGATAATGTCAAATCGATGCACATAAGCCACTGGGTGGTTGGTTGGGCCTGATCGGTGTGGCATCGCAAGGGATATGTTTGCAACAGGGAATGCGTAAACCACTCCCTTTTCGGTACTAACAAATCCACGTTGAAATCACCGCCAACGACAACAGGGGTAGTGTCATCGCAGCTAATTCACGCAAAGAGAGTAGCCATGAACTTTATGAGACTATGAGTAATTGCATTTTTTGCTTGCTTACAGGGGTACGAGCCATTGATGACGACAGTTTTTGTTCACGGAGAACAAAAATGCATAGAGCCCTAGTCATATACAGCTTCACTGTAATAAACAAATCACACTGCGACTGAAACTGATCTAGCTAAATTTCAATGACTTATGTGCATTGACAACACCTGATCTTTCTTTCGACATGACTGCTAAAGGTCATTCTTTTGTAATGTTTGCACTGTTTTATTGTACTCTTTCTGTCAATGCTCCGGGCGTGCATATGTGTGTATGTTTGAATTACCTCTTAGATTTGCAGTATCACTAAAGACAGTTTCCAAATACAGCATTTAAGGTATGCTGTTGACCTTACAGTTACATGCATTGTGCAAACGTTTAACAGCTACTCTTCCTCAAATAATCTAGACAGTATAAGTAACAGCTCTCTTCAAGAAATGTGATAGGAATTAAGTTGGAAAACATTGGCCATTATATAGACAACTCATTTGTTCTAAGACATTAGAAACCATTATTCTAAAATGAACTATCAATTCAAGTGAAAGAATAATTGTGTGGCTATCAGTGAAGCTTTAAAAATGGTTTTGCCACCCAGCATGCATTGCTGACTCTAAAAAGGAAAAATGTTCCCATTTGTCAAACAGCTTCAGGTCACATAAAGTTCACCAGAATGAAAGCTTGGACTATTTTATTTGACATTCAGGATGGTAAAACAGTGCAAAAGACATGAAAAAAAAAGTGCATCTTTTGTCTTCCTTTTGGTCACATCTTTTGCCCCATTCATTTGACACTCGGATCACATACATCACGACCTCATCAGGATATCTTCAATGAGAAATTTTACATGGCAACACCATTTCTCTTATACTGCTTTACTGGTCGCACTGTAGGCAAAATTATCGAAATGTTTTACTATTTGTCGTACTCTGCTTTGTCAGGTGTGCTACAGGACAGCATCACAGTGCAAAAAACATGTAACATGTACTACTGAACCATATAAAGTTTAAGCCTGTGAGACAATGTACGAGTTACAAGCACAGCAGAACAAACTTGAAAGATTGCTGAACAGCTAAAAAGCAAAAGTAGTCAATGTGTCTGTGTGTGTGGGGGGGGGGGAGAGGGCAAACGAGAGACAGAGAACCTTTCAAGGCTATTTGTGCTTAGGCTGTCTTACCCACATATTGTTTGTATTTTGCCTTTCTTTTGTGCATTTGGCTTATCCCATGACAAATTTTATATTATTCATAAAACAATGAGTACCCACAGTTTTGTTTTGGCTTCCGTGCATTATGTAGTCTACTGTATCATAGTTTGTATGTTAAGATCCTCACTGATGCGTATTAGTCTTTGATACTGTAACTGCAATTGAATTTAGTAAAAGGAAATAACATTCTTTGAAGTTGTGATGTTTCTAACATATAACAAGCGCTCATTTCTGGTTGGAAGGGGTGAAGTAGTATATGCGCATTTAATGCCACAAACAGGACACCTCAGGAAGGCGCAGGGTGCATTTTGCAAGCATTACAAGCTTGAGACTCTAGCAAAACTATGCAACATGCATAAACATAGGTAACACAAATCAAATTCACGGCAGGCTGTCAAAAAGTCAAATCAAAGGAACCTCAGCCAGCTTTATTCCTTAGCCTGTGGAGATTACTTGCAAAAGTGCCGGCCTAAAAATAACAGAATAAACAACACAGAAAACACTGAAATTTTGGTATAAATGGAAACAATGGTGCACATCCTAAAGGGAACTGCTAAGACAAAATGCTGATTATGTTGAGCTATCACAAGCAAATTGTTATTGTGACCTGTAATCACTGGCTTGTGATTAGAGGTCTGCCACCGCTGCAGACTGCCACCACTGCATAGCTCCTCAACTCAAATGCTTACACAGAGACAGCGTCACATGTCTATGTCTAACAGAAGCATGGTGAATGAGAATTAAGCCTGTGGGTTCTTGGATCTGTCAATGCTGGCGCAACACAGTGCTTCAGGAAAAGAGGTGGTGTTGCACATTCTACACCAAAGAGACTGCTTTCAGAGCTCACGTGCTTTGAGCCAGGGCTCAGCATCAATGGTGCAGCGGCTGTAAACCACACAAAGTCAAGAAACGTGGGACACTTCCTTTGAAAATATTAAAATCCGTCAAAGAGTAAGAAAATTTGCTGAATAGCCAAACGTGCCTTTCAGCAGAAAAAGGCGTGCTCTTCAGAATGAGCCATGGAAAGACAAACAGTCGCCCAACGCTTCAGCTTTGACCAAACACAAAAAGTGAAATATGGAAAGTGACAAAAAAGAAAGAGAAAAGCAAACCTAGCGTCTGCCGAGAAAAGCAGATGGTGTCTGAAAGCCACTCCTGAAACTGCAAGCTTTGCTAACTGCCTTCCAGCTGGCTGAAGTTATCAATGAACACAACATAAGAAAAAAAGAGAATGGCTATATAAATGTGTCTCTACGACACTGCCGAGTGGTGAGTCTGAGGTAGGAGGTCACCATCCGAGCCTACTTCTTCAGTTTGGCAAAACCTCAAGCTTAACCACAGGTATGTAGGCCAAAATCTTGCTTTCAAGGTAAGCAATCAAACGAACAAAACTTAATGAACAAAATCTACAGCATTGCTGCCACTAGTACACACCAAAGCTAACATTAGTGGGAAGAACTTGGGGCACCTCCCAGCATGGAAACCTACACATCATCACGGCCATTGCTTGTTTTCTGATCACAACTGTCTCAAATGATAGCATCTGTGCTTACAGATATCCATATGCTGCAAGGAAAAAACAGACAGGTAACAGTTTAAAAGTGGCTGTGTAATTTCCTTCACTTGCAAGTGCTCCAGTGCCATTCTGATGAAAAGAAGTCCTTACCAGGTGACTGCTTCATTGCTTTTTGTTTTATCAAGTATATTTTTTTACACTCTCAGTTAAGTGCCCATTTTTATATGGGTCACCATTTTTAAGCAAAAAAAAAAAAAAAGAAACTAGTTTCTTCTACTCTGCTTTATTGTTTATCCATCTTTCCCTTCAGACTTTCTTGTTTTCAATATCTTCAATAATGTCTTCCCATCTTTCTTAAGGTGACCAACATGTTATTTTTTTATAAATACCGAAGCCAATACATAAATGGCAACAGTCTTTCTAACATTGTCACTACAATTCGACAGCTCTTTAATTTTGGGTGACCACTGCCTAACACATAGTAACTCTGAGTGCTTTTAGGAAATAATACGGCTGACTCACTTCAGGACAACCGTAGAAGAACCTTCAAAATCTGTTCATCTGGTGAAAAGTTCAAATTAAGAAAGGTGCACTGCATCTACGGGAAACTAAACAATACTGTTCCTCAATGTGTCCATATTATCTGATAATATGGCTTAACAGAAGTTGTTTTATAGGGCCCTTAACTAAATTTGAGCATTGCAAACAAACAAGCACAACACGTAGGTAATGCGGTGGTGATCATTTCTTCCAAGTATGAAATGGCTGCATGGCACGAAAATGGTAGAAACTGCAAACAGAAGGCCAGAAGGCCTTCCTCTCGTGGAAGCCAATGTCACACGCACGTATTCCTCTACACAAGACGCACTGTTTGCATGCCACCAACCATGGTACGTGACTTCGGTTAATCATCCAATGATGAACACACAATGCCGCCACTGGAAATGCGCCACACAGCAAAAAAAGAAAGAGAGAAAAAAAAGGAGGCAGGACTTGTCATGTGAATGCGACGCAGTTCCTCGGCTCCGTTATGGGAGAAGGCAGGGAAGGAATGCCGCTTGCAGGTGTTAGTTGAGGCAAAGGGGGAGAAGGTGTCTCTTGACGGTAACGCTTGCCTCCTGGCGGCGTGGTAACAGTCTTTTACCTCCTCCAATAATGAACAAATTTGAGAAATTATTTTGGTAAAACACTCTCTAGACTGTGCCTTACAAGTTACAATGTATAAACAAAGTTTGCAATTGGGCCTGGTGAAGGGCCCTTGAAAGGGTGTAGAATGTACGTCACACAAGGTTTGCACAAAATTTATGGCAAAGAATCCCTTTTGTAAGGTACTAGGGTGAGGGCAATTTGCGGTATTTGCAGAAATATGATCGTGGCTAACCATAATAGATGATCACATGACCTTCTTCAAGAACAAAAGAATAAAATGCCACGAAAACAGCAGAAATTGGAGCCTAGTCCTGCCAGCCAGAATAGCAATGTCGTAACCACTAAGTAATGCACGAAGGCACAGCAGCAGTCTCTCATAAATCTAATGACTGCTACAACTAAGCAACAGTTTACAAAAGGAAGAAAAGGTTGAACGCATAACCATAAGGCCAACAAATCTAATAATGATTGATACCAACAGCCCCTTTTGAAGCACAGAGTGGAACAGAGGATCAGAGATGAAGAATCCCAAGCAGTAGTTCTCCAGAAATGTATTACCTAGTTCACTGCTTTCACTATAGGCAAAACTGCTCCCCACTATGCATAACACTTTTTTATACTAGAAAGCTCAAAATAATAATGATAAAGAAGTAAGAAGAAAAAGACTTACTGGTCACCGTGTTGTTGGACGCTGTTAGGGCGGTCAGGACATTGACATCCCAGAGGAAGATCACTCGATCGAGACCTGCTGAAGCAACTCGCTCTCTGTCTTTCGCATAGGCTAGAGCTTTCACATAGTCCTGAAAGGGGATAGTGCGTGGCTCACAACTTTGTGAAGAAGTTCTTAGCTATGACTGGTGATTGTAAAATGGATTTGGCATGCCAACGAATCTTTTGTGTATATTTATGTGGAAAAGTGAACTTTAGGATAAATATAATTACATATCGACATTTAAGCCACGTGCTGGACAAAAGAATTTTAACAGCACCTTACCTATCTATAACTGCTAGAAAACCTCAGCACCCAATTTATCGTGTAATAAAAAGATATTTCTCACCCAAAATAAGCCAAGGCTATTGTTTAAAATCGCAAACATGCTGCAGTTGGTAACTTCTCTTCACAGCCATAAACAAGGAAAAAGATAATAAATTTCATTGAACCGCAGCAGAATAAAAACTGTTCATTCATTCAAGAAATGCAAAGTGCCCATTTTACCAATACATCCACCATTCAGTTGGAAAATTTTGATATTTATTTACTTATTTACAATTTCATACAAGAAAGTTAATGTTATTACTGAAGCCAGCAATACCAACTATAATTACGACACTACTAAACCTATAATTAGGAGTAAAGAGCAGTGTACAAACATACCCTGTGTGTCCGGAGTGTGGACATGCAGAAACCTTTGTATGCGTTCCAAACCTTGACAGTTGTGTCACTAGAGGCGGATATCACTGTGGGCGTAATAACAAAGATACAGAAGATTCAGAATTATATCCTGTGAAAGGTCGGATAAGTTGTGTTGAACCCTCCAAGTGCGAAATTATTGATGGTAGAATTCAGATTTCTCTCTTAGATGCCACAAATTTCATTGACATTCATTGAGCAGTTGTGTAATGGCAGTTTCAAATGCATGTAAATAAGGAAATAGGAGTTGCCCTAGAGGTAAAGCTTCCTCTTAACAAAATGTAGCTTACAATTGATGTGAACTTATGTCCCTGGAAATGTGGCAAATTTTGTTACGTTCTAAAGATGGCTTGTGAATTAAAGCAATGCAGTGTGCATACAGGAAGGACAAGGCAGAACAAGGAACAACCATATTTCACCCTATTTTTCAAGACTTCCTCAGCAAGTGCCTGCAAATGAAAGTTGCCATCCTTACGCCAACATAACAGTATACAGCACCAACATATTTCGCTGACGCTGTGCCAGGTTTAAAATACAAGCATGACTGCCACGCAGTACAAGTCCCTCGGTTAACAAATCTAGTGAAAAATTCATCGTGATATTCACACTTTTTGCACACATTTTCGTGGTGAAGTACTAAGCAGCTCTGCAAAGTATTGCACAGCAAGCCGCAACACAAGCCACAACAACATTTAGACAACTAGGAGAATAACTGTAAAGGTAGTATGCAGCAATTAGCTGAAATTATGAAGGTAAATATTTATTTGGCTACATATGTGTGAATGGGTTCCAAACTTATCACTCTGCATAATGTACTTGCACAATAAGCATATACACCAACAAGAACACATTATGCATTTTTGTAAACTATATTCTTTGGATATCTGGGAGGGCTGAAAAGAATTCAACTTATGATAGCTTTACACGACATCGGTATTATTTAGTTGCAAACTTACGATTTATACGACTTTCAAGTAAAGTAGCAGAGCTTCAGTTTTCAAAACAGGCATGCAAGCTATCAGTAAGAAAGTCAGCTTTTCTAAAATGAGGATTAGCAAGACTTACAGTTCTTGCCACCGCAACAGAGCACAATATCATTGACCCAATCTGTATGATGCTCCATGGACTGAACGTAAGGGTCCTGCACATGCAAGAACGAGCACCACAATGTGGTGTAAGAAAATGTATAAACGATAAAGCTAATCACAGACACCAATTAGAATGAAACTGGATTTCTTCCATCCACATTAAATATTCTGCAGCTGGCTCTAATGACATTAAAGGGACACTAACGAGAAAAATGCTTTCTTCTGAATCAGTAAATTACTTTTCTATGACACCAAAAACACCACTCTTACCACGATAAGATGCTTGGTAAATCAGAAAAAGCACAAGAACGAAAGACGGGTGGCGACGCCTCCATGAAGTTCCCAGACCTGGTCGCTGCGACGTCATGGATTCTGATGGCATCTTCTAGGGCCTACTTAATTATATAGCGGTACAGGTTGACTACATTGTGTTCTAAAGGAACCATATATTAAACATGGCAAGTTTCGGGAACCTTCACTCAGTCAACTCGGCCCAGATGCGAAAACACACTTTGGAATCCCTGACGTCACACTGACGTACTGGCATCGGGGTTTTGGCACGAAATTCAAATACCGATACTTTGACCTTCATCTTCTCATCTAATAATCAAGCTATTATATTGCAATGACTGCCAGCAGGGTTCCCAAACAATGCTTTATTAGTCTCAACTGATTTATTGTTTCGCTTTAGTGTCCCTTTAAACTGTCACATAATGTTTTTTGTTACTTCTTGAAATGCATTCAAATTGCAGATGGCACAAGAGGTATGTGAGGATTGAACACATAATTAAGCAATTAATCAAACTAAACCTTCGAGCAGCAGAAAAAAACAGCAACAAACACCAACATGCACTAGAAACATACAAAATTATTTGGAACACAAAGCCCTCTCGTTCAGGTATATCCTCCCCACCCCCTTAAACCTCCCAAATGCTAATACCTTCATTTCCTATCCCCGTGCCACAAATGAAATGCACATAGTGAATTGGAAGTGCTATCAACACTGGCTGAATAACTACACAGTGCAGCATAGCTGCGTAAGACATGCCATACAATGCACTTGTGTAGCATCGTTCCCGTCTTGTCTCTGTGCTCCTGAGCTCTAAACCTATGAAAATGTCACACCAACAGGGCCAGACTTCCATTCTTATCAAGTTAAATTTTGAAAGGATTTTAGGTATCATTTTACATTCCTTTTATCTCATGAGAACACTGGCTTCAGTGCTCAGCACAAGCAAGCAAGCTTTGGGATCCTACCAGCTAACACCATAAAGCCTCAAAACAATTGAAACTCTAAATTAAGTTGGCACTCTGCATCAAAGATCATGGAAAACATGTCTGACATGATCAAAATCTTGGGACCAAAAATACTGGCGCTTCTCCAGAACAATCTGAGAGTATAGGAGCATGCGGACTCGTGTGCTTCAAAGCCCACACATACCTCAAGATTGCGCGTGTTCCAGGTGCGGATGACCGAGTCACGGCCGGCAGAATAAAGCCGGTTAAGTTGGGGGTCATACTGGAGAGAGTTGACACCAGATCGGTGCTGCCTCTCGACCACATCTCGGATGACGTAGGACACCTGGCAATAACAAAAGATAAAACCCACAGATTCAGGCCTCAGCTGTAGGCACAGAGAAAGCACCTTGATTGCAATGAATGTGTTCTGTAATGTAAACTCGCAGCGTGTTAAAAAAGCTAGCAGATTCTCTGAGCCATGGGTGAACAGATATCAGTTTGCAAAGCCTTACCTACGCAAGCTTCTCAAGTAGCACAAAGAGCATAATTTAATGGAACCAGAACTCACTGCAGGAGTGCCTACAAGGCAAGGTATTTACATGTACCATCAGCACAAATTGTAATGTGAACAGGAGATAACTGATTAAAATGTCTATTACATGTAATTACAGGGAAGTTCGTCTTGTATTCGCTCTGTAGCCGGTTCCTAAGCATGGAGTAGCCGCAAGTGTATGTTTTGGAGTCTGTATCAAGCCCCTGTGACAAATGCATGTGAACCGGGAAATTTATTTTATTTATTTATTTATTTATTTACAAAGTACCTACATCGCCATAAAGGCATTACATAGTGGGAAACAAAATATAACCAGTAATACAAAAAAGCTTTTGGACAGATATACTCAAAAACAGAAGCACTACAATAGCATTTAGAGAAAGACATACAAGCAATGTGAAACAAACAGGTTTCAGGAATGTATAACACATACATTTGTTTTACAAGAGTGCCGTCGCAGCATAGAATAGAATAGTTCGTTATTTGACACATTTACTATATCATTTAATAAACTGTTTCATTGTCTGATTGATTTGGGGAAAAAAGAGTAGTAGAAAGTGTTTGTTCTGCAGTTATAGGCTGAGATCTTGTTGCTGTTATCACAGTGAGTCAATGTGTAATGTGGTTCCAGGAGATAGTTATAGCGTTTGATACCTGTTTGACTGTTATATATTTGGTGCAATAGTTTGAGCCTTAACTTCTGCCTAAGCATATGTAGTAGATCCCATCCTAAAGTGGCCTTCATTTTGGAAACGATAGAGCACGGACTGTAATTATTACAAACAAACCTTACTGCTTGGTTCTGTAGTTTTTCTAGTCTACCAATGAGGTAATCTTGATACACAAGCATAATCAAGTATTGTTCTGACATGTAAGAAATATAAAGTTTTTCTAACTTCGCGCGTTGCCTGTTTAAAATTTCTGCTAATAAAATGCAACATCCTACTAGCTTTTGCTATGATGGTGTCAATCTGTATATGCCAAGTGAGTGATTCAGTAGACTCCTAGATACTTGTATTCCGACTGTACGTCGATAAGCGTGCTATTGATGTTATATAGGTGCTGAAATTTGGATAATTTCCTGGAAAAGCTTACGCTACTGCACTTTTTTATATTTAAATTCATGTTCCATTTTTTACATCAGATCGCTACATTATCTAAATCTGTTTGCAATGTATCTATGTCATTTTCAGTAGTAATTTCTCTGTAAATCACACCGTCATCAGCAAATAGTTTTATGGGTGATGTAATTAGTTCAACAATGTCATTTATGCAGATTAAAAATAACAAGTGGCCCAGTACGCTTCCTTGAGGAACTCCCGAAGAAACAGTTATCGGTGAAGATGCAGCATTGTTTAGAACGCCAGACTTATTCTTCCGTTTAGGTAGTTTTGTGTCCAATTTTTTATGTTTTCGTTTTTATTTAATGCAGCAAGCTTTACATCTAAGAGCTTATGGGACACAATATCGAAAGCTTTTTGAAAGTCAATAAAAACCGTGTCTACCTGACTATTGTTATCAATGGCTTTAGATAAGAAGTGCTGAAATTCTATTAGTTGTGTATTGCAGGAATAACCTTTTCGGAAGCTGGGAAGCTGTAAAGAAAGCGTTTGAATCAAGGAATGCAGATATGTTACTATATAAAATGTGTTTGAATATCCTGCACAAATGGGAAAAGAACAACACATTGAGGTAGATTAGGAATTTTTTAATGTTTTAATTTATGCTGAAAGTACAAGTATAACACTGTTATGCAATATGAAATCAGTCCTGCAGGAATACACAAGGTTGAAAAAGTTTAATGTGAAATAATTCATAGTCACTGTGTGATCTTCTACCCTCCTGATTAACTCAGACAGTACACAGTGACTGCCCTGGAAAGGCATTGGTCCCAGGTCCGATCCCTGGACTAGCTTCAATTACTGTCGGGTGATGACAATTTTTTCCTTTAAAGCTATCTATTATGTGAAATTGTGCTCATCAAACATGAAACCTGGTCATAGTGAGCATGGCAAGTACAGCTGGCACTTTAAAACACAATGTACCAAATTAAGGTTCACCCTTACAGGCACGAATGGAGACGTGCCCATGGAAGCTTTTAAAATTCAGAAGCTACAAAAAGGTCAACTTTCTTTACAGTTCAGTAATTCTAGATTGATTTACACAATGTGCCTCTCAATTCTACGCGAAGCACCCAAACAGCAAAGAAATCTAGTTTTTCATACCATTTCAGTTCCAAAAATTACTGCGTTCATATGAAAAAAAAAAAAAATTTAATTATGGGGTTTTACGTGCCAAAACCACTTTCTGATTATGAGGCACGCCGTAGTGGAGGACTCCGGAAATTTCGACCACCTGGGGATCTTTAACGTGCACCTAAATCTAAGTACACGGGTGTTTTCGCATTTCGCCCCCATCGAAATGCGGCCGCCATGGCCGGGATTCGATCCCGCGACCTCGTGCTCAGCAGCCTAACACCATAGCCACTGAGCAACCACGGCGGGTCTGCGTTCATATGTACCATGCAGCTGTGTGATCGATTATCAGGACAGGTCAAAAAAAAAAAAATGCTTCCAGCCCTACACTGAATTTTCAATCTGACAGTCATGAGCACGGTTCTATAACTTAACTCATATTGCTCACCTGCAACAAGAAGAAAAGAGAATGGGGAGTTTCTGAAATAGCATACGCAAGTGGTTCAATGCACAGAAAAAAACTAAAATGTCACCTTTTCTTTTGTACCTTTTTGTACACATAGCCGATAGTACCCCATAACCTTGGGTCCCCTATTTCTAAGGTTCTCAATAAAGACAACGTATGTGACAATACCCCATTAGCTGCTATTGCAATATAGTTGAATCATTGTGCTTACTCCCCTATTAGTTCAAGTTCTGTTTATTTGCATCATTACAATGAGGGCATGCTCGGGCAAAAAGCGAAAATCAATTCACTTGAGAACGCCCGAGAATATTGGCATAAAAACAGATAGCCTGTCATCATGCCACCTATCTTTTGTAGACGGGAAATACTACAGAGGTTATGAAAGGAGAGATGGATTGCTTAAGTGTTTAGAAATGGTCTATCCAGTTGACACAGGACCCCCACATTCAATTTAGCTGTTTGCTCTGGGAGTTAACAAGCAAATAACTACTAATAGTCAGGTGCTCATTGGTACACTGTGTGCTCCACAAACAGAGCCAAATTGGAGTTTCTACAGACGTGCTGCTTTGACGAAGACAAGTTCCCTTGCTGAAACATTAGCGCCGGTGAAATTCCTTGCTGCACCACAGCGAATCTCAGAACATTACTCAGGTTCAGCGAGAACTCCGTGCGGCTTAAGGTGTGACACTGTTAGCGCGTAGAGAAACACCACTACATTACTTTGTTGAACAGTGCTGATGGAACGAAAGAGAAAAAGAGAAAGAAAGAAAGGGTAACGACGCTAGTCGTAAATTAATAAAGGCAGGTCTGCGACATATCGAAATCAATGAGAGGAGACGGAAGTTACGCTCCGTTGCTCGATTTTGTCAAGAGAGAACAGTCTAGCTATTGCAACAATTGTTATATTACAGCTCACGAACATTTATTATTGCAAGTATTTCTCATCGTGCGCGAGCTGATGGTGAAATGCGCACAGCCAAGAAATGAGATCCGGTCCCGTGGGACGTCTCGATGTTCAAGCTCTAGACGGACGTGGTCAAAGGAGGCCCGTTTGAGACCGCAAACAGCCGATCGCCTTTCTTTGAGCCACTTGAAGCTCTGCTGGCAATAAACTCTTTAAGCTTTGCGGAACTGAGCTGTTTCAATGCGGAGCAAGCTGCGACGCGGCAGTTCGCATAGGAAGCGTTCAAACAAAAACAAATAAACAAACAATTAAGGAGACCTATGGTTTCGCCTACCACGCCGTTAGAGAGAAACATCAATGCGAGAACGGGCAAAACGACCGACGCAACCGTTACAGCAATAACAACCAACAAAAACGGCCGCCCGATATGCCCGTCCAAAATGACGGGCTAGGATCATCCTTTTCGCGATAATAACTGCGTCGGGCTTCCTTGAAATGTAACCGCGCGTGACAGCAATGCTCACGCTATCAAATAATCAACCACAGGGTAACAGAAAGGACCGTTAGCATACCTGAACTTTCTTTCGAGGTGTATGACCGCCGCCGCTGCTGGTCTGCTTCTGGTGAGCAGCCATATTTGTTTACTGAAACACCGTCGATTCTCAAGCTTTACTTTCGCATACGGCTCAACATCTCAGAACCACACTGTTCGCTATTATGCGTTCGAGTAAGCTATAATGGTTTCTCTTGTGGAATTTTTACGGCGTTCTACACATGAGAATCGCAGGAAGTTTTGTCTGCGGGTTTTCGATCATTCGGGAAGGGCGTGTCGGGCAGTGTCGGCGCGCGGCATTTTCATTTTTTTTTTCGTCTTCAGTAGCGCAGAGTCAGGGAAGCGCGCGTGTGGCACGCTAGAATATGAGCAATTGAACTGAAGAAGTAGCAATTTATGCAGTGCTGTACGCGCTGCAGCATGACCGTCTTGATACGGGACATTTCTCTCCATGGTAAAAATTAAATAGTAGGCCTGGTTCAACATCCGGGTTTAATTAACGTCCCAACAAATCAGCACAGCTTTTTGCGGTAGGAGAGAAGGGGGACTTGGAATAATTTAATTTCGCCAAACTAGGTTTGTTAATCTGCACCTAAATTTAAGTAGCTCCACGGTGAAGAGTGCAAAAATATACAATTTACATATGCACCATATCATACCGGCCGCTAATCTCATAAACCTGCTTTTTAAGGTAAAACAGGCTGGAATTAAGAGTCAACCCACCATCGACTGCAACTGCGCCCAAATTAGAGAGCCCTTAGCAGCCAAGTACAGCTCTTAACTGGATTCTAGGCCTCCACGATGAGCATCGATGTAATTATAATACGCAACAGGCAGAGGCGCAATGTTAGCGTAACTTCACCTCACAGGATCAGAACCCTATGATTTCCTTATCCGTCAAAGCTTCGGCCGGACGGGCCATATACCGAGTGTTTCGATTAACTTGATCCAAACTTCAAAATTAGAATGGCATACACTGACTAGATAAACGGGACCAATCCTACAGTGACCGCAGTAGTCTTGATTTACTCAGACCACGTTTTGATCGAAGTGCAATTATAGTTAGCTAATCAGTTTAGTTTAATTACAACAGAAATCAAATATTCGTTTAGGTGCATAACCACGGCGGCCGCATTTCGATGGGGGCAAAATGCAAAAAAAAAAAAAAAAAACGGCCGTGGCCCGTGCATTGGGGGTACGTTAAGGGTCCCCTGGTGGTCAAAATTAATCCGGAGTCACTCACCACGGCGTGCCTCATGATAGAGCTTTACAATAAGGGGAAGCAAACGTCGGGGGCACCATAATCTAAAACTCTCTGTAATGAAATCATGGTTTCGGCACGTAAACCGCAGAATTCCTTCAAGTCGTACTCAAAAAGAAGTGTGCTCAGAAACGCCATATGAAGTTCTTTTTTATTTTTCCATTATCTTCCTTGTGGTTATTTTTTCCGGGCTCTAATAAAAACGAACGAAGTATGAAAAAAAAAAGTGGCAGTCTCGCCCGAACGGCAAAAATCCATTTTGCGATAGCAAATTATTAGACAGCTATGCAAAGCAAGGATAGTAGTTTTATTGGCCGTTTAAACTTGTAAACATTAGCTTACTAACTAAATCAACAAGTATGGTGTCACGCGCGTACAAGCAAACACGAACACATGTCACTCGATGACCGCGGAAACTCGCTGCCAAAACTGGAGCGAGGAAGCGCGGCGGCAGCAGCGAGCGAATTGACCATTGTGCTGCCTCTCGCTTCAACGGGAACTAAGCGGCAAAAACGCAACGCACAAGAAGCTGAGCCCTCGGCGCACCCTAGACTGTGTACTCATCGCAGATCGCTTTCAAGCTAGCGCCCGCGCGGCTGCGCTTATACGCAGCCGCCGCCGGAGTAAACAAACTCCTCCACTTCCCCCGATGCCTTGCACGCGACGGAAGACAGTGCGCTTCCTCCCGGCTTTCCTCCCTTGCGCGCACGAGGTGAATCCGCCATCGTCGGCTTACCCTCGCACGCTTTCACTCGCGCAGCATACGGCGCGCGGCGACGGCGTTATCGTCCCTGGACTTTATACGGAACATCACCGCGACCCCAACAGCAGTAATGCGCCTAGAGTGTCCATATAACTGCTATCGCAATAAAAGGAGATGTCGCTGTGCTTTCGCCGATCTGGGTATTTACACAGCATTGGTATATACAACACGTGAAAAAAAATTGAAACTGTTCTTTTTTATAATTGTCTGGCCTTTAAGTACCACAGCAAAGATTACTTCCATTTTTTTTATTTGTCATTCTTCAATGCCTCTCTCTTCGCATGCCGATAAGCATGTAGGTGCTTACACCCCTCTTCCCCCTACCCTGACACACACACCACACCTTGGACTCGTACACATCACAGAAAAAAATCAATTGACTACAGTAATAATGAATTCGCTCAAAAGTATAGTTGATTAGAGTTACTATTGGGTAGGGAGGGATGGCTGTATTGTAAGGTATACAGATCTTGCTAACGTGTACGGTTACTCAGCATCTGGGTCACCTTGGAAACGCAAGCGCTTCATTGTTGCTGATACTTGAAGACGCTCCCAGTTAGGTCAATGAAAAGTTGAAAAAAAAAAATGTCCGTATTTTATTTTGTGGCATTAAAGCCTTATCAGTGATCATCGCTAATGGAGACATACCAGCGCCGGTTCAATTCGACGGCCAACATCTGGCGGAGCGTTAAGATGAGAAAACAAATACTGAGACCCTGGGTTTGCCTGTCTGAAAATAAGCGAGGCTGCTGCGTGGCACCATCTCGGGCGTTCTACTGCAGTTTCCATCGAATTCAGCTTCTCAAAGCTATGTCGTATGGTATAGCTTGTCCCGTCACTAATGTAACCGGTTACATATGTAATTGGTTAATGCGAAAAAGTAATTGTATTCAGTGAGCTTAACTGAGTAAACAAAGCAATCGTTAAATTACAACATTAGCAATATATGTAATGGATAAGTAATTAATTACATGTAATTCTACGTACAAGTCCGACACACACACCGCCGCTACCACTACTAGCTAACAACAATAAACAGCAAAAATTCCCGCAGAACTCATCTTACGATGAATCATCGACGTTAATGCGATTGGCATTGAACCAATGTAGCGACACACCATATTTCCGCTGACAAAACGCGTCGTGTAGAAGTGTATGCAGCCGGGTTCCGAGCTCTGCCGCGCTTCCAACTCTATGGCGCTTCCCTCTGGACACGTTGCGCTATCTAGCGCTGCCACCGCGCAGTTCGCGCGTGACCCCTCTATGAATATTTATTCAGACAAGATTGTCTGTACATACCAGGTGTCTATTTTATCATCACATAACTTTTAAGAATCATTTGTGGCATATATAGCCCAAGTTGACTCATTGAGCTGGATTACTCGAAGAGGCGTGCATTACTCACACTGCAAATCAAAATGCATAATCGCCTAATTAACAAATTTCACTACTCAACATTTAAACTGGTTAAGATAGCGCAGATATTCAATATACGAATCGAAGCCAGTGATTTCACAAGGCACGTTCACGTGGAACGAATTTTAAAACTAGCACCAATTTTGAGATAAGCATTGTCAAACATGCGGTAAAAATGCACTGACGTTCCACTTACTTTTTCAGCAAAATAAATTTTTATGCATTGAACCTCAAAACTTACTGGAACACCAATGCATTTCGTCGCAAGCTTTGGTAGCGTGTATGACGACACGGATGTAATTTTCCGAATTCGTTGCAAGTAGATTTGGCTTTCGTAGTCACGGGCTATCATTTTTAAATGACAAAATTAAAGTTATTTGTAAAGTGATTTGTAGTAAAGCGAGTTTTTTAGATGTTAATTAGCGAAACTTAGTTACATAAACAAATATTCATCTTAATTTCCTTTGCAAATGATGCCCGCCTCCGAAAGTAATCTAGCTCAAGCAGTAGAATTATGCTACATGCCTACGGGTGATTTTAAAAGCTGACAGTCACATTAGCATGCACTAAAGAGGATGAAGACGAGAAAGCCTGCGCGCTCACTAGACATTCGTTAAATTACTTGACATTATCATTCGAATGCGTTGTTGCTTCCTATAACTTGTTTTCTCCCAGCAAAGGTCGTGAGTTCGAGTGCATTAATTAACTATGTCTTAATTAACGTCGCCTTAATTAACATCAAATGTCGTGGGTTCGACTCCCACCAATGCTCGTGGGTTCGACCATCAATTGTGGCATCATCAATTTTGGTGCCGTTGAATTCTGGTCCCAGCAAAGGTCGAGGGTTCGACTCCTACCAAAGGTCGTGGGTTCCAGTGCCTTAATTAAGGTTGCCTTAATTAACACCAAAGGTCGTGGGCTCGACTCCCACCAATGGTCGTGGGTGGTACCATCAATTATGTGCCATTGAATTTTGGTGCTATAACGCCGGACGGTCAATTTTTCGAGAATGCTGGGCAACGAATTTCTCGACCCACAAGGCACTGTTTTCGTTTTAACTCGAGGGTTCGACTCCCAACAAAGGTCGAGGGCTCGACTCCCTGTGAATTTTGGTGCCATAACGTCGGTCGGCGTAACGCCCGACATCGGATTCCCATGAGCCGTCTAAAGCTTTCGCCTTAAAACATACATCGCGTCTCTTTGAGGTCCCGAATCCATATTGAATCCGCGTTCACCACATTGCCAAGTGTTGTTGAGGAGCTCATTCGACGTACCTCCTGCCTCCGTTCGTTGTGCTCTCTCTATCTCTCTCTGACATATGTATCTCTTTTATTATCTCTCTCTTACATAATTCGTCTTAATTCATTAATCAAGTTCTCAAATATTATAGTTAGATGAAAAGTGTCAATGAGAAAATTGTAGAGCAACATTAAAAACTCCAGATACAGCTTTCTGTTGCTCAATACGTGCTACATGAAAGTGTTTTTCTGAGTGGAAAAGAAGACCGCAAATACACGGAAAATTGTCGAGCGACTGGCAGCTCGAGGCACTTTGCCTGTATTCGCGGGCTTCTTTCACGCTCGCAAAAACAATTTTATGTAGCACGTATTGAGCAGCAAAAAGCTGTATTGGGAGTTTTATTGCGATAGCAATTGTATGGACGCTCCAGGCGCATTTCTCCCGTCGCAGTCGCCGTCGGTGTGAGGTTCTGTATGGGTGAAAGCGTGTGGGTGAGCCGGCGAACGCGGTTCAATCTCGCGCGCGTGAGCGATGAACGCGGCCCGATAGCGTGCCCTCTCCTGTGGCGCGCGAGGCAAGGGGGGTCAGCCGAGGGAGGAAGGGCGTTCTTCTCCGGCGGCTGCCAGGGTGTCATAGAATAAAGAACTAACCAATGGTGTCTCGATGTCCTCGCCCGCCGCTTCGTTCAGAGTGGAGACATTCTACTACGGCGTTGGCCACGCGAATCGCGGACTCCGTAGGGGGGCGCGCTGCCGGCCCTCGTGCGTCTTGAAAGCAATCTGCGACGTGGCCGAAGTGCGCGCACTCGCGGGCCTCATCTTCAAAGCGATCTGCGATGTTTGCAGAGTGCGCGTAGTGCCGGTAGCTTCGTATGCGCTGTGCTTTCGACGTTTCGTTCGAGTTGAAGCGACAGATGTACGGAGGCCAATTGGCTCGCGGCTGCTGCCGCGATTCCTGACTCCAGCGTCTTCACAGAGTTTCCACTGTCATCGAGCGAGATGTATTCATCTTTACCTGTGCACGCGTAACACCGTGCTGGTTAATTTAGTTAAAACACGTTAACGGGCTAGTTGGTTTTAATCCATGATAGAATGGGTAAGCGCGTTTGAACAAGGTCGTAGAAAGAAGCAGAAACGCAAAGACAGCGCTGTCTCTGTGTCTGTTTCTTTGTAAGTCCTTGTTGAGTCACGCTTACATATTCTATCATTGTTAATTTAGTTAGTAAGCGAATGTTTACAAGTTTCTGCGGCCTATAAAACTACTAGCCTTACTCCGTACAACTATCTACTAATTTGCTATCGCAATCGGTGCTTCACCTTTTGCGGCGGAACTGCGAATTCTTTCATGTGGATCTACAATTTTCTCATTGACACTTTTAATCTATTTGGTATAATACTGTTCGAGAAGCTGAATAATTAATGATGGCTAATTATGTAATTAGGCGGAATACAAAAAATAATTTGAGTATCTCTTAGCGACGGCAAACATTACCTTGGTTCTGTCCAGCTGTGGCATTCGCATATTATTAAATATTGTGGTATGATAGTTGGCACAGGCACCCTGTAGGAGTGCTCCAGTGCGAAATTGTATGCTTGAAATACGAGTAGATGCGTCACGAAAAGCTCGCAAGAATAGCTGGTTTTGATACCGAGGGTGCTATTACTCTGGACATAGGCGAATTCTGCCGCGTAGTGTGGTATTCGCCATCTTGTCAACTCTGAATGACCCAGAGGGCTGCTGCGGTTTCTCTGATTGGCTCAAAATGCCGCGATCGCAGAATCTGACGTATAACTGGATTCGCTGTGTCCAGAATAACATCCCAAAGCCAAAAAAAAAAAAAAGCTGACGTTAACACTCGCCGGAAGTGACGCATGACCTATAGACCGCACGGCTGTTCTGCATCACCTCCGAGATTGATGATGTGTGGTGTTTTATGGCGCAAGGCCAGGTTTGGCCAAAGAGCGCCAATTCCTCCGAGATTATACGGCGCCCGCGGCTGCCTGCGGCTCACTGAAAAATCTCGGAGACGCAGTGCTGGAACTTCCGTCACATGCGCTCACCGACATGGGCACACGTAGTTTGCTTAAGTGCTATTTAAACAGATTCTAACAAAAAAAAAAAAAAATAGACAATTACTAGGCCTGCAGCTTTGCCATGATTGCTTCAATAGTATATACCAATTAATCTATTTAGCCAAAGGAAAATTTTGTTGTAGAGGGCCCTTAAATAGTGTATATAGAGGCATTACATATTACATTACAAAAGATGCATTGAAATTCCGGCGCGCAGATGGTCTGCCTACGCTCTTTCTGACCCATCCTCACGAACCTTTAGCAACGCATACTTGGACGAGGAGAAAACTTTCGTCTCTTTTGCCAGTATTTCGGAGTTACATGACTTATCTGTAAGAACAAAGGGAGTTGCTGGAACTTTTTTTGAAGTGGTGACTGCACCTTGTCTTCTACTACTCCGTTCTGAATAGTTCTCGTAATTTCTGATGCCGATGGCGTACTTTCAATTTGCACCTGTTCAAGTATGAAGTGAACGCAAGTACGGACACGAGCAGCTGCGTCCACAATAGGAGTTAATGCAGCATGAATTTTGTTCTTGGAGGGCTGAAGTTCTTGACAAGTTCTGTGCTTCGTCTGCGTTCGCGGTGTGCGCTTTGCAGGTGTACCGCCAGTGTTAAAAAAAAAGTTTAAGGAGGCACCCTGTGCAACTGAGCCCCAACTGGTGACGTATTCTGGGACTATAACTTACGGCGATGGTTTCACTTTCTCGTGGTTTCGCGAGACTCAACGTAGCCTCATCCCACGAGAGCCAATGACAGCTTTTTCTTTCGCGCGTTCTCGCAAAATCTCGCGAAAGTGAAACTACATCCGAAAGTGATCATCTAAGATTATACCTCCCCGGATGTTTGGACATGTAGTGGACATGCCTATAGCATTGGAGGCCTCCAGGAGCACTTGGTAGTAAGGGTAGCCATTCTTAATTTCTGTGCGTTTCGAGCGTCAACCGGTCCGCAAGGACTTAATAATAGGGTTGTTCAAATATATAAATTCTCGAATCAAATCTAATACGAACATGAGAGAAAAACGACCTTCAATAGTTAACCGGTATACTGAACATTTAAAAATTCTAAATTAGTCAGTTATAAAGGTTGGATTGAGTCCCTTTGAAGAAGAAAGAAAGGCTCATATATGCTATTTCATACATTTAATGCCGTTAACATATCGGGGTTAGGTCGCCTGAGGAGCTTGTAAATGAGAAACAACTTAAAAATTTAGAAATCTGGTGCACCATTGCAATGACTGTAACGAAACAAAAAGCAGCACATCACCGGACGCGCGTAGTACAGTGTTGTGCTCGTTAAAGGAGCCAGGTGTATACTACAGCAATGACAGCACCATACATTGTTTTAAGGGAAACCAAACATCGTGAGGCTTGCCAAATAATCAATTGCTTTGCCTAAGCCGGGACAAACTCATAATCTGCATGAGGTGAGGCCTGCTTATTTAACGACTGGAAGCTGTCGTGCAAAAAAATTCTCTCCTCCATTCGTTCGCTCAGGAACTGGTTCACCTGTGTAACAACCACCGTTCTCATGCAGCAGAATAATCCGGAAGTATCCACTTGCGACGATCTTTATACCTGTACCCCGCACAGAGAGGAATATACGACAGATTTTAGTAGGGAATTCTGGAAACGAATACGAATCGAAATAGCGAAAACTATTCGATTGGTACTCGAAGTGTCGAATATTTGCACAGCCTTTTTTAATACGTGCTATATACTATATAAGCCTCGCTGCAGGGGCACGTTATGATGTCAGGGCAGCGCGACAAATACAAGGTATGGAAGCTTCACCAGAAGCACGTAGCATCACAGGGTACATGCTCTTTACCCTGTGCCTTCGCTTTTCTGTGCATCGTGTGTATAAATTGAATTCTATTGTCATTGTAATTTGAGAGCTCGTCTCTTTCGTTGCAGCAGCTGGACATGGTCGCGGCCCGTGCTCTGCTCCTGGTCGTGTTCCTCGCCTCCCTGTGGCCATCGCTGCGAACTAGGGACATTGGCAGTTCGACTGGGAGAACCCGCAGGCTATCGTCTAGTGTGTCGCCGGAAAAAGGCGAATTGGTCTCACATGGCCCTCCTTCCGCGAACACCACCGGTGCCTGGGATTCGCGGAGACCCGCTTATGATGAGTCAGACAATGCGGGGCGCTCCTCCATCGGAGGAGTGACCGTCCAAGGCGACAGGAGGTACGGCGGCGGTTTGCGCGGAAGAAGTGACGGTCGCGGAGGCAGAAGGCGCTATGGAGGAAGAGACGACAGTTTGAGCAATGTGAGGCATGGAGGAAGTGATGACCGCGGTGGAAATGATGACTGGGGAGCAGGTGATGACAACAGAGGAAGTGACGACAGAGGAGGAAGTGACGATTGTGGAGGACATGGAAATGACGAATGGGGAGGAAGTGACGACTGCAGACACAAAGTATTGCATGGAGGAAGCGACGACCAAGGAGACAAAGGGTGGTACGGAGGAAGTGGCGACCAAGTGGACAAAGGGTGGCACGGAGGAAGTGATGACCAAGGGGACAAAGGGTGGCACGGAGGAAGTGACGACCGAGGGGACAAAGGGTGGCACGGAGGAAGTGACGACCGAGGTGACAAAGGGTGGCACGGAGGAAGTGACGACCGAGGGGACAAAGAGTGGCACGGAGGAAGTGACGACCGAGGGGACAAAGAGTGGCACGGAGGAAGTGACGACCGAGGTGACAAAGGGTGGCACGGAGGAAGTGACGACCGAGGGGACAAAGAATGGTACGGAGGAAGTGACGACCAAGGGGACAAAGGGTGGCACGGAGGAAGTGACGACCAAGGAGACAAAGGGTGGCACGGAGGAAGTGACGACCAAGGAGACAAAGGGTGGCACGGAGGAAGTGACGACCGAGGGGACAAAGGGTGGCACGGAGGAAGTGATGACCGAGGGGACAAAGGATGGCACGGAGGAAGTGACGACCGAGGGGACAAAGGATGGCACGGAGGAAGTGACGACCAAGGGGACAAAGGGTGGCACGGAGGAAGTGACGACCGAGGGGACAAAGGGTGGCACGGAGGAAGTGATGACCGAGGGGACGAAGGAGGGCACGGGGGAACTGAAGACCAAGTGGACAAAGGGTGGCGTGGAGGCAGTGGCTCGGACGGAGGAGGTCATAGGGCAGTTAAGAAGGTTGGCAGTCACCGTACAGCAAAAGACAGACACAGCAGCGAGTTGCAAGGGGGAAATAAAGGCGGCGACGGCCAGAAAGGCAAAGGAAAAAAGGGCGGGAAGAAGCGCGTCGGAAATCGCCGGCGAAAAAGCAACGCACAGTCTTAAGCTAGGAGCAACGGGAGGAAGGACGAGAAGAACACCAGTGCGGCAGTGCCTGAAAAGCAAAATCAATGCTGTCGCAATCGGACGTCATATGAAACGAACGGAGACAATCAGCTAGGCAGTGGCGAAGACAAGAGGAAACATCGCGTTCGAAAAAAAAAAAGAATGAATACTCATTTGCCCGAGGTGGTTCAGCTTGTCAACAGCTCACATCGACTAATGATCATTTATCATTAAGAACCTCGTCGTGTTGTGGGCACTGTTTACAACAACGAAAAGCATAACACGCCTAATTGAAACACTAGTCTACAATACTGAGCTGCCAAAAAATCACTTGTGTACTCAGTTTTCAAGAAATATATGTGCGTTATAGTTCCGTTTGCATATGTCTTACAGTGTGCAACCTTTATCCTCGACCTGTCGCGAGATTCCTAAAACACTGTCACGCAAACTTAGTGTCAGGAGCAGCATGGGAGCCTCACTGCGCGGATTTGGATTAGGTTTCGTCAGGCACGAATTCTCCTGTGCATGCTTGCTCAATGTGGGCCGGCGTCCGCACCGCCAAATTATTACCATTGACAGGATTTTGAATGACATAAGCTGATTCCTATGCTGTATTTCATGGGCGTAGCCAGCTGCGCATGTAGGGAACGTAAACAGAGCTGAAAAGACAGAAAGACATAGAAACTACAATACACGTAGCGCCGTGTGTTCTCGTTTCTATGTTTGTCCCTGTTTTTTTAGCGCTATGGATGTTCCTAGTATGACAGACCGACTAGCCAGAATCCCTGTCTTGGTCATGCCCATGTAGACTTCATCAAATTTCTGGAAGCTACCGCTACTATGATCGGACCTAACATCAGACCCGACATGGTACACATTTAGCACGCCTACAAAACATAGTCACAAGAAAAACGAAATGAACGACACAAACGTGTTTTTTTAATGACAAACATCTTGTTCTTGGGAACGTTGGTTGATAATTGGTGAAACCATCGAAGTGCAAATAAAACAAGCACAAAGAATCGAAACCCGGACGCTACGCGCCTGTTATTCTGCATGCGGCCTTCTTGGTGAAGCCACAATGTCTTCACCAAGCTCTGTGAGTGGACATTTTCGTTCCTCTTCTGTCCGTATTTTGCACGGGTGCCTTCTCAAACATGCATGGAGAGCGTCGACAATACGGCGGCGGCAATAGCGCCCGCAAATTGTTGCACTGTTGCATGCCGCGAAAGGAGACGAAAATTCATACGAAAAGTCCGGGCTCGCTTTCTTCCTCGGAGAAGCCACTCTCCCCGCCAGCACGGACGGCGGTCGCACGTGTGGGTCACCTGCAGCGCGCGAACAGCCGGCAGAAACGTGAACTCTGCGAATCCCGTGAAATGCAGGGAGCGAAAAAGCTGCCTCTGGAATTGCGCCGCGCAGCAGGACGGTACTAAAAATAAAGAATAAGGGTAGGCGGAAGTGCACGTAAACGTCACGTGGGCCCTCGAGTCTTAATGTGGGAGAATGCCGGGTAAAAATGTCGCTTGGTGGGCGACGAAAATAATTTTTGCTTTCTTCTTCTGTGCAGACCGCGCATGAAAGTAGAAAACAAGCGGTGTACAGTCTACGTGCGCGTGATCAACCAACGTCACGCATCAATACAGTCCTACTTTGCACAGCTGCGCTAGAAGAAAGTGTTCCCTGATGCTGCGGTCTCTAGACTTTTGCTCTCCACTGTACAATATTTGTGTAGCGTCCGGTAAGTTATCTCTGAGTCTGAAAAAAGAAAGAGAGAGAGAAGCATGGGTTTATAGTGAAGCCTCTACACTCAGTAACCGTCATGAAGTCAGCATTCTTTATTGATGGTGGCACCTCCGCAACTGTACTTCAGGTGAGGACGTTGTTCTTTATTAGAGGGTACACTGGGGCTTCTAGCCTCATCTGGGCGCCACCGCTGGGTGCCCGTAGCAGCGGGCAGCTTCGTGCAGGTGCAGAGAGTGGCGTGATGTGATGCAACATCACTGCATGTTAAAAATAAAAAATGAAATAAAGAAGAAGAAAGAAGCAAATGATTCGCCAAAGACTAAAAGAAAGAGTGAAGAAACTCGCTTGTAAAGAAGCTTCACAAGTAACAATTAGAGAGGCGCTTTTACCATCACGTCACGCGACACGACTGTGGCGTCCTTGAGGTCCCGAAACCCATTACGAATTTATACCGCTGCCACACAGGCACTTTAAATCGCGATCCAGTCCGATCTGGATTCAGGTGTTTCTACTGGGGCGCCTTCGACCATCATTTCGCATTATCCGAATCCAGTAAAGATTGCGCGATCATAGGCTGTTGTCGGCACCGTATCGCTGAGCGAGTTCAACCAACACAATCCGGAATGTTAGACCTTGCAGCAGCAACCATTCTTGATCACAATTGAGAAATATTCTTTGGGTCGGGCTTGATTGTGATCGAAAGCACCTGTGTTGCACCGGTATATTAAAGAACGACCGGAAGCCAATGGGATTCCAACCGCCACCTGCCCTTCTCTCGCAACACAACTCGAGGAATCATGATGTTACACAGTGTAGTCCGCATTCTTTAACAATTGGACTGCCTAATCAGGCCACCTACTAACACCTACTGGGGGGAGGGGGGTCAGGTTTCCAGTGTAACGCCTTCTCTCCCCCTCCCCTCCACACGCACACACCTGTTACGCCACTGGTAGTGAGCGACGGGGCAGGAAATGATAGGAGGTATGTTGAGATACAGGGGTGGACAGGTTCATGAGAAAACAAACGCTGGTAGCTGATATTCTACAGTTGAGATTATAACGAAGAAGAGTTGTACAGGTCGTGCGATGACTAGATAACCCGTTAGAATAAGTGAATGGGCACCAATAATGGAAAACGCTGTAAAGAACAACAAATGAGGAACTTTGGAGCCACAGAGTCTCATCGGCTGCAAATCGGCTAACGCAAGACATGAAAAACTGTAGATCGCTGGGAGAGACCTTCGTCCTACAGTAGACATAAAGGAGGCAACGAAACTCCTCTATTTTGAGAGCGAACAAGTTGTAATGTCGATAGCTGATTTGGAACCCTTGTTTTTCTCGGATAAACTCCTTTCCACAAGCACTTCACGACGTGCTTATGTCACTTACAATAAGCTGTCACCATAACCGTGATTTTGTAGCGATGCCTTTTCCAATGATATTCCTTTTCGGAGCTTCATCAGTGATCAGAATGACGTTCAGCAACGACGTTATCAATAAGATAAGCCGGCCGTGAACGCGCAATAAGAGTTGTATATAATCCAGCGAAAGGCACCGCTACACAATTGCGGCTCATATGCTATGATGTGTAGAGAATGCTTCATTTACTGGCGTTCTCTTTTGAAAGGTGTACGTATCACGCTTTATCATTACACACAAGGAGTCTGACCACACGCACGTGGAAATCTGCCTTGTCACCATCACGCTTAGCATTCAAACGTTTGCTGCGCGCCAGACCCTCGTATACCCTTCGCCGTGCACGAGCCGACGTTGCTACTTTAGACTATATATTTGCAATTTGCCAGGTTCATTCGGACATTTTAGTTACCGACAGGTGACAGAACCAGTCCGTGTCTCTGCAACATGGAGCTCGCATCTCACATGGCGAAGAGCACGTACGACGGTGGTTTTTCTCTTTACAGCGAAACTCTCTGAGCTACAAGAACCCTGCTGCTTTTCTTGCATGACTATCGGCCATGTAAGGCTGAATAATGCGTTCCTTGCTTGATCACCGCGCAGCAACAAACGGCTATGTTCTTTGTCAGTACCTGCCTCATGCACAAGCAGTCCTCCACTACGGCGTGCATCATAATCAGAAAGTGGTTTTGGCACGTAAAACCCCATGATTTAATTTTTAAAATCATGCCCTGTGTAGCTACAGCTATGCATCGCAATAACTCTCATTTACTTTGATGAAAATGACATTGAAAATGTATTGCATTCTGTTATTTACACTGGGGATATAAATAAATGATTTTCAACAATGATACTGGCACTTGAAATGAATATTTACAATTCGTGTTCCTTCAGTTTTACAACTATGTACAAATGTACACGCTTCCAAGGGAGAATAATGTGCTTGACATGCCAGGCGATCGTTTTCAGCATGTCTTGGCCTTTTGACAAGGAACTGTGCGCTGGCTGGGTGGCAAAACTGCGCAGGGCCTACAAGGTGCGTGAGAACAGTACAGGTGGTGGAGCGAAGAGACTAAGTCCGATATCCTCCCATGCGTAGTGCAGATGGCGGTACCAGTGTCGGTGATGCTAGCAGCGAAATGCCTGAAGATGATGGAAGCAACAGCAACAGCAGCAGCAGCAAATCAATCGGCAAGCTCCAGCTGTCCAGAATAGTGGCTACACATTCTGCTGATGAGCACAAGGTGTTCTAGCCACAGCTATTAAATGAAAGGCTCTCATGTAGTGTCACAATGGAATGATGCAATCATCTGCAGTAGTGAAAGCTCATTGGCACAAGCTACGTGAAAACACTAGTTATGATTGAGCAGACTCGATAACAAATAACCGTAGGCTATCCGCTAATTGCACACACTTCTTCACATTGATTCCGTCTCTCTATTAGGCGTACAGACAGCAGTATTAAACATCTGCCTGCAGCGTCATACACATGCTTACTGCTGCTGTTGGTACTGTTGTCGACGCAGCCGCCTCCGCATACCCTTCGAATGTAGCGCTGGTGCTGCTGTCGAGTCGTGCTAAATAGTCTAATAACATTGTCCCAGGCAGCACAGCCTTTCAAGTACATTATACGCGCTGCTCTCACTCAGGGGACTCACTGTGGGGAGGGGCGGTCGCCATTGTCATCGTCACTGCTGCTGTTGCTGCTGTCATCACTAACATCATCAGACACGTCATCACCTTCATCAAGGCACAAATTGTGAGACTGCACACGCTGCAACGATGTTGGCTGGTCCGGTCTGGTTCATAGCGGAGAACGCGGTACCGCCGAAGTCAGTGGAATTGTGGTCTTGAGAAGCCCAATGCACCGCTCCACTACGGACCGCATGGCAGCGTGTGCAGTTTGCTACCTGCCTTCTGCAATGCACGTGGGAGGATGGCCTGGGATCGGAGTTAGGAGCCATGGTTCCAGGGGGTAGCCGCTGTCACCTGCATTATCATAAAAAATGGTATTAAGTCATCTGCGCAAAGTTGAGTCACTGAAACATGACATACACCTACTACAGAAAGGCTGTAATAAAGGATTGTACAGGCTGAGCACCTGACGCAGCTGTGATCACAGATAACAATAGCTGGGATATAGTAACATCCCTGTTTGCAGCAGACAGCTCTTTGTGCGAGTCGTGTGGTCTGCATTCTTAAATGAATATCAGTGCGAAAAAGAATGCGACAACACACATGCACTGTACTTCTAACTGTGCATACATATTAAAAATTAGCGAAATCGGAGCTTCTTCACGTCAGAACCAATCCCAAAGACAACACGAGTTTGCGTCTCTCTCTGACAGGAGCTCCTATCAGAGAAGCCAAGGAGATCCAGATCCAGAGCCTGTTCATCCATCACAGACTCAGCCCGGAATCCACTATCGCCAAACTCAAATGCGTAAGCGAAGAGGTCGGACGTACGATCCACTCGTTTCCAACAAACGCGGCGCGCTGCGGGGCAGGGATGCGCTTCGGCTCGCCCATGCTTTCGTAACCAGCAGGATCCTGTATTCCGTACGTACTTGACCTTCGCACTACAAAGCAACACAACGAATGCATTGACGACATCATTAGGAAGGCTACAAAGCGAGCTTTGGACCTCCCGGTGGCTACCTGCAACGCTAAGTTGTCGGCTCTAGGGGTGCTCAACTCCTACCAGGAGTTGAAGGAGGCCCATCTTGTGAACCAATACACGCGACTCTCGCAGACGGTGTCCGGGCGCCGCCTGCTAGACGATTTGCACATACAACACGAATGCATTCCAGAGGAGACATGCAGCCTCCCGGAGATGTGGCGTCACAAGCTCTGCGTTCCTCCACTCCCGCGCAACAAGGGCACGCAGACACATGAAGGCAGACGAAAGGCGCGGGCTCAGGCCCTCGAACACAAATACGCATCCAAGCAGGGTGTATACTACGTTGATGTGGCAGAGCCGTCGCCCACTGGATTCTACATGGCCGTCGTAGTTAAACAGGACCAACAAGTTAATGTGCTCTCCTATCGAGGTTTCAACTTCGCGCAGGCCGAGGAGGTAGCTATAGCGCTTGCAGCCTCGGACCCGAATTCGAAGGTAATCATCTGAGATTCGCACAGAGCCTGTGAGAACTACCTGGCGGGCGAGATCTCACCTTTAGCCTACCGCAATTTAAAGCCAGCCGTGAGGGAATCAGACCCTTCACCCAAACACATCATTTAGACTGCGGGCCGCCAGGGCCTTAGAGGTAACTAGGCTGCGGACGCGGCCGCCCGAGCGCTTACCAACCGGGCACCTCAACCAGACTCTTATGGTTCAGAGATTAGACAACCGTTTCTGCGGTTCAGGGAAATTCTGGCAGACATTTGGGAACGTCATCGGCTTTTCCCGGTCCCTGCTAAGGGCCAGAGAAAGGCCGATGAACGAACCTTGAGCCGCCTGCAGACCAACACCCTGTTGGCCCTGCAAGAGTGAAACATTTTCACCCGAAAGTTGAGGGGCAATGCCATCACTGTGGGGTAGTGCGTGGGGAATAAAAGTTTTTCACCACCACCACGAGCCGCCGCCGCCAAGGCTATCAAAAAGGCAGCCATTTTCTATTTCAAACGGAACGAGCAGTCGCCAGTTATTCCAAGATATTGCGGGGTTTGTTCGGCATAATTAAGCATAACTAGTGCTTAAACGTCATTTTGGCATGTCGGGTTTTGAGCATTCCTGACGTCGCTTGAGAGGCAGGCAAAATGGGCGCGGCCTGAAAAATTTGGGCCAATGAGCGAGGGGTAATAGCAGATTTGGAATAAAAACAGATTGGAATAGTTTTACGCTATGCCGGCCTAGACTGTTCTACAAGTTAGCTATTAGACGAGGAGCGCAATTTGACAACACCAGAGGAAGGAGATCAGACGAGTGCATTTACCAATCGAAATCCACTCTTGCCAGAAATATGTCACTCGCATGGCATATAGAGCCAATACAAGTTTCCTACTTTCATACGCATTACCCGACCATTCAACAAAAGTAGATTCTATAAAACTCGGTGCACTTCGACTCTGCGAAGAAGGATGACCAGCGAAGCTGTGTATGTGGGCTCCTTAATGGCGAACTGCACCTCCGCCGTGGATCAGCCCGGCATTGCCCTATCTTTCGGGATGGGCCCACGTATGAGGAGTGCTTAACGCTTGTTTCACCTCCACCGCGGGTCGGCCTGGTATTGCACTATCTTCGGGATAAGTCCCCGTATGGGGAGTGCTTAACGCCTGCTTCTCCTTCATCACGGGTCGGCCCGGCATTGCACTATCTTCGGGATCGGCTCACGTATGGGGAGTGCTTAACGCCTGCTTTACCTCTGCCGCGGGTCGGCCCGGTATTGAACGATCTCCGGGATCGGCCCACGTACGAGGAGTTTATTGTCTACACACGGACACAATCCTGGGGTAACTAGCCCTTAAAAGATTCGCTGTAATTCGCTGTAAAAGTGGTTACGTTACTGTGTTTCTTAATTATTAATTAATTACGGCGACGAACGCGGGCGCCGTGGCACGAGTGCGTTCGCGCGGAAGTGCTGAGGGGCGCCAACGAGCCAGTTGTGGAGAAGAAGACAATGCTGGAGCCAATCCTGGTGACGATAGTTTTGGGTCTTCTCACGAATACGATCCTGGGGGAACTAGCCCTTAACAGTATGGTTGGTAATAACTTTATTGAATTATCCGGCAGGCTTTTTGGCGACCCGGGCTCAGGTCTCCCGCGACGGGACGTCGATATCTTGTCTCAGCGCCGCCTCGCGGGCCCGCTGGACGGCCCAGAGCTGGTCGCCGAGGTCGGAGCTGCGCAGAGCGACGGCCTACCTCAGCAACAGCGTCTCGGAGTTTAACTCGCTTTTGCCTTGGGCGTTTCATTTCCATAGCATGTGTTTGAGTGTAGCTGTGTCCTGTTTGCATATCTTACACGTGTCTTCTTTGTGTACTTCAGGGAATAATATCCATTTGAGGTGAAACGGGTTCGGGAATGCATTGGTTTGTAGTTGGCGTACGGACACTGCTTGCGCCCTGTATAGGTCTTTGTGTGGTGGTGGGAATGTTCTTCTGGCTTGTTGATACATCTCTGTCATGTCCTTGTATCTGGTCAGCCTGTCTCGCTCGGCTCGTAGGTCTTCTCGAGAGGCCGGCCGGGCGCGGTCTGTCAGCTCACGTGCTCTGCGGGGGGACTACCTCGTTGAGGTTCGGGGATGCCTGGACGCCCGTGTTGACGTGGGTGGGAAACCTTAACAGCTTCACTGTAAAAATTATGCAGATGTAACACACATATCGGGACCTATGTAAAGAAGTTAAACAACAGATGATCATAAAATTGACCATTTCATTCCTGCGTCTTTGGCGTAAACTGGCGCGCGCATGTGCTCTCGTTCACCCAAGCCATGCAAAGCGAAACACGCGTCCATCATATCAAACAGCTAGTTAGCGTTGGCACGATATAAGTATACTTGCGATTGTGGTCTAATGACTAGAGCCTATGGGCTATTGGGCTGGAGGTTCGTCCGACCATAGGGTACGTTATTTAATTTTCGTTAGTGCGAAGCATTCTTTCCCTCGTTCTTGGCACTTTGCGGTGTCCGCGTCTCGCCTCGCTTTAATGGAAATAAGATAATGTGTAACCGATGGTGTAATCGAACCTCTGCCATGGAGCACAGCGTCCCGGTGCTCTAACTACTAGTCCACAATCTCACGCATACTTATCTCGTTCCAAACGCAGTCAGCATTTGAAACACTCGGCGTGAGCGCCACGTGCCTCATTCTCGTCCTCTTTCCTCTTGACAGCTCGTGCTTTGAGACGTCATGTTGGACTGCACCATTTGCGGGACTGGCCCACTTTCCCCTGCACTCTCTTCATAAATGTTTGCGCTAATTAAGAAATCGTGCGATGTTCTGCCTACCTAATGATTGCCCAAGTTAATCATGTTCTGACATTTCTTCGCTGAAGTACAAATGTCATCGTTGTTTTAACATACACCACATTACATAGCCATAGGCACGTAGGAATGTATAACACGTAGTCGCCGATGACGTCACAATACGCGTTTATCCCGTTTACGCTCGTCCACTAATTATGTAGAATTCCACAATCCTCAGGTCGTAGGCTCGCGTCGAACGGCCGGCGTAGATACAGCATCACGCCTTCGATGCCATACGATCGTCTTTGATCTGGTCCTCGTCGTCGCGCTGCTGTCATCACATACACGTAGGCTCGCGAGACGCACACATACACACACACACGCACACGCACACAGACGCTAGTCTCCCTGGCACCGTTTTGCGCAACGCCCAACAATGCTGTACAGCTAGCCAGGTACCCGCCAATTGCTTCGCCTAACATCGATTCCCACGGTGCGTGGGATCTGTGCAATTTCTTGAGTACGAGCTATTCGGCAGTACAGCAGCGGCACCAAGCAGCCACGGTCACGAAAATCCGATAGTGCTTGCAAAGAAAGGCTTCGCTATAAAAATGCAGCATAGTTCTAAAAACGCATGTGACAGAATTCCACAGTGGTGGGCAAACTGAATTTCATTGTTATCTTCTGTAATAAAAAACAACGCTGAGCAATAACTAATCGCGTGTTAGCGAGTGAAATATTTTATGTCCACGCTGAAGACGCGTGGGTTGTCTTATTTAAGGTAGGCGACTAACAACATGAAAAGGGCCCTGCACGCACAAAGAGGCGAGATGCTTCTTCAAGTAATCTGGTGAGACATATGTCAATAACAATTTATTTGTTTTATCATGACCCTAAATAGAGCGTCATCCTCATGTGTGATGTGTTAAAAAAAGTACCCGTCGATGCAAACCCGCCGACATAGATGGGAAGTATGAGAATCGAAAAGTTCCCGTGCTCGCCGCTTGACCTTCTTTTATTGCATTGAAACTGCGCTTGCAGTTCTTGTTGGCGGCCTCACAAGGCCTTGTGAGGCTGGAGCCTCTCGCTAACTGATACGTATATGCATTAGGCGCCACATCGACCACACTCATTCCCAGGGGAGCACGGTGAACCTTGAAAGCGTAATGGATTGGACACTAATGAGGTATTTGCCTCAAAAGTGGATGCCTCTGTTTAAGCCTGCATTGCGCACGTGAATTTTCCTATTGCAAATCTCATTTATTTGGCTAGTGGCTAGTGGCTGTGGCTACCTAGTGGCTGTGGCAGTACACGCTGCTGACGTCGTGGCTTCGATCTCAGTGGCGGCGGCGGCATTTCGATGAGACCGAAATGCAATAACGCGCGAGGCCTTAGATTTAGGTGAAGAGACCCACGTGGTCAAACTTGATCCGGTAGTGCCCCCCGGCGTAATGCGTGCCTCATAATCAGATTGTGGTTTTGATACGTAATAAAACCTGAGAATTTATTTTTTAATTCTTTCTTCAATCTACACGCTGAAAGCATGCATATCACTCTACTCAACTATGATGTGCTCAGAGGGTCTCTGAATACATGAGCAAGCAAATAAGAATATGTCGAACGAAATTTCCATCGTGCTACGGAAAAGTGCGAAATTCTAACGCGACAAGCCAGGCAATCGTTGTTGCCGCCGTGCGGGTGATATATCTGCTGTGTACAATATATGGCTCCCTGTAGTTGGTCTATCAGTTCGTTGTATAGTCGAGCAGTCCCTTATTTCAGTTTTCAATTATGTGCAGTGGTGGTAGCGAAACGAATCAGTGCTTACCTGCACCACCCCTATATTGACTTCATTCATTTGAATGGCGAACGTAGGCCATGTTTCGAACAATATTATTCAAGAGCACGGGTCTTCATGAAACCTTTGCCTTTGCGCTTGACGTCAGAGCTGGAAATGCTCAGGTTATCCGAAATGTGTCGTCTTGGAATAACGAGTTTACTTTCTTTTAAAGCAATCAAATTTTCTCGCATTTAGCAGATGACGTAAAGGTTTTCAGACGGTTTTAGACTTGAAGGAGGTTGCTGTCAGCTCTAATCATTTTCTGCCTAATATCGCGCGCGGGTGTGCTCCGATATATTGCAGTTCCGATAGATTTCTTACTGCGCACAAGGCTTGAAACGTAGGTATTCTGTGCATTGTAATTCCTTGTAGCAGGGATGTATTATCGCTAGTAAGTCGCTTACTTTTGTGGACCGTCACGAAATATTCAGCTTCTACCACTCATTTGCTGTCGGTGTAGTCCGTCATTTATTCTCCGTACAGAGTGCGCATATATTTAAGTGCGTGCCCATTCACTTATTCTTGATACTTTGGCGACAAAGTTCGGCGTAAGCTGGTGTGCCAGTCAAGGTGTATGCGCGTAGATAACGTGCGCGAAACTTACTATGACAGGGAGCAGCACTACTCCCTTTGTCATTGTTTACCGAGTGGTACTCACTCTCGACAACGTTCCGGGGTTGAAGACATTTCTTTGGAGGTTAGCGATGCAACGCTGGAGGATGAGTCAAGTCTTTTATTTTCGGGGAAAGTCGTGCATTTCGAAGGGCCGGCAACGCAGGCTTTCCTTATGTAGCAGTGGTCTGTAGCTTACTGGGCTGCTCCTTATGTAGCAGGGATCGCCGTGAAAAGGGTCTATAGAGTGACAATGTCCCTGCTTATATGACACTATTGTGTAGTGGCGCAGGCCATTTCATTGCACTCAAGCCACGGCGTCGAAGAACGGAGTTGCCGACCGTCGCTCGATGGTGAATCTCAAATTGTTGCGCAAGAGGTCCTAGTGCTTGCTAACCGGTGGATAACTCGCAAGGAGAAAATGGTGTCCTTGTGCTCGCACACTTTACGAACCATCTGTCATCATGGCGGTTCTAATTATCTGATATTGAATTTTGTACAATCTATGCGTGTGTCTCAGAATGGCGCTTTCGTCTCTGAAGAAATGGAATAACAAAGGCTCGAAAAAGAAAAAGAAGCACATGCCAAGTGTCCCCCAATTTCAGTTTTCTTGCGACAAATCCTCAGTCAGATAGTTCCATTGCTGCACACGCCGTAGTATATACGTAGCGATAACATAGCTGCTTTCCAAGTCATCTATCGGTGACATTCTTCTGTTTCTTTTTACCCTATCCAGGCGTGTCTGAGTTTTCGCTTCGTAAGCCTGTTCACTACTTCATAATAACAAAAAATACATATAGTTCGTTTTTTTTCGTCAGCACAGCGACCTCAGGCTTTCTTCTCTCTCGCCCTCTCTTCTGCTGTTCAGCGCGAACATATAAAAGCTTGCTCTTGTCAAAGCTCGTCACTCATCGCTCGACAAGGAAATCGTCTGGAGACAGCAGCGTAAGTAAACGTTCGTATCGTATGAGTAGCTCCGAACGCCCGCACTTTTCGCTCGCTAGGCAGTGTCAGCGGAGAGCGCTAACTGGTAATTTAGTTCGAGAGGACGCCCTTGAGCGTGTTCAAGTAGTGCGCTACGTTAGCAATGTACCCTGCTGTATAGCTGACAATCGAACTTAATCTATTGTCTAGTTGCGCCGTAGATCATGTAGTCAAGCGGATTATTCTGCATGTGTACGTTGTTGGTCGTACAGTCTAGTGCAAAACCAATGGGCTTCTGGCGCCAGGTCTGCCGTAGCACTAGCCTGGCCAAAGTTTGCATACATCTTAACAATAGCAGATGCGCTTCATCATTCGTGTGCTATCTTGGATTTCTGAGCATACTTATTCTCCGACGTTCTGAATTTTTCTGATGTTTTGTGAATACAGCGCCGAAATGTCTTTGAACTTGTAGTATCAGTACGAACTTCTAAGAATTAATCTCTGCCAAACGTGCCACGTTCGTCGAATTCGTCACCGTCTCATTACTGGTATTCATATGCTTTTCTTTCTTTTGTCTGGTTCAGGCTATGGTCGCCGTCAGCATGTCACTGGCACTCGTGTGCTACGCTCTTGCGTGGCCGCAGGCGGCCCAATCCCTGGCTCTGCACAAGACAAAGCGGACGACCACCCAGCCATCGCTCGCAACAAGATCCGCTTTCGCGATGACTGGCACACCTCTCGTCAACACCACCGTTCCGGAAGACGAGCCGCACACAAGGAAACCACTGAAGGACCCGCGTACAGCAAGCGGCCACAAATCTTTGGGTGCGCCCGGTTCCGTACCGAGGGCATCCATCGAAAGTGGCAGCAACGAAAGTGAACCACTGCGAGGGCCCTGGAGCGGCAGCGGCGAGAGTTCTTGGCATGTCTCCGGCTCCGGTCAGAGTGGCTCAGGCTGGTCGAGTTCAGCTAATGATACCGCTGGAAGCGGATCTGGCTGGGGCTGGGGTTCCAGCGGCGACGGTGACACCAAGAACAAGGCTTGGGGAAACAGCAGCGGTACCGGTTTGGGCGTTGCTCAAGGATTGGGATTCGGGCAGTTTAAAAAATGGGGCGCTGTGAAAGGACACGGAAGACCCAGTGGCTGGCGTGGTGGAAGCGGCCAGGGCTTCGGACAAGGCGGTGGATGGAAAGGCGGTAACGGCCAAGGAATCGGCTGGGGCTCCGGCCAAAGCGGCGGCTCTGGATGTTGCGGCGGCTTTGGCGGTGGACAAGGTTCCGGACAAGGTGGCGGCTTTGGCGGCGGACAAGGTTCCGGACAAGGTGGCGGCTTTGGCGGCGGACAAGGTTCCGGACAAGGTGGCGGCTTTGGCGGCGGACAAGGTTCCGGACAAGGTGGCGGCTTTGGCGGCGGACAAGGTTCCGGACAAGGTGGCGGCTTTGGCGGCGGACAAGGTTCCGGACAAGGTGGCGGCTTTGGCGGCGGACAAGGTTCCGGACAAGGTGGGGGCTTTGGCGGCGGACAAGGTTCCGGACAAGGTGGGGGCTTTGGCGGCGGTCAAGGTACCGGATGGGGAGCTGGCCAAGGCTCTGGCCAAGGCTCTGGACAAGGCGGCGGTCAAGGTAGCGGTCAAGGTACCGGATGGGGAGCTGGCCAAGGTGGCGGCTTTGGCGGCGGACAAGGTTCCGGACAAGGTGGGGGCTTTGGCGGCGGACAAGGTTCCGGACAAGGTGGGGGCTTTGGCGGCGGTCAAGGTACCGGATGGGGAGCTGGCCAAGGCTCTGGACAAGGCGGCGGTCAAGGTAGCGGTCAAGGTACCGGATGGGGAGCTGGCCAAGGCGGCGGCTTTGGCGGCGGACAAGGTACCGGATGGGGAGCTGGCCAAGGCGGCGGCTTTGGCGGCGGACAAGGTAGCGGTCAAGGTACCGGATGGGGAGGTGGCCAAGGCTCTGGACAAGGTGGCGGCGGCCAAAGATCTGGCTCGGGTCAAGGTAGCGGTCAAGGTTCCGGCTGGGGAGCCGGTGGTGGTCATGGCTCGGGACAAGGTGGCGGCCACGGTAGCGGTCAAGGATCCGGCTCTGGACATGGTGGTGGCTGGGGAAGGTGAGGTGGTAACGGCTACGAAGGACGTCATGGCCTTGGCACGTGGAAACGCCAGATCAACTTGCGAAAATCCGGCTTGGCAAGTTTGATCTGACCGAATCGGCTATGCCGTCGCGCACTTCGTCGCAGTCGGTACTGTACATCGCGTCGTTGCGCTCTGCTCCAGACCCTACCTGCCGAATGGTATGCGACAGTTTGATGGCAGCTGGCACGCCATTAAAACATGCGACGGCCGTGACGTCCCTCTTTTACAGTCCGGCAATGAGCAGTTTGTGACACGTTTCTTTTTAAACGCGTGCAGTTGAACTTCTTGTGTGCCTACAGTGCTGCTTTTAAATACAATGGACATGTACTACTCATTCGACGAGAACTACAAAAATAAAATGTGGTACATATGACAGCAACCCTTCCGTTTTGTGTTCACTAACTGCTGGTGTACCCAGGCTGGAGCCTGCACAGTTTACCACGGCAATCTTTGGCCACACTGAACGCAAGAGGTTCATTGCTATCTTTTTCCATATACATGTTCTACACAGCGCAGGCTATTCGCTTGTAGTAGTATGGCTTCACTCGGTCCTTTCAATCGATTGCTATAGCAAAACAAAAACAGTCAGACTTTCCTACACATGTCAGTCATTTCTGCCCTGTCTCTTCCTCGAGCACCGTTCGTTTACCGCACACTACACCAACGAGTGCACCACCTGCTTCCTTGTGTTTCACAGGTCACTCTATCATGTGTCGAGAATGCGGCATTTCCGAGCCAGGAAAGCATTAAACTCTCATTGTGTGGATCACATACACTTTCTTTTTTACCCAGTCTTTCAAAATCGCTGACCGCTCTGCGGAAAAGCGCAAGTAACTTTGCTCTCGCGGGGATATCGGATATTTTGGAGAGAGGAGTATCGGCTCTTCCTCAAATTTCTTCCCGACACGGAGCTGGAGTGTGAATGGAGAACTGTGTGAGTTGCGAGACATTCAAATTTCACATCCTGGATTATCACAAACGTTAAGCGTGCAGTACTGGGTCAGGTGTTGTCCGATCATATCAATACGTCGGAAGTCTTGGTCACTTATTTCTGATAGCTCGACAAAGATAATTTTTTAGCAGATCTGCGTAAGTGCCTGGTCACTGTTACAATGTTCCCCATTTACGTCGCAGAATAGAACATTTACAATAGAATAATTTGGCAGATTGTTTACGTCCATCACTACGCGGAGCGCCTGGCCCGGCCGTGGGGCGTCCTGCACAGAAGTTGCAGCGTCTTTAATCTTTCTAGTCGACTCGTAGACTTGCTGCACAAACACATACGGATCACTGTATTATATAGTGTGCTCTTTGGCCCTGCGATGAATTTCAAGAAATTTAACAACGGCAAAAAAAAAGAAACAAAAGGAAAAGAAAAACCCGCCTCACTGGTCCATCGCGGTACATGTCGACAACGGGGCGGTCATCTTTCTTCTGCTGTGTTGCTGGAGCATCCTTCCACCTGTCGGTTATTCATTAGGTCACAGTGAAACTCCTGCCAAATGCCAAATAAAGCGTACAGCTTTTATGAATTTTATTTCACTTTTAGGGTTTTCATACGAATCACCGTCGTAGATACGCGTCATACTTGTCAGCCTATAATCTGTCGAAATTTCTATGTCCATAACAATACTTGTTATCGCAATTACAAAACTGCGCCCATATCCCCCTTAGTGGTTTTTACTTGCCTACATTAATACCCCTGGATTTTCCTAAAGTGGCGGAAGCCTTTGATCTCGTCGCTGAGCTATGCGATTGGACGATAACCTTAGCGCGTTCATTGGCGTCGGCAGGAGCAGCCAACAGGCCACGTGCACCGCGCACGCAGTTGTTATTCGTTCGCAACAAATCAGTAAACGTCCACACATAGCTTCCACAATCGCCACGGTAGTATACACATAGATCGGAACTTGGCGATCTGCCCTTTCTCAGTTACCGGGCTCTTCGCTTGTTCACGCAAAGGGAAAACTAGGAGCGAACGCCTTTGAAAGAGACGCTGCAATAGCGGATTTTCCGCCTAATGTCACACGGCCGCTTAATGTAACAGGCGTATCAGGTGCGCGCATTTTAAACATTTCTCTCTTGGCGCAAACCACGAGGTGCTGCCGGCAGGTGTCGCTACTTTCAAAAGATCCAAGGCTTTTAGTCTACACGCAGTTTTTCTACCTACCGGACTTTCTGTACTCGTCAGAGATTATCGCTCTAAGGAAAACAGACCAAGACTCGTGTCAATTTTCGCTATTAATTTCAGTCAGGTATGTAGTTACTGTGTGATTATAGCGCGGTATTTTATGTCCGCTGGTGCCTAGTAATCTTACTTGCTTGTCCCTCATTATCGCAATGGAATGAGCCACATTTCAGGAATTCCCGACTATACTCCCTTGATCCCGCAATAAGCCTTCGAGTCCCATCGCGCTTCGCCCTGGAAACGCCACGCTTTTGTATCGACTGTGGTTGGGCGTTGCTTTTACCAAAGCCTATAGATGCGTCCACATTTTGTGTGGTATTGTGTGACTGCCCGCAGTGTAGTCCGCAGAAAGAATCCCTTCGACACGAACTGAACCAGCTGGACGACCGACCACTATCGCGAGAAGGAATTCTACACCATCGACAGGACCTAACGTCACAGAAGAAGGCCGTGCAAGCGCTACTGCGCTTCTTGCGATCTACTGGCTCTTGTGAACGTCTCTAACTGAAACACCGTTTGCTTGTGTGTCTCTGTGTGCATTCTTTTATTTTTTAAACCTTTACCTATCTGTCCTCTTTCTAACCCATATCTTCTAATCCCAGTGTAGGGTAGCAAACCGGAGACTAATATCTGGTTAACCTCCCTACCTCTCCTCTTCATCTCTCTCTCTCTCTTGTCCCTCATTTGTCACCTGAAAATTAAGTTTGTGTCACGCTTTCTTCTTGTTCAGAATCGAAAACTTTCGCTGAAACGCGCTGTGCATATACATATACATGTGGTAAGCTGTGGGCAGCCCGAACATTTTTGAAGAGTTGTTGTGTGTCGCAATAGCAAATCGGACAGCGGCAACGACAGGTTGAGCCTCGTATTTACCTTAGCGCGATTTGGTGCCACCATCTGTGCTCTACCAACAACAGACACGTCACTGTGGCGAGATAAATCGGCCAGACGTGACAGCAGAATTACGAAAACTAAAACTGCGGCCTTTTCCCTAGCTTTCATTGACGTAATCTTATTGCCCTCCGCGAACGCGCTGTCGAGAGGTGGCGTGCGAGTAAAAAGAGAGAATGGCATTTTGGGAGAACTTCAGCATGGCTTAAGAATAGGTAGGCGTTGAGATGATAACTTATTTGTTCTTACTCAGTGCATTGAAATATCAAAAGTAGAAAGCAGACCGTTATATGTGGCCTTTTTAGACATTACGGGAGCGTAAGACCGCAACATTTTTTGGGATATTCTGGAAGGAGAAGGCTTAGGTGACGATTGTCTGCAGCTTTTGAGAGAGATTTACCTAGAAAATACCGTTGGCGTTGAATGAGAAGGGATAAGGAGCGAGGAGAAAGTACATATTAACAAGGGTCTGAGGCAGGGGTGCCCTTTATCCCCACTACTGTTTATGATGTACATGGTGAGGATGGAGAGGGCGCTAGAAGGAAGTAATATCGGCTTTAATCTCTCATACAAACAGGCGGGTACATTAGTAGAACAGCAGCTTCCAGGTTTATTTTATGCGGACGATATTGTGTTGCTAGCTAACAAGCAAAGTGATTTGCAACGTCTGGCTAATATCCGTGGACAGGAAGGCAAGAATTTAGGTTTGAAATTTAGTGTTAGAAAACCAGGTGTTATGGTATTCAATGAAAACAGTGAACAGACAGTGGCGATACAGGGCCAGAAAATACCTCGGGTAACAGAATATAAATACCTTGGTATATGGATAAACGAAGGCAATATACATATGGAAACAGGAAAAAACAATAACAGTGAAGGGGAAGAGAAATGCAGTCATAATTAGGCACAGAGCGCTATGGGGATACCATAGGTACGAGGTGCTCCGAGGTATGTTGAAAGGTGTAATGGTTCCAGGACTTACTTTTGGAAATACGGTTGTTTGCTTTAAATCAGGGGTACAATCGGGACTCGATGGGAACCAAAGGTCAGTGGGTCGCCTCGTATTGGGCGCTCACGGGTACATATGAAGCTGGGCAGGGTGATATGGGATGGACTAGTTTTGAAGTGAGAGAAGCTCGCAGTAAAATTGAGTATGAAGAAGGACTGAGAAATATGGAAGAAAGTAAATGGGCTGGGAGAGTGTTCAGGTATCTGTACAGGAAAAACATTGATTCACAGTGGAGGAAAAGAACTAGGAAGCTTACCAGCAAGTATGCGGCCTGTAGGGTGTGCAACACAGCAACAAAGAACGTCAAGCGGAAAGTCAGAGAGGCCGAAATAATCTCATGGGTGGCGGCAATGGAAAAGAAACCTGCCATGAGTAACTATTTAAGAGGAAAAAACGAAATCAGGAAATAAACATTTTATGATAACTTAAAGGGAAGCTCATTACTTTTAGAAGCGAGATCGGGTTGCCTTAAAACACGCACCTATAAAGCGAGATATAAGAAGGAAGAAGAAGAAGCATGTGCTTGCTGCGGTAAAGCTAGGGAAACTATGGATCATGTTTTATTAGAATGTGAAGACATCTACCCAGCGGTCGATTTCGGATGCTGCCACGTACCTGCGAGAAGGGAAGCGCACGGCCACGGCGGTGGTGGTGGACGGCGACGGAAATCTGATCACATGTGCGACGGCAAAGGCAGTCGACACAGCGGAGGCCGAAGAAATTGCCGTGGCGCTGGCGGCAGTAGAAGGACATAGGACAGGCAGGCCTCTAAACATCCTAACAGACTCGAAGGAAGCGTGCAGAAATTACACGAGGGGCAGGATTAGCAAAGCCGCCCTCAGAATTCTTGGCGGAGCCAACTTCGCCGAGAGGAACGTTACACACAAGTTAATTTGGATTCCGGCCCACGCAGGCATAGAGGGTAACGAAAGGGCAGACAGCCTAGCTCGAGAGACCACGTTCCGAGCAGAGCAGTCGCGCACCCCGGAGTATCACCCACACGCTTGCGAGGGAGGATTCACAGAAATCTTAAACTTATACAGAGGGACGAGAGCCAAATATCCCCCACCGCACAAAGCTCTAACGAAGGAGGAAGCAACGAGTTGGCGCAGATTGCAGACAAACTCCTTCCCAAATTTATACATCCTAAACAAAATGTACCCAACCCAATACAGAGACACCTGCCCATGGTGCGGCGCCACACCCACACTATATCATGTCACGTGGGAATGTAAACACAATAAACCATTCCACCAACACAATAACCCGAGTGCGGAGCAATGGGAGAGTCGGCTTACCAGCTGCGAGCTCACGGTCCAAAGGGCCTTAGTGCAGCACGCTAGTGAGGTAGCTAGGCTCAGTGGAGCCCTGGAATAGGGGCCCACCCTTGCCGGAAGAGGCTCCAAGTCGCCGGCGCCCAAGACGACCGAGACCTCGAGACGCTAAATCCTTGAAGGAACCAAATAAAGTTTTTCTCTCTCTCTCTCTCTCTTAGGCACCACTGGCCTCCTCGAAGCCCTTTTGTTCAGCGAGAGCAGTGGAAAAGTAAACATGTCCGCAATAGGGATTAGTAAGAGGCGTTTGGAAGATTGGTGGAAGAAAAGTAGGGAAACTACAAAAAATGGAGACGTACAAAAGCACAGTTCTCAATAGGGTATCATAAAATTTGGTTGTGAAAGTTCATAGTGTTCATATATATATATATATATATATATATATATATATATATATATATATATATATATATATATATATTTCTTGCACTTGAAACTTCGTGTGACCTCGAACAATTGTTCACAGAAGTGACGGCTTTATATGCGAATTTACAATACCTCATAGTAGGAGTAGGCTCACTTTCACATCCCGAGTCCTCTCCCACCACCAAGAATCTGGCGTCTCTCGGTGGTGTAATCTTCCTTCGTGTAATTGTTGTATACTTCGCTATCACTAGTACTGCTTCGCCTTTCCGGCGAAGCTGCAGCCTCTCTCTCTCTCTCTCTGTTTTTCTGTGAGTCCGAGCATAAGCGCTCCTGTGCGTGACTGTTGTTGATTCTCATTTCGAGTGAACATGGCTTGGCGTCATTTAGGTGACTGAGTTAATTATACAGGGTGCCCCAGCTATCGCGCACCAATACTTAAAGAGCAGTTGCGTTACTCGAAGGAAACCTAGTGCATATTGTTTCCAGTGCAGTGGAGACCCGCCAGTAATTCTTTCGTTGCTGAAATTTAATTCGATAATTGCAATTAATTGTCTAATTCGAGAAATACTGTCCTACTTAGCAAAGTGTCAATGAGGCATTTGTAAGCACCCCCAGGTACCTCCAATTGACATATAATTACTGTGTTTTCAACGACGTACTAATTGCGTGCAATTTTTTCCGACTGGCAAACAAACCTCACGAAATATGAAAAATACAACGTGACTGAGCTCCCACCCGCATCATAAGGCAGCGCCCTCAAATAAGCTGATTGAAAGCAACTGCATGGAACTGATGACTTGGAGCAACTGATGACTTGATGATGAGCAACTGATGACTTGGAAATTGGTGCCTGGGAGTCCAGGTTTCATACGCGAGCATGAGGATTTGAGGCTATACATGCTAGAACATCCGTGCGTATATACGAGGACTCTGAAATGGAGTTCTACTCCGCTGTTTCTTGAAGCTACCAGTTTGTCTGAGGTTTTCATGATTTCTGATGATAGTCGATGCCTTTGGTCTACCGCCACACTTCCATGACTGATATATATTTGCGGCAGTCCTCTTTCTGCCATTTGCAGATCCCAAGGCAAGGCAAGCCTTTGCACTGACGTTGTCAATTCGCTCTTGTGGTGATAGGTTTCGTGGCAAAAAAAAAACAAAAAAAAAAAAACATCCGTGACTTTTCCTACACTAAGACAACAGCTATCACAGCTTTTTTTCAACTAACACCAAACGCGACGTGTTACCTCGGCCAGGGCGCGGCAGATAAGGCGATAGGTCGATCACGATGTTTTTTTTTATTTCTCTTATTTCGTTCCGGATAACTCAGAGGGAGCCTGTTCGAGGGCGCTGGTTTATGATGCGGGTGGGACCGCAGTCACGTAGTAGTCGCCATATTTCGCAGCGTTTATGTACAAGTCGGAAAAAAATTAATACGCAATTAGCACATCGCTTAACATACCGCAGCTAGATGTGCCGTGGCCGTGCGTTCGAATGCCTCATTGACACTATGATAATTATGAGAGTACGTCTCGAGTTAGATAATTAATTACAATTACCTAATCAAATCTCAGTAACGGTAAAATCACTGACAGCTACTCCACTGTACTGTAAACAATGTGCACTAGGTTTTCTTCGAGTAACGTATTGCTTTTTTTCAAATCTTGGTGCACGATAGTTAACTTGGGCACCCTGTATATATTCATGACTTTTGCATGCAACTGACAATGTTTCCATCCCTTAGAAATGTTGTAAATTATCAGAAGAGCTTTTTCTGAGTCGTTAGCATTGCTTACTGGAAAGAGAAGCAATACTGAGACACAAAACATTCATGCGCATTTCACACGCCACTGATAAAAGATTTTGCCAAAGGGATCACTGAAGTCTACAGTTTTTTTTTTTTTTCATGGTCAAAAAAAAAAAATACGCAAAGGAAATTGAAGCGTGGTGAACATACAGCAACATATCCATTCTATAGATATAGGGTATCCTTATCTTTAGAAGTATAACTTTAATTGGCTACCTCCATCTCTTTCAAAAATATAATAAACTTTGTCCCGTGTGTACGTTTAAATATATTGTGTGTTGCATGGTGTTTACAGTGGAAATTTAAAACATTGTTGAAGTGAGAAAATACGGATGAAGCAGCCGCCGCTAGTGCTTCTAAAGCGCGTGTCCTCCTATTGTCAGGATTTGCAGAAATAAAGCGAAAGCATGAACTAAAAACCGTGGACGTCCGCGCCAAGAATGATGCAGTAAGCTCTTAGCCCGAGTAAACGTTCAAGTGAAATGGTCGAGGAAAGTCAAAAGAAAGCTTAAATGATTTTGTGGTGACAAAGCTCTGGTAAAGGCACTTTATGTGTGTGTTTCGAAGCCCCCCCCCCCCCCCCCCCCCCCGGTAGTCGGCGCCTATGCTTGGTACTATAAACTTGGAACAGGCGTACACGATTGGCATCAAAATGAGCGCACGTCTCTCTAGTTTCTGTGGAATATAACATTTTTGTTCTACATAGCACCGCAGAACACCCCTAGGATACCAAAGCAAGAATGACAGCTTCCATCGGAAGAGCTGGTTGAAGCACAAGGAGTGATCCGCTTTTCTGCATTTGAAAGAATAAAATGCCAGAGAGATTCATGCCAATCTGGTGGCGGTGTATAGACCCATTTCGCGGAGCGGTTTTCTCTAAAGTAACGAGATGGCGCTTTCAGTGGCGTGCCGCACGCTGCCTCAGCAAAAGCGCCCAAATACAAAACATTTACCAGTTCTTCCGTGCTACTGTGGGAGTAGCGGTCGGAAATGCAACTCGGTGTTCGCTAACGCACTCTGCGCCATTCATACTGCAAGATGTGGAGCGTTAGAGGGAAGATATGTGCAGCGGTTGGCTTAAAAATAGTGACGGGCATATTTAGGAATGAAATGAATCTGTGCAACCATGTCCACGGAAGGCTGCTACATAACTACTTTCAGCATGCGTTTCCAGCCTTTCGCAATGAACGGCTATCTTCGAAGATAAACAAGTTCCCTCACAAATTGATGCGCAAGAGGTCCTAGTGCTTGCTGACAGGTGGATAACTCACCAGGAGAAAATGATGTCCTTGTGCTCGCACACTTTATGAGCCATCGGTTATCATGGCGTTTCGAATTATCTGATATTGAATTTAGTACAATTTATGCGTGTGTCTATGAATGGCGCTTTCGCCTCTGAAGAAATGGAATAGTAAACACTCGAAAAAAAAAAAGAACACATTTCAAGTGACCCCAATTTCAGTTTTCTTGCGACAAATTTTCAGTCAGATAGTTTCATTGCAGCACACGCCATAGTATATACGTAGCGATAACATAGCTGCTTTCCAAGTCACCTATCGGTGACGTTCTTCTGTTTCTTTTTAGCCTATCAAGGCGTGTTTGAGTTTTCGCTTCGTAAGCCTGTTCACTACTTCATAACAAAAAAATTAAAAAAATTGTACTTTTTTTTTTTTCGTCAGCACAGCGACCTCAGGCTTTCTTCTCTCTCGCCCTCTCTTCTGCTGTTCAGCGCGAACGTATAAAAGCTTGCTTTCTGTCAAAGCTCGTCACTCGTCGCTCGACAAGCAAATCGTCTGGAGACAGCAGCGTAAGTAAACGTTCGTATCGTATGAGTGGCTCTGAACGCCCGCACTTGTCGCTCGCTAGGCAGTGTCGGCAAGGAGAGCTAACTGGTAATTTGGTTCGAGAGGACGCCATTGAGTGTGTTCAAGTAGTTAGCAATGTAACCTGCTGTATAGCTGACAATCGAACTTAATCTATTGTCCAGTTGCGCCGTAGAGCATGTAGTCAAGCGGATTATTCTGTGTACGTTTTTGGTCGCACAGACTAGTGCAAAACCAATGGGCTTCTGGCGCCAGGCCTTCCGTAACACTAGCCTGGCCAAAGTTTGCATACATCTTAACAATAGCAGATGCGCTTCATCATCCGTGTGCTATCTTGGATTTCTGAGCATACTTATTCGCCGACGTTCTGAATTTTTCTGATGTTTTGTGAATACAGCGCCGAAATGTCTTTGAACTTGTAGTATCAGTACGACCTTCTAAGAATTAATCTCTGCCAAACGTGCCACGTTCGTCGAATTCGTCGCCGTCTCATTACTGGCATTCATATGCTTTCCTTTTTTTTTTTTTTTGTCTGGTATAGGCTATGGCCGCCGTCAACATGTTGCTGGCACTCGTGTGCTGCGCTCTTGCGTGGCCACAGACGGCGCAATCCCTGGCTCTGCACAAAACAAAGCGGACGACCACCCAGCCATCGCTCGCAACAAGATCTGTTTCCGCGATAACTGGCGCAACTCTCGTCAACACCACCGTTCCGGAAGACGAGCAACAAACCAGGAAACAACTGAAGAGCTCCCGGACAACGAGCGGCCCCAAACCTTGGGGCGTGCCCGGTTCCGTATCGAGAGCATCCACCGACAGTGGCAGCAACGAAAGTGCACCCCTCCGAGGGCCCTGGGGCTCCGGCTCTGGTCAGAGTGGCTCGGGCTGGTCGAGTTCAGCTAACGATACCGCTGGAAGCGGATCTGGCTGGGGCTGGGGTTCCAGCGGCGACGGTGATACCAAGAACATGGCTTGGGGAAACGGCAGCGGTACTGGTTTGGGCGTTGGTCAAGGATCGGGATTCAGACGGGTTAAACAATGGGGCGCTGTGAAAGGAGAAGGAAAACCCAGTGGATGGCGTGGTGGAAGCGGCCAGAGCTTCGGCCAAGGAGGTGGATGGAAAGGCGGTAAAGGCCAAGGCTGGGGCTCCGGGCAAAGCGGCGGCTCTGGATGTTGCGGCGGCAAAGGACAAGGGGGCGGCTTTGGCGGCGGCCAAGGTTCTGGACAGGGTGGCGGCTTTGGCGGCGGCCAAGGTTCTGGACAGGGTGGCGGCTTTGGCGGCGGCCAAGGTTCTGGACAGGGTCAAGGTTCCGGCTGGGGAGCTGGCAGTGGTCAAGGCTCTGGACAAGGTGGCGGTCAAGGTTCCGGCTGGGGAGCTGGCAGTGGTCAAGGCTCTGGACAAGGTGGCGGTCATGGTTCCGGCTGGGGAGCTGGCAGCGGTCAAGGTTCCGGCTGGGGAGCTGGCAGCGGTCAAGGCTCTGGACAAGGTGGCGGTCAAGGTTCCGGCTGGGGAGCTGGCAGTGGTCAAGGCTCGGGACAAGGTGGTGGCCAAGGTAGCGGTCAAGGTTCCGGCTGGGGAGCTGGCAGTGGTCAAGGATCTGGCTCTGGACAAAGTGGTGGCTGGGGTAGATGAGGTGGTAACAGCTACGAAGGACGTCATGGCCTCGACACGCGGAAACGCCAGATCAACTTGCGGAAATCCGGCTGGGAAGTTTCATCTGTCCGGCTCGGCTATGCCGTCGCGCACCTCACCGCAATCGGTACTATACGTCATGTCGCTGCGCTCTGCTCCAGACCCTACCTGCCGAATGGTATGCGACCCTTTGATGGCAGCTGGCACGCCATTACAACATTCGACGGCTATGGCGTCCCTCTTTTACAGTTCTGCAATAAGCACTTTGTGTCACCTTTCTTTTTAAACGCGTGAAGTTGAACTTCTTGTGTGCCTACAGTGCTGCTTTTAAATACAATGGACATGTACTACGCATTCGACGAGAACTACAGAAATAAAATGTGGTACATATGACAGCAACCCTTCCATTTTGTGTTCCGTAACTGCTGGTGTATCCAGGCTGGAGCATACACTGTTATCCACGGCAATCTTTGGCCATGCTGAACGCAAGAGGGTCATTGCTATCTTTTTCCAGACACATGTTCTTCGCAACGCAGGCTATTCCCTTTTAGTAGTATGCCTTAACTCGGTCCTTTCAATCGATTACTATAGCAAAAGAGAAATCGGACTGTCCTACACATGTCGGTCATTTCTCCACTGTCTCTTCTTCAAGCACCGCTCGTTTACCGCACACTACACCGAGTGCAAAACCTGCTTCCTTGTGTTTCAGATTTCACTCTTTTATGTGTCGAGACTATGGCATTTCCGAGCCAGGAAAGCATGAAACTCTCATTGTGTGGATCACGCACACTTTTTTTTTTTACCCAGTCTTACAATATCGCTTACCGCTCTGCGGAAAAGCGCAAGTGACTTTGCTCTCGCGGGGATATTGGATATTTGGGAGAGAGGAGTATCGGCTCTTCCTCAAATTTCTTCCAGACACGGAGCTGGAGTGTGAATGGAGGACTGTGTGGGTTGCGAGAACATTCAATTTTCTCATCCTGGATTGTCACAAACATTAAACGAGCAGTACTGGGTCAGGTGTTGTCCGCTCATATCAATACATCTCGAGTCGGAAGTCTTGCTCACATATTTCTGATAGCTTGACAAAGATAATTTTTTAGCAGATCTGCGCAAGTGCCTGGCCACTGTTACCATGTTCCCGATTTACATCGCAGAATGGAACATTTACAATAGAGTAATTCGGCGTGGTGTTTACGTCCATCACTACGCGGAGCGCCTGGCTCTGCCGTGGGGCGTCCTGCACAGAATTTACAGCGCCTTTAATCTTCGTAGTCGACTCGCAGACTTGCTGCACATGCACATACAGATCACCGTATTATATAGTGTGCGCTTTTGTTCTGCGATAAATTTCAAGAAGTTTAACACACCCCCTCCGAGGCAAAAAAGAAAAACCGCCTCACAGATCGCCGCTCCATCACGGTGCATGTTGACAACGGGGCGGTCATCTTTCTTCTGCTGTGTTGCAGGAACATCCTTCAACCTGTCGGTTATTCATTAGGCCACAGTGAAACTCCTGCCAATTCCGAAATAAATCGTACAGCTTTTATGAATTTGATTTCTCTGTTAATATTTTCATACGAATCACCCTCGTAGATACGCAACATAGTTGTCAGCCTATAATCTGTCAAAATTTCTATGTCCATAACAATACTTGTTATCGCAATTACGAAACTGCGCCCATATCCCCCTTAGCGATCTTTACTTGCCCTCATTAAAACCCCTGGATTTTCCTAAAGTAGCGTAAGCCTTTGATCTCGTCGCTGAGCTATGTGATTGGACGATAGCCTTAGCGCGCGTCTCCTGGCGTGGGCCAGGAGCAGCCAACAGGCCACGCGCAGCGCGCATGTAATTGTTCTTCGTTCGCAACAAATCAGCAAACGTCAACACATAGCTTCCACAATCGCCAAGGTAGTATACACATAGATCGGAACTTAGCGATCTGCCCTTTCTCGGTTACCGGGCTCTTCTTCGCTTGTTCACGCAAAGGGAAAACTAGGAGCGAACGCCTTTGAAAGAGACGCTGAAATAGCGGATTTTCCGCCTAATGTCGCACGGCCGCTTTATGTAACAGGCGTATCAGGTGCGCGCATTTTAAACATTTCTCATTGCCCCTCGTTACGAGGCGCAGAACAAATCAATGAGGACAAGTGGCTCTCCGCTATCAAAAGCCCCGATGCCGGGGCGCAACTATGGGCTGTCCAGAGGGCCCACGATGCGGCGGTCGGGCATGGCCTCACTGTCCCAACATGGGAGCGGCCCGCAGCGCGCTGAGTCGCGTACCTCAGGACCTTCATTAAAGTTTTGCATCCATCCATCCATCCATCCATCTGTTGGCACAAACCACGAGGTGCTGCCGACAGTTGTCGCTACTTTCAAAAGATCCAGGGCTTTTAGTCTACATGCAGTTTTTCAACCTACCGGACTTTCTGTACTCGTCAGGGATTATCGCTCTAAAGAACACGGACCAAAACTTCTGTCAATTTTCGCTATTAGCTTCAGTCAGTTATGTAGTTAATATGTGATTATAGCACGGTATCTTATGTCTATTTGTGCTTAGTAGTCTTGCTTGCTTGTCCGTCATTGTCGCAGTGGAATGAGCCAAATTTCAGGAATTCCCCTCTATACTCCCTTTATCCCACATTAAGCGACATTCCGGGCAACACAGCAGCCGATGAAGCAGCACGACAAGCACACCACTAAGATTATGCGGCTCCGCTCCGAATATCAAAGAATGAATTACGCTGCACTGTAATGAAAACGTCTTGCAAGATGTGTAGAAACACTTGGTTGGACCAGAATTCTAAGAGTTCGGACTTATACCATATTGATCCGTTTATTGAATTCAAATTTTCATTGTCATTAGACAGAACTATGGAAACCCTTATTCATCGATTAAGGCACTACCTACACAAGGCACTTCTTACACAGAATTGGCCGTGCGGAAACCCCGATGGTGATTGTGGATTTGTAGACGAAGATATATATCACCTCCTTCTAGATTGCCCACATCACGACACACCAAAATGGTGACCTAAATCAACCCTAATTAAATTAGACAGCAGACCTTTCAGTTTAAAGAAAGTTTTGTGTCCTTGGCCCAACAACGTCCTTGCAGAAAAGCGCTTTAAAAGCACCAAAGACGTTTCTTGAAGGCAGCGACATTGTTGGACGTTATTAACGATTTGATTGTTCCTTTCATTTCAGTGTATATATACATGTGTTTGTGAATTATTTGCGAAATACTATATGTGATAATGCATTTACACAATGTATGTACCACCGGCCGACTGGAGACTGTGCTATTAGGCGACAGTATCGTTTGTATTTTTGAGACTGTTATCTACATAACTGGGGACCTTGTGTATTGTATGTATTGTGTAACCTTGTGTATTGTATGTACAATGTGTTTCTTGCGTCATAGTCTTCCTGTGAAAACGTTGCGTGATAAGTCCTTGTGCTTGTGCGAAAAGGTTATTTGTTACGTAATCTTGAACGCTGATTGTTGTATGATGGAACCATTAAAGAGATATGGAGTAGCCAGCGCCTTAAATTGTGCGTCAACATCTCCTTATATCATATCAATAAAAAAAGCCTTCGAGTCCCATCAAAGCTTCGCCGTAGAGACGCCACGCTTTTGTATCGACTGTGGTCGGGCATTGCTTTTACCAAAGCCTATGCGTTCCGCATAGGGATGGCCAACACCGCAACCTGTGACCACTGCGGCCATGAAGAATCGATTGTCCGTATTTTGTGCGACTACCCGCAGACAGTCCACAGAGGAAATCTCTTTGCCACGAACTCCACCAGCTGGACGACCGACCACTATCACAAGAAGGAATTCTACACCATCGTCAGGACCTAGCGTCACAGAAGAAGGCCGTGTAAGCGCTGTTGCGCTTCTCGCGATCTACCAACTTTTCTGAACGTCTCTAACTGGAACGCCCTTTGTGCGTGTGTCTCTGTGTGTGTACTTTTTATGTTATCCTTGTCTCTCGGTCCTCTTTCTAGCCCCTATCTTCACACCCCAGTGTAGGGTAGCAAACCGGAGACTAATATCTGGTTCACCTCCATGACTTTCCTCTTCATCTCTCTCTTGTCCCGCATTTTTCACCTGAAAATTAAGTTTATGTCACGTTTCTTCTTTTCTTTTTTCAGAACTGGAAGTTTTCGCTGAAACGCGCTGTGCATATATACACGTGGTAAGTTGTGGGCAGCCCGAACATTTTTGAAGAGTTGTCGCGTGTCGCAATAGCATATCGGACAGCGACAATGACAGGTTGAGCCTCGTATTTATCTTTGCGCGATTTGGTGCACCATCTGTGCTCTACCAAGAGACACGTCACCGTGGCCAGATAAATCGGCCAGACGTGACAGCAGAATTACGAAAACTAAAACTGCGGCCTTTTCCCTAGCTTTCATTGACGTAATCTTATTGCCTTCCGCGAACGCGCTGTCGATAGGTGGCGTGCGAGCAAAAAGAGAGACTCATTTGCCGAGTGCATGTGCCGACAAGAGCAGATTTACAAGGTAAAGCTGTGCTTGACGCGGACGCATATTTTATGCGCCACAGCAGGCCAGAGGGAAGCATATTTTTATTCGTGCGCAGAGCCCTCGCCGCTAACTGTTGGCTGCACAGTGCAATTACAGCTGCTTGCAGAATTCCGGTTACACTCTCAATGCCACAAAATACTTCAAAGCTTTAAGAGCGGTAAAGACAGGCCGCTGCACTAACTACCGGACTGCGGGAACACGCAGATTTCTTAAAAACAGACAGGCAGCAACCTTGCTTTGCACCATAGGCAAAATGTTCTGATTTCTCCGGGGGGGGGGGGGGGGGGGGAGGAAGCTGGCGCCCGACCAGCTTTCCAAACCCCATGTGTGCGTGCGTGTGTACATATATATATATATATATATATATATATATATATATATATATATATATATATATATATATATATATATATATATATATATTTATATATATATTTCTTGCACTTGAAGAAACTTCGTGTGACCTCGAAGAATTGTTCACTGAAGTGAGGGCCTTATATGAAAATTTACAAGATCTCATAGTAGGAGTCAGTTCAATTTCACAGTCTGAGTCCTCTCCCACCACCAAGAATATGGCGTCTCTCGGTGGTGTAATCTTCCTTCGTGTAATTGTCGTATACTTCGCTATCACTTGTACTGCTTCGCCTTTCCGGCGAAACTGCAGCATCTCTCTGCCTTTTTTTTTTTTTTGTGAGTCCGTGTACAAGCGCTCCCGCGTATGACTGCTGTTGATTCTGATTTCGAGTGAACCCGGCTTGGCCTCATTTCGGTGACTGAGTTAATTATACAGGGTGCCCCAGCTATCACGCACCAAGACTTAAAGAGGAGTTGCGTTACTCGAAGGAAATATAGTGCATATTGTTTCCAGGGCAGTGGAGACCCGCCAGTAATTCTTTCGTTGCTGAAATTTAATTAAACAATTGCAATTAATTATCTAATTCGAGAAACACTGTCCTAATTAGCAAAGTGTCAATGAGGCATTTGTAAGCACCCCCAGGTGACATATAATTGCTGTTTTCAACGACGTACTAATTGCGTGCAATTTTTTCCGACTGCAAAACAAACCTCACAAAATATGAAAAATATAACGTGACTGAGCTCCCACCCGCATCATAAAGCAGCGCCCTCAAATACGCTGATTGAAAGCAACTGCATTGCCTGTCACAAACCCGAAGAGGCAGCGCATCACCTTGATAAAGGTACGGAAGGAGCACCAACAGCAGGTTTCGCGGTCTTGCAGCTAACTATTCCTGCCTCTCTACGTCATTCTTATTATCCGTCTCTCAAGGCCGTCTGATCACATTGATGACAAAAGCCCATTGATGACGCGACCGAAGCGCCGCTCTGACCACGCACGAAACGCGAAAAGCAATGTAATGGGCACAGCATGCTTCAAGATCACGGCTTTGCTCGCACCGCATATTTCGCGCCAGAAACTTGCTTCGGACCAAAGCCAAATTAACGTGACGGTTTTAGTTTTCGTGGGAGCGTATACGTGCTGCAAAAACAGGATCATGGCATCAAATAAAAGAGAAATAAACAGACTAGGAAGCGACCCATGTGCTCAGAAAAGGCAAAACCAATGCGTTCAATAAAGTAAACGACCACGTCTAAATAAGCCGAATTGGCAATGGGGACGCCTGCACACAAAAACAAAAGAAGAACAAAAATACATCAGATTTTAGTGTGCCCTTATTATCTATGAATTCGATTGCACCGTTGAACACCAGCTGCTGCCTAGAGTATGTGTTCGAATAGGTATCCTTCTGCAGGTACGCAGTACTGAGTCCGCTTTTTCACATCTTCAGTGGCTTTCTTCATTACTGACACTCGAAATCTACGCCGGACATCCGTTATCCTTGTCTTGAGCGAATCTGACGTCCCTCTCGATCATCACGATTTTTCACATAACGCCAAAGAAAGAAATAGAGTGGAGAGAGGTCTGGTGACCTATTCGGTCAATTTAAAGGCCCGTGCCTTCCAATCTATTGCGCATGAAAAGTCGCATCCAGCCAGTTTCGTGCTTGGATGCTGCTGTGTGCTGGTTCTCCATCTTGCTGACACCACAAAAGTGGACGACGTGACAGCGGGACTTCGCTAAGAAATTCATCCACCATTCCTTCATGGATTTCGTTCACGTAATGCTGTCCAGTGTCAGTGTGTGATCGAAGAAGATGGGACTTACAGCGCTGGCGTAAATTCCGCACCCCACATTGAATGACCACTGGTACTGGTGCCGATTGCTCTTTACCTTGTGTGCATTGTAGACACTCCAATAGTGTGCATTATGGAAATTTACCTGGGCCTTTCTGTGAAAATTGGCTTCATCTGTGCACTTGATGTTGGTCAAAAAGTCTGGTGACTCATCGGCTTTTGTGAGGATCCAATTTGAGAAATCTAGACGACTCTGCAGGTCTCTATCTGCCAAGCATTGGTGCTGGTTAAGGTGGCACGGGTCAAAGGGCGTCGTTTAGAATCCTCCAAACTGATGACTTGGAAATAGGTACCTGGGCGGCCACGTCCCATGCGGTAACATGAGGGCTTAAGGCCATAAATGCTAGAACGTAGGCTAGGACTCAAAGATGGAGTCATACGCCGCTGTTTCTTGAAGCTGCCGGTTTGTCTCAGGTTTTTCATCATTCCTGATGATAGCCGACGCGTTTGGTCTACCACCACACTTCCTTGACTGTTATATATTTGCGGCCTTCCTCTTGTTGTCATTTCCAGCTCCCAAGGCAATGATCATTTTTACCTTCTGCTCATTAGAGAAAGACATGGTGACTTGGACGAAACAAAACGTACCTTGAAACATTTCCACTGACGTTGTCAATTCATTTTTGTGGTGATAGGTCTTGTGGCCGAAAAAAGAACCATCCGTGCACTTTATCTGCGCTAAGACAACAGCTGTCACAGCGTATTTCCCACTAACGCAACACGCGACGTGTTACTTCGGCCGAGGCGCGGCAGACAAGACACTAGCTCGATCACGATGTTTCACAGCGAAGCTGTATATGACCAGCCTACTCGTCCGTCCGTCTGTCGGTTCCATGTTGAAAACTCCTCAACGCTATGCGAATGCACGAGAAAAAAAAGCGAGAGAGAGGTGCGTGGTTGGCTGCGCCAGTAGTGGCGCGGTTGCTTTTCGTCCCAGGCGATCGGGTGCGCAGCAGTTTCTCTCCGGCTCCGACACGCGTCACACGTACTCCTGAGGAGCAGTCAGCTTTCGATCAGCAACGCCGCGGCCAGAGCCGGGAACGTGCTCGTCTACGCAGTCCCGATGCTGCAGCCCGGGCACAAGAAGAGGCTCGAACAGTGCGAGCAGCAACTGCGTACCGAATATCCGGCAGCCGAACAAGCCGTTGTTTAATGAACCGTCGGGATTAACGCCGTGATAAACACTGGGGCCGCACGATTCAGCTTCTCTGGTTAACAGTCTATACAGAGTGCTTGGGCGGTGATTTTTTTTCTTTATTTCGTTCATTTCGTTCTTGCTAACTTCTTGCTAAGGGAGCACGTTCGAGGGTGCTGGTTTATGATGCGGGTGGGACCGCAGTCACATAGTAGTCGCCATATTTCGCAGCGTTTCTTTATCGGTCGTAAACAAATTAGTACGAAATTATTACGACGGTGAAAATACCGCAGTTAGATGTAACTTGGCTGTGCCTATAAATGCCTCATTGACACTTTGATAATTATGATAGTACGTCTCGAGTTAGATGATTAATTACAATTACCTAATTAATTTTCAGTAACGAAAAAGTTACTGGAAGATACTCCACTGTACTAGAAACAATATGCACTAGGTTTTCTTCGAGTAACGCATTGCTTTTTTTTCAAATCTTGGTGCATGACAGTTAACAGGGACCCCCTCTGTATATCTATGACCTCTGCATGCAAGTGACGATGTATCCATCCCTAATAAATGTTGTAATTTAGTGTTTTTTAGTGAGACGTTAGCTTTGCTTACTGGAAAGAGAAGAGATACTGACACACATATCATTTACGTGCATTTCACACGCCGTTGGCAAAAGCTCTGCCGAAGGATCACCAAAGTCTACAGGTTTCTTTCAGCGCCAAAAAAGCGCGCAATGCATTTTGAAGCGAGGTGAACATACGGCAGCATATTCATTCTATAGCCATAAGCTATCCATACCTTTAGAAATAAATGGTAATTGGCTACCTCGTTCTATATAAAGAGGTAATAAACTTTGTTCGGTGTATATGTTTAAATATATTGCCTATGTGCATGGTGTTTACAGTGGAAATTTAAAACAATGTTGTGAGAAAATACGGATGAGGCAGCCGCCGCAGGTACTTCTAGTGCGCTCGTTCTCCTATTGTCAGGATTTGCAGAAATAAAGCGAAAGTATGAACTGAAAGCCGTGCACGTCCGTGCCAACAAGCATGCAGTAAGATATTAGCCACAATATAATTTTAATTGAAAAAGTCGAGGCAAGTTAAATCTCAAATGATGTGGTTTACAAAACTCTGCCAATAACACGTGAAGTGGGGGGGGGGGAGGAGGGTAGACTTCGCATCGCCGGGGGTGGAGAACTCCGGAGGGGGCTCGGGCCCCGGAGCCCCTCCGCAGTTGGCGCCTATGCTTTGCTATATATGCAAAGAATGCGGATGCTTCTAGAGCTGAGCGACACAACCATTTTAGGAAAGTATAGGGACCAAAGGACTCCCGAAAACTTCGAAGCACATACAAGATGGCGAAGGAAGGAGTACAGTGCGTATGCACGCCGTAAATTATTGCACTTACTAAGGACGTGGAATTTTGATTACTGTCCACTTGCGCGGCCTGACTGCGGCAAAATATAAGATTTATCTTGCTTTGACGTTATTACTCCCCTCTCCCCTTTTGTGCCTTTATATTCCGTGCGCAGCACGAAACAAACGCTAGTACGTTGAAGGTCAGCATTTTTTCGTTTGTGTTTCTTACCTAATTGTCCCGTCTTTGGCATTGTTAAAGTTTCGAAATATGCCAACCAGCCCCGGTCAATTCCACAGGCAAGAAAATACGAACTATTGCTAAAAAGTAAACGCGCGAAATTTCGTCACAGCATAAACACTCGAATGCGAAAAAAAAAAAAAACAGACAAATCACATTTATTACAGACTTTATTCAACTGCAAACATACTTAGCACTTGATTCCCTCCGACTCTGGTTTGGAGTCCGTGCGTTTTTCCACAGCGAAAAGTGCATGCTGTCACGCTGGAGAAATGTTCAGCAATGGCGAGACCAGCGCGCCTTGACGTCACAGATTTCGTCACACTATACTAGGAGGAGGTAGCAAACACAGTGCAGCAACACGTGACAGACACTAGAGCTGCACTGAAGTTCGAAACAGTCGGGTGCCAAAATGGAGACCTGTTCTTAAGAAACAAGAGGTAGGAAAACTATATAAACGGTGATAAGTGTGCAATGCGGCGTGTCGCGCACACATTTCGGTGTGCAAACAACGTTTGAAAGGCTGGCGGTGAATACACAGGTGTGGTCACACATGCTTCGAAACACAGCTAGATGACGCGAAAAACCCTGCGTGAGGATGAGGCCGCGAATAGTGCAGTTGGCCGCGTGTATACTGTGCAGTTGTGATCACCAAGTATACATGCAGTACGTGGCCCTTCGCATCATTGCTTCGGCCACGACGAACCGTTAGAGCTGCATGCACGTCCGCGCATGCGTGAAAAAGGAATCGCGTCACAACTGAAACGTCTCGTATTCACAGCGCACACTTCTCTATACTGCACTGCGGTGCGCTTCAGCGTTATGGCCACGACCCCGCTAGCGCAGTGCAACAAACAAACGTTTAAGTAAGCCCGTGTAGTACATTTCGTGAAACGTGTATCGCTCGCGATCTGGATGGTCCCATGTAATAACGCTTATTTAAAGGATTGAAAAAGCGAAACATGGTAAAACTATTCGTTTTTGCCTTCTCGCATTTGTTCAATGGCACTGCCAACTAACTTTTTTGCTTTTTCCACCGATTAAGTATGACTCAAAAATTGATTGCCGCAAGTAAATACGCCAGCGTGAGAATAGGCCAGCATGAGAATATCGCCGCCTGATCGTTCTGTTCACGAATAATATTTATTTCTTTCGTCAACGCTTATATTTTGCTCGTCGGCGTGAAGTTTTACATTAAATATAGCTAGGCGCAACTGCCAGTAGTCGCTGTATAAGCACTACATCGGTTGATCGGAATCTCGTGGGGTCCGCCAACTGAGAAGTCGCAAAAACAAAACTATAATAAAAAAAAGGATAATACGAGCGACGCATCGGAGAAGAGTCAGCAAACGTCAATCATCACAATCCTCGTGGATCACCGACGGTGCACCGGGCAACGTGAACAGAATGTCTTCCGACGATCGAAGTAGCAAGATCGGCTCTCTTTAAATTTCGACGAACGTGTCATAGCTTGGTGGTGCTCTTAAGCAAATCGAGAATCTCCTGGTTGATGACGTCGGCGCAGCGGGTGAAGAGGTAATGCGTGCCCTTCTCGAAGCGAAGAGTCTTCACGGGGCCATTGCCGTTTCCTGCATCAAGAGAAGCAATGGTTTTGACACTTTCCTTTTCTGTTTTGTGGGCTTTCTTTAACACTCGGAACAAAAACCATTATGGTTAATCATGGAGTCCGACGCAATTTCTTTCGAGCCACAAAGCTTTTAATCTAATTCGGGCAGAATCATGTACGATGACTACATCGAAACCTCGGCTTCTTATTTTTTTACTCGCAGCTTCGCGAAAGAGGCTAGATACCCGATTTACCCGACCAAAACCGGGTTGACTCGTACAAGAACGCTATACGCATTACAATTCGTACATACGAACCCGCATCTTTTTCTTTCTTTTAGCTCCATCACTACACTCAGGTGGACGCTAGCTTCCCATAATAGGAACGTTCCTCCATATTGCAGAGTTGAGCAAAACTTATTTTTGTGAAGAAGTGACTCCTCGAGTTCCCAATGCAACGCAGGGGTTGCGAGAGGCGCCGTTATTGAAGGGCTTCAGACTATCATGGGTTCCTTTAACGTTTGCCCGAAGCTCGGCACATGAGCGTTTTCGCATTCCACTTCCATCGGTGGCGCGGCTACCGCAGCAGGGCATCCAACCCCAGACCTCGTGCTCAACAGCAAAATGCCTCAGGATGCCGAGCCACCGCAACGGACTCTGGATAAGCAGGAGACACACAGCACGACTTGGAGTCCGATCCGTGCAGATTACATCCCGTTACAACAGCCGGAGCTGTTGCCGGAGCCGGAACTTCGAGCTGAACATCGCGTTGAACGCATCGTGCCGTATCTCGTGCTTTAAGCACGACCTCAATAAACATGCACGTAAAAAGCCGCCGTCTACTTTCCGAGGTGGGGGCATCGATCGGCCTCGCCGATGAATTCTCTTTAAGAACACATGTTGAAGACAACAGAACTTCCGAATCCGTGGCTTCAAAGTGAGTGCGCGAGAACTTGCAAAGCGTGGCCCCACTTTCTGGCGATCCGCATACTAAACCCGACACTACAGCGTCGTTTACAGGAACTCGACGCGAGCGAATCGAGCCAGAAGTCGAGCTAACCCAGCCCGACACGGCCGCGTTTACAGGCAACTTGTCCAGCGGGTTGGGAGGTGCGTCAACCCAACCGATACAGGCGTGTTGACCGAACTCGCTACGAGATCGCATCGTCCCGGCGCGCTATGCGTTTAAGCGAACCCCGCGACGACCGGACTACGCATAAGAATATTGGATTATAGGCAAGCCAGTTTATCACGAACGAAGGTCTCCAGCGCTAAACAAGACGAGGCCAGAACGAATGACTCAAAAACAGGACCAACGCTGGTCCTGTTTCTGATTCGTCTTGCTCGCGCTGGAATCTAGAATCGCGACGTCTTTTTCTAGACTGTATCTTTTTCACAAATTCTATCATTCACCACTCCACATTTCAGCTATACCACCAGCTCATTGTCAGTCCAGCCGCATTAACCACAGCAAAGCCGTGTATCCTCTTCCGGCGCAGACTACCTCTCATCTACGATCATTTTTTGTGAAAACCGCCAGGGACTGGAACGGTCTGTCTGCCGACGTCACGCACCACTCCGACGCTCATCACTTCAAGGCTGCTCTCGAATCACTGTTTTGTTAAACTAAGCCCATTCCTCATCTAAATACCCCATCTCTGGGGCCTTTGAGGTATAATAAATAAATAAATAAATAAATAAATAAATAAATAAATAAATAATAACCTTCGACCGGATTTCGTCCCGACAAGCCGACTCAATCCGATATGATCGGGTTCATGTAAACTTAACTGAGTCCAGTGTACGTATATACTACGCACATAACAATAGAGGGCGTACCGCGCTTTTTGAGCCGTTTCTCCTGGTCGTAGTACCATGTGCTTTCCGGGGACCCGCCGAGGATGTCGACCGTCTCGAGGCTGACGGGAAGGTCGATCAGCTTGTCGTTGTCGCTGATGGCCACCAGAACTGGAAGCTTGCGGGCCGCCACCTCTTCGGCGTCCTTCTTGAACTGCGGCCCGCGCAGAGATGTGAGTAATGGGAGAGGAAAACCGAAAGCTACGACACGGCCCCGTTTCACAACGACCGTGTACTACTTCAACAGTGGGACACTGTATTGCTCTCGTGTTACTCCTTATTTGTTTCGTAAGGCATTGCTTGATCACTCTATAGGCGAGGATGAGGCACCCTGTACGGCCTATACACGAGATCCACGCAGTTCAGGGATAGATATCGTGTCACTTTAGAGAGAGCAAATTATAAATGAAAGGCAGGGAGGTTAACCAGGACAGCCCGGTTAGCTACCCTACACTGGGGAAAGGAAAAAGGGGTGGGAAAGATTAAGAGAAGAAGAGAAATTCCACTGGGGATATCGCTCGGTCACTCGGATGTCGCCTTTAATTTAGCTGTCACGAAGAGAGTTTTTTAGGATTATGTGTGCTCCTACTTTTAACCGATGATACATGTATCATCATATTGTCGCCAATTACAATTGGCGACAAGCTCCAAGAAAAAGAAAGAATGAAAACAAAATTGACTCCAATGATGTACTGCGTTTCTTAGACAAGCTAGACAAGCAACGTTCCTGTCGTGAGACAATCTAACATGAAGAAATTTTGGGCAAAACACTAATGCTAGAACTTTGTCCTACATGTCTTTCACGTTACATTATCACCGCGTTATTACCGCGTTAGTTCACCGCGTTGCGAAGCAAATAAGGGGTAATACCAGAGTAGCCACAAAGTCCAGGATACCGCGCTGTAAACTGTGTCACTTATGCGTCTAGGTGACTACCGTTGCTCGTGAGCGTAGTCTTTCAAACCAAGCAGCAAAGCAAGAATATGGCTTTCTTCACATCGCAGGGCACTTCTCAAGCGCTCGACTTATGCACGAGGGCGGTGGACCATACCTATTTGCCACCGGGCAGCAGCGAATTATGTTTGACGCATAAAGAAGTTTTGTGTGGCACGGCAAAAAAAAAAAAAAAAGTGCACGCCTGCTACCGTGGGCGTGAGAACACCTGGTACGCGTACACCGGTGTTGCGTTTCGGTCGTTGGCATACCTGCGCCTTGTCGGCATACAACATGGCCTTCATGGCAAGCAGCACGTTGTCGACGTCCCGGCGCAGCGGATGGCGCGTGGCCACCAGGAAGGCGAGGGCCATGGCGTTCACCAAGCGCTGGGTCAACGGCTGCTGGTACAGGCGGCTCAGCAGCAAGGTGAACCAGTCCGGCCGCATCACACTGCAGGCGACCAGTGAGCGAAACACGCACTATAGTCGGGAGAGGCACTCGGCGAACTTTTCAACTGTAAACTTAGTTTGTTTCAACCGCTCCCCCCTTAAAAAAAATGAAAAACGAGGGGAGAGTTCTTTTTCGGATAAAAACTGCTACGAAGAGCCCGCTTGCAATCCTCAATATGAAAAAAAAAAAGGAATGAACTAATTATTAAGGTACTACGTGCCAAAACCACGATCTCATTATGAGGCACGTTGTCGTATTTGGGGCGAATCCGTATTTAGTGTTTGATTACCTGGGGTTCTTTAACATGCACTTAAGTCTAACTACACGAGCGCACTTGCATTTCCCCAATCGAAGTGCAGCCACCTCGGCCGGGCCTTAAAAGGTAAAAAAAATACTAGTCACAGAAAAAAAAAGAAAGAAAAGAAAAACGAAAATTTAATGCCAAATGTAATAAATTATGACCATTTTTTAAGTTTATTACAAAAATATCCCACACTTTCTTCTGTACGAGCGGTGAACAGGTAGCCTTTACAAATATAGTCGCAGCTATAGAAGCACACACGAGCGGAAATATTCAGAAAGTGAGAAAATATTCGTGTAACGGCGGCAGAAATTTCGGTTGCCATGATACATTGTTTTTCTGGAGTGGCTGTCAGTGTTGCGGGTACTTCCGAAAAATCGAGCGTGTCCAAAAAATCAGGTTTTGAAAAATCGATGGATGACTGTATTTGTAATTCTTTGCAATAATTTTTGTCCTTAGCAGCACACAAATAATTTAAAAGAAACGAAATCGTGAGGTCACTTGTGTTATCACGACTATCGTAGACACGTTCTAAATGTATGGCGACAGGATCGCAAAAAGTTGGCATGCATCAAACATCTTGATCGAATAGAACTCTTCCCTGGCAGGTGGCGAGACGACAAAAATTGATTTTAATTAATCATATAAAAGATTTCACAAACGCTGACTGCTCGCCGTCGACTACGAAGGCGGAATGAGAAGTCACTCTCGAAATTAGCTTCTTAACCACAAACGTCACGCCGTATCTCTGCCACACTGTAACTCAAATGACAGAGCGGTGAATACGCTCAAAAATTGAGGATCTGGATCCAGCCGGCGGCGAGCTGTCATTTCATCCCTCAAGCCTTTCTTCATCCTTATATATATTCATTTCTTCATCAATAATATTGACATGGCTATATTGTTTTGCTTTTGCGGGTGACCGTTTTGCACCAGGCTATCACTGTTGTTTAAGGAAAAAACCAGTCACAAAAGAAAGGACAAGAAGAGAGGTTCGCACCACAACGACTGGACTATCAAGATGTGAACCTCTCTTCTTGTCCTTTGTTTTGTGACTGTTTTTTTCCTTCAAATATGTACCAACTGGCCCGAATTTCAACAATTCTGCATATCACTGTTGTGTGAGCCAGTTACCGTTCGGCGCAAGAAGCACCTCTACACTATATCCAATAATACTATAGAATTTTGTCGAGGCTCCTATAGCGAAAGAGCCTTGTCTTACTAGACTGTGCGCGCGTCGCGAATGCTCTTGTAAATAATCGAATGCAGGTGAGCACTAACGATTGCTCAGGAGTGAAGGATGAGTCATGTATAAATAGCGGGCGCAGTTGATGCGTGCGGTCAGACTTCGAGGAACGAAGAGTGTGCTCGCCACTGTTGTGGTTCGACAATTAGTGTTTGCGTCTACGCCCTCCCTCGCCCCTTTGAAAAACTAAAGAAATCTTAATTCACGTTTTACTCGACTTCATTGACTGCACGTCAACTTCACTTGCAGTTACGGCATTTAGTGGAACTTAGACCGGCTTAATTGAAGGATGATAGCCAAAAATCAGACGTCCAGAACAAAATTCTCGTCGAATGCAAGCTGACGGGGGAAAGCGAAGACACTGACCAAAATGGCAATGATTTTAATCTTTCCACGTGAAGGTGGTCGCAAGACATTTGCGCGACTGCATGGTACCCGGAAAACTCTCTCATGCCAGCGCGTCACTCGTCATCGAGGGCTTCACGTACATTGTAACGTCAGAGGCGCGGGCTGTGTGAAAGTTACAGGATAAACTGGGGCGGAATTCACAAAGCTTCTCGTTCGTAAGTGCTCTTTGCTATTCGTCGGCAGCCTTCGCTAATATTTCTTGTTTCTGGCACTTCTAAGCTATATCGGCCTGAATTCGGGTAAATGCGTTATAATTCGAAGTCACAACAAAGTCCATTCGTCTGGTAAGGGTTTTCATCGAACGAGACCGAAATCTGGTGTCCGGGTCGAGTCATGCTCACTTGATCTGGCTGTAGCCTGCCGGTGCGAGGAGTGTCAAGCTCTTGACCTTGAGGCCGTCCTCCCTGCAGATGAGCCGCATGGCCGGGTAGGCGCCGCTGCTGTGAGCGACCAACATGTCGCACCTGCCGACACACGAGGTGGGAATCAACATACGCTGGTTGCATAGCAACAACGAGTAAATGCAAGGAGGTATTGGCTTAAGTACGCACGCACCAGGCCCTCTACGGCAGGAAACACGTATATTGCGTTGGTCAAGTCCTTGTTGGTGCACCGATATTTACTAAGTGACACAACGCCGTTGCTTACAAGACATCGCCAAGTGAAGCTCTATAATGCCTACCTGAGTCGTAATCATCGATGGTACGCTAATTAGGGCTTTGCTGGCTGGTCGGATCGTATTGCACAGCGCGATGAGAATCTTAGTCGCGCTAAGACTTGGCGATATCAGCGCCCGCGATCGAGTTAATGACGGAGGACGTAGAGGGCCAAAGTAGAACGGATGGCTAGTTTCTGTCGCAGGTGGGAAACTCGCGGCATTAGGTAGGTAGGAAACTCGCGGCATTATATCTGCAGACAAAGAGTCAGGGTGGTTTTCGAAGGAAGCGTTCTGCCACTAACCACGATGCTGCGAGAGCTCCGATTCTGTCAATACGCCCCAATAAACGGGTGTACACGCTCCTGATAGTTATACCAAGGAGCGTGTACTTGGCTATTGGATGCAGTTGCAAAGTGTGCCTGTCGCCGCCTTCTCAGTGCTTTCGAGCAGGCGCTCAAAGCAGTTCGGAGGGCATTATGACTGTACTCCCAGGAAGCTCTCGTTACAAATGTCTACAAACCTGCAGTACATGTATGCACTAACTCAACTGTCTACTGAAAAAAAAAAAAAAATGAACGATAGGCAGCGTTTACTTTTAAGTGACGTTCACTTCAGCAGGTTACAACCGTATGATGCAGGAAAAGCATATAGGAAAGTTAATACCATGTTTAGTTGAAACATGGAAATAATAACGAAAAGGGGAATGAAAGTGGACTAAGAGACACCTTGTCGCAGGTAGGAGTCGACCCCAAATCTCCCGCATTACGTGTACGGTGCTAGGGTATACCGCAGGCTTATTGACCAATCGCATGCTTTCAAGTTCACATATAATAGGTGACGCCTGCGGTTGAATGAACGTTCAACTTCCAGGGCTGATCCTGTACCCATACGCAAATACCCAATAAAGCTGACGGGCGTAGCGATAAAAAGCAGCACCGCGTAATGCTGAAAATATGGGCGCGACTCGCATCTAAGGAAATTTTTTTCTCCGCTTTTTTTTCCTTATCTCTACGTTTTATTTAGGAACAACAGTTAATTTTCCCTACGTTTTCCCTGGCTTCATTGTCTGTTTAGTAACAGGACCCTCGGTTCCTCCCAGTGTTCTCGTTCATCGCTCTAACAGGCAGTTTCAGAACTTTCCTGCTGTCGTGTGCTCGGTTGACGAAGGTCATATCTAATTACCAAAGAACTGTAAAGGTCGACACAAATACTTTTCAGTAAAGGTTGTCGCCACTAATCAATTTGTCCTCCTCCTGCCGAAGAAATGCTGAGCGAGCTCTACTATGTAGTGCAACCCCGAGTTAATGCTCGCCTCGAGCGTGTTGCTTAATTGTGCGCTTCGATGACAGACACGCATACATAGGCAGGGAAGAGCCGTCAGTCAACTCACTCCGTGACACCGACGGCCCTGAGGAAATCGAGGGCGAGGTCGGTCTTCTCCGCGCTCGAATGCCACCAGCACCCGGACTGGCGGCTGAAGGCCAGGTCTGCGAAAACGGTCGAGTAAATTATATACTCTATGCTTATACGTATATACTCTATACTTGCACACAAATGCACGCGATACACAGGAGAGATGCAGGAGAATAAAAGGACGCGAAGAAAAGTGTTTCGGCCTTCCTTTATCATTTTGTTTTCCTTTTTTTTACCTTGAGCAGTACGTACAGCAGCTGTTTCGCCCGGTTTCCAGAGGGCACCGCCATTCGGGCTGCTGCGAATCAAGCCGAGAAAAACTCGCGCAACTTGTGCGCGAGCTGACGGACTCCTCATTCACTGCGAGGTGAAACGCCAGCGAACCGTTTTCGAAGAGCCACGACAGCGTGTACGAATAATCATCGCAAGTATTAGCGGCGAACAAGTGCCCGGTGACCACGTTTTGATATGAGGACTTCGCCGAGACGACAGCATTCAACTCAGGTGAACTGAAGGTTGTTCGAGTAGCGGTTATCCGTAAGGCTAGTACCATAAATAATAATAATAATAATAATAATAATAATAATAATAATAATAATAATAATAATAATAATAATAATAATAAATCTATACGCTTATGTCTGTACTCCGTTTTATTGAGTTAGCAATTATATGGACACTTCAGGCGCATTTCTGCCGTCGGCCTCACCGTGATGTTCATTGTAAGGTTAAAGGGCCAGAAACATCGTCCGCGCGCGCCGTATGTAGTATGTGAGAGTGAAAACGGGCGACGATGAGCAGGTGATGGTGGCTCAATCTCGCACGCGCAAGGGAGGAAAGCGGGGAGGAAGCGCGCCGTCCGTCCGTCGCAGCCAAGGCACACAGGGGAGAGGAGGAAGGGAACGTTTTACTCCAGCGGCTGCGGCGTATGGCGCGGTCGTGCGGGCCCAATCTTGAAAGCGATCTGCGATGGGGACACACTCCGGGAGTCTAGGCGCACCGACGGCCGATAGCTTCGTGTGCGCTGTGTTCTCGCCACGTAGTTCTCGTTGAAGAGACAGGCAGCACGATGACAATTCGCTCGCTCCTGCTGCCGCGCTTCCTTACTCCAGCGTTTTAACAGCGAGTTTCCGCGGTCATCGAGTGAGACGTGTTCATGTTTGCTTGTGCGCGCGTGACACCACGCTTAATTTAGATAGTAAGCGAATGTTTAAAAGTTTATAAGGCCGATAGAACTACTATCCTTACTTCGTATAGCTGTCTACCCATTTGCTATCGCAATCGATGCTTCGTCTTTCCGGCGGAACTGCGACATTTTTTGGGAAGATTGTTGAACATGTCATAAATAATAGGCTCGGACAATGCTTGACGCAAAACAATATTATTCCGAAACAACAGTTTGCATTCCAGAAAAATGAGAGACTCTGCCTTATCAGATATAAGAGATAATTCAGATCATATAAAACAAATTGCTAACTATAGGTACATTCCTTGACTTAAAAAACAAAACCTTCCATTCCGTCAGCTGTGATTTATTAACATACTTCAAAACATGCAATTTTATTCGCAACAGAAACTCTCGCGAGAAAAAGTTGATGAAGGTCGGGTACATTCTATGTTACTATCAAAGCTGATTATGCCAAATGTTTTAATGATTAAATAAATAAATGAATAAATAAATAAATAAATAAATAATAGACATTCTACGGAACGGCCTTGGGCATCTTCTTGCCACTGGAGAAATATTCATCGCAAACATGAGCGTGTGCCACGGTTGTTTAACATTAAGCTCCTAGAAATGAGGCGAAGATATCGTGATTACATATTTTCGTCCAAATGAGTTCAATTTCACGTCTCCTGCCCACGGTTGCTATCGGCTGCATAGCGTTTTCTGTGCTTCGCCCAACCTTGCGCAATCCTAATGTCTTCTACGTGAAGCGACCGTCTGCTTATAGCTGTAACGCGTGTTTAACTCGCACGTGTGCTTTTTGACTAATTTCTGCCTTGGTTCTCAATTAAGTTTCTTTTTTTTTCTTTTTTTCTACGCTACCCTGCGCTGTTAAGATTTCGTTTTTGGTTTCCTATTATCCCTCTTTGTGAATCTACAAGTGTAAATTACCAGGGCTTATAGCTACTGATGGGCACTTCGGAAAAAAAATTAAATGAATTGAATGACGATATACGAGCTTCGTGTTCGGCGCTTGTGGACTGTAGTAGACATAAATGCGCGCTCTCGTGTTTCGCCACTCCTTGCCAGTGGTTCGAGGTGGGCACACGCGCACCTGCGAAATTCTTTGCAAAGTGTGGTGTCGCGGATTGGTCAGTTGCGGTTTCAAAGTGGTTCTTCCGCAGGGTGGCATTGTGGCGATTGCGTAATTTCAACGTATCGTCATCGAGTGCTACCGAGTATAATAAAGTGTCGCCAATAAATGTTTATACATGGCTTCCGAGATTAACCAGCACGCGCGCAACCAGGTCTCGGAGACCGTGGTCTATTGTAAAAGCTCCGGGCGCATTCTACGTTCGCCGGGCCGGCGTCACCACCACCCGCGCCCGCGACACGACAGAAAGCACTAGTTGAGCGCACACAGGAAAACCCTAATCTTATATGGCAGCCTAAGCTCGGGCCTACCCCTGACTTGAGGTTTATTCGATTCAGCCAAGTTTGTCTACACCTCATGCACCTATTAACGGTGCACTACACTAGGGTGTACTAACTACACCTAGGACTTCGCTTCCCCAAGGTGCAGCCGTGCACTCTACGCCCCGTGCTCGATTGAACGGTGTGCAAGGCAAGGTGCACCCTTGAACATTGCAGTGAGTGGGTGCAGCCCGGGCACACTACAACTGGCACCCCCTGCACCTTTCCGTTTGCGGTGCCGTGTACCTTTTCTGAATCGAACAAACCTTTTTTCATCTCGAAGCAGAAGGAACACACAGAGCTGCAACGTTGACACCGCATAACTAGAAGGAAATTTCTCGCATTTACAGCATCCACTGAGCTTTCAGTGCGAAGCGAAGCGCAGACGACGCACCTGGCCACGCCGGCGCAACGACGTCGACGCCCTGCCGGTCCAGGAAGGGGATCAGGTGCACGAAGTCCCTGTAGCTCCCTGGCGCGCCGGTCAGGATGACGACGACGGGCCTACGGCTGGGCCTGCCTGCGGTCTGGGCGGCCGGCGTCGGCCCGGCGCGCTCCGAGCGGTCCAGGCCCGTGTGCACGTAGGAGACCGGAACCGGAAGACCGTTGGTGGGCGCGCTGGAGTAGCCGCGACGAGTGCCCCGCCACGACTGCAAGAGAACAACGGGGAGAAGATGCACCCAACGAGCGCCGCCTCGCGTGGAAGTAGGGCTGCAGCAGCAGCGGACAATGAGTAAGCTCAATCATGGCACGTACCCACAAGGAGGGTGATATGTCGTCAGAAGACGACAACGACGAAGTGCGCGTGCGAAGGCGCTGGCGGCTTTTGGCACGAGCGCGCCTCGCGGAACGAACGTCTCGCCACTGCTGGCTCCCACGCCGGAAGCAGTGTCTGCTACTGTGTGCCTGTTTCCTTGACTTAATAAATCGTCGGCAGCCAACCACGGCTGTTTTACCGACGTAACAGAGGGATAGGCCAAGGATGGGTAGGCCATTTCTAAAGTGGAATGACACAACTCACTGCGGGGAATACGTCAACAACCGGGCGGTAGTAGGGAGAGAGAGAGAAATAAACTTTATTGCTAGACCAGGCTTCTTGAGCCCAAAGGTGGGTGGCCTCCTCAGTCCAGGTAGCCATGGCTCGCTACCGCCGCCCGAGCCCTGTTCACTAGTAGTAGGGGACCAAAAAATATATATCAAAGATGCTAAATGACGATACTCTTCCACGAAGCTAAACCTAAAGGTATAGATTACCGTAAAAGCCCGCGGAGTAGACGAACCTGAATATGTTACGAGGGGGCAACTGCTGTTGTTCAGCCTCGGATACATACACACTAGGGGGACTGGACCAAGAATCATATCGGTGGGATGAACGAAACAAAAAAAGTATACAACAAAAAAGCAAACGATAACGAGGCAGCGAAGTTGAAAATTAATAAGTCAGAAACTTATCTGCGCTAAATATGACCAAAAGCGTATAAACCAGTGAAAAGCTCGGGTAAGCCGCATACGGTGGTCAAACTTACAAGAACCTAAAACGAGAATCTAGAAGAAACGCAGCCTCGTGAGGGATACTTCGGCTAGATGTGTGGAAAAATTTACCGCGCCCTGGGAACCGCGCCCCGTAAACGTTAGCGAATGATGAGTCCGACAACGCTTGCATACGACCACACGCCTGTATAGAAAAACGAGGTATAAACGACGAAACGCCTGGGTAGGTGGCGCCTGCGCAGTGAACCATTTGCTTCCGTGTACTTGTAAGCGAGTGGGCAGCCATTGCAAATACACGGGAGGCCGTGGTTGATGTCATGGGGCGTAACCACGCGCCAGCGGGCACATATTCAGACAACAGGCCGTCGGGACGTTGGCGGCATCTGGTTGGAGGCCATAGCCGAGTGCCGCTATTGTCAGAGAATGTCGTAGACAAGGCAGGCTCTGTGTGCACAGCTTTACGACAGCGATGAAAGCCCGATGAGGGCGAGGGGCCAGCGTATGTAGCGGAAGCAGGGTAGAGGTTAGCTATAGCGGTAAAACATGTGCTGGAAAAACATGCATGCGAAAGCGCAGTTCCAACTGAGCTTTCGCATGCAACTTCTTCGTGTATACAACACGCGACAAATAGTTGCGTTTCATCCAACGTGCTTAGTACGGCAAAAATAAAGAGCAAAAAACACGCTCGAAAAGCTATAAGGTTAAAGGAATAAAAACTGAAAGACTAATCAGTGTGTCTATTACGCTGGCACTGTAAGATTTCCTTCCTTTCTTTCTTCAGGTTTCTCCCTGATTTTTCATTAAAATTTGCTGACACACTATTTTCACCAACTGCTGCCAGTAAGCTGTCAATCAGTTGGACTGCACTTTAACATTTGATTGAATCCCGTCTCTCATGATATTCCAACCACCCGCGGCAAGGCTCACACTCACAAAAGCAGCAAAAACAGACGCCATTATTTGAGGATTGCGTAGGTTCAGTTGAAAACTTCACTGCCTTCCGGCATACGGTCACCATAACTATACTGAGGTACCAGTTTCCTCGAGTTAAAGCAACCGGGGTAAATATTTCGTCTTGTATTGCTTCAATTTCTCAAAACAGGCAAATTCCCTGAAAATTCCACGTTTTCGAAAACACCCTGCTAATAGGACACATACTTATGTCTCGACTTTCACGGAGGACGCTGTGTTCACAACGTGGTTCTTGGGTGCTTTATTTCTTTTTTTTTACAGTAGGCTGATTTTTATCGCATAAGTCCTTACCTTAGTTGATTAGCTTTCCTAGTGACGGATGCATTTCTTTTACTGTGACAAGTTCATCCTCAGCTTTTGTCCAACCCTTAGCTTAAAGGTGCAAATGAGAACGACTGCTCAGGCATATTTACACGCAAGGAGACTGTCATTCACGCAGGACCAGTTTCAACATCTCGCAGTGGCGCACGCCAGCAGTCTGCCCAGGAAAACTGCCAGCCTCCTTCAGCTTCATTTTAGCTATCCAGCGTTTCTTTTCCTATATTCAGCTTTGCCTAGCTTCGTTTACCTGGTGGAACCTAGTGAAGCTTACAGGTTGGTACGGATGCCTTATCACCAAATTGTACACAAAGAACACGCGGTGCCCATACGGTATATACATACAAATGAATTTTTATTAAGTGGCACCCATGACAATGTTTCGCGTATTCAAGACAATCGGGTCAGCGATACCCTGGCTAGTCGACATATGGAGACAAAAGGAATGTCTTAAATCAAGGGAGTTCAGCCTTTCGTTGTATCCGGTATTGCCCTCTCTGTGTTCCGTGGTCGTGATTTTTTTTTTCCAGAACAAAAATTCAGAAACATTTTGCTTCTTTGATGGCGTCTTGTGTTCCGTGTTTCCTGCGCGCCATTCGCTAATGAAGCATTTGTTCATTTAATTATTAGTTTACATTGGCGCTTCGCACTGGATGGATATCTCGACAGCCCACTGGCACGACGCTGTCATGAGCTACTATTTTCACCTGAGTGTGTGTAAAGCTGCCGGGCACAATGTTTGGTTCAAATGCGTTTAGCAGTTAATTTTAATGTGATCATTTCTTTACACAAAACTATTCTGTGTACTTTTATTTTAATATGCATTATTGCTGGAAATGATGTTCCGTACGTTTACTTCATTATATGCTTGCACTCTTGTATGGTTTATAGTGCAACGCAGCTATGACAATTCAGCTTTTGGCAGACACTGAATTAAACCAAGCAATTACATTCCCGGGTATTACGCGATAAAAATAACGATGTGATTATAAGGCGCGTCATAGTGGGAGACTCTAGATTAATTTGGAACATCTGAGATTCTTTAACATGCGCCCAATGCACGCTACACCGGCGCCTTTACATTTCACCGCCATCGAAATGCGGCCGCCGCGACCGGGATTTAATCCGGCGCTTTCGGGCTTAGCCGCGAAACTCTGAAGCAGAGTCCTTCCATAAGTCCTCTGGCCGAGGCCACTACGCCACCACGGCGGGTAAACAACAACGCGGCTGATAGCGTCCGCTGAATTCAGCCAGGCTACGGAACTTAAGGGCTGTAGTATACTCAAGTTCCACTCAACTTCCGCGCCGGTGACTTCTGGGCTAGCCGGTACAAATAATCGCGAGGGTGACAACGCAAAGCAACGCTGCTGGACATAAAGGCCAGAGCCATGCAAGACTGCTTGGCATACGTAATATGCGGAAGTGGCCGCACTTTCGCCTCGCTCTGGTTGTCCAGTATACAAGTCATGCAATGGTGAAGCCGACATTCACCACCTGCTGTGGGTTTGCCCTGCATCGAAACCGACGAGGCTCCGACACCTCGCAGGAGCGGGACTTTCGCCGCATAATCCTAGCGTTACACTGCGTGGACGCAGGGACCACGTTATCGATCCCTCTTGGACTTCATTAGATCCGTAAATATTTTTTCATTCATTTAATTATCCGTATTCGCCCGCATCCCGTACCCCTGGTATGCCCTGAGGCATTTACCCTCGCTTAAAAAAAATACATATATGTAATACTGCGCGACTTGCAACCCATTTAAAGAAAAGAGCGCTACGAAGACGCGGACTAAAAGAGTAACATGTACGACGGACAAGGCGTACATGTTCCCCTTTTAGTCCGCGTCTTCGTAGCGCTCTTTTCTTCAAGTATGCAAAGCCAACTCGTCCACATTAAGCTTCTGTTGCAACACAGGGTCGCTTATGCGAGCGCGATGGCCGCGCACCTTGTACAGGTCGGCGCAGGTGGTGACGGTGATGTTGCGGTCGCGGTAGGGCCACTTGTCCTGCAGCGCCGTCCCAACGGCCCCGGCCGCGTCGTCGTCGTCCCGCAGCGAGCTCGTGGTGTGCGCCCAGCGGCAGGGTACGGCCGACAGGCAGTCGCCGCCGCCTCGCCACCGAGTCGCCGCTGCGGCCGCCGACGGTTGCTGCGCTCGCTGCAGCTGCCACGGCCAACGGCTGCGCGAGGTGCACGACAGGGCGACGGCCACCGACGGACGGCGAGGCTGGGACGCCATGCAGCGGCGGCATTCTGCGCGGGAGAAGAGAGAACGTGTAATCAGCAATCGACGGAGTTTCACAAAGCTACAAAGCTAACAGAGGTCTCAAAGCTGGGTATACACTGCGTTTGTTACGAGAGGTACCATAACGGAGGTCAACGGATAAACAGATACTAAAAAATCCCGAACGTTTCCTTATTTTGAACGTATTCGTTGTTTTCTGCGTGTGTCTATACACATAGTGCGATGTGTTTTTTTCCAAACCATACGATAAAGGAGCGAAGGAAAAAAGAGGTAAAAGAAAACTGCTCAAGCTTGAAAGTACCTGGAATGGGTACGCGATGGGAAGACGCTTATATGCGGCACATAACGGTGTGCTTGTCACGTGTCTACGCAAAGCGATGAGCGCGGAATGAATTGCGGAAATGTGAGCGCACCCAGCATGCAGAGCCGGCAGATAGAGCAACGACGCAGTGACACGGCGCTGCGACCAAATGTTCGAATAATGCGATGATAAAGTGTACAAGCCCGACTGAACGAGGGCGTAGAAAGAAACAGATACACAGAGACAGCGCTTCAAAGTTCAACTATAAATTTTATTTTCGCACGCATCGATATATATATAAATACCGTACGAGCGGAAACAAACGTGAGAGGAAATAACATTCAGTGGTGCATATCGATCAACCGTACACGTGTTCAAGGCATGGTGAAAACATATACTGCAATTGTTACAAATATAAACCGAGCAATCGTATTTCCTTTTCAGATAGCGACACTGATGGCTTGCTCACACACCTTTCCTGTAATTTTGCAATTTCGTAGGCTTTGTAGGTTCGTAGGTTCCCTTGTCATCCTGCTTTGAGCCCTATACAGAATGGAAGTACTTTCAAACATGGTTTTGCAGGAACAGTCTGGGCAATGAATAGTCAAATGACCCGAGATTACCCTAGTGACGTTATATCGATGCTCTTTTAATCTCTCATTGATGCATCTACCGGTTTCACCAACATACATTCTTCCGCACGAAAGTGGAATGGCGTAGACATTCTTCTGAGATTATGTCACATAATCTCAGAAGAATAGCGGCAAGATCGGGGGTGGACGTGGTTTTCTTTGCCCCTGAGCGCCTCCAGAAGCTATATGCAAACAGGTTAATACACAGAATAACAGAAGGCACGCATGTACTACTCAAATTGCGAGCAATTTGTAACCTGCACTCATAACATCACTCATAACATTGTCTATGCCATTCCACTTTCGTGCGGCTTATATATCGGTGCGCACGAAAATAAAATCTATAGTTGAAAGTGAAGCGCTATCTCTGTGTATGTTTCTTTCTACGTCCTTGTTCAGTCGCGCTTATACACTCTATCATGGATTCTAAGCAACTAGCCCGCCAACGTGCTTTAACCGAATAACGCAACTTCCGGACAAACCCCACTCCTTCCTGCTCGTTCCATCGAGATGGCTACAGCAGCGATAGGACAAGGCAGTCTGTCCAGGGCCGCTATTTTGTAGCGATGCCTTATGCCTTATTCTATGCTATTCTTATCATCCACCACACACGGCCGCCTGATCGCGTTGATGTGGGCAGACCGTCGCTCTGACCAGTGGCCAAGCGCAAAAAGCCTGAAAAGGCATAGAATCGGAAAAGGCATCGCTACAAAATACCGGCCCTGATTTCCACGAGTCAGCAGAGTGTCCGGTGTTCACGGGTAACTGAAGTGAAATAGGTCAAACAAAAGAAGAGATCGAGGGAGGGAAACTGAACGCACACGCTGTCGATCGCAGTGAACTTAATCGCGCGATTCCCAGGGCATTCCTGAGACAATGTGTTGAGCTACAGACAAGTGGCGTTATAAGGACTCAATGCCAATTAATGATATCCCTCTGTATACTTTCCCTGCTCAAATATCTTATGACACCAAATCAGTATGACGAGCACGTTGATTTGGAGCACATTGAAAGTGCCCAGAGCGCTAGTAAAATAAGTTACGTGAAAGCCCGTCACGTGCTGTAGAACTCGCTTTGAGAGGAGGACGAGACGGTGCCCCTAAATTTGGAGCCCACTGACGGTCCTCTTGCACGTCTCCAGTGCAAGAGGACCGTGATTCAAATCCCGGTGCCGCGCTATTCTCCACCGGAAAATACAAAAAAAAAAAAAAAAACCGTGTGCTGAGAAAATTGCACAAACAGGCCTGGAGTGCGGCCTGATCCCGGTGACCAGAACCGGTAACGCACTCTCTCACCAGAGCAGGATTGGCCACCCTGGTGCAGTACTTGGCCACAACCTCCTATATGAATACAACAATCGAACCCCGGCCCTCAGTCCCCAGCAGCCGCGAAGCAAATGACCACGGCGGCGGTCAGATCTGTGACGCTGCAGAGGGTGCTAAGAATACCTGGCTCCGGACAGGCCGCCATTGGAATCTGAACCTGGCAACGTTTAACGTTAGAACGCTATCTAGTGAGGCGAGTCTAGCAGTGTTATTGGAGGAATTAGAGGGTAGTAAATGGGATATAATAGGGCTCAGTGAGGTTAGGAGGACAAAAGAAGCATATACAGTGCTAAAAAGCGGGCATGTACTGTGTTACCGGGGCTTAGCGGAGAGACGAGAACTAGGAGTCGGATTCCTGATTAATAAGGAAATAGCTGGTAACATACAGGAATTCTATAGCATTAACGAGAGGGTGGCATGTCTTGTTGTGAAACTTAATAAGAGGTACAAAATGAAGGTTGTACAGGTCTACGCTCCTACATCTAGTCATGATGACCAGGAAGTCGAAAGCTTTTATGAAGACGTAGAATCGGCGATGGGTAAAGTCAAAACAAAATACACTATACTGATGGGCGACTTCAATGCCAGGGTAGGCAAGAAGCAGGCTGGAGACAAGTCAGTGGGGGAATATGGCATAGGCTCTAGGAATAGCAGAGGAGAATTATTAGTAGAGTTTGCAGAACAGAATAATATGCGTATAATGAATACCTTTTTCCGCAAGCGGGTTAGCCGAAAGTGGACGTGGAGGAGCCCGAATGGTGAGACTAGAAATGAAATCGACTTCATACTCTGCGCGAACCCTGGCATCATTCAAGATGTAGACGTGCTCGGCAAGGTACGCTGCAGTGACCACAGGATGGTAAGAACTCGAATTAGCCTAGACTTGAGGAGGGAACGAAAGAAACTGGTACACAAGAAGCCAATCAATGAGTTAGCGGTAAGAGGGAAACTAGAGGAATTCCGGATCAAACTACAGAACAGGTATTCGGCTTTAACTCAGGAAGAGGACCTTAGTGTTGAAGCAATGAACGACAATCTCATGGGCATCATCAAGGAGTGCGCAATAGAAGTCGGTGGTAACGCCGTTAGACAGGAAACCAGTAAGCTATCGCAGGAGACGAAAGATCTGATCAAGAAACGCCAATGTATGAAAGCCTCTAATCCTACAGCTAGAATAGAACTGGCAGAACTTTCTAAGTTAATCAACAAGCGTAAGACAGCGGACATCAGGAACTATAATATGGATAGAATTGAACAGGCTCTCAGGAACGGAGGAAGCCTAAAAACAGTGAAGAAGAAACTAGGAATAGGCAAGAATCAGATGTGTGCGTTAAGAGACAAAGCCGGCAATATCGTTACTAATATGGACGAGATAGTTCAAGTGGCTGAGGAGTTCTATAGAGATTTATACAGTACCAGTGGCACCCACGACGATAGTGGAAGAGAGAATAGCCTAGAGGAATTCGAAATCCCACAGGTAACGCCAGAAGAAGTAAAGAAAGCGTTAGGAGCTATGCAAAGGGGGAAGGCAGCTGGGGAGGATCAGGTAACAGCAGATTTGTTGAAGGATGGTGGTCAGATTGTTCTAGAGAAACTGGCCACCCTGTATACGCAATGCCTCATAACCTCGAGCGTACCGGAATCTTGGAAGAACGCTAACATAATCCTAATCCATAAGAAAGGGGACGCCAAAGACTTGAAAAATTATAGACCGATCAGCTTACTGTCCGTTGCCTACAAAGTATTTACTAAGGTAATCGCAAATAGAATCAGGAACACCTTAGACTTCTGTCAACCAAAGGACCAGGCAGGATTCCGTAAAGGCTACTCAACAATAGACCATATTCACACTATCAATCAAGTGATAGAGAAATGTGCAGAATATAACCAACCCTTATATATAGCTTTCATTGATTACGAGAAAGCGTTTGATTCAGTCGAAACCTCAGCAGTCATGGAGGCATTACGGAATCAGGGTGTAGATGAGCCATATGTAAAAATACTGGAAGATATCTATAGCGGCTCCACAGCCACCGTAGTCCTCCACAAAGAAAGCAACAAAATCCCTATAAAGAAAGGCGTCAGACAGGGAGATACGATATCTCCAATGCTATTCACAGCATGTTTACAGGAGGTATTCAGAGGCCTGGAGTGAGAAGAATTGGGGATAAAAGTTGATGGAGAATACCTTAGCAACTTGCGATTCGCTGATGATATTGCCTTGCTTAGTAACTCAGGAGACCAATTGCAATGCATGCTCACTGACCTGGAGAGGCAAAGCAGAAGGGTGGGTCTGAAAATTAATCTGCAGAAAACTAAAGTACTGTTTAACAGTCTCGGAAGAGAACAGCAGTTTACGATAGGTAGCGAAACACTGGAAGTGGTAAGGGAATACATCTACTTAGGGCAGGTAGTGACCACGGATCCGGATCATGAGACTGAAATAACCAGAAGAATAAGAATGGGTTGGGGTGCGTTTGGCAGGCATTCTCAAATCATGAACAGTAGGTTGCCACTATCCCTCAAAAGGAAAGTGTACAACAGCTGTGTGTTACCAGTACTCACATATGGGGCAGAAACCTGGAGGCTTACGAAAAGGGTTCTGCTGAAATTGAGAACGACGCAACGAGCTATGGAAAGAAGAATGATGGGTGTAACGTTAAGGGATAAGAAAAGAGCAGATTGGGTGAGGCAACAAACGCTTGTAAACGACATCTTAGTTGAAATCAAGAAAAAGAAATGGGCATGGGCCGGACATGTAATGAGGAGGGAAGATAACCGATGGTCACTAAGAGCTACGGACTGGATTCCAAGAGAAGGGAAGCGTAGCAGGGGGCGGCAGAAAGTTAGGTGGGCAGATGACATTAAGACGTTTGCAGGGACAACATGGCCACAATTAGTACATGACCGGGGTAGTTGGAGAAGTATGGGAGAGGCCTTTGCCCTGCAGTGGGCGTAACTAGGCTGATGATGATGATGATGATGATATATTCACGCATGCCGTTACGTGAACTGCAATTTTTTTGCGTAAAAGCTTGCCGACGTGTTGAACCCCTGCGAAACTTGCGAACAATATTTCACAAGCGTTTTTGCTGTGTTTGTTTCAACGCAGTTTTGAAGCACAAGACACCGATCTTCGTTCCATTTGATATATTTTTCAAGCATAGTTGCTCGATCGACCGCTAGAATTATCAGCACTTTGCTATCACATAAATTTAGGTTGACAGGACTTCCGGTTCCCTCTTCAAGAACGCGCCGGTGAGGTCTACAGATGCGACTCTTAAAAAAAAAAAAGTAATGACAACAGATTGCAACAAGCTCCAAACGTTTCGCACCAACGACACCATCCTGTCCTTATTTCTGCTTTCTAGCGCTGTCACGAAAAATGAAATGACGAAAAGCTCCTGAACCATTTTTTCCGCGGAGGCCAGTGTGGAAGGACAGTACTCGGAGGTTTCCAGAGCAGCGTTCCACTGAAGGCCTTTCGCAAGTCGTCTTTGAAGCAACGGGGTCGCGAGGCGCACGTTAAAGAGAAAGCAGTGACCTCACGCTTGATAAGATAACGAAAGAAATAATGCACGGAGCTTAGCGTTCCACAAGCAAACATCAAACTTTAATTTCTAACATGGTTTCTTCAAGGTACTAGAACACGTACGAACAAATATGGACGCGCAAGGGTGCTATAAATCATTTTTTTTCTCCTTAGACCTAGCTGTCGACGAAGGAATAATGCCATGGCGTCGCACGCCAGACCTGCGACGTCGTGCTCCGTGGGCTCTCAACGCACTTCGTAGCATCAAGGCGCATAGGGAGGGAAAAATCCGCTATGTGCACGCTAGACGTAAGTGAGAACGAAACCAAAGCAGAAAGAGCTTACGCAGCTTGCACTGTGCAGACACCGAAGGGCTAGAGACCAATACCATGGGTGTCGTCTATGCATGCGCGGAAGACCAGAAAATCGGGGGCGCTCGCGTTCAGAACGAGAAAGAGAGCGTAAGTAAGCCGGGGCCGCGTTCTACGCCAAGATGGGAAAACCTCACCAGCCATCAATGGCGTTTTTATTTTTCTTCTTTATTTTTCGTGTCTTGTTCCTTGTAGCTTCACGTATAGGGCCAGAAAATGTCCCCCCGAAAACTATTTTTAGGTATCGGCAGCGACTTACGCTCAGTCCGCACAACCTTTCGCCCAAAGACGTGCGGCTTGAACGCACGCACGCACGCACGCACGCACGCACTTATTTTTGCCAGCATTAGCCAATACTACCTCCACGTCAAAGACGGAACACGGCGCCGTTACCTCGCGTTTGGACTATCGGGGTCGCTCCAGGCCAGCGGCCACTCGTATAGTGGTCCAATAGCCTTCGTGGCAAAGCGGTCGGCGGACGCTCGTGCTCCTTCCCTCTCCCCTTTACCCTCGGACACGTATGTGCAAGTCAAAGCAATCGACAAAATCGGAGAGAAGAACGCGAGCTGAAGGAACGCCGCGAGATGATTGACAAGGTCAAGGGCACGCACGGCAGCCGAAGTGCGAAGAGTGCATAACTTAAGTCGCCGACCGGTTCCGCGACCCCGATCGCTGAGGCCTCACGGAGTGCGTTCGAATTCGGCGCCAAGCGACAACGGTGAATGCACCGGGGCACCGCTCTAGGTACGCGGTCAAACCGCAGATGACCGAATGTACGCAAAGAGTGCCAGGAGATGGCCAGATGCTAAGCCGGGGAATGTGTAAGAAAATCCAGGTAACATTAACTTAAAACCAAATGTTGACGTGTTTTAAAAAGTTGACTGCGTGTGCGAGCGATATCAAGTATTTATTTACAACATGCGCTCCATGGCTTCCGTATTTATGATTAATGCGTTGGCATTAGGAGAATCAAAGTGGAAAAAAAAAGTGTATGTGTGAAGTGTGGAAAGCAGTTCAGATCGTTTATATATATATATATATATATATTAGTGAAACTGACAGTGGGCTGCTCTGGCAGTCGCACTTCGGTCCGCGAATAGGCAGGGCGTGTGTCGAGTGAGCTCCTGAACAACACTTTGCAATGCGCTGCTGAATGCGGTTTTAAATCATCGATCCGGGACCTCTAATAGATGAGACGTAATGTTTACGCATTTCTCTCGCATTTACCGCTAACTCGACGCTGATTCTTTTTATTCCTTTGATCTCCTTAGAAAGGATGCATAAGATAGCCGAAAGGGAATAGACAGCCAGCACGGTTTCGCTTCATAACAATTTCTTCAAAAGACGGAATCAATTTAAGCGGACAAGTAAGCCAGCTTTCAAGCAGAGCAGAGAATTCGTCATCAATGCGCCAGAATTTCAGTTCGCGACTCTTCCTCGACAAGACGCAATCAGCAGATGTACCTAAACATAAAACAGTGGCTGGCAAACGGTCTATCAACGATGGCACATACGAGACATTGTACAAGGAAATCACGCCTCAGAAACCACGATCCCCACTATCTGTCAATATGAGCAACAAACTCATGCCAATCCCAAGTCAAATAGTGCGCCAAGCAACTTGCTTTTCGATGCCACACCTTAAGCACATACCTTTGACAACCCCAATACTACCGCCATTTATCCTCCACGAACACCCGTCATCGACTATACTTATGCCTATCTTGTTCGCACACCACGTCGAGCCACAACTCTCACTCGACGCAACCCTCGAGCAAGGATGGACGACCTCGCAAGCGGATAGATGACACGACTCAGTAAACACTCCATCGAACCTTTGCGAATCCTCGGTCTACTGTGAGCTCTGCGAGTTATTCTCCACAATGCTTAAGATGCGCTGTGATCCCGCTTCCTCGCGGAAACACGACGCGCTTCAGCCATCTCAGCACCGATGAGCCGATGCGAAGGACTTGCCCCGGGCTATATCGAGTTCCACCAACTTCCGCCTTTGGTACAGATGCACCGTGGCTGTACTATACTTATGCCTTGACAACAGCGGGCGAGTTGGACAACTTGAACGTGTTCTATACGAAGCCCCGTCCGATACTGCCGCCAGTGCTTCCGCATTCGGCCTCCACCGGTCCGCCTGGCTTCCTCGCTTGCCATGCTCGCTACCCTTTCAGTGCGCGATATCAATATATAGCATGTGAACTATTCCGAACGTAACGGACTCACCTATATAATTACGGAAACGGCGACTCTGCTTCCTACCTCATTCTGCTTGTCGCACTATAGATCTCAAGCGCTCGGGGGAGAGCAACATGGCGCCGGATTGCATACCGAAAGCGATACACCCTTCTCTCGCTCTTTCCACACTAAGTGTTGCTGCCACGACTGCTACATTCCTGCGTCTCTTCGCGCACAAATGGAAGAACTCTTGTCCTGCATCGCGCTGCCACCCTCCCTTTCACAAGTGTTCATTTCGTCTGCTTCTGAAGTTCTGATTGGCTGGGCTGGGGTACGCGTCCGTAGGAGACAGGAGCCCCCAGTCAATCAGCAGCGGACGAAATGGGCATGTCCACTAGGTGAAAGCTTACAGAATAACCCCCCCATTACCCCCTCCAGTAGTCAGGCTCCACGAGTACTGTAGTTGTGCTGAAAATAACGCTGCGAAAGCGCCCTAATAAATGGGTGACAAATTAATGATATGGGCACCGCAGGCTTCAAGGAATGTGCAGCCGCTTGTTCGCTGTGCAACGTATAATGTTGCTGTTCCTTTCATTAATTTTCCTGTTTGAATCCTCCAAGGTGCACGTCCAGAAAAAATATCTGTATTTGAGTAAATCACCTTTGAAGGGGCACATGTGTGGTAGGTATAACGAGTCTGTACTTCCGAAAAGCGCGCACGCAAAAGAACAACAGCAAGGATTATTGGACACGGCAGCGCGCGCGACATTCACCATATATACTCGCTATTGAGCCGCCTTGTTTAGACTGTTGGCCGCTAATTGACTACACCTAATTTCGTCCACTATCGTAGTTCCTAATGACCTACAAAGAGATTGGAAAGAAACGCGGAGAAACACGTGCTAAGCGCTTTCCTGTTGTATACGCAGCCGATCGAGACAAGGCAAGTATATTAAGGATAGTAGCATGCTGTCGTACTTTTGAGCGCTATATATATGGTAAAATTTAGAAGAAGGCATTTCCTCTTTCACGTCCGCTCGGCCTCCCACCGACAAAAGCTGTATCCGTACCTTGGACCGCGGTGCAAACCCTGATGCAAGGCTTCAGTACTAAGCGCAGGGGCTGGAGTCATGGATATATACCGCCAACATGCAATCCAAAAGCTCTTCAACCATACAGGCTGCGAAACTCGCCACAGGCCCCATGTTTCAGGAGAGGCACACAGTGTTTGGCGTAAAGCACGCAAAGGTGTATTGAATGTCACGCGTTACCCATTGACCGCGTATCTATAAAGCGCCACTTTTCCGAGCACCACAGCAAAGAAATCAGCTAAACAAAAACAGCATTTTAGGTCATGCAGCCCACTTTTCATCAGCCGAACTTGCCGTTTCCTATTTATACCTGGAGCTCGGAGAACTGTAATGATCGAACGCGTCGTCCACTATATAGTGAGGCACCGAAAAGCGAACGTTTGAAAGACCATAATGCACGCGACGACGCGCCGGATCGATATAGGCGCGGTCCGGTCTCCAAGGCTGTCGCGGCCTATCGACTCGGATTCAGGCAACGTGTACTGTAAGCACGGCCCGCAGCTCCGTTGACCACATAGCAAACCATCCCGCCGCGGTGGACGGCTCGTCGGCTAGGGAGTCCTGCTGATGTATGAAGCCGCGGGTTCGATTTGCCCGACGCGAAGGCTGCAGTGCAATGGGGTGGTAAACGGGCGATACGAGACCTACGGGCTGAGTCACGTTCGCTAGATACACGTACGGCTCAGCACATATGTTCGAAAGAAACGAACCGGAAGAGGTCATTACCCTCCCGCTAATACAAAGCGGCCAGGACGTGCGAGGAAGACATCCGATGGGTTGTTTCGAAACGAACCATGCATACTCAATATAAAACAAAGGATCGCAGCACCTATTTCACGAGATGACACTTTCCGGCTCTCCTGAGCGTTTATTTTCACGCGCACGAAGAGTGGTCATTCAGCAGGAAATAAACCAACACAGTCATCACATACACTCGTCGCTTAAGCCTAATGCAAGTTAAACCATCAATATAGGGCTCCGGGAAAAGAAAGAGGAAATGGAGGAGGAAAGAGAAAAGTAGAAGGCAAGGGGGTTAACCAGAATAACGTCCGGTTGGCTACCCTACACTGGGGGAATGGGAAAGGGGAAAACAAAGATCACAGGGAGAGAGAGGAGGGAAGGAAAGAAGAAAATTGCGGCGAGTTTGCTGACGTGCGTGGTCTTACAGAAATCGTGTTAATAGTCACAGATGGTCGCACAAACCCGTCGTCCTTAAAGAGGAAATAAAACCTTTACACCCACCCAGCACCGCGCAGGTACCAGTTAAGGAAATACGCTAACGATCGTGTCTACATCGTTAAACGCCGCGCACAGAGCTGAAACTTCACACCGAACGCCGTTTACCCTTCTCCTCGCGGGCGCCGCGCTCCAAGGCGGAGGGCTGGCGTCATATGCGCAAGTGCGCCTACGTACATCGCTGGTACGTCGCTCATAGTGACACGTGACTGAGAATTATTCAAGGCAACATCTCAACAACTGATTATCTCATTATCATTACCTTGGTTCTGCCCACCTACGTGGCATTCACATATTTTTAAACTCTGGCTAAAGTTAGGTGGGACACCCTGTGTAATCTCGTGTGGGGTCACTCCAGGCGGATTAGACCAACGCACATAAAAAGCTCGGGTCGGCAAAAAATCATGGACGGCATCCAACCCGCTTTGTGAGCATGCCCTCTGTGCCCGCTGGCTTCTTATCAGCGGAGGTGGCGGTGAACGAGTTGCTACAGCGCCCACTCGTACATCAGCCCGATAAGAATCAGTCGACGCGGAAAGATTCCAAGCCCACGCGACACCGTCGGGGACGGCGGTTCAAGCCTCTATCGAATGTCACCATCGTTTCACAGCCGGGTCCCATCCCACGGCCTTATCTGTGACGAGCGAGAAACAGTTACAGCGATGAAAGGCCCGAAGGCAATCGCCGGAGAGATAGACAAGGGTTCGCTTGCACCAGGAATTTGAAAACCGCGATATCGCTATCAATGTAGACCGACGATTATGACACCCTGCTACGCGTATCAGCGTCCACTGAGTGAATAACGTTTTTATGTTTATTTTTTTACTAGACCGATATGCCCGATCAGCGGTAGGTGTGTACGTTTCAAGTTCGACGCATCTATACTTTTTTACGGCGGCGTAAGCATGGTCGAAAAGGTTAATTCTCGTGTGATTTGTTTTCTTTCTTGCGTCGCAAGGCTACACCTGTATTTTGAGGGAGGCCGTAGCGGAGGGCAGCGGGATGGTGTTGGTCGCTTGGAGTTGTGTGAAATTTTTGCACGCTTCCACAGGAATGCGGCCGCCGCGGCTAGGAAACGAACCCGCAACATCGTGTCTTGTATAGTATAAGCACAGGACGGCCGTCAGGTGACAGAGAGGGATGTTCCTTCATAATGCCACCGCTTCGCGGGTAAAGAACAGCAGTATTTCAGCTCTCGTATATAGGGCATTCAGAACTTTCCCGCGGGTTAAAGTGCAAGGTTAGGAATTATGGGGTTTTACGGGCCAAAACCACTTTCTGATTATGAGGCACGCCGTAGTGGAGGACTCCGGAAATTTAGACCACCTGGGGTTCTTTAACGTGCACCTAAATCTAAGTACATGGGTGTTTTCGCATTTCGCCCCCAACGAAATGCGGCCGCCGTGGACGGGATTCGATCCCGCGACCCGCGTCGTCGTCGCGATCCCGCGATACCGCGACGGGTAAAGTGCAAGGTCAGTCCACCGAGATTTAAAAAAAATGGAATTCTGGGGTTTTACGTGCCAAAACCACGATATGATTGATTTCATACTCACCGAGAGTATAATGAATATACAAAAACTAGCCGTTTCGGAGCCCGTACGAGTCCCTTGTTCACATTGAGCAAGAGACCCGTATAGGGGCTCTGAAACGTCAAGTGTTTGTCTTTTTATTATGCTCTTGGCGCGTGTTTGTTTTACTTTTATCAAAATTTAATTTGGATTAAGCAAACAACAGGTAACTGCCAAAGCGTACATATAACGCTTAACTTCATAAGAGGCAACAAAATGTGCTTATCTTCTACTTCAATAGCTTCGTTTTGAAGATTAGCGCACCTTTCCATTATTAATCATTGCTTTGTTTATATACGTACGCACATGGTTTTTGTGGGTTATTATCCATGGTAGTCCCCCCCCACCTTCTCCACCTTCCCTGCAATCGTGTCTTTCATAGGCGCTTCAGGCAATGTGCATAAATAAAAATATAAAGAAATACTACATTGCCTTGTAATTAGACGAGAGCGGCTTCTCTAATGCACAAGTTACTTGACATACTTGACACTGCTCTCTCCCCTTGGCTAAGAGGTGCTTGCTTATCTGTGCAGTTGATTACGACTTTTTGTCGGCCTTATTTGTAATTGTTCTTCCTGAAAGGCTCTGTGCAAGAGATAAAAAAGCATAAAAATAAAAGACGGTCTCGTCTCATATGCCTACCTTTTTTATTTATTTATTCATTAAAAAAACCTAGCAGGTTCCAGCAGGAGTATTGTGCGAGGGGGAGGATTATAACAATATATATATTCAGAATTTGAAGCATTACAAAGAATGGAAAGAGATAACGAGTATATGAGACGTATACTAAGGTACATAAAACGAGGTGACGTTACATAATAGTTAGCGGAAGGCGACATACGCTATCGGAATGGATGGCGACCTACACAATGTAAGGGTACATTATTTAACAACGCCATATTTTACAGAAGTAATGCAAGAGTACATCTCTCGACATTGCCAAATACAGAAGTTAGCGAGAAGCGTGAACATAATTAAGAGAAAATTAATGAGAGCAACTGGCCGCGAAAATATAGCGGTTACTTCATGACGAAAGTTAACAGGATCATGAATGTGGACAACATTATCAGGGAGACTATTCCATAGTTCAATTGCTAGTGGTAACGCTGATGAATTGATGGCGTCTGAGTGCCCAAAGATACGTTTGAAGGAGCGTTTGTTGTGCAAACGGCGAGACGTTCTTAACGGTTGGGAGAGAAGGATGAGGTTTGGTGCTGACGGTTTGTTATTTTATGAAATAAGCAGACCAGAGCAATCTTTCTGCGTGACATTAAGGAGGATAAGGACAGAGAAGATTTAATATTAGTAACACTGGAATGACGGCTGCAGTCTTTGGCGATGAAACGCACGCACGATTTTGAACACGTTCAAGACCGTTGATTAGATAGGTTTGATGAGGTGACCAAATTGATGACACGTATTCGAGTTGACGACGGACGAATGTTGGATATGCTAGTGATTTGATCGAACTAAGAGCGTTGTTGTGAAGGTCTCGTATAAGGTAGCCGTGGGTGCGTGATGCCTGTGCTGTGATTTTATCTGTGTGAGCTATCCAAGAAAGTATGGGTGAAAGATGCATGCCAAGGTAACACGTTGTGCGAGCTACGTGGCTGTTATTAAGAGTGTAGTTAGATCCTGAAGCTGATTTATTGCGGGTGAAGGTCATTAGTTCACATTTATCAGTATTAAGAGACATTTGCCAGCGTGAGCACCAATTAGTTACGAGATCCAGGTCCTGTTGGAAAGCAAGATGATCAGCTGAAGAAGTTAGTTTACGGCAGATTACGCAATAGCCTGCAAAAAGTCGCATGTTAGAGGAGATACCCGCTGGCTGATCATTAATGTAAATTAAAAATGATAAGAGGCCCGAAACACTACCCTGGGGGACGCCGGAGGTGACATTGTTCAAAATCTTTCGAAATTGTCAGGCCACCTTGCTATAGAGTAGGCAGCTCACCAAGCATGCTCGTCGACCCCGTGACGTGTACGTATGCCTGTCGAAGGCCACCAAGGCACACAAACATTGGCAGTTCCCACTTTTAGATCACTGAAGCAGCATGTGTGCCTTCGGGAACGGCCTACGCACACTGGTTGTCTGTCGCGGCGTGTGCTGCTTCACTAATATCGTAAATGACGCGCGTTGGCCACAAAGGAAGTGCACAACACAAAGCTATTAAGCTTAAACTGTGCGGGGTGATTGACTGTTTCGCCGTAATCGATGCGCGATTCTACAGTATAGGTACTATGTACGGACTGCAATGCTTACTTGTGTATAAGTACTGGACGTGTTACAAGTGACGACAACGACTGCGGACTAACCGTATTTTCTAGCGCCATATGACTCTTGGCCAATACTCCACATGCAGCATCAATAATAATAATAATAATAATAATAATAATAATAATAATAATAATAATAATAATAATAAAACTCGAGCCAATTAAGAGCGCTCGGCTATCGCTTCGATCACATCGCCAGATTGAGAGCGCTGAAATCATGTCGCCGAAACTCTGTCGAGTATTTATACTCGTTCGGCGCTTCAGTGACGGGAAGGAGGCATCCGTACCTTTGTGCGTGCGACAGGCATGTTGACGGGATTCGCGAGGCGAGAACGTTCAAGCGCGGCCGAACGCCGTCACGCTTCGTGGCGCGAATGCGAAAATGGTGGCATCAGGTCGCGGAAGGCTGCGCTCTTTATATGCGGCAGCCGCCGCTCGGAGGTCGCGACCCCTCGTCGCGGTGCAAACCACTCGTGACACCCGAGTGCGCCGGTCGGCTCGCTTCTTATCTTTTTGCCAACCGTGGGAACGAGCGCGATGCAAACAATGCAATGTTTGCGGTTCGGCTGCCGCAGGTGACGGTCTCGCGTTCCTCCGAACGAACGGAATGTACGGAGAAAGGTCGTCGAAAATTCTTTCTTGCTATTTCTGTCAATTTGGTTGATCGATCGATCGATCGATTGATTGATTGATTGATTGATTGATTGATTGATTGATTGATTGATTGATTGATTGATTGATTGATTGATTGATCTTAAGGTTTAACGCCCCGAAGCGACCCAGGAGATTTGAGATCGAGGGAGCATGTATACCGTCGACGGCTCCGGACCAATTCGGACAAGCTGAGGCTATTTCACACACGCGAAAGCGCAATACACGAACAGTTATGCAATGCATTTTCACCTGAATGCGAGCTCCGTGGCCTTGGAATCGATCCCGGGACTTCGTGCAGCGGCACAACGCCTTGGCCGTCGCGACGGCTTCTGCCGCATGTAGGCCAGCCGAGAATAGTTCGGCCGGCTATACGCCGTGCGCTCTTCGACAGCCTCATTCGCCGGCTGTGGCGCACACAGCAATTTATAGCACGCGTTCACAAATATACTTTGCCCTTAGCGCACACTTTTCTGGCGTATGTACACACGCACTTCGTTACGAATGAAACAACTTCAGACGCCGCACAGAAATCGCGGCACACAGGGAACAGCAGAGACTGATAAGCAACGCATCGTTTTTTTCTTTTTGTTTTTTTTTTGTACCGCACTGACTCTTTCAGCGACATTGCTGTCAAGAGAGTGAGACGGCCCGGTTGGTCACTGGCTTGATGGAACACGCGCGTCGTTGTAACCCCGTTCCACCAAGACGCTGCTATCGACGATTTCGCCTTGCTTCGGGAACTACACATGATAACCTTTCTCCAAGCGAGTACCCCTCTGGTTTAATATACGGCGTCTTGCGCCGTCCCATCTTCGAACACATTCGAAACTTTTTCTCGCGAACAGAATTTCGTTAAACACGACGCGCCATTCGTAAAATCATAAAAGGAGCCCAAATTCGCAAATTTTACGAACAACTTGGGAGAGTTGGCAGGTTTAAGTGCGGTCGGATGTTCCATACTCGCAAAGAAAAAAATTTCATCGTGTGTTCGCGTGTATAACACCGCAGCGCATGCGATGAACCTAGACATTATTCATACAGGTTTCGAACGCGCACCCAATCGTGAACATCCATAGCGGAGCTTCCTCTTCCCCAAAAGTCTGACGCTTCACAGTTTCTGCCACAGGTCAAACTTCCACTAGTATGTCGCAAAGGCACGGTGCCAACAAACAGTGTACACTAACTGCCAACGCGTTTCTTTTTCCTTTTTTTTTTATATATATCTTCGATGCTAAGTCGAGCTCAAGTACACCCCGCTTCTCAGTCAATGATTATAAGCTCTGGGAAAACAAAGCGTGATAAGCGTCGACGTGCATACGGCGCCTGGCAATAGTGTATCGTATGCGCATCTGTGCCTATCGGTACCGACGTGCACCGATAGGCACAGATGCGCATACGATACACTATTGTTGTGCATCCTACTTTACAGGTTTATTAATGCTCTTAATCAAATTTATTGTCACAGATTACCGACACTCTTCAGCTAGTGAGGTATATTTATTAACAAACTGCATTCTTCCATTTCCGATTGTTTACATTGTTATTGTTCTTTCTTATTATTCTGTTGTTCACTTTCCGAGCTACTGAAAAACAACTCAATGCCTTCCCTTACGTCACGCCTTCGGGCCCTTAAGGTGGAACCGAATGAAATGAACCTAATCGTGTATCGCCGTGTCTGGAAAAGCCGCGCGGGTTAAAGAGCCCCAGGTGGCCGAAATTTCCGGAGCCCTCCACTACGGCGTGCCTCATAATGAGAAGGTGGTTTGGGCACGTAAAATCCCATAATTAAGTAATTACGAGCTACGCGGCAGCCGCGAAGTTGCGCGCCTCTGCGCTCAGCGAGGCACAAAAGCAGCCAACACTTGGCGACGTTCGGTCCTGTTGGTTCGGAATCGTGACAAACCGTAGCGCACAACCACGCAGACGGACAGAAAAATAAAATGCGATAAACAAAAGACGACAGACCACTGACGCTGACCGCCGTCGACGAATTCGTCCGACAGCAGTGAACTACGTGCACCTGTTTTCGCCTCTCAAAAGAGGTCGATCCGAACAAAGGTACAGGTATACATCGAAACACAGCTGTCGAAGAGCGTAAAGCCAATAGCGATCGTGGAGCGTATACGCCGCTGCGGCCCCGTTTCGATGTAGTTGCGTGTCTCCAGCACGAGTTTGCGCGATGGCATGGTTCCGGGTAAAATGTAACTAAATCCGCTAAAGGTTAGTTGCTTGAAGCAAACAGACTGAAAGTGCCCAGCTGTTGGGTCGGTCTGGAAACCGGTTCAGCTTCGGCACGAATATCTATTCAAGAATTACGGCGCAGCAAACTGAGCTTGATGTACGGTCACGGTGACAAGACTGATAACATGCCAAATGCCTGCCGTGCAATTCGCTAGACTCCCGACAGCGTCCTTTTACGACGATGTCCTTACAGGTTACAGGAACGTTGCATGGAATAGTCAATGAACCAAGCGCGTGCACATTCACTATGCACGCCGCTGGAAGCTGTCGGCGTGAGTTGACACCTATAAACGACAAGTGCGCTGAAAACAGTTACTTCAAACGCGATCCAGGAATTCCATTGAAGCGGAACAGAAACAAAAAGTGGCGATAATCCAGTGTACGTGGTCTGGAACGGTATCAAAAACGCTGCATGCCTGCGCTTGCCTCTGCACGGCTTACGCAGTCGCGCGCATTATAATCCAGTCGCCACGACATATTTCGTTGGGGCACTTTCACTGGAGTTTCTTCTACTCTCTCTCTCTCTCTCTATTATATATATATATATATATATATATATATATATATATATATATATATATATATATGTATAAGCGGTCGATTAATGAAATATTAATCTGCAGGCTTAGAAGGAAGCCATGATTACATAATAATAATAATAATAATAATAATAATAATAATAATAATAACTGAAGCCGTACAAAATCGCACTGCTAGGTTTATTCACTCAGCATATTCTTACATCAGCGCATCATCCTTAAAAGCAGACTCCAGTTTACCAGCTCTTTCGTATCGCCGTCGAATTGCCTGCTTTTCACTATGACACAATTTTTTTTTTTTTTTTTTACAGTCCGCTCGCCATCGCACCATACATTTCACCGCCGGCACGAACATTACGTCGTACTGGTCATTCATTAAGCGTCGCTCGCCCCAAAACGCGCACTGTCACTTTTTCGTCCTCGTGTTTCCCTCGTGTAGGTGTGGACTGGAACGGCCTTCCTTACGACATCTCTGCCATCACCAGTTCATCTGCATTCACGGTAGAAGTGTCAGCGATTCTCTCACCCTAACTAATATTGCTTTAAATATTGTTGTGATCCCGCCCCTTATGTATTACCCCCCGTGTGGGGTCTTTAAGGAAAGAAGGAAAGAAAGATAATAATAATAATAATAATAATAATAATAATAATAATAATAATAATGTTTACTGCCACAAAATATACAAAACAACACAAGCAGGCCGGTCTAAGCCTCAGTTGGCTTGTAGGACCGTGCCAATGAATGTGATAGACAAAGCAAACAAATATACATCAATTGATGAGAAATGAAGAAGAATAAATAAATAAATAAATAAAAAACAAATAACGAATAATAATAATAATAATAATAATAATAATAATAATAATAATATACGCGGTTTAACGCACCCGAGCCGCAAGGTAGCCAATACTGTAAAATAATTTACACCCGTAAATGTGAAAAAGGGTGTAAATGTGTCTATAACTCCCACCCTAAGGGTGTGAGTTTAGGCACATTTAAAACCTCTTTCACTTTTAAGGGTGTAAATTATTTTACGGTATACGGGAGAGGCTGTAATGGAGGAACACGGGATTGATTTTGAAGACCTCTAAGCGGTTGCAGTTTCTCCGCATTGTCGAAATTCTTCTCCTCCGGTACTATTTATTCCCTATCGTCCGTCACTACGAGTGGCCGATACCGGCGATAACGGAAACGAGGCGCCTAAGAAGCCATGGCTAATGGCATAAAAGGAACGAAAAATGTAGAGGTCCTTCGGAAAATATGGCTCCCGAGGTTCTTTTAGGTGCACCCAAAGCAAGGCACGCAAACGTAGTTGTCGCGCCGTTTTAGAATGTTTAGTAATCAAAGTACACAAGCGCTTTTGCGTTCCGCTCTCATCGAAATGCTACCGCCACAGCATGGAGTCGAACCTACGACCTCGGCCTCAGCAGCCACAGCCATCGAGACACTTTGCCGCAGCTGCACGTGGACCTTGACTTATGCAACTCTCACCGGTCGCGTCCTCTTTCCGTGTTATCAGTTCGTCTTCCATATGAATAATTACGTAAACCTGAGCAGCATAAAGCAGCAAATGCGAAAGATTGTAGGCTCACGCAATCAGTAAAGCTGTTCCTGAAAGTTACTCATGAGCGACGCAGTTACGAGGTGACATATGGGTACCGGATATCAGAACAAAATTACGTATATCCGGCCCCGACCGGCACCCACAGATGGTGAGTTGCGAACATATTATTCAACGTCTTTCCTCAATCGTATGTACTCGTGTACGTTCCTATACATACTGGTCAGTGCGCTAGCCTGACCGACGAAACTTCCCTCGCACGACGCATGGCACGGCACAAACAAGGTCCCGGGACAACGCGCGGCCTATTTCTCCTCGCATTGTTTTCCGCCCACTAGAGGAAAATGAAATGTAAGAAATTAAACCGAAGCATTAGGCGGATGGAGACTGCGCAGATCACGGTGAAAAAATAGCGCGTAAACACAACGCAAACGTCTTCGACAATTGTGCGCAACTGCGCTATCGCCCGGATACGGGCAATCGCGCGTTCTCGCTCCGCGCAGAGTCACGCGTAATACCTGCATGCATACGTTCGAAAATCGAAAGTACCGCCAAGTTCTGAGTCGAATTACTGCTCGAAATCGTGAATGCGATAAGACAACTGCACCTAGATACCTAAAGTGGTACTTCTCATTCTGAGCAGTGAAGCCATAAGGCGACCGAAACGAGAACGGTGAGAAGCAAACAGCGGCGGTTATTCAATACTTACCAGATAACAGAAGGCATCCGCGCTGTTAGCCATGACGTCACGCGGGAGGGAACGGATTACGCGGCCAACCCTGCGCATGATCTATTCCCCCCACCAAATCTCTCAAAGCAGGGTTTAGCCTTCCAACATGACGCAACAGTCCAAAGGTGTTGGCCTTGCTTCATCAAGGGGATGTTCGGCAATCGCTTGTCATATATTGAGGCTCCAATTAAGCGCCCATACGCTGTACTATCCACAAGGTATAGATTAACTAGATCAACGCGGTGAAAGAGAAAGAAGAAAAGGGGGTAAGGCAATGCAGGGAGGTTAACCAGAGGCACGCTTGGTTTGCTACCCTATGCAGTGTATTGAGAGAATAAACTTTTTATTGTACGAAGGAACTCCGTGGGGTTAATCTCGGGTGGAGCCTTCTTGTAGAGCCCCACTGGCCGTAGCGGCTCGCCGGGCCTGGTCCAGGGTCGCCAGTTGGCTTCCCAGTGCTGCAGTGTATTGAAGAGGTTTAAGGTACGGAAAGAAATAACGAAAGAAAAGAGTGAACACTGACGGCACGTGCAGTGGCGTAGTAAAGAGAGGGGGGGTATCGTATATGCCTGAAGACCCCCCTCTTTCCGCCGGCTTGACGGGGCGTAAATGCTAAAGAATGCTTCGGTAACCAGCAGCGCCCGAGCTCACGTACCCGATGCACCAGATGTGTAGCGCCGCAGAATGCAGCTTTGTCAACATCCTGCGTAATAAATAATTGCACGAATGTGCGGGCTCAAAAGAAAAAATTAATTCGCTAAGTGGTCGCTAAAACTACTCGCCTTAGCGGAACGTTGCACGTGCGGTGCGCTCGTGCTCGGAGCGAGCGTCGCTAAACATGCACAGTCGGGCGGTGTGGCTCTTGGCTCGCGTTCAGTCCGCGCTGCGAAGACGAACAAAAACAGCTGCAAGACTGTGGGCGCTGAACGAGCGCGTCCGGCGCTCGCGTTTACGGCGAGGCGCGCCTCGGGAGCGACGGCGCAGAGTTCACAAGTGCGGCCGTCGACAGACGCGAACGGGATTCTCGGGATCGTATCCAGACTCGGCGCGGCCGAAGGGTTTGGCGGCGCGTAACGACTCGGCAGGCCATAGTCGCGGGCGCCGCGAGGGAGATGTTCGGCTCGGAAAGCGCCTTGGTGCCACGAGGACGTGCGCCGCACGACAGTCCCTGGAATTTATCGCCGAATGAAACTCCTTTGAACGACAGAAAGTTGAGCTAGTTGGTAAGGATTCATTATGCGAAAAAAAGAAAAGAAAGAGGTGAGGCGTGCAGACAGGACACAAGAGTATAGAAGTGGACAACACGAACGCCGACTATCAACTGAAGGGAGCACTGAGGCGAAAAAAGAAAGAAGACACAAAACTCATATGCGCAGATGAGTTCAAAGTATGTTGGTCACAATCAAAGTACGCAAAGTATGTTGGTCACAATCGAATGTCTACTAATATGGCTACTAATATGGCTATTAAAGGAATATCAAAGAAAGCACGAGACGCTTGGTCCACCAAGAACCATGCGCATACTATGCTCGGTATCCTACACCGGCGAGAGAATACTTTCTGGAGAGGTTGCGCTCAAGCGAACGCGGTGCAATCCGTCGAGTCCCCACAGTGATGGCGGCTAGCGACCATTGTTTCTTTTTCTCGTCTGCTAGCTAGAAAGCGTCCAAAGCTCTGCCAGGCGAAAATGCACTCGACCAGAGAAAACCGAACGCGCACCGAAGTGCGCCGCGCGGTGGTCGGGGCAACACGAGAAAAACGCATGCTTCTGGCTGGCTCTGGCAGCGCGTGCATGGGTAGAGGAACGAGAACAAAAAAATTGAAGAGGCTCAATGTGTGCTCGCGATTGAAAGTCAAAGTAGAAAAAATAAATAAGAACGTAGTTACCTTGGCTGGCTTTAATGTCATCACTGGATGCTTTGGCGCAGGTGAAAAAAAATGTTGATATTTTTTTATGTGACATGACGGCACCATAGAATAAAGACACACGGCACGCATGAACCACCACAACGCTTCCTCTCATCGGGCCTCGCTGCGGGCTTTGTCAACTTGCCTGATAGTGTGTTGATTTGGCTTGTCTCGTTGTATGGCCCGATGTACGACTTTGGAAAAGCTAATGCACCTTTGGCGTCAAATATTTATGGGAGCACTAAACTTACAAAGTTCCGCAATTGAAAATCTAAAGCACACGTTTGGAAATGTCAATGCACCTTTCTCATCAAAAGTTTATGAGAACTTTATACCCATAAAGTTTCGGAATTGATATCCACGCGCTCCGTAAATTCCATGATAGAGTGCAGATTCCGCGGCCTCCGCGAGATGCCGCGGTGAGCCCGTTCGCCATCAAAACATCCTTGAAACTTTGTGCTCGGACGGGGCTGCTTGTGTTATGTGACTCCCGGTGCATGGGCGTTGCCGCGAAATATCAGCCCAAGTTCGCAATTTTCGCGGTGAAACGGCTTTTCGAGCGTAAAAAGACGCTCTAGACAAAAATCCAGAATGATTTCCTTGGCGCGTCACTTGGCGCGTCTATCCGGAGGTGCACGCAGATACCCCACATTCGGCCACAGATCTGTCGGCTTCACGAACGGCACCAATGCACGTGGAGAATACGTCTTCGCACGCAATATGGCATCACTAACGCTTCACCACATAACCTCGCTCACGATTTCAACAAACAGTATTCGCGATAGCTGTGCTGCCAACTTTTCTTTTTTTCGAGCGAGCCTCTAGCCTACGGCAGTGAAGTCGCTAAAGTTTCGCTATGTCTTCACGGAAAGTTGGTAAATTTGTTGCTAAAGCTCTCCGGTGAATCGGTAAATATAGGTAGCGGTAAATATTGGCGCAAAGGATTTACGGAAACCTTTCACGTTTGCACAGTCTCACATGCAGTTCAGGAAGAAATAGCGACTATACCACCGTGGTGTAGCGGGCTTTTACTTTACTAACACGTTTATAAAACAGCGAATGCTGACAACAGAAGAAATTCTGCGTCGGCCTTCACATTGTAAGGGGAAAATCCAGCCCGCGTTTCGAAGGAACGCGGGCAACCTGACTGAATGAATAATGATCAAACGCGTATGTGTTTACGTTCCCTTAGACAAAAATTAAACGATACTTGATTGCGCTCACTCGTATGTGAATGAATGAACCAAAATGAACGAAATAAGGAAGGAGGATGCGAATGAATTAAAACGAAAAAAATATGTATGCAGCAGACCTGACCTTCATTATGGAAAAAATTGAGTACACAGCATCCAAGTAACTACACGTAACAGAAACCACAAGCTGGTCGTTCCGGATGGATCCTATCATATACATGGCGAAAATCGTCGTCCCGAAAAATAAATATAACTGAAATACGGCGCCGCTGAACAGAGTAATGTGTGTACCATATTCTGGATAGTCAAAACTAACGCTGCCTCTGCCCGAAGAACGAAGAACCGCTGCCCGATTGTTTGCGATCGGTGCTTTTTGCGGCACGGAAGGTCGCAGGTTCGATACCGACAGCGGCGGGTACATTTCGATGGGTACGAAATGCAAAAACGCGCGTGTACTTCGATTTATGTGCACGTTGAAGAACCCCAGGCGGTCACATTTATTCCGGAGCCACCCATTACAGCATGCCCCATAAGCAGACCGTGGTTTTTGGCCCGTAACTCTCCAGAACGTCTTTTAGAATAACTATTGCACTGCTTGACGAGTGTACACTTCCTACAGGGAAAAATTCGCACGCGGTCTACATCGAAGTGTTGAGGGTACTGTGCAAGTTCTCCTCGGGAATCGTGAAACCAGAGCGCTACATGAAATAAGAATGACAAGAATTCTACCACATGAAGCGCACCAATAGAGTGTACGCATTCGAGTAAGCACACAGATTTCAAAGTCGATATAAAGCGCTCGATCCCGATTCGTCCAGCGGTATGCGTGCCGAGCATTCGACTTGTGAGTGGCGTTGCCTTGACAGAACGGAGAAAAAGCGCCATAGAAAAAAAAAATCGAAGAGGCGCACTAAAGCAGCAGAATTCGAAACGGTCAACTCGGCCACTGGGATGAAAATGAATACATTTTTTTTGTTAGTTTTTACCGGAACACCCTCCAAAGAAAGAGAAACAGGTAACCAGCAGACCGGAAGCCTTACATCCTGGCCCCGTAAAAGTGTATGTCCAACGAAGCTATTGAAAACCACTACAACTAATGAGGGGGGGTATGCAGTGCTTTATTGCTTAAGAGTAATAATAGTAATGGGAGTAATGGTACTTTCGGCAGCGCGCCACCACTGCTCGTATTGCCGCATCTTTTTCCCTGTGCCGCTCTTCGTATTCACGCGGCTGCTCGGGAATCCTAGCTATGCGTGTGCTCTCATAGCGGTGCTACTACAACAATAAAATCAGTGGCTAGGCTGATTATTTTATATAAAGAAGGCGATCGACGTCCCTCCCCACGTCACAAGCTGCCGTCGCCGCGGCAGCTTGCGCAACAGTAACCTTTACCTGGAAACGTATGCGGGGAGTGCTACGTGCTTCGCATTGATATCAGGAGCGCCTTATAATCAATTATGTGGTTTGGATGCTTGTTTTGTGCTTGTTCTTTATTGAAGCGAATGCTGTTCTGTATGCTGTATGCGTGATTGGAAAGAATGTACGCACTGTTCGCTTCACTTTACCGAGTGCTTGGAGCCCCTGCCTTAAAGGGGTACGAGCCACTGCTCCTTCCCAGCAATGCCTCCGGGATCGGCCCACGTGTTTGCTAACGGACACGGACACGAAAAATGCTGACCACCTAGAGGCTATCAGCTTCGCTGTAAAACTGAAAGAACGGGGCCGGTATGCGCAAAACTTCTCTTACGTGTCCTCATTTTCTCATCGGCTGGCGTTCACATGATAGCGATCGGTGTGGCCATGTGGCAGGTGACAACAATTGCGGGATGCCCAATCGCGGACGGCACCTCTATATGTATAGAAAAGTTTTGCAGGTACGTCCCCACGTCTTCTTCGCTTTTCTTTTCGTGACAGCATCCGGCATCGCACAGCAGCATTTCCTTATAGGGGCCCAGTGACGGTCCTTTCCGCCACGCAAGTGCTTCGCTTTCGCGTTGAGAAGCGAAAACGTGGCGCCCTATGTAAATTACCGGCTTACGAGCGTCTTTATACGCACGCAGACGGTTACACTCACGCCTACTATTTACCGCATCGTGTCCCAGGCGAGGTCAAACACCGAGGACGCGGCGCAAGAAAACAAAAATTAGAAGAAAGACAACAACAATGCGAAGCTCTGGAACATAGCTCCCCGCGGCGGAAACGCAACGTCAAGAGGCCGCGGCATGCACGGTGCTCAGGGCGAAGACGGATGTCGACAGCAGAGGGAAAACGCTACAAGTGCGACAGCCCACGTCGGCGCATGCACAGGAAAGAGGTGCACTTCTATGGAAACAGTTCGGCATATGTTGTCGCTCCCTCTGTTGTTTTGCCTTTAATACAGTGTGTGTGGTGAATAACGGTAGCGGTGCTATAGAGATGACACTCGTCTAGCCACTGCTTGGACTGGGTCTAGCGTTACGCTGGTTGCGAGGATTAGAGACGGTTTCCGAAAACCGAGGTTCTGTTTCGATATGAGAACCCGCGAACTGTAGTCGATGCATACCGTATGCATAAGTATTCTTCCTTGTGCGTAAACCAAACGGCTATCACTTTGCGCAACAAAGAAGTAGCATTTACGAGTGCAATGGCTTCCTTATGGGACTTCCTTATTATATCTAGAATGCACCACGTGCATTTGCAATGCGTGCGTACTTATAATTTGATGCAGTGTAATAAAACGCTTAGTTGTGCGCCAGCGTCCGTCTTGGCTGAGTCTTTGTCCTTCGTCAATTCGTTTCGCGCTGTTCGATTTCGAAGACATCAGAGACCAGCTTCTTCTTCGAGGTAGCATCGGTGTACGCCGTGCTGGAATAAGGAACAGTAGCAGAAGCTCCAGTTCTGACAAACCGCGTTCAATACGTCGCGAAATTAGGTGACGCTTCGACACCCCCATAGTCACCTGCCCGAAGGCCAGTAAAGAGACTGCACGGAAACTTCCAAGGACACGCGCTGTACGTGATCTTAATCCGCACGAAGACGCGCCAGTTTCCGTCGCGCAAAACCGTTTCGTCAAGCATTGCGAAAGCGCGTGTCCCCCCGTGAAGAGCTTCCCGCTCTGAACGCCGGAGGCGCAGCACTTCCGCTCACTTCTTCGTTACGGCACGGCACTTATGCCGGAATCGCTCTAGTAGCCATGCAACCCATAGGACCTCGCGCGCATTTACGTAGAGCCAGCTAACCGTCGCTGGCGCCTGGCCAATGAAGAGCGCAAGAGAACGCGACATGATAACCGCTGCTGTCGGTTTCGACATGGCTGGGACGTGGAGGCACTCGGTCACGCTGGAAAAAAGGAGGCAATTTCTTCTCCAACGTTATGCGTACGCCTCTATTCATCGCTGAAAAAAAAAAAAAAGAAACCGAGAAATTTCACACGTACCATGTATATACGCATCACTCTCGCTTAACTCTACGACACGCGATAGATAGCAACAGGCGCGGCAATCAAACAATAAAGGATGGCCGACCATCGAGTCATTTGTTGCAGAAACAGTTTAATCTAGTGATACCCGCGGCCGATAAGCGGCCGTCCACGTACTCACACCGTCTAATCATTTTATCGATAACTTCCGTGGCTGACGATGGGCGCGGCATTGAGGTTGATTTTACTGGTGTGCTTATTTTTGTTCCTCTTTAATTTTTTTTTAATTTGCAGCGTCTTTTCACGCTTTACTATTTTTAACTCGTACGCTTGTGCAGAGGCACACCACGTAATTATTTTTATTTAATCTTTTGTCGGGACATTTCACTATAGTGGCCTCGTTTTTTCGTAACGCAGTGTTATGACCGAACTACTGCCTTTCACTTGTATGACAGACATCACATTTTAAATGCGTAAGCATTCCTATGCTTACTCAACGAGAAATATGTCCGTCACGTAAGACAATGAATAGTTCATACTCCCTTAAGGAATAGATCGTAGTCCCATAAGCAAGCAAAAAATGCAATGACTCATACCCACATAAGGCAGAGGCTACAAGCGCTCAGCAAAGTGAAATGAGCAATGCATACATTCATTGAAATCACCCACACTACACACAGAACAGCATGTTTCGATAAAGAACAAGCTCAAAACAAGCATCCGAACCATCAGTAATGCGGTGTACACCCCCCCTCAGCAAATGTAGCGGTGGTTATGACACCGCTTCGCTAAATTAACCTTGATTCACCCTAATCAACACCAAGGGTCGTGGGTTCGACTCCAACCGAAGGTCTAGGGTTCGAGTACCTTAATTAACTATATCTTAATTAACTGTGACTAATTACATCCACCTCAATTAACACCAATGGTCGTGGGTTCGAGTGACGTGATGAATTATATCTTAATTAAACCTGCCTAATCATGTTCGCTATGGAACATGATAAGCGAACGACCGATGAGGGTTGATAAGGGTTTATGCCGGTCGGATCAAGTTTCATAACACTGATAATGACACTGGGCTGCATGGAGATGAGCAAGTGGCACAATGCTTACGAGTACTTAACTACCAGAGGAGTTTCTGCGCAAATATTTTGGGTAACCTTTGAATTGAATTCTGGGGTTTTAGGTGCCGAAACCACGGTTCGATTATGAGGCATGCCGTAGTGGGGGGATGACTCCGCATTGATTTTGACCCCCAGGGGATCCTTAAAGTGCCTGAAATACACGGGACACGGGCGTTTCTGCATTTCGCCCCCATCGAAATGCAGCCGCTGCGCGTCCGGGATTTGATCCCGCGACCTCGTGCTTACTAGCGCAACACGATATACGCTAAGCCACCGCGGTGGGTGGGTATGCTTTCAGTTGGTCTCACTACTTATATATTGTACTTGCTTATGCATGCATTCCGACAATATAAACCACCCTTAATTACATCACTGTATACCGTAGCGCACCACAAACTGAATGGTTGAATATCCATTATGTGTTGTTCAGTGCCGCTGAAACGCTTTCTCTTTCTTTTTTTTTTTTTTTTCGTTTTGACGGCTACAGTCATCGTAGAATCTCAAGACTGGCTTTCTCACCGCACCCTAAAGATTTGTCCTTTTAAAGAAAGAATTGTCAGTTTCGCCCGCAGGACGAAGTAATGACAGTGATGGCGAGGTGTAGCGTTGCGCTCGAACCACGGTGTTCTAACTAACGCAGGTGCGTCTATATACGCGAATGCTACATACGCAGGTGGGCCAGCACTTCAGGCACCCTTAATAACCTTAAAACTCCGTGTAGGGCCTGTTATGACATGTCACATGCGCCATTGCCCTGCCCGTAATGAGCTGCGCTACTGAAATGACTTCACATTCAGATTGCGAGCGCTAATATTGTTTTGCTCTCTTTAAGAGTATGAAGGGCTCCGGAAAGAAGGCATACGCTGTGTAGGAAGCGTTTGGCGACTTTTTCTTGCGCGCATCAATCCTGTCCAATTCTGAAGAATATTTCAGCAGAGAATTGTCGTGTACGCATTTCCCTTTCTTTAACGCTGCGAGCCCGGTACTTCCAAGTCACGAACGGCATGCGCGTTACCAGCATGACAGAGCATTCTCGACAGGAAAGCAGCGAGCGCAGCGTTTTCAAGAAAGGAAACGCAAGCAAGGCAGATGATTATTGCTGTGTGGCAAATATACACCCCAAAGGGTACAATTGTTTTCAGAGTGTGTAGCATGTATACCTTGCATATATATATAGGGCATAGATAAACATGTAGTTTATATGCATATACATGAATAGATACGAAGAATCACGGCGATGGCTGGAATTCGCCTGGAATGTCCATATAAATGGTATCGCAATAATACGCTACGTTTTTCGTTCCATTCTAATCTTGCACTGGCTGCTGCGTGAGTATTAGTCGCAGAATCGCACGTGACAGGAGAACTTAAAGAATCCCGAATGAGCGCAAATACTCGAGAGTGCGATGTCACGCCGCTACACGTCTAGTCGCTGGAGGTAGTGGGAGCTCTGATCAGAGCGTAAAAGCCAAAATTACACCAATGTAACACGAACTATATAGACGGCGCATACAAATGAATATTCGTATTAGCTACAGTCCTAAATTGACGAGGTTCATTACGTCAGTATAGTACGTTATATATATATATATATATATATATATATATTTTAGCGCAGCGCATGGATAAGCATGGAGTGCGCGGAATAAAAGACGCAAAGCAGTCTGTTATTCCGCGCAAGGCGGGTTTCATAATCAGAAAGTGGTCTTGGCACGTAAAACCCCATAATTAAAGCAGTCGACGAAAACACATCGCGAAACGCTCCAGACTGTCTCTTGCACAGTCTGTTTTTTCCGAACCCAGTCTTGTGTCAACAACCTCCCTCACAAACCACAGAAGGTCATAAAAAGAACCAGTGAAGTGAACAAGTACAAGCGGAATATTACGCCGGCTGTGCAACGTGACAGAAAAAGATAGACAGAGAGAATGCGTGATACAAACAGCGGAATAATTAAAGGCGGACAGGCGTAGTTTGCATCGGAAAGGCAATACAGTCATCTATCATTGCCTCCTAACGACCAGGTCGAGTTGCAGCCATCCTAGCAAAGAATTTCATGTTTATACAAGTATCAGTGTTTAAGGTAGGGGCATGCTAAGCGCTTGTTTGGCACAAAGCGTAGAGTTAACTTAGAGCATGCTACGTGCTTTTACTCGTGAAAATTAATTCCCACAAAGCACTCCTGCAATTTTTGCAGGAAGCAGTTCTGCACGAATTAAATTAACGATCTAACATGCCGTGGGGTAATAAGCGAGCAAGAGGAAGAACAAGAAACAACAGAACAAAGAATGCGTACGCACGCACGCACGTACACATATACCAGGTTAGAATAACTGATCTCCGGCCCTTCGCAACGGGGCTGGTATATACAACACGTATACAAATCATCACAACATAATGAACTAATTAAGCGTGGCTGCCCACGTTGTCGTTTCAGCAACACGTGAACTCCGGTATTGGTTGGAAGCGAATTAGCGAATTTTACTTCATTAGTAAGTTCATTTTCTCACAATTCCTCGTGTGTTGTTCGCGTAAAAAATATAACCGGACAATAGGAATTCGTCAGCTTTCGCTGATACGCACGATGTATAACAGAGCAAGGTGGTAAAGCAGAGGTGAGCAGAGAGACAAGCCAAGCGTAAGGCAACTGAGCTTTCTCACGCTTATGGATTAAGTGGATTAAGTGGATTAAGTGGAGTAAATGGATTATCGCAGCGTCAAGCGGGCGACTGCGGACCGAGGGCATACAGGTTCGCAGCTTTGGAGTCAGCCCGCACGCGGTTGATCGCGAGTGGAACTAACTACACGGGGCACGTGCTAATTTGCAGACAAGCCCCAGCAACATACCATCTGCCTAAACTGAGGAACTGGACTTGTTGGTCATCAGTCATTCTGAACTGCACTCGTCTAATCCATGCGGTGACCAACCGCGATTAAAGATAACTTGAGTCCCAAGGCGATACAGTTGTATACGTACGTATTGGTTCGACAACTGCGTACAAAAAAAAAAAAAAAATATGCCGCTAGGCTGAACCACACAAATTGCGCGCACATAAAGGAAAATCTGCAGATCCCACGCACTGTGGAGAGCAATGTAAGCGAAGCTTCCTATGGTGTTTGCTTTGATTGATGATAACTAGCGTTCCTGTTGGCGGCAAATGTGAAATTCCTTCAGCGTTTAGTGCAATACGACAGTGGCGAGTTGATGCTAAACGTTACCTAATTGCGTGCACCACTGCTGCTTGCCTGCGTCGTCCACAGAACACACAGCGAGACGTGCTTGCCTGAGGCGTTTTTGTACGTCATTGTTTATAATATCTGAGAGGGTTGAGCGTTATAATCGCCTCACATGGCACATCGCATCGTGGCAAAAGTGTTAATCTTCAATTGAACTAAAGGACGGTACGTGATTCATTTAATTGTTATAATTGTATGTATACATTGTATACATTCATGAGCGGTCTGTACCACGTTTCGCTGCGTATCGAAGACGCTGCTGCCCCGCGTGACGCTTCGTTCGGGCCTGAGTGTCCTCGACGCCGAGTGCACGCTTTGGAGCCATTTCGCTGGCGCGTGTTTAAATGCTTTTTCTGCATACGTGGCCAGCGCGCTGTTGAGACGCCAGCTCCAAGCGCTCTCTTCGGGCTATGGGCGATTGTATGGCGCTGATCCTAAAACTGGAGCCATAGTTTCGAAATTGGTTCCGAATGGACTTGCCTTGTGAAATCATTGGCTTCAATTTGTATACTGCAATATGTGCAAGGTAAACATGATTTGTGACATTTTGTTCATTAGTCAAATATGCATTTGATTTCCTGGGTAAGCAATGTGTGCCGGTTTGAGTAATTCAGCTAAAGTAGATTCGCGCTATGCAGGCTGTCCCAGCTAACTTTAGCCAGAGTCTAAATATATGAAAATGCCACGTAGCTCTAGAGAAGAAAGGTGGTGATGTTTGCCGACGCTTGGAAATACTCAAACTATTTTTTTCTGTCCACCGAATTAGTTAATTAGTCTTCATTAATTAATCAACTTATCAAACATTTTAATTACATGAAAAGTGCCAATGAGAAAATTGTAGAGCGACATGAAAAACTCCGATACAGCTTTCCGTTGCTGAATACGCCCTGCATAAAAATAAATATTTTTGCGAGCGTGAAAGAAGCCCACAAATGCACGCAAAATTGCCGCACGCCTGGCCGCTCGAGGCACTTTGCGTGTATTCGCGGACTTCATTCACGCTCGGAACAACAGTTTTATGCAGTACGTATTGAGCAACAGAGAGCTGTGTCGGGAGCTTTTCATGTCGCTCTACAATTTTCTCATTGGAACTTTTCATCTAATTATAATACTTGAGAAACTGATTAATTAATTAAGACTAATTATCTAGTTAGGCAGAATGAAAAACAATGGTTTGAGTATCTCCAAGCGACGGCAAACAACATCACCTTTGTTCTGTCCAGTTAAGTGGCATTTGCATATGCTAAAACTCTGGTTTAAGTTAAATGGGACACCCAGTATATGCCACAGGCAATTTTTTTTAAAGAGAATTCTGATAGCGTTAAAACAAAACACCTTGTATATTTAGAGGCGAGGACTCGTGAACCTGAAGTATCTTCTAAACGTTACCAGCGTAATTGGCCATTATAAGTGTAGAAAGGTTCGGTGAAACTTCTACTCTGTAAGTAGACATGTGTCAAGCATTTCACTCGTGTTATACTTCATTTACCCCTCTCGTTTCACACGGGCTACACGAATTAAGATACACACTCACAACGATCGCCAACAGGAATCACTCCTAGCATGCAGTCGCCAAAGTTTAGAGAAATTTATTTATTTCTCGTTTTTTTTTTCTTTAATGACGAATTAAACTAGATTTCACAGTGTTTAGATTTCACTAGACACTGTGAACACTAGATTTCACAGTGTCCACTACAAATATTTGTAACATTGCGACGGTATTTCTCCTTTTTTCTGCTTACGCCCGTCGTTTAGGCGCTGCGATTCTGCGTGCTATATGGGCAAACATTATGAAGAGACTGTCAATTTATTTTGTTCGCTTGGCTAGAAATACAAGATTAGAAGCGCCTCTGCATGGCGCATTCAATGTGGCATCAAAACAAACTTTCTAATGTAAGTGCTTCGAAACACAAACACGTGAAACAAACAAGATAGGTCCCTACTTATTCTCTGTTGATATTCTATTCCTGCTTTCGCTCGGGGACTTCTTGTGCAGAACGGCGACCTTCTTGTTCTCTTTCCGCAAAAATATGTTTAACGATACGTCGTTATCTTATAGGCTGGAAATTTTGCCTGAAAAGACTGGGGAGAAGAAAACGAAAAGAAAAAAAAAGTCCTTTCAGTAATATTTTAAGTTTTTGTTTCCACCATTCGCGTTTCCGATCCTAGCAACGCGGCAACGTGTCCAGCATTTCGCATCGCCATCGTGCCACCATCGTGCCCTCCTCGTCTGAGTTAGCGGCGGCATTGCAACCGTTGTCCTAGTTGGGCCAGCTAGCACCTGCTTTGAGTTGCATTTGAGGCCCTCATCTGAATCGGCTTCCACGTGCACGCCAACGTTACAGCTGCTGCGTACTTTGACCTGGTGGCGTATATATGCCGATAAGAGCACGCATAATTAGAAATGCACTGTAGTCTCTCGTCGCTTTGATAGCTATTTTATTCCTTTTTTTTCTTTTTTTCCGTCCTTTATTAAACAGCAGGCAATAAAATTGTTCAAACGGTACTTTTTTCTATTACACTAAACTCTCACTTGTACGAACATCGCTTTAACGAATATTTCAGACTAACGAGCGTTTAGAGAATTCGCGGTGGGTTTCCTATGCATTCTATGCAAAAATCCTTCAGTTAAACGAATTTCTGAATGGCGAATATTTCAGTTGAACGAACTTGAGGCTCCTAGTGGACAGCAACACCGGCTACAATTAGAAACTGCTGGCATATATCCGGCCTTTCCCACCTGTGAGGTGAAAGCGAGCAGGGGGAAGAGCGGGACGAGATGATCGTCCCCGGGATGTCGACATCAACAGTTCGTTTGAAGACTACGTGCAGTGACTGGGAGCTCATTACCTGTGCTGTACTATTAGATCTGGAAATTCTTTCCAGTGCTCGTCCCGAAGAAGGGTGCGATGAGGGAGATGCAATGGCAGAGGCAGATTTAAATACCGCAACGCTAGCCGAGGCTGAAGAATGCCTTGGAAAGCTGAGAGACTTGGTGTCTCAGCAACAAGCTGTGGCTGAGGAAGTGCACAAAAACATACTCTCTGGAGAGCTGTGTTACTTCTTGCGCTTTAAGAGCACCAGTGCAAATGAAAATTAGACTTTTTTTTCAATTTGGGATCGGCAGCAACGTACTCGTTACGCACTTTGCATATATTGATGTACATAACTCCATAAATTGCATTTCACACGTTTGACTCGTTGTCTGCTGTGACCTATGCTGTTACATATTCTAGTAAATATTAAGTTTAGTGAACTTTCAGTTAAGTGAATTATTTCCTTCAGTCCATTGAAGTGCACCGAAGTGAGAGTTCACTGTATTTTCCATTTTAAAAGAGAAGGAGTAGCTGACATACCTTTCAGACTTTTTTTTTTCGACAAAGGAAAGGAAAGACGATTTTCTTTGCATTCCCCCCTATTGGGGAACAAGAAATTAGTTTCACCTCATATCGACTTTCACTGACGGACATGAGTGACGTGTTAACAAAGCCAGTCACCCGTATAGGTTGGATAAGATAGCTAACGGCAACTTTCGGCGCTGACGACGAGGCATTTAACCAGGTATTTTCCACTGAAACAACTCAGATAAGCTTGTCTGCCCAATTGACACGTCTGGCAAATAGCTGGGTGCTCGGTATTATCGTATCAAGGTAATTATTCCTCTCAGGTTATTTCAGTTTTGATCTTCATTCTATAAGCACGAGATCAAACGCTTTCGTTTTTCGTCCGCCTCGTTCTGAGTACAAGGCGTCGCGAACGGCAGTTCTGCAACAGCACGTAAAAAAAGCTTATATCTTCGTGAGCGGGAAACAACGCGCTGCTGTCCGCAGAGTTTCGTACAAATACTCGAGGTGCCTGCGAGGTGCTAGTGCTTACGAGTAAGGGAGCTGCAAGCAGGGCCGTTCAGCCAGCACGGAAATGATGGGCACTACATTGACTGGCCTAAACTTCGTTTTTTTTTTCTTTAAATGGCTTCTTGAGTGTGAAAAATGATCATTCGTAAGAAACTACTGCGTCCGAAGTAATTAAATAAACATTACTAAAATTGTCCGACGGCAGGATTCGAACACAGGACCTCTAGCAAAGAAGCCGGATGTCGAAACCCTTACGCCACGGGCGCATGGAGAAGCGGAGCCACCACAATTGGCAGCGATTATGCGTGCTTGCTGAATCTTACTACCCTCTGCATTAAAGAAAAGTACAAATTATCTTTCAAATTTAGGCTCAGATAAATCGTAATAAACGAAGCCACAAGAACGTCTGAAGCCGCAAGCACGAAGACAAGACAAATCCATGCACTATCCATCGTTCCCACGGTGACTGAACGATTGCAGCGCCGGAGATCCCTTTTGTTATTACAAGAAACTCTATGCAGCTATCCACATGACAAAAGCCGCCATTTCAGACGTTTCGCTTAGATGAATTTACAGCTGCCGTAGCTGCGCTAGTAAAATGAGATGCGAGGTGCAGTTTCGAATAACAGAGAAATGATCTCTTATTCGAGAAGTGCGTCCACGTGAAGAAAGGGGTTTTAAAAAAGTATTCAGGTAGGAAGGCTCGAAATGACTGAAGCAAACAGCAACGTCGTTTCGCGGACGACAAATGACGCTCGAATGTAAACTCAGAATTGTTGCCGATCGTTATTCGCGAACTTCCAACGCCCATCTCGACAAATTTCGAAGTTTCCTTACGAAAGCTATAAGAAATCCTCACGCCCTTGCGCACTTAAAAAAAAAAGAACTACAGAAAAATCACGGCGCACCGCATACTACAATAATCCCTTTGTCTTCGTCGACATATAATGAAGGGAGGAAGTCATTCGAGATTTTTCTTCGAGCTTTTACAGAGTAAAACAATTTTCAGTAACCTCGAAAGCACATTCGAAGTATGTTCTCTTTATTACGCGCGTCGCAAGCTATAAAGACACACACACACACACACACACACACACACACACACACACACACACACACACACACACACACACACACACACACACACACACACACACACACACACACACACACACACACACACACACACACACGCACACACACACGCACACACACACGCACGCACGCACACGCACGCACACACACACACACACACACACACACACACACACACACAAGCACGCACCCTCTCTCCCTTGGGATTCATTGCTCCCAATGCAAATGTCATCCAATCTTTGAAAAAAACAGAAATAATAGCAAGCAACGCGCAAGGAAACACTAGACTCATCATTGAGGCAGCGGCTATGGCAGAAGGAACAGCGTTAGCAAACCATCCGCATTGACTGTTAAAGAATTTGCATACTTGGGGTCTATATGTGGGAGGCCGCCTCAGGCCGTGGCGCGGCCTTGGTGCGTTCTTGTTTATTTGTGATGAACATGTTGACTTGCACGATTGTAACTGATTATGATCAAGCGCGCGAGAGCATATATACATACCTTTTTGTAATAAACACCAGTTGGAATTTAGCGCTTGTCCTTGTCGCCTTTTGAATGTCCCGTGTCCACTCTTGCGCTGGTCACTTCAGCATTGAATACCAACTAGCCCGCTCTTACACCCTGTGTGCTACAGGTGTCCAATTCTTTTATATATATATATATATATATATATATATATATATATATATATATATATATATATATATATATATATATATATATATATATATATATATATATATATATATATATATATATATATATATATAAAACCAGAAGCTTTTCTTTTTCTTGTTTTCATTCGGTGGAGTTTAGGCAACGAGCGGCTCCGTTCCGGTGCTTGTTATTTATGTCAGCGTGCCCTATACATGCGGCGTGTGTTCATTCAATTCGCCAAGGCGAATCCTCTCAGCGGGATATGCGCGATAAGAGCGAGCCACATGCCGAGAAATGTTATCGCGCGCTTTGCGAATGACTAATCGAGGCGTTCACGTACAGCCAGAGCATGAAATCAGATTTGGACAAGGAAAGTCATTACTCGGCAGTGCTTGAAAGCACTGGAACAATATATGTTGCCGCATTTAAAAGCGCAAGTTAACATACCTACCGCGATCACATTAGGGAGCTTGCAGGGTTCGTTAAGTTCAAGCAGGAGACGCAATAAGGGAAACTAGCGGTTGCAAAGTCTGTAAACATGAGGCCTGCCTACAGAGTGAGCTTTTTTTAGTTACCAACCATCACCTTTTTATTACATAATATTATTATGACTTAGTAAAAAAAATCTGAGGCACAGTCGCGTTGAATTTGAGCTGCAACACGGTAGCCGCGGTCCGAAGGGATCCGAGACTGTACGTCGTTGCCAACGTGCGAAAAATAATACAAATTGCAGAATCGAACACCGTTCCCGTTGCTGGCATTTACTGAACCGACTTTTGTATTTACTAAATCAAGTGCGCCGTGTTGCAGCTCATATTAAACGCGACTGTGCCTCAGTCGACCGGAATCAGCTATTTTCCGTGGTGACCTAAAGCTGTACCCCGGATGCTCTGTACGTATAAACGTATACAGGTAAATTTTCTGGGCAGCACCTGAACCGCCTCAGACAAAATCTCAGCCTTACTGATGCGGCACAGGAGCTACGAGAAATGCTGATGTGGAGTGCTTCCGATTAATTTGGACCACTCTCGGAATTCTTTTTCAACGTGCACCCACATGGGGCCGGCGCGCAAGTGCTTTTGCCCACCGCCTCAGTAGAAATGCGGGCGCCGCGGCTAGGAATCGAACCAGCGACCTAGTGCACAGCGAGAGGACACCGTAATAGTCATTGGGCCACTGCGGTGGGTTTATACTTGGAGAGACTGCACGTTTAAAGCAACAGTTTCTACAGGGTTATTTAAGTTCGTTCAGTCTGCTTACTATATATTGAAATAGAAAAAAATAAACTTTGAGCCCGCACCGGGGCTTGCAGCATAGCACAAGTTTACGGCATATTTCTTGGTTTTGGGCCTATGACACACACACACACACCAGGCAGGCTGCGGCAACCATAGCTTTCCGGCCTTGCTCGGATTCATTTTATCTCGATGGAACGAAACGTGGTCGCCGCTGCAACGCGGGTTACACGTGGAGAAATACGCTCTGGCTTGGCTAAATCCAGAGCGCGAACGACTGGGACACAAGCTATGCAGGCACAATGAAAGACAGGACGCGCCACGTCTCTTCTTGTGCCTCAGCTTGTGTCCCAGTAGTTCGCGCTCTGAATTCAGCCACGCTTCTCTTACCAACTCGCCCACTTCTCACTTTTGATCAGCGCTCCGGTTGCGTGACCACGGTGCCTGCGCAGTTCCTGCGCTCGCCGTTCACGCCGCAACCACCGCGCAAGCAGTTCGTGAAATGAAATGCGAAACTGGAGTGCTCGAGATTGCAGTTGAATGCGTCGTCGGAATACTGATTTACTATGCGGGCAAGTGCGAAGCATTGTGGTGTGCTCGATATTTTGTTTTAATTCCTGTAACTGTACATCGTTACCACTTTATGCATCCTACTATCAGTCATTCTTTCCATGTAGTTATTCTTTGCGCGCAGGTGCCACTCTATACAACCAGCAGCAGCGTGGGAATCTGCCCCACACAAATCCTGGCCGAAAGAACCAGGGTGACCGCTATGGAGAATCGCGAAACTGACGCTGATAACATCGAACGGACCGGACCGCACAATTTCACGGGACCGCAGGATAGCTGGTTTTAAGCGCGGCTATAAAGCTTTCTTTTCACTGATTCGGGGTCAGAAAAGTTCAGTTTACGTCATAAAGCCAATTATTTCTTGTTGCCCCAGTGAACCGACGCCGGTTGACTTGTATGTTACCTCTTGCTGCAGGTTTATAGGTCCACGTGAATATCGCTAAGTGAACGATTTTGCCTCTGTAGGTGTGAGCAGACGCGGGCCACCTGTCTGCTGTGATTGCTGCTCCTCTTATTTTCAAGAAAAGAGCGCATAACTTATTCTAATTTCTTCTTTTTTTCTTTTTTCGTTGCTGAGGCGGTGTTTAACGGAAGTGACAGAGAGAGTCGGCAGTGATCAGATTCCACAAGCGTTGGAGATAAAGTAGACATCGAACGGACAACAGCCAAAGGGCGTTTCGGAACCCACGCGATGTCTCCTAATTTGGTGACGCTGTAAAGCCGATATTCGGGATACCGAAAGTGTCCGAAAAGAAAACATTACCGTCGTTCATAAATGCGCCGAGTACAGCTGATAATCAATAGCACCGACGTGATCATCGCGACAGCTTCCACTCCTCATACACCTTAGACTTTTGCGAAAGATTTCACAGGGTGAGCACATGAGCTCGACGGACGTGAATGAAGCAGTAGAAATGTTCTGCAAGTGGACACTGAATTGCCACCCCGTTTCAGGAGCATAACCTCGTTCCAACCGCGGCTACGGACGCAAGGTGTACTCACTGTAGGCGAACGGACGAAACCTTGGTACTCCCGCCATTCGCGTAGCCACAGGCGCTGCCAAGGCGTTCAGCTGTCGGACGGTCGACATCGCTTCCAGCGCCAGCATGGTCGATGCGACGATAAAACTCCCGCCTCGCCACACGCACGCACTCAACACGGAGAGCCTGGCGACGTTCCTTTGAAACCGCCGCGTCCTCGCTAGCAGCGGACAACCTCCGGTGGTTCCTGCTCTGTGGTCCAGCAGCTACGATCGCCGGGCGACAGCAGTCAGCGCGAGCACGACCGAAGAACACGGTCACGCGAACGCACACCCGCGCTCTGCCACGCGACGACGTTTGCCGCCGCTGCGCTGGGCCAGCGCGCTGCTGACTTGGCCTTCCACAGCGCGAGCAAAGAAAGATCGGCCCACCGGTGGCCTGGCTTCCCTCGCGTGCAGAGAGAAGAGACGAAGCGGCGCTGAGCCGGAGCGAGCTGCTCTCGGCAGACAAAAACGCTCTGCCGAGAGAAGCCAGCAGAGAGCCGCAAGCGTGGAACAAGAGCAGCGTCTCGCATGCGGCAACGGGCAGCGCGGCGGCAGCAGACGACAACGCCCCGACGCCCCTTGCCCTCCTTTCTACGAAAGGTTGGTGTCGAGAGCCGCCGCCGAGGGGCGCTTGTAAAGAAAAAAATAAAGGGCGCGTGATTTGAAGCGCCATCTGCCATTCGGCAAGTCTGCGTGCCTTCCTAGATTTTCGCAGAGACACCTGCGTATGTGGTGATATTGGTGTGTGGTTTGATTTATCAGTATTTCCGGGGTCCTTGAGGTCATCGCTGGAACGAAACTGCTGCATGTAGCTGCGATTACATAACGATAACTATCCGAGGTAGCGGAGTGTTGTTGTAAGGTCGTATAGATCTTTATCAAGTCATGTACCCGACCTTTATATGTCTGTGCGTTGTAGTTTACAGTGAGAGGCATGGCATGACGGTACTGCCGCGAGAACTGCGAATGGGAACTATGTTTTTATTTATTTATTGTTTATTTATAGGATAATATAAGCCTTAGCAGGCCCTTACAGGAGTGAACAATAAGTACATAGGTTTAATTATCAAGAGAATATGAGAATACACAAAAAGAATCGTTATCGCACTTCGCCACTACGTTTCATGTAACAAAGTTGTCTACATATATCGTCAAAAAGAAAGGAAATATTGAATTTACATGACTGACTGTTGCGCACCGACAAAACTAACAGTATAGGAACCTATTTAGCCATCTAACAACATAGCAATTTCAAGGAACTGCACAAAAAAAGAACTCTTTTTTGTGTAATTCCTTGAAATTGCTATACTCGATTTTAGTGGTGGAAGCCTCCAAGGATTCAACATTCATCCAAACTGGAACATCCAAACGGGTATTCCGGAGACCGCAGCAGCTTATCGGTAGCACAAAAGTCTTCGTGAGTAGTGACACTTAATGTTCAACGTTATCAGTAGCATTCAAGGTATTGACATATACAGTAATGGGCACAGTGTAAGAGACGAGGCAGGCAAGGACAAGAAGAAATTGCGCGGGCTACACGCCCTACTCGATAGCCAGGCACTTAAGGAACCCCCAGTGGAACTGCCGTTCAATACTTTCTGCAGCTACAGATGTGTTATATCGAATCTCCCAACAATCTCCGGACGTTATACTATTACAAGGAACTCGTGTGTCCGCTGATTAAGAGCGAAAGAGAGAGAAAAAGAAAGGACAGGACAGGCAGGGAGATCACCCAGAAAGCACCCGGTTTGCTACCCTACATTGGGGGGGGGGGGAATGGGAACAGAAAGAGTAAAAAAAGCGGGAGGGATACTATACACAGGCACACTATAAACGGTTTCTTAAGCCGGTGCACTTCAAGTATTGTACTAGTATATATATATATATATATATATATATATATATATATATATATATATATATATATTCAGACATTCGACTTTCAAGCG